>NW_004443963.1:15027421-15059516 GCF_000243295.1 Trichechus manatus latirostris
CTAGGGTTTCAGGATTGTTGATTCTCTGTTTGGCTTAGTTTTTCGGATCTTTGTTGTGGAGGGACGGCGTGGTGCTTCTGCCTAGACCGCCATCTTGCCGGAGTCGTCACTGAATAATTTGTATAGAAATTGTTAAGTGGAAACCTAGTTTGCTATGTAAACACTCACTGAAAACACAATAAAATATTGTTTAAAAAAATTCAAAAGGGACAAAAAGTTAAACAGTGAAAAGTCTCCCTCCTTCCTTCTCCCCAGTCCCCCAGAGCAATCAATGTTACCAGCTTCTTATGTTTCCTTCAAGAGATATTTTGTGTCTGGATGACAAATCCATACAGTTATAGCCTTCCTCCTATTTTTTTATTATTAGGCGGTAGCACACTGCATGGAGTCCCTGGGTGGTACAAATGGTTAACACACTGGGTTGCTAACTGAAAGGTTGGAGCTTTGAGTTCATCCAGAGGCACCTCGGAAGAAAGGCCTGGCAATCTACCAAAAAATCAGCCATTGAAAGCCCTATGGAGCACAGTCTACTCTGACACACATGGGGTCACCGTGAGTCAGCATCAACTTGATGGCAACTGGTTTAGAACCACACACACACTAACCTGAGCTGACGATTTACTCTGCACCCACTTGTGCTTTACCCGTAATCTTGTTTAATCCTCATAACAACCTTCTGAGGGAGGGATTTTTATCCCCCATTTTATGAATGAGGAAACAGGAGCTCCAAGAAATTAAGTGAATTATTCCCCATGGACAATAAGTGGCAGTGTTAGGATTTGAACGGTGTTCTTTTTTTTTTTTTTTTATTACTCCAAATCCCATGTTATGAGCAAGCATTTTGTAACACAGGCATGTGGGGTGAATAAGATGTTCTTGAATCTTGTCCATAGAGGGTAGGGACAGAGTCTTATAAATGAAGCCAGAAAGGAGAGCGCATCCAGCATTGTGTAAATCAGCCCTGCTGTGTTAATGAGGCTCCAGCTCACCCTCCTGCTAATGTTCTCTAAGAGAGTGTTGCCCAAACAATGTCTCCTGGGATGGAAATAGATACGTAACTGTCACATTGATTGAGCAGGTATAGCCAGAAAGCAATTTTACCCTCCCCACTTCTGATGTTATGGGGCTAGTTCCTCCCCTGCTCCTGGAGGAAGTCTGCTCATTCTTAGGTAATAAAAAACCCTCTTGTCCTGGTTGTTATCAAGTCAGCCCCCAACTCATGGCGACCCCATGCACAATGGAACCCCATGATCAGTTGCTGATCAGTCTGTGGTGATCCATGGGGTTTTCACTGGCTGATTTTCAGAAGTAGATCTCCAGGCCTAGTCTGTGTTAGACTAGAAGCTCTGCTGAAGCCTGTTCAGCATCATAGCAACACACAAGTCTCCACTGACAGATGAGTGGTGGCTGCGCATGAGGTGCATTGGCCAGGAATCAAACCCAGTCTCCCACATGGAAGGTGAGAATTCTACCACTGAACCACAACTTCCTGGTAGCTACCAAAAATCTGTCAGTTCAGTAGCCAGCATGCCCAGTCTTGTTTAATAATCAAAACTTCATACCTGATTCAGAGATAAACCTTCGCTCTAGCTGGAGTCCACTGCTGGAGGGGAGCCCACAGTGGGATAGGGGAGTGTAGCCCCCCTTTCCTGGTTCCCTATCTTTTACTTTTATCACTCTCCCTCAGCTTGCTAAGGGTTGATGGTAAGGGGGAAGGAAAGTTCCTATTTCTCTGGTACAGTTGGGAGCTGGGGGCAGTGGTGGTTCAGTGAGAGAATTCTCAACTTTCATGCGGGAGACCCAGATTAAATTCCCGGTCAATACACCTGAAGCACAGCCATCATTTGTCTGTCAGTGAAGGCTTGTGTGTTGCTGTGATGCTGAACAAGTTTCTGTGGAACCTTGAGACTAAGATTAGCAAAAAAAAGCCTGGAGATCTACTTCAAAACCAACCAACCAAAACCCTATGGATCACAACAGTCTGATCTCATTGTGCATGTGGTCACCATGAGTTGGGGGCCAACTCAACAGCCACCAACAGCAATGACAACATTGGGAACTGGTGTAGGCACTTTCTGCATTTGGCAGGTGTGTGAAGCTGACTCTTTCATGAGGCCACTTATGTCGGTTCTTGGAGACCCTCATTTCTAGGGACTCCTCACCCTTATATGTGAAGGGTGGGTGATGCCTTCTTGGGAAGGACTTTCCCTTAAGACTCCTCTCTTAACCCTGATCATCCAGATTTACCCCTCCAGTAGTTTTCTGCTGAGGTCTCTTTACCCCTTGTTATAGATTGAATTGTATCCCCCCAAAATATGTGTTGTAAATCCTAACTTCTATGCCTGTGGTTATACTCCCATTTGGGAATGGGTTGCCCTTGTTATGCTAATGAGGCAGGATTAGTGTAGGGTGTATCTTGAGTCAATCTCTTTTGAGATATAAAAGAGATTAAACAAGCAAGCTAGCAAGCAGAGGTGGGGGAAGATAGATGCCAAGCCACATGAAGATCACTCAGGAGCAGAAGCTCAAAGAGACAAGGACCTTCCTCCAGAGCTGACAGAGAGAGAAAGCCTTCCCCTAGAGTCAGCACATTGAATTTGGACTTCTAATCTCCTAATTGTGAGGAAATAAATTTCTGTTTGTTAAAGCCACCCACTTGGGGTATTTCTGTTATAGCAGCATTAGATAGCTAATAGCATTTGGTACCAGGAGTGGGGTGCTGCTTTAACAAATACCTAAAATGTGGATGTGGTTTTGGAATTGAGTGATGGGAGAGGCTGGAAGAGTTTTAAAGTGCCTAATAGCAAAAGCTGGATTGCCTTGAAGAGACTGTTGGTAGAATTATGGACTCAAAAGCAATTCTAGTGAGGGCTCAGAAGGAAGTAAGGAGAACTATAGAGAAAGTCTCTATCATCTTAGAGAACACATACTGTGCCAGCAGAAGAATGTTACTAGAAATGTGGACATTAAATGTTTCTGGTGAGGCTTTAAAAGAAAACAATGAACATGTGATTGGACAATAGAGGAAGGGTGATGCTTTTTATGCAGTGGCAAAGAACTTGTCTAAATTATGTTCAAATAATTGGTGGAAGATAGAACTCATAAGTAATGAACTTGGATATTTGGCTGAGGATATTTCTAAGCCAGATCTTAAAGTGGCTGTGTGGTTTCTCCTTGCTGCTTATAGTAAAATATGAGAGATGAACTTAAAAATGAACTGTGCAAAATGAAAACAAAACTTAAAGATTTGGAAAATTCTGTTGTACAAAGTAAGGACACATGTTCTAGAATTTTCACCAAGGACATGGCTACACAGTCTTTGTTAGAGATTAAGCCTGTAACGGATGGATCTAACCAGCCACCACAGTAGAAAACCCATAAGCTTAGATTGAAGAGGACAGAGGAAGAATGAAAAGAAAGAACAATGTCTGCCTCTTGGAGTTCTGCAGGCAGGAAACAGGCCAAAGGAGCCACATCTTTTGTTCTCCAAGAAAAGAAAAGGACAGTCCCTGGAGCAGCTCAGAGATTAGCAGAGCTATTGGAAGGAGCACGGGAAGCAGGGCTCCATCGGTTTCAAAGGGTGTAGTCACAGCTTCCTAGGTTTAAATGAGTCAGATCTTCATTGACTCAGTTCTGGAGGGTGGGGCTGCCAGAAGGATGGGACAGTCCAAAGCTGAGAGGGCAGGGCTGTCATGCCCAAGGGGCAGAAGAATGGGAGGGTGTGGGATTCCCACTCAGATGGACTAGGAGAATGGGGCTGCCCAAAGCCAAAGGAGCAGCGTTGCCATCCCAGTGGGCCTGGAAAGCAGAGCTGAGGGCCAAGGCCGAGGGGCCTCCACTCAGAGTCCAGAGAGCATGGCCAACACCCAGAGTCTGAAGGGCAGGGCCATTGCCCAGATGGTCTCAAAGAGCAGAGGAATATTCTCAAGTCTCGAGAGCTAATATAAATTGTTTTGCTGGGTTTTAGACTTGCTTGGTGCTCATTATCCCTTCTTTCTCTCCAATTTCTCCAATTTGTAATAGAAATGTCTACTTTGTGCCTGTTCCACCATCGTACTTTGGAAACAAATAATTTGTAGTGTAAATTTCACAGGTTCACAGATGAAGAGGAACTTTGCCCCAGGATGGATTACACCTAAAGTCTCACTTATATTTGATTTATATGATTCAGAAGATGACATTTTGGACTTGGAGTGGATTTAAGACTTTTGGGATGACGTGATGGGGTGAATATATTTTACATGTGGCAAGGACATGAATTTTTGGAGGCTAAAGGGTAGAGTGTTATGGATTGAATTGTGTACCCCCAAAATATGTGTTGTACATCCTAACCTCTATGCTTGTGGTTATAATCCCATTTGGGAGTGGGTTGTTCTTGTTACATTAATGAGGCAGGATTAGTGTAGGGTTATCTTGAGTCATCTCTTTTGAGATATAAAAGAGATTAAACAAGCAAGCTAGCAAGCAGAGATGGGGGAAGATAGATGCTAAGCCAGATGAATATCGTTCAGGAACAGAAGCTCAAAGAGACAGGGACCTTCCTCCAGAGCCAACAAAGAGAGAAAGCCTTCCCCTAGAGCCAGCACCCTGAATTTGGACTTTCAGTCTCCTAACTGTGAGGAAAAATTTCTGTTTGTTAAAGCCACCCACTTGTGGTATTTCTGTTATAGCAGCACTAGATAACTAAGACACCCCTCAAGGGCAGGATCTAAGACAAATTTATGCTGGTTTGCTCTCTTGTGTGGCCACATCTACAGAAAATATGCTTCTTGGGTGCATTAGATTTTCTGACCCTGGGAGTATCATTACTTCCAAATCGAAACCTTGAACTCTACTGCCCCAGGTCACTTCAGCTATCCAGATGCCCTTGGGATTTCTCAGCATGTGCCAGACATCGTCCTACTGGGCCATAAGTATAAAGATACTGTGTCAGCCTTTCTCACTGGTGTGCTTGGAGCTTCTCAAGCACTTCACGGTGGATTAATCTGCAGAGATGGCTGCCAAGAATTCCTCCTACCTGTATGTGCATACCATTCCTTTCATCAGGAAGAGGAGTCTATTCCTCCACCCCTTTGATGGGTGGAGATGACCTTGTAACTTATTTTGACCAATACCATATCACACCACACCACAGAACACCACACCATAGCAGTTGCTATTGAGTTGATTCCAACTCACGATGACTGCGTGAGTGTCAGAGTAGAACTGTGCTCCATAGGATTTTCAATGGCTGATTTTTTGGAAGTAGATCACTAAGGCCTTTCTTCCAAGACACATCTGAGTGGACCCAAACCATCAACCTATTGGTTAGCAGCTGAGTGCGTTAACTGTTTGCACCACCCAGGGGCTCCCTTTCATCAAGAGGTGGAGTCTCCTTCCCCTCTCCTTGCATATGGGCTGGTCCTGTGACTTGTTCTGACCAACACAATGTGCCAGAAAACTAGCCACCATGTCGACAAGTCTGACTACCCTGTAGGAGAGAGAGACCACTTGGAGAGGGAGATGCCAGAGGATGAGGGACAACAAAGGGTGAGAGAGAAGTCCAACCAACCCCCAGGCATTCCAGTCACTCTCTTGAGATGCCGGATATATTATTTTTAAAGCCATTTTGGATCCTCTAGCCCTAGCTGAACTAACTTAGCCAACACTACCTGGAGTAGAGATGAGCCATTCCCAGCCAAGCCTTGCCCAACTTGCAGAATCATGAGCAAATAAACGGTTGTTGTTTTAAGACAACATATAATGCTTAACATTTGTTTGGCAATAGAAAACTAGTATAGAAATTGGTACCAGAAGTGAGATTTGAACCCATGCAAATATTGAATCTACTGGCAATATGTACCCAGCTGGATTTCAAATTGCTCTGGACTATTAGGATCCCTGGTGGTGCAGTGGTTAAGAGCTATGGCTGCTAACCAAAAGGTCGCAGTTTGAATCCACAAGCCATTCCTTGGAAACCCTATGGGGCAGTTCTACTCTGTTCTACAGGGTTGCTATAACTTAGAATCGACTCGATGGTAACGGGTTTGGTTTTGGTTTGGAGTAACTGTTGTGTGTCTTCTGTTTTCTTTCTTTTTTTTTGAATGGAGGTGTCCATTGCATTTATCTTGTCCCCATGTCAACATAATATGTTGGGCTTGGGGAGGGCAAATAAATTATGTTTTTAACTCTTAGGTCTCCCTAAGAAGAGATGCACCTGAGGAACCTCCTTTGGATCTGGACCTGATGCAGTTAGGAGATACTGGATTTTGAGTAGAAACTGTAATCGGATGAAACTTTTGGGGGTCATGGGAGGGAGTGGGCATAGTTTGCCTGTGGGAGAATTGTAAACTTTTATTGCCAGAGAACAGACTGTGGTGGATTATCTCCAAAGATGGCTACAAACAATTCCTCTGTCCTTGAATGTGTAAGTCCACATGGAGAGAGAGAGGCCCAGCCAGCCTCCAGCCCCTTCAGCCCACCTCAACTGATGTGCCAGAATTCAGAATACAGCTGCCTTGGGCTTCTACCAACCAACCAACCAACCAACCAACCCATTGCTGTTGAGCTGATTCTGACTCAAAGCAACCCTATAGGACAGAGTAGAACTGCCCCTTACAGTTTCCAAGGAGCAGCTGGTGGATTCAAACTGGTTAGCAGGCAAGCTCTTAACCACTACGCCACCAGGGCTCCTTGGGCTTCTAGTTGCAGCCACAATCCCAGCTGAATGCAGCCACGTGAATAACCCCAGATGACACTACATGGAGCAGAAGAACTGCTCAGCTGAGCCCAGCCAACACAAAGAATCATGAGAAATGACGTATCGTTTGAGATTCAGTTTTGGAGCGGTTTTCCCACGCTAATAGATAATTGAAACATTCCAACGATTTTCCTTTGGGGATAGGGCTCATGGCACCCTTAGACTTCTCTGTCTCTCCAACTGTAACCCTTTTATGCCTTCCAGCCGATAAGAAGCCAACAGTTACTGTTTTATGCTCTCTCATTCCGAAGTCCAGAATAAAGCGCCTAGAACAAGGGTTGGCAAACTACAGTCTGCAGGCCAAGCCCAGCCAACCACTGGGTTTTTTTGTTTTGTTTTGCTTTTTCTTTTTTTGTGGGTTTGTTTGTTTACTTGTTTTTTTTTTTTTTTTTTTGTTTAGTTACAGCTGTGAGCTAAGAACGGTTTGAAAATTTTAAATGATTGCATCTTAAATGGTTATGTAAGTTCCTACCTAACAGTCTTAATTTTGCCTCTTGGCCCACAAAGCCTGAAAGATTTACTACCTGGCCCCTTAAGAGAAAATTTGCCAGGCGCTGTGGAATGTGGGAGCAGTCGTTAGCTCTTGTATCGGACCCTCAGCTGAAAGTTAGTCGGCAATATATACATTTTAACATACTACTACAAGTGTTTGATGAATAGGGCATTCCATGACCCAATAAATTTGACAAACACACAATGGCAAAACAAAAGTTAAATAAAATTCTTTAATTGCAGCCTTCTCTCTGAGGGGGCAAGAAGAGGCCTACAGAATGCTGTTTTCCTAAAGTGTCCTGGAACCCTTCTTCCCGGAGCATCTTATGCGACTGATGTTCCGCAGAACATGCTTTGGGAACTCTTGTTGCCTGATGCAAAAGATGGTGGACATTCAGAAAGACACAATTGGAGCCAGTCAGAATGTCTTGATCCCATTCCTTCACCTTGACCTTTCTTTCCTCTTCCTTCCCTAGAATTATCTGGCTGGCTGCCCATTGGTCGTAAACAGTCTAATTTATATCAGGGTGTGAGGGTTTGAAGTTCCCTGGGGAAGATGAGACAGAGAGTTGGGGATTTAGCTTTTTAAGGATGACAGGTGTATTAATTTTCTAGAGCAGCCAAACCAAACTATCATGAACCAGGTGGCTTAAAACAACAAAAATTTATTCTTACAGTTCTAGAGGCTAGAAGTCCGAAATCAAGGTGTCAGCAGGGCCATGTTCCCTCTGAAGGCTCTAGGGAAGAATCCTTCCTTGCTGCTTCCTAAATTCTTGTGGCTCCCATCAATCCTTGGCATTCCTTGGTTTGTAGCTGCATCACTCCTATCTCTGCCTCTGGCCTTACATGGCCTCCTTCTTTGTGGCTCCACATGATCTTCTTACAAGGACAACAATCAATGGATTTAGGGCCCACCCTAAAGGAGCCCTGGTGGCTCAATGGTTAAGTGCTCAGCCGCTGACAGAAGGGCTGACGGTTCAAACTCACCCAGTGGATCCGAGAGAGAAAGACCTGGTGATCTTCTCCCATAAAGATTACAGCCTACTGCAGGGACTGCAACCACTGTCATAAAACAATTTGTGTATAAATTTGTGAATGAAAAGCTAATTTGTGCTGTAAACTTTCACCTAACACACATACACATCCCCTAAAAGATTACAGCCTAGAAAACCCTATGGAGTAGTTCTACATGTGGAGTCAGTATGAGTCGGAAATCAACTCGACGGCACCCAGGTGGATCATCCAATAGGCAAGGTAAGCATGGTGCTTACCTTGCTTACCAGATCATTTTTTTACTACATCAAATATTCTGCCTCTAGGTATGGCTGGATTCTGTGTCTCTCCCAACCCCACAGCACCTTCCTACAGACTCAAAGCCTCTTTTCAAATTTACAAACCCTGACAGGGGTGGATGACCCGGTAAGCAAGGTAATCACAAGCTTACTTGTGCTTACTTACTAATCTGTAGTGACCAACTTTACATAGGTTTCACCACATGCTTACTGGGTCATCTGATCCTGACGGCACCTAGCAACGACAACAATGACATCAACTAATCCAGTGTGACTTCATCTTAACTAATCACATCTGGAAAGACCTAGTTCCAAATAAGGTTGTATTCTGAGGTTCCAGGCGGACATTAATGTTGAGAGGATACTTTTAATCCCCTGCAACAAGAAAGCAGAAGTTGAATCCAAGACTGTTCTCTGTCTCTCCTTTTTGTCACCATCAAGGTTGTGATTTACTGCTCAGCCCCTCTCTTGTACCAGTTCTGTGGTTTCCTGGAGTTTTTTATGATTAGAAGGAATACTTGATGCCGGAAGGAAGTAATCTGCTCAGACTTGCTGAGTATTCCCCTGCCATGGCAGGCTCCTCCGTCAAGGGGTGTTTCAACCTCAGCTTCACTCTTTCATTACATTCAGAACGAGCCAGCAATGCTGAGCTATGCCCTCAGCTCCCAGGGGCTTTGCTCCATGTTTTCCATCAACCTTCGTAACTAAAAAAAATATTCCCTTGCAGTGGAAATGGTAGAAAAATGCTCTTTTCTCTTTGAAACGTGAATTTCTGTTTGGAGGAAGGTTCATGTGGAGAGATGAAAGGATGTGGCTAAAGCAGCTGTAGCCTCGTCCATTTGTTAATTGACCATCAAGTAGTATTTGCGCACAGGACATTTGTAGATGCTCCCATGGCAGAGAGGAGCCCTGGTGGTGCAGTGGCTAAAGCACTCAGCGGCTAATCGAAAGGTTGGCAGTTTGAGCCCACCAGCCACTCTGTGGGAGAGAGATGTAGCAATCAGCTTCTGTAAAGTTTTACAGCCTTGGAAACCCTATGGGGGCAGTTCTACTCTGTCCTGTAGGGCTGCTATGAGTCGTTACCAACTCAGTGACAATGAATTTGGGCTTTTTTTTTTTTTGGTCCCATGGTAGGGCCTAGACATGATGCTTTGGTGATTTATTCCAGAAAGGCAATTATCTTCACTGATTGGCAAAATTTCTACCTATAATTTATTGGAACACTGCATATTACTGAGAGCCATTTTTAGTAAAATCTATTCTGCCCTGTATGATCAATGAAAGTCAAAATGAGGGGGGCTTGGCCATTATGTACGTGTAGAATTTGGTGGTCCAGGTGCTCTTTAATGGTGGAATTTGGGGCTTAACGATAGAATGATGGGGAAATAGCTGGGCCTAGGGCCCTCATTCTGCAGAAATGGATCGTGAGCAGGCTGTGTGTGTGTGTGTGTGTGTGTGTGTGTGTGTGTGTGTGTGTGTGTGTGTCTGGTTGTTGTCAATTCAGCAAACTGTGTCCGGGCTTCTCCTGTTTCGGATGCAATAGGACAGCCCGTGTCTCTCACCTGCTGTTGTGCTGACCGAGCCTGCAGGGTGGCAGTGAGAGGGAGCAGGGGAGGGAGCTGGTATCTATCCAGTCCTTGCTGTCCATCAGGTGTTCTGTAATTATCTCTCCAGCGAATCTCCTAACAAGCTTGCCAAGGGCACACTTGGCTCAGCTTTGTGCGCTGGCGAATGCAGCTCTGGAGACTTCTGCACTGAGGGCCAGCCCAGTCTGTGGTGTCTGCACCAGGATGGTCACCCCAGCTGCTTCCACTCTTCCCTCAGAGGCCAGGTCCGAGCAGCAGGACCTGGCACCTGGATACAGGGTCACAGCTGGACCCGAGCAAGGGGCTTGCTGGACCTGAGTCTCCAGGTGTGTGTGAAGGCTTTCTCTCTGTAGCTGGGAGGGATGCAGGTTGGGGCCTAGCCAGACCTTCCTGCATGGTAACTTTGTGTCCAGAGCAGGGAGGGCCTTGTGGACGTCCCTAAGAGTTGACCTGTCCTTGGAACGCCCACTCTGCTCACTGAAATCGGTCCCAGGAGCTGCTCTCGGGTGCCTGAAGCACCACCATTGGAGTTTCCACGTCACTGCCACTCAGTGCCCCCTTAGCGTGCCGAGATTTTGATTTTAATTAAAAATTTTTTTTAAATTGAGGTGAAATTCACGTAACATAAAATTAACCATTTTAAAAGCAAACAAATCATGGCATTTAGTACATTCACAATGTTGTGGAACCCCCGACTCGATCTCATTCCAAAACATTGTCTTCATCCCAAAAGGAAACCCTGTACCCATGAAGCAGTTGTTCTCCATCCCTCCCTCCCACCCCCCAGCCCCTAGCAACCACCAGTCTGCGTTCTGTCTCTACGGATTCACTGGTTCTGAATATCTCGTACAAGTGGAACCATTCAACACATGGCTTTTTCTCTGTGGTTTCTATCATTGAGTGTGATGTTTTTGAGGTCCAACTGCCTTGCAGCCTGATTCAGTACTTTCTTTCTTTCCACAGCTGAATGATCTTCCATTGGATGGCTATGCCACTACTGGTTTATCCATCGGCAGTCGATGGAAATGCATGGATGGCTTTCTGGCCTTTCCTGCCTATAGGTTGCCATAGAGAAGCCCTGGTGGTACAGTGGTTAAGCACTTGGCTGCTAACTGAAAAATTGGGTGTTCAAACCCACGGGAGAAAAGACCTGGCAATCTGCTCCTGTAAAGATAACAGCCTAGGAAACCCTATGGGACAATTCTTTGTCACATGAGGTCACTATGTGTTGGAATCAACTTGAGGGCACCTAACAACAACAAGTTGCCACAGAAGGGAAGGCAAACTGAATCCACTTAAGATGGAGATTAGATCACTTTACTCCCAATTCCCAGTCTTCCCCACCCCATTGTTTCCTGGCTCCCCTGGAACACAGTGCCAACTCCTTTCCAAGACCTACAAGGCTCTGTGACGCCCCCCCCCCCCCGCCACTGCACCCTCCAGCGGCCTGGTGGCCTTACTCATCCTGGGACACCTCAAGCACTTTCTCACCTTGGGCCTTTACACAGGCTCCTCCCTCTGTTTGGACCATTCTTCCCCCAGACAGCCACAGGGCTCTCTCTAGCGCTTCAGCCAGTCTGCGCAAATGTTGCCTTCTTGGAGAGGCCTTCCTGGGACACCATGTTTAAAGTATCATTCACCCGTCCCCTCTACTTCTCTTTCTCTCTCTCTTTACCTGCTTATTTGCTCATCATTTATCTCCCCCATTAGAATGAAAAGCTCAAATGTTTCCCCACCCCTAGAACAAAACCAATAAACCAAACCCCTGTTGCCATCCAGTCAATTCTGACTCATGGCAACCCCATGTGTTACAAGTAGAACTGCTCCATAGGGTTTTCTTGGCTGTAATCTTTATGGAAGCAGATCACCAGGCTTTTCTTCCCTGGCACCAACGGGTAGGTTCAAACTGCCAACCTTTGGGTTAATAGATAAATGCAAATCGTTCGCGCCTCCTGGGGACCTTATCTCCAGAACAGTGCCTGGCAAGATGAAGCGTCAATAAACATTTACTGAGTAGAATGGATGAATGCTTGAGATGGTGGGAGTAGTTGAATATAAAGGGTGGGCAGATGGCAGGACAGTGGTGTTTCTAAGGTAGATGTCGTTATTTTGGAATTCTGAGAGTGGGAGGGAGACCTTGACCCGCAGCACCAGGACAGATGGGGCGTGGCTGCTCCCACCACCACTCCCCCCCCCCCCCGAGGTGCATCTGATACGCTGTGTTCGCAACTCCAAAGTTTAATTTATCTGATGTCTTGGCTGCAAGCAAGAGCTGGTAAATTTAGCTGGAGGATTAAAGAACGTATAAGATGCATAGCTCCTTAAAAGGAGCTGGAGGTCGGGGGAGAACCACAGCTAGGCACATCCCACCGTTGGCCATGAAAGGTAAGGCAGCAGCCCTCTTGGGCAGGTCAAGGGACCGCCTTGCTGAGTCTTCTGAGGGGGGCGTCTCCACATAGGGGTGGCAGAGGGCGAGCCCAGGGAGACAGCCAGCTGCCAAGCCACCCGAGTAATCTCTTCCATCTGCTGATGAGAAGAGAGACAGCTCTAAATCCAGGAAGACACCCAGAAACCACAAGTAAACAGATTGACAATGCTACTGCATGAAAATGTACAACTTCTACAAAGCAAAACAACACCATCATGAAGTCAAAAGCCAACAAAGAACTGGGAACGAAAATATTTGCAACACTCATGATAGAAAAAGGGCTAGTGTTCTTGATTTACAGAGAGCTCATAAACAATGAGAAAAAGATGAACAATTCAATTGAAAAAAGGAGGTCAAGGGATATAGACAAGAGGAGAAAAGGAAAAGAAATACAGATGGCCAGTAAGTGTATGAAAATACACTCAGGCTCAACCTCGTCAAAATAACACCACTCCAAATGGGATACTTGTTTAAGTTGTCAAATGGGCAAAAATTTTAAGGTATGATCACATCCAGCAAAGTCAATGGGGGAAGTTTGGTGATTTTGATCCAAATTAAAAATGCCTGTGCCCTTTGATCCAGCAGTTCTATGGCTAGGTGGTTATCTTATAGACATCTAGGAATATTCTCCCAAAGGAATGTTCATTTCAGAAGACTTTGGTAATAGCAACAATAAACTATGTTGTTGTTGTTACCTGCTGTCGAGTTGGCCCCTGACTCATGGCAACCCCACGTGTGACAGAGTAGAACCGCTCCATAAGGGTTTTTTTTTTTTTTTAGCTGTAATCTTTACGGAAGCAGTTCACCAGGCCTTCCTTCCACAGAGCTTCTGGGTGGGTTTGAACTGCCAGCCTTTAGGTTAGCAGCTGATCACAAACCACTTGTGTGATGCAGGCTTCTAAAATAAATTATAAATAATATAAATTTCTAACAATGGGAGACACTTATGGATAGCCATACAAGGAAATGTACTGTGGAATTTGTTTTATCATGTATATGATAGATTTTTATTAAAAAAAAGTTTATGAGGTGATCTGGGTTGTGGGGTAATTGACCCATTTTCTTTTCTGATGTTAAAAACAAACAACAACAACGACAAAAAAAAAAAAAAAAAAAAAAAAACCAAACCAAAAAACCTCTACTATGTATAATGTAAAACAAAATAGAAAAATCTTCCACTGGTGTTTGGCAAGCTGAATGCAAACAGGTAGTCTGAAGCGTCCATCCAAATGCAGTTTTGCCACACATTAAGTTGTGTGATGACTTTGGGTAAGTCATTTAACTTCTCTGCATCTCAGTGTCTTCATTTTTAAAGTGAGAATGATGATTCCTATTTTGTATTGTGACTTTGGGCAAGTAATTTTACTTCTCTAAGCCTCAGGCTTTTTATCTATAAAATATGGATAATAATATTATTTACTTTATAGCATGGTTGTGAGGAGTAAATAAAATAAGCATATGAAACATTTAACACAGAGTCTAAATCATAAGCAGTTGCTGTGGAGTCCATTCCAACTCATGGTGACTCCGTGTGTGTCAGAGTAGAGCTGTGCTCCATAGGGTTGTCAATGGCTGAGTTTTCAGAAGTCGATCGCCAGGTTTTTCTTCTGAGGCACCTCTGGGTGGACTGGAACATCTAACCCTTTGGTTAGCAGTCAAGTGCGTTAACCATTTGCACCACCCAGGGACTCCCATCTAAATTATAAGTTCCCAATAAGTGATGATGATGAGGAGGAGGAGGAGGAGGATGAAAGAGGAGGAGGTAAGAGAGGAAGACTAGAGGGGAGGGATCAAGAGGACGAAGAGAAGGCAAAGGTGGGGAGAAAGAGAAGGACCAACTGGAGGCCCACTGCATGCCAGGCACTTTGCATTGATTAGCCCACTCAGTTGTCCTAATTATGCCACAAGGTATATACAGAAGGTGTATACCTGCATTTTATGATTGAGGGAATAGAAGTCAGTACTGTGATGAATCAATTATTGGGACTCTACAAGCAATACTAGAGCCAGCATTTGAACATTCAACCCTGAAAATTTCTTTTTGGTTCCAAACTTCCCCATAGCACCCAACTTAGTGCTTGGCACATGGCTGTTGTTGTTGAGTGCCGTTGAGGCGATTCCGACTCATAGAGACCCTATAGGACAGAGCAGAACTGCCCCATAGGGTTTCCAAGGAGGCGTTGGTGGATTTGAACTGCCGACCTTTTGGTTAGCAGCCTGAGCTCTTAACCACTTCGCCACCAGGGCTCCTGCCACATAGTAGGTGCATAATAAATGTTAGATAAATCGGAATTTCTTTCTATAAGCGTATTTGCCCGCTTTAAATTATGCTTTGGGAGTTGTTCCAGGCCTGTGGCCCATTTCTTTGAAATTCCCCACTGGTAAATAAAGATTGTCTGCATTCTGGGTAGAATCCCTGTGTAGTGCAAAAGGGTAAGCGCTCAGCTACTAACCAAAAGGTTGGCAGTTCTAGTCCACCCAGAGGTGCCTTGGAAGAAAGGTCTGGTGATCTACTTCCAAAAAATCAGCCATCAACAACCCTATGGAGCACAGTTCTACCTGACACACATGGTGTCACTCACTGTCAGATGGAATTGACTCGACGGCAGCTGGTTTGGTTCGTTCTGGGTGTGCCAGTAACTAAGCTAAAGCAGCCCCAAACCCAGCCTGCTGTATTCTGCCCAGTGGTGCTGGGGCTCTGCTCTGCCAGCTGGCTCCTTTGAGGCTCTGCCAATAGTGGACACTAGAGGGAGACTGCGAGGCACTTTCCTTTCTGCTTGCTGTTGCTGTAAGCGCTGCCCTAGCCTGGCTTCTTCACCCAAGGCTGGCCTTCACCCAGGCAGAAGCACTTGGCTCCAGTCTCCAGATTATTCTAGCACCCCCCAACCCAGACCCACCACACTCCCTCAGAATCCAGAACTGGCTGGGGAGTGCCCCCTCCTCAGCAGTCTATGGGGTCCCTTCTCTGAACTTCTAGATTCTGTGAACTGCCGCCTCTCCGCCTTTGTTCTGACAGCCCTGGGGCTGATGCTCCTTCCCGGAAGTTACTGTCTCCAATTACCTAAGTGTTCTCTTTTGCCTTTTCAGTCCTCCAGGAGCTGCTCACTCAATTCCCTGTTGTCAATTCTCCCTGTTAAAGTGACTGGTGTGCTTTCTGGTTTTGGGCCAGATTTTGACTGAGGCACAGGTCCCTGGGTGGTGAAAACGATTTGTGCTCGGCTACTAACCGAAACATTGGCGGTTCGAATCCACCCTACAGTTCCAGGAAAGAAAGGCCTGGCAGTCTACTTCTATAAGATCACAGCCGTTGACAACCCTGTGGAGCGCAGTTCTACTCTGAAGCATGTGATGTTGCCATGAATCAGAGTCAACTCGATGGCAACAGATTTTGAAAGACACACAGGTTAATTTGATTTTGGCCAGTAGCCATCCTTCAGACCCGTTTTGGAGAAAAAAAACCAGGAGGATCAGGCTGTCTAACACCATTCTAGGTCAGACCAAAAGAGTTGACCAAGAAGAAAATGAGTCGAATTTTCTCATGTGACTCACATAGCTATTTCCTTCCTATGTTTTTGTTTTCTCCTTTTACAATCGTTACAGGAAAGTGTGTGATTATAATGAGATAAACGTGGGTCCCAGTGGGCAAAAGAACAGGACCTTCTTTGGAGTCTGGATTTGACCCCTTCCAACACCTCCACTTGACCTTTGGGGTGAGCATGGGGGCACTGATATCCCTTTAATATCCTGGCTCAACCAGGGCCACCAACTCCTTGGATTTATTCTTAGAATGGCTGAATCAGACTGAAACTGTCAAAAGATGTTATTAAACAACTCTACAGGAGAACCACAGAGAAGTTAACACAAAGGGGGCTCAGCGGACCGTTCAGTGTTTAAAAACTTCTTGCAGCCTGTGCCTTAAGAGAACCCAAAAGATTTTTTTCCTGAGCCCCCTCACTGGCTAGCTCTAGGCCTGCTTCCCTTGGACCAGGGCTAGTTTTTCACCCACCCCCAGGTGTGCCTGCTTTGCTTCCTGATCCTTCTAGTGACCAGGAAGCTGATAATAGTTAATTCGTATATTAGCTCACTTCATCCTTATAGCCACCCGTGAGACAGACACTATTCTTAGCTCCCTTTTACAGATGATGAAACTGAGCCACAGAGAGGCTAAGGAACTTTCCCAAAGTCACTCAGCTGGTAAGTAGCACGCTGGGATTTGAATCCAATCAGTCGAGACCCAGAGCCCCTTCTTGCCCAAACCTCTCTGTTCTTTTTTCTCACAGACACCCTTCTTCTCCAGCTGGTTCACTCTGCAAGGGTATGGCCTTCCTGTTTCATACCTCCATTGACCAAGAGCTCAGTGCTTCACATGGCAGCTGGGATAGTTAGAAAATCCTTTACACTGAGCTGACACTTCCTCCTAGTCACTTCTTCTGTTTCTGGAGTTTCCTCTTAAAGACTCACAGAATAAATCTACTTGTCCTCAAAGCCAGCATGAGGCTCTTTCTGAATTTTCTCCTCTTCTTATATTTCCTGGGTTCATCTGACTTCACCACTTACTAGCAGCGTGGCCTTGAACCAGTGACTTACCACTCTGCCTCAGTTTCTTCATCTATAAAATGGGAATCATAGTAATGCATACCTCATTAGGTACTTTGCATGTAAAGCCCTAGAGTAGAGCTGGACACACAGAGCACGCTCAGTAAAGGTGGGCTGCTTTATTATAGAAGTCCCTGAGTGGCACAAATGGTTAACCTGCTCAGCTGCTAACCAAAAGGTCTACCCAGAAAAGCCTTGGAAGAAAGGTCTGGTGATCTACTTCCAAAAAATCAGCCATTGAGAACCCTATGGGGAAGTTGTACATCTGTAAAAGGTTGAACTGGCAAAAGTTGTGTGATAGATATATTTACAACAATGAATGACCAAAAAAAAAAAAAAAAGAGAGAGAGAGAGAGAGTAGCTACTGAAGCTACTTATGTACAACCAAACACTTCATGGGATTTGGTTTCTTGGTTTGGAGGTTTAGGGTCATAGTTTCATGGGACATACCAGATAATTGGCCTAATATCATGTTTATTCTGTTCTATACCTCCTAGTTCATTGCATAGTGCCTGGTCTTAAAAACCTGCAAGTGGCCATCCAAGACATAACCCTATTGGTCTCTACTCACCTGGAGCAACAGAGGAAGAAGGAGAAACAGGACTAGAAGGAAGAAATGGAACGTGTAGCTAATTGCCTCCAAGAACAACTGCCTCCTTTGCCATGAGACCAGAAGAACTGGATGGAGCATGGCTACCATTACTGAAAATTTTGATCAAAGATTCTATAGGTGAATACTGATCAAAAGGGAGAAACTTAAGAACAGAATTTCAAATTCTCATGAACTCCAGACTTTCTGGAGCCATGAAGGCTAGATGAATGCCCAAAACTATTGTCCTGAGATAATCTTTAAAACTTAAACCAAAAATATCCCCTGAAGTCTTCTTAGAACCAAACAACAGTATAGCTTATTAAAGAATGTCTGCCTCGAACATTGGGTTCTTTAATATCTATCTATATGGGATCAAATTGACAATAACAGCTAGAAAGATTAGATAGGAAACTTAGAGGGCAGTGAGTTTATGCTAATGGGGGAGGAACAATTTGGAAAAGGAGGGTGAGAAAGGTTACACAACTTGAAGAATGTAATCAATCTCACTGAATTGTATATGTAGAAATTGTTGAACTGGTGTATGTTCTACTGTGTATATTCTCAACAACAAAAAATAAAATAAAATATAAAAAATAAAAAGAAAATCCTATGGTACATATTTCTACCCTGACACACATGGGGTCGCCATGAGTCAGAGTTGACTTGATGGCAACTGGTTTACTTTTATTATTCTATGGTCTTATCATTCCCAGTCTTTCAGATAGGAATGACTGCTGTACCTTGCTTACTACATGATGTGGTTGTGTGGACTTGGCTCTTGATTCTGTGATCCTACCTTCTGTCTGTCCTCCCTGGCCACTCTCCTCAGAACCAATTAAACTTCCCTGGACATAGACTCAGCCCACTCCTAAATCTACCAGCTCCAGTCTTGCCCTGCTCCAACTTATCTTCCCTTTGGCTTCCCCAGCTCTCAGTTAAACACAGATCTGATCCGGCTCCTCTCCTGCTCAGATCCCTTCTGTGGTGCTCCTGGCCGGTGGCCAGATAAAGTTCTGGCCCCTTAGCTTAACTTATAAAGCCCTCCTGAGTCTGTCTTGTCCTGACCTCACTGTTTGATCTCTTTTCCTTCTCTCCCCTGCTCTGTTTTCAGCAAACAAAGCAACTCCCAGGTCTCTGAGCTGCACCTGACTTTGAGTTGGACCTGCCTCCTGTCCGGTTTCCCAGGGCCTAGCACAGCACCTGGCACACTGCAGGGGCCCTGTAAACCTTGTTGGATGTAGATCCAGTGGGATAATGCATGTCAGTGGTGCTTGTGAGCCAGAGTGACACTAATGCCATTTTTTAATATGCTTACTAAACTGTTGTCTCAAAAGCTAATCCAATTTGCAGACCTATTTGGATAAAGGTCTCAGATAGTGAAACATGATTTTGCATGCCACCCCCATTCTGTTTATTTAGTACATGCTCGGAAAGCTAGGAGAGCAAGCTGGGAGCTCCATGTCCCCATCCTGAGTGTGAGGGCCTCAGGGGTGAGGCATCTTTAGGCAAAAGAGCCAGGTCAGATGGGTGTCCACAATGACATGTGGTGAGGGAGGCTTTCCAAGCCCTGTGGACAAACTCTGGAAAAAAACGGGTCACCTGAACCCTAGACAGGCTTCAAAATAAAAGCCTCCAAATGGTGATGAGCTGGAGGTGGGTGGTGCAGAGTAACAGGTCAAGGCCTGGGAAGCTGAGGAGAGAGGGCAGGGGAGCAGGGCCTGGGAATGGAGAGAGAGCCCCTTGGGGACAAAGACACTGCTGTCACAATTACTAAAATGTTGACATGCTTTGACACCAGTTAGTTAAAAAGCACAGCCCCCTCAATGCCTCTGCCCACCCCAAGCCTTCCTCCTAGACCCCCAAAACTTCCTCATGATCCAGCAACTGAAGGGTTAATGCCTGGCACAGCAGGGGGCCCCCAGGACCCTGCTGTGGGACCATTCAATTGTGGTTGAAGATCTTGAATACGACCCCTGATGTCACAGAGAAAAAATATGAAAGGTATAAGCCTGCAAGGACAAAGAGAATGGAAAGGAGGCATCAGCAGATGAGCTATTTCAGTGCATTTTGGGAAGGTGGGATTTATTTGGAGAAATGTTAATCTAGAACAGCAAAGAAATCATAACACACAGAGGGGTATACCAGTGAGAAGAAAACTAGTGAATATCCATAATCCTGACAAGGTGGGAGGGTGATGGGGGTGAGTTGAAAGCCAGCAGCAAGGTCTTACCCTTGAGCTTCTTGCAGGAAGATTTTTCTTTGGAGACAGTAGAAGGGAAACACTCAGGACTCCAAGGACACCCACACAGTAGAGGGCAGGGACAAGGCGTGGGAATAAAACAGGGTATTAACTGCAAGTCTGTATTTCCAATGGTCAGAACATTTCCTCATCCCTTCCCACAGATACCACTGCCACCAATATGCACCAGCCTCAGCCCCTTCCTATATTCTAAGCACAGAATGTCAACTGCCATACAGGTTACTGGAAAATTTACTAGAGAAAAAGACTTATACATACTATCATTTGTGGGGGCTCCCAATAAATAGCTCCTTCCTGCCCGAACACCCAAACGGACACCTGTCAATCCACAAGCTCTTACACTTGGAGAGCTTCTGACCAAGCTTTTTATATTAATGAACTATATTAATGAACAACCAAAGTTCATTTGGCACATGAGGAAAGCCCTCAACATGAAAGAGAGACCAAAACGAAAAGATAAAGAAAGAAACTGGAAGAAAGAGAGATAAGGCAGGGAACAGAAGAAAACTGTACAATGACTAAGTCTCACAAAGAGACAACATTGTATCCACTTGGTATTTTGAATTATGTCCTCAGTATTTCACTCTCCTGTAGCAGTAATTTATCTTTATTATGGCTTTATGATTGGCAGTGTTTACTTCCCCACCTGTTGACTTTGGGTTTGACCATGTGACTTGCTTTGGCCAATGGGATGTGAGCAGATGGGACACAAGCAGAAGATTGCAATGTATGTTCATGACTGGGCTTGAAACATTGAGCTTCTGCCATCTCTATGAGAAAAATATACCCAGGTAGTCACTGTCCCTCTGAATTGAACCTAAGAATGAGTCACTTAGATCAGAGCAACTCTTGCCAACCCACAGATATATAAGCAAGAATAAATTGCTTATTGTTTTTTGCCACTGTGACTTTTGTGGTTTGTTACACAGTAAAAGAGCAAAAGCTGACTGATAGAAACCATAAAACAAGAAAACAATGCTATGAAAACTGAATCATCAGAGAACAAGAAACAGATCTTGGAAATTTAGTATAAGTAGCTAAAATAAGAATTTCAGTAGCAGTTTTGGAAAATAAGTCACAGAAATCTCTTCAAAGATAGAACAGGAAGAAAAGGAGATGGAAAATATGAGGGGGGAAAACAAACTTAGAGAAATAATCCAGGAGGTTCAACATCTGATGTAGAAGAATTTTTTAAAGGGGAAGAAGAGACAGAAAGAGAGAGAGAGAGATCAGAGAAAATTAAGAACAGGAAATTATATATAAAAAAATTTCAATAAAATTTACCAGAACTAAAGATTACAAGTCTCCAGATTGAGAGTGCCTACAATGGAGGCCCTGGGTGGTACAAATGGTTAATACGCTCAACTGCCATCCTAAAAGTTGGAGGTTTGAGTCCACCCAGAGACACCTTGGAAGAAAGTCCTGGTGATCTATTTCTGAAAAATCAGTCATTGAAAACCCTACAGAGCACAGTTCTATTCCAGCACACAGGGCTTGCCATGAGTTAGAGCTGACTTGACAGAACTGGTTTTTGGTTACAATGTCTCTCTTAAATGAATAAGAAATCATCCACCCCAACACACATCATCATAATTTCAGAAGACCAGGAATAAAGACAGGGTCCCAAAAGCTTCCAAAGAGGGTGAGGGGAAGGTTTGATGCAATCAAACAAGAATAAGAATGGGGATTAGTATTTTTGTTTTTCTCAATATCTACACAGGATGCTACAAAGCAATAAAAGTCTGACACCAAAATTCTGAGATAAATTATTTTTGGCAAATAAGTCTATACCCAGACGTTATAGATTTAATTGTGCCTCCCTAAAACATGCGTTGAAATCCTAACTCTTGTACCTGTAAATAAGCCCATTGGGAAACAGGGGTTTCTATTACTAAGTTAATGAGGTCAGACCAGAGTAGAGTGGGTTCTAAGTCTAATCACTTCTGAGTTATAAAAAGATAGAATAGACACAGAGACACACAGGGGGAAGATACCATATGAAGATACACACACAGCAGATGCATTCACAAATCTAGGAACTCCAAATCTTGCTGGCTGCCTCGGAAGACAGGCCAGAGATCTGCTTTCAAAAGGTCACAGCCTTGAAAACCTTGTGGAGCAGTTCTCCTCCGTACACATGGGGTTGCCATGAGTCAGAATTTGCTCAACAGCAGCTAGCAACAACAGCAAAGGCGGAAACAGACACAGAAGGCCTCCCCTTGGGGTCATACCCTGAATTTGGAATTTTAGCCTCCTAAACAGTGAGACAATAAATTTCTGTTCTTTAAAGGTACCGACTTATGGTTTTCTTTTTTTTTTTTTACAGCAGCACTAGGAGACTAAGACAGCAGCTAAACTCAACCAAGTATGAACGTAGAATAAAGACATTTTTAGACATACAAGGACTCTGAAGCTTTACCTCTGTCTTAGGTTGGGTTCTCTAGAGAAGCAAACCAGTAAAGTATATAAATATATATATAGAGAGAGAGATTTATGTTAAAGAAACAGCTCACATGATTGTAGAGGCTGAAACACCCCAAGTCCGTGGATTAGGATAGAGGCTTCTCCCGATTCATGTAACCGCAGGGGCTGGCAAACCCAGGCAGGACTCTGCTCACAGGCTGTGAAGTTCGGCAAATCCCAGGATCGGCAGATAAGCTGATAGCTCAAGTCCCAAGAACAGGAAGCCAGATGAACAGGAGGCAGCCGCAGGATCCAGAGTGAGCAAAATGCCAGAATGTCTGCTTATATTTGGATGCAGGCCACACCCCCAAGGTAATTCCCTTGCAAATGATTGATTACTCACAGCAGACTCAACCATGGAAGTGATCAAATACAAACACTGAGAATCATGGCCCAGCCAGGTTAACATACAATCTTAACCATCACAACCTCCAATGCATCCATTTTTTAAAAAATAATATTTTATTGTGTTTTTGGTGAAGGTTTACACAGCAGTTTAGGTTCCCATTCAACAATTTCTACACAAGCTGTTCAGTGACATTGGCTATGTTCTTCACAATGTGTGAACGTTCTCATTGTTTCTGTTCTGGTTGTTTTGTTTCAATGCATCCATTCTTAAGAAGTTCCCAGAGGGGGTGTTCCAGTGAAATGATGGAATAAACCAAAAAAGAGAAAGACATGGCATCCAGGAAATGAGAGTCCAACTCAGGAGAATGAAAACGACAAAGAAAAGCCCCCAAAAGGAGAGGGAAGATCTAGAGAACAACCAGTCAGGACTTGAGTTGGCAGCCAGAGGGCTTTGACAAAAAAGTAATTTCAATAGCGTAGATGATGTGCTAGGTAATGAGATGGAGCATCTAGAAAGAATATTTAGGAGAATCATATAT
Organism: Trichechus manatus latirostris; assembly: GCF_000243295.1. NCBI lineage: Eukaryota > Metazoa > Chordata > Mammalia > Sirenia > Trichechidae > Trichechus > Trichechus manatus. Next base: position 15,050,757 of record NW_004443963.1, read on the forward strand.
TTGGAACACTCAGGTGAGTAAGAAGTCAAAGCAATTATTAACTCATGGAAAAACAAAAGTTGCCCAAGAGAGGAAATTAATCATAATACACATGATGATGAATTCAGAAGAGGAAGTGGAACAAAAGATATAATTGCTAATGTCAGATGGACCTTGGCTGAAAGCTAAGAAGTACAAGAAGCAGAAGAAGTAAAACCAGAATGCTCCTTGGAGAGAATGGAAAAACTTTATCTCACGTACTTTGCACATGTTATCAGAAGGGACAAATCCCTGGAGAAGGACATCATGCTTGGCAAAGTAAAGGGTCAGTGAAAAAGAGGAAGACCCTCAATGACATGGGCTGAAACAGTGGCTGCAACAATGGGATCAAACATAGCAATGATTGTGAGGATGGTGCAGGACTGGGCAGTGTTTCCTTCTGTTGTACATAGGGTCACTATGAGTCGGAACCAACTCGACAGCACCTAACAATGACAACAATGACACGTGATGACATGGTCATAAAGATGTACATAAGAATTACTGTTTTAACTAAAAGTAGTGACATAAATATCTTGGTAAGATGGAAGATGGGGAAATATTGTTGTTTGTGTATGTGTCTGCGCAAGAGTATTCAATTCACATTTACCCTAAGAGGAAGCCAATAGATAATATCTAAAAAGCAATCAATCAATCAATCAAAATGGCAATATGAGCCTTTTATTGAGAAATATAGAGGCACTTAGAGGAAATAAAGGAAAGGGTTTAAGTAATGCCTCTCAGGGGTGGGTCTGGTGGGGAAGGCAGGAGCAGGGGCTTTTCAGTACTCTTCTCCCTTGAGTTAGTTATATTTAGGAAAGGCCTCCTCCCTGAGGCCAGTATGGATGACAGACAGGGGAGCTGACATAGGGCAGGCAGCTATTGAAATAGTTCAGATAAGAGACGAGAGAAGGCTGAATGAAGATGTGGCGTGTAGGAATGGAGAGAGGGTGGCAGATTCGAAGGCCCTAAAAAATGATGGATTGGATGTGGCATGTAAAGGAGAAAGGAAAGGCCAAGGTGACTCCCAAGTTTCTGGCTTTGGTGAACGGTGGAGACAGAGAATGTAGGAGGAGGAAGCACTACAGAGGGAAAGGAACTGAAGGCTTGAGGGACTGGGGGCATCTGGGCAGGGGGAGGGGTGTCCCGGAGGCAGTTAGGACACACATGTCTGGCGCTCAGGGGAGAGATTAGTTATCCAGTGCTTCTATAACAAAAATACCACAAGTGGATGGCTTTATCAAAGAGAAATTTATTCCCTCACAGTCTAGGAGGCTAGAAGTCCGAATTCAGGGTGCCAGGTCCAGGACAAGGTTTTCTGTCTGTGGTGGCTCTGGGGGAAGGTCCCTGTCACCAATCTTCCCCAGTCAGAGGGGCTTCTCAGTGCAGGGACCCGGGGTCCAAAGGACAAGCTCTTCTCCTGGCTCTTGTTTCTTGGTGGCATGAGGTCTTCCCGTCTCTCTGCTCGCTTCTCTCTTTTATATCTCAAAAGAGATTGGTTTAAGACACAATCTAATCTTGTAGATTATGTAATCATTAACATAACTTCCACTAATCCCAGCTCATTAACATCATAGAGATAGGATTTATAACACGTAGGAAAATCACATCAGATGACAAAATGGTGGACAATCACACAATACTGGGAACCATGGCCTAGTCAAATTGAAATACACATTTTTGGGGGACACAATTCGATCCATGACAGATGGTAATAGAGTTCATCGAGTGGATGAAATCCACACCTAGGGAGAGTGTTCAGGGTGAGCAGAGAAGGTGGCTGAGGAGCCTGCAAAGAAGCCAGGGAAGGAACTCTCAGACACATAGGAAGAGAAGTGGGAGCAGGCGGTGCTGGGGACAAGGGCCTATCTACGGAAAATAGCACCTATGGCAATTAGTTTTAAATTGCTGAATGATCTCTCCTAGCTGGCTATGGAAACAGTGATGGCCAATAGGAACTGCTCATTGGCAACCTTCCTCAAGCATGGTGGTCTATTCCCCTCAACATTTTGAATAAGTGTAGAGCCATCTCCGTAAAAAAACAACCAAACTAAACCCGTTGCCGTGGAGTCACTGCAATCCATGCCCCTGGGGTAAGAACGGATGACAGATATGGGGGGAGGAGGGAAACAGAATTTAATGCGATGAGTTTTATAATAGAGAGGAACAAAGTGTGCACCAGGAGACAGAGAAGGAAGGGACTAAGCCATACCAGAGAAATTATCATCGATAATAACAACATAAACATCTATAACTTATTGACAACCTACCACACGCCAAGTATTGTACCAACCATTTAGCATCCATTGCTTTATTTAACACACTTCTAGAAGGTACGGGTCATAAGAACAATGCCTTCATTTCATGTAGAGCCTGGCACTCAGTAGTTGACTGACATGTAGGTACTCAATACATTTTGAACAACAGCAAAATATACAATAATCTAATGAGGAAAGTATTATTATCTCCAGTATAAAAAACAACAACAAGGAAACTGATGTCGGAGAGGTTAAGTAACTTCCCCAGGATCACACAGCTAGTCCGTAACAGAGCCAGGGCCCCTGAGTTCCAGCTGTGCCGTGAGCCAGGCTCTAAGTGCAAGGCAGACCCCTCTGCCCTGGGGGAGCTTGCCATCTAAGTGATCTCAGGCACACCCTCCTTGCCTTCAAATACCGCCCCCAAGAGTCTGCCAGGGGTGGCTATTTATGGCTCAGGAAGGAGGCCCAACGAAGCTCCCCTCATAAATTATAAAGGGAGACACATGTAGGTCAGGATTGGGGAATTCAGGGCATGAGAGATCCCCAGGCATCTTGCTCAACCTAATCTGGGATTTTCTTTCTCCCCGTAAAAGAGCCACTGGCTCAGGCAGCGGGCATGTGCTGAGTTCCCTAGGGCATCTCCTCGTCCCCCAGAAGATGTCCACCTCCTCCCAGACCCTGCCTGCCCCCTCACTCGAGTTCCTGAAGCCAGAGCACCTCTCCACGACCCCTGGCCACTCCCAAACTGGCTTCCTCCTCTCTAAGACAGGGGATCCTATCTCACCTTTTATGCCCCAGTGCCTGAATGAGGAAGGTTCAAGAACTGCTGTGCTGGTTGTGACTTTGACACCCAATCCTTATGCAGGCTCCAGGAATCCCTCAGTGTGGTCTTGAGCGTATTAAACCTTTTCTTGGAGATGTGGCTATGAAGGGACATTAGTGAACTTGGGTAATGCACGGTGCCCCTTCTCTGAATGGCCCCTGGCATGTGTTTTGGAGAGCGTGAGTCTCTTTTTCTCACCATCCCAGCCTCTTCGTCATTGTCAGGTTGTCACCGATCTGTCCTTTGCTTCTGACTGCCCCTAGCCGTTCTCCTCCTCCTCCTAATTTGCCACTTCACATATCTAGGCTGTTGAATTTGCATGTGCTCCCAAAGTAACCTAGCTGCCTTCTATGAATAAAATATACAAGCTGTAATGCTTGGGCTCTGCAATACCAATTTAGACTGTTCAACGGCTCTTGAATTTCCTCCCAGGCTGTGGAGAGACAGGCCTCTATTTTCAAGAGGTCACTTCAGGCATTTCTTTGTTATCTACCCGGAAAGTCTCAATAAATACGTTCTTGCTGGAATGTGTGAAGAGTTTGGCGTCTCTTCCAGGCTATCTCTCTGCCTTGTTCTCCCCACCTGCAGCGGCAGCCAGAGACCAGGTGTGGGGGTGGGGTGGGGGCGAAGCACAGGAACAGTAACAGCAGCAGCAGCACCCCGCTGGGAGCCGACCGCTGACAGGGTGTCTGGCCTCAAATTACATTGTCTCTGAGCTCAGGCATAAACTTAGCAGCAGTGTTCTGTGTTGGAGCAGTCAGAGAAATAACCATATTCAGCAGAATCACAGGTGGGGCGAAAAGGAGTGGGGGAGGGGAAAAGCAGGCTCCCCCACCCCCAGGCCCGGGCCCCTCCGGGACACCCTGTTCCTCTTCTGCAAATGTGGCTGCCAGTGACTGAGTCGGGGCCACAGGGGGCTTCTTGGGGTGGTGGTGGGGGGTGGTATGGGAAGGTAAGACCTGGAGAAACCTGGAAAGGTGAACTTGAGGGCTTGGCCTACCTGAACCAGCATATACAGAACTTGCCACATTCTCTCTCTCTGTCTCTCTCTCTCTCACACACACAGAAAAGTATAAACAAGAATAAGAACAAGAAATTCTCATGTGATTAGACACTTTTCATACACTTTCTCATTAATTCTTACCGCAACCCCATTAAAAAAACCACAACCAACCAACCAAACCGGTTGCCTTCGAGTCGAGCAGTAGGAGTACCTATTTTACAGATGGTTCCTGGGTGGTGAAAACAGCTAACATGCTCAGCTACTAACAGAAAGATTGGAGGTTCGAGTCCACCAAGAGGCACCTCAGAAGAAAGGCCTGGTGATCTACTTCTGAAAAATCTACCATTGAAAACCCTATGGAAAGACCAGACTGACTGGCCTGACAGAGACTGGAGAAACCCTGACCATATGGCCCCCAGACACCCTTGTAGCTCAGTAATGAAGTCACTCCCGAGGTTCACCGTTCAGCCAAAGTTTAGACAGCCCCATAAACAAAACGAGACTAATGGGGGCACAACAGGCCAGGCACAAGGACTAGAAGGCAAGAAGGGACAGAAAGCTGGTAACAGGGAACCCAAGGTTGAGAAGGGACAGTGTTGACATGTCATGGGGTTGTTAACCATAGTCATAAAACAATATGTGTACTAACTGTTTAATGAGAAACTATTTGTTTTGTAAACCTTCATCTAAAGTACAATAAAAAAAAAAAAAAAGAAAACCCTATGGAGCATAGTTCTACACTGAAACACACGGGGTTACCATGAGTTGACTTGACCATCAAGTTGACTTGATGGCAACTGGTGGTGGTAGTAGTGATTTTATAGATGAGTAAAGAAAAGATCAAAGAAGACATACAGCTTGTCCACGTTCCCAAGTTCACGTGTTGTAAACGTACTTATGCTTACCCTCATTATGCATTCACTTGCAAGAGCATCTAAATATATTTTCTTATAGTGCCACGACCATCACATTGCATACACTTTTATAGACACAATCATGAACACACTCACACTTGCCTACATATAGTGGCATGTGTTTAGATACCTGTTTATGTACATAAATGTGTGTTTTCAGTTGTACACATACAATACACACGCTGCCCATGCAGTCACAGGACAGTGCTGCAGCACACTTTCTCACTACAATTGTTTTGTTGCTTCCTGATCAACTCTAGACCTCTTCTTTCAGCCACAGCTAGGGGCTTGCACTTCTTGGTACATACAGAACCTTGCACATCTAGTATACTTAACCCTGTCCTTTAATTGCTCATTTAATTTTCATCCTCTAGACTAGGAGCCCAGAGATACCAGCAACCAGGTTGGATTCCTCATCTCTATTATTTCTAGTTCTTCAGGTGTGAATTCTCCAGTGTATCGAGTCTGTAAGCAGCCTTTCATAGTGTAGGCGTTCCTTACATGTTTTGTAATTTTGGTCTATGAGCTCATGGGGCAGTTCTGCTGTTTCCCTTGCAGACTCACTGACTTCAGACTACTTTTATGCTGCAGCTTGGGATTTCTGTACCACATGGGTAGCTTATGTCTGGGCCACACAGCAGTCTATGTTTCAGGTTGGAGGCTTTGTTGGGGTGTACATGTCCCTGGTTCCACCCATGGCCTGGAATAGCCCCTCAATTCCTGCAGTCACACCAGGCTGACAGCTCAGAAATTCTATTCTCCTCATCAGTTCTCACTTGGCTTCACACCGGGAGCTCAGATTTGACTCACTGCTAACAGCGGGACCTGTAGCCTGGACCTAGGTCCTAAATGTAGGCATTAAAATCTCAGCCCCTACAGCTCATATCCACCCTTGGTTCCCCCATGAGCTGTGGGTTCTAGCCCCTCTCACTGGTATACTTTCCTGTCCCCTCTCTTAGAACCTCCAATTATACTTTCTTGCTTTTGAACTTGGCTGGGAATGTTTAAAATATTTAAACATATATTGTTCAGCATTTTTACATATTTGAACCAGGATGGGAAAGTCAGTTTCTGGTCACTCTGTTTTGTTCTTGATGCCTCTCTGTATCCTAGATGCCTTGCTCAATAAACGGCTGTTGATGATCTCTCTCCATTGTTCCCTTTGCCTGCCCCTCCTCTGTCTTGCACCATGCTCTGTCCCTCCCTCCCATGGAGCGCATAGAGAATCCTGGGTTCTGAAGAGCTTGCCACCCTGGCCCAGCTGGATGAAGGAAGGGAGATCGTCACTGGGCCAGGGCTGTGGGGCTGGGCCCAGAACATCTCCCATCCTGGGAACTCTGGATCTACTCGAAGCTCTATTTGGGGCAGAAGATCACTTGGAGTGGCTGAGTGGAGCAGGGACAAGGTTCTGAAGAAGGACTTGAGGCTGCAGCCACTCTCCATTCTCCTTAGAGCCAGACAGGCCTAAGGATCCTGAGAATGGCTCCTGATCCCAGTGCCTTTTCTGGGAAGTGAGAAACTAGATGGGACCTCTGGTGCCAGGCTTCATCCAGCTAGCTCTGTCCCTGCAGACTCCTGACCCAGTCCTGGGGGTTCCTAGTGCTGCATGGGTTTGGGGCAGAGGAAGCTGAAGGGCCAGTCTGTCAGAAAGGCCCATTGTCTCGATGCCCATGGACTTAAAGGCTTACCTGCTTCCTCATCATGTCCTTCCTCTGCTGTCTTTCTGTTTGCTTCTGCAATGTGAGTGTGTATATGTGTGAGTGTGAGTGTGGGTGTGTGAGTGTGAATATGTGTGTGTGCGTGTGAGTGAGTGTGAGTGCATTGTGTGTTTGTGACCTGTTAGGGGTGACTGAGTGTGGATGTGCCCCCCTCCTTGTGGTCTTCTCTTTGGGGAGCTCCCCTCAGAATCAAACAGCTACACGCGTTAGAAGAAGCCACAGAATCACTAACTGGAAGCATTTCCTTCATGCATCAAACATTGGTAGAGTACTTGCAACGTGCCAGGCATTGTGCTAGCTGGGGGAGATGGGGGAGGGCAGCCGTTAAAAATGGAAATACACAAATAAATATGAAATTGCAATAGTTATTTGTACTCTGAAGTAAAAGCACAGGGATCTGTGAAAGAATATAATAGAAAGGGGTTAAATTTAGGTGAGGGGCCGGGAAGTCCTCTGTAAAGAAGTAAGTTCCAAGCCGAGCCCTGAGGGAAGCAGGGGAAGAGCATTCCAGCAGAGGGAACAGCATGTGTGAAGGCCCGGAGGGGAAGGCATCTTAGAGCATTCTAGAAACAGAAAGGAGGTGAGTGTGGGAAGGGCTGGGCAGGAGAGAGGAGGCTGGGGAAGCTGACAGGGCCCCGAAGGCTTCGGGAGGCAGGCAGAGCCAGGGGTTTGGACTTCCTCCGAAGTGCAGGCTGGTGCATTGGAAGGGTTTTAAGCAAGGAGGGGCGTGATCAGTTGTGTAATGTGAAGCTCACCCTGGTTGGCAGCCTCGTGGAGACGGGAACCTAGGGATGAGGAAAGTGTAGGTCATTGCTGCAGGGTAAGGGTAAGATGCTGTAATCCAGCTTCCACATTCTCATACGATAGAGGTGGCCGTGAGCACCAACTCTCCTGGAGAATTAACTGTCGGAAGAGCCAGGGAGACTTCCTGGAGGAGGCGGCATTTGAGCAGAGCCTTGAGGAATGGCAGACCAGGAGGAGGCGAGCCTTCCAGGCCTAGGGGACAGCTTGCATGAAGGCTTGGCAGTAAGGGGATGCTAGGTGGGCTTAGTGACAAAGGGAAGTGACCCCCCCAAGGTCACAGGGCCCCTTGGTGGCTGAGTCAACACTGGTACTCTGTCTCTGATGGGGTAGGACTTTCTGATACTCGACTGAGGCGTGGGATCAAGCACTGACACAGAGAAAATCCCCAAAGCCCCGGAGTCCGTGGACTGCTACAAACTCAGCTCCCAAGGGAGACACTTAGCCAACTGCTGTGCAGCTGAGAGGTGGGGTAAGAGGAAGTGCTGGCCACAGCCTACACCAAAGAGCCTGGAGGAGGAGCCCCTTCTCAAATTGAGAGACACGAGGGTGGGGCCTTCCCAAAGACAGCTTCTGGGGACTCCCAAGCCGCAGGGTGGCTGGACAGAAGTGAGAGGCAAACTCAGCCTGGCCTGGGGGCACGAGACCCTCTGCCACCTGTTCCCCTGGACCCTGACTGCCATGATCCAACCCCAGCAGCTGCGAGCTGAGAGGTGAGTGCTGGGTACTGCCCTCCTGGGGCCTCCTCACTGTTCCTGGCAGAACTTGAAGAACTGAGGCAGGCCCTCCTGCAGTCCCTTGTCACTGTGAGAAGGTAAAAGGCTAGGACTGAGTCAGAACCCAAATACTCAGAAGTGCAAACTCTTAGAATGACTTTCAGGAGTCTTTGAGGTGTGGCTCAACTCCCTCCGGCACAGGTGGGGAAACTGAGGCTCGTAAAGGGGGAGTGACTTGCCCAGGGTCACATCATGGATGAGCTGCCAAGTGTGGACAGGAGCACAGGAGTCCTGGGTCCCAGACCTTGGCTCTTGGCTCTACGTTGTGGTCAGAAATGGCTTCTTGTCTTCTGTCTGAACAGAAACATGGAATCTAGCTTGCTCTCCCTCTTTATTCAGGGTTTAGCTCAGATGTCACTTCCTCCAGGAAGTCTTCCTAGGCATCCCCACCCCATTATGCTCTGACCCCTTGTGCTTTTTCCCATCCCTGCATAATCCTCATGTTACCG
>NW_004443963.1:15060739-15061903 GCF_000243295.1 Trichechus manatus latirostris
TAACCACCCAAAGACGTAAGCACTTCTACTGTCCCCATTTCACAGAGGAGAGGAAGGAACCAGAGGGTAGGGAGGAAGCTTCCCAAGGCCCCTGCTTGTCAGGGCAGAGCCGGAATTTGGGTCTCTGTCTGTCTGGTGCTGTACCTGGGGCCTGGCTGCTCTGCTGTGCCCAAGACTGACGATGTTGTCCCTGCTGAATCCCCTTTTTGTACCCTGCTACCCAAGCAAAAGTTGAGGCCCCTCCGTGAGGCACAAAGGCCCTCCATGAGCCGGCCCTGCCTCTTTCGCTGGTTCCGCCTCCCATCACTTTCCATCTCTTGCTCTGTGCTCTGGTCACGCTCAACATCCTGCAATTGCTTAAACTTGACCCCTCTTGCATAGATAGCTATGAGCCTTTGCACTTGCTGATCTCCTGCCTGCAATGCCTTTCCTCCCATCCTGTGGCCAACAACTCTGCTTTTCCTGGCTAACCACCGACGCTACTTCTGGGAAGCCCTCCCTGACCACCTTCAGTTGAGAAGACCCAACCCATGTACATTCACATCACCCTTGCTTACCTCTCGGATAGCGCTTAACCCACCATCCCACACATGTCTGCTTGCCAATCTCTCTTGCCCGCTGCACTGTTGATTCTTTGAGGGGATGGAATAATGGCCAGTCTCCCTGCTGTAGTTCCAAACACCGTGTGCTTTTCTTTCATACCGCTTATGACTATTTAAATTATGTAATTGTTTAGGGGCGTTGGTGGTTGAGTGGTAGAATTCTCTCTCTGGTGGTTGAGTGTGAGACCTGGGTTTGATTCCCAGCCAGTGCACCTCATGTGCAACCACCACTTCTCTGTAAGTGGAGGCTTGCGTGTTGTTATGATCCCGAACAGGTTTGAGCACAGCATCCAGACTAAGATGGACTAGGAAGAAAGGCCTGGTTGTCTACTTCTGAAAACCCTATCCAATCCACAACTGATTATGGGAATGGTGCAGGACCAGGCAGCATTTCATTGGTTGTGCATGGGGCCAACTTGACAGCAGCTAACAACGACATTTGTTTAGCGTCCAATTCCTCCACTCAGTGTGAGATCCAAGAAGGCAGACATCATGTCTTAATGTGCTGAGAATAATGTCTGGCACATTGTTGTTAGGTGCCATCAAATTAGTTCCCACTTGT
>NW_004443963.1:15062562-15063688 GCF_000243295.1 Trichechus manatus latirostris
TTGGGAAAATGTGCTGCAAAAGACCTCTTTAAAGTGTTGAAAAGGAAAGATGTCGCTTTAAGGACTAAGGTGGCCCTGACCCAAGCCATGGTGTTTTCAATCGCCTCATATGCATGTGAAAGCTGGACAATGAATAAGGAAAACCGATGAAGGATTGATGCCTTTGAATTATGGTGTTGGTGAAGAATATAGAATATCCCATGGACTGCCGGAAGAATGAACAAATCTGTCTTGGAAAAAGTACAGCCAGAATACTCCTTAGAAACAAGGATGGCGAGACTTTGTCTCACATACTTTGGACTTGTTATCAGAAGGGACCATGGAGAAGGACATCATGCTTGGTAAAGTGGAGGGTCAGCGAAAAAGAGAAAGACCCTCAACTAGATTAACTGACACAGTGGCTGCAACAATGGGCTCAAGCATAACAAAGATTGTGAGGATGATGCGGGACCAGGCAGTGTTTTGTTCTGCTGTACAGAGGGTCACTGTGAGTCGGAACTGACTCAACGGCACCTCACAACAACACAGGGATTACTATGATTGTGATTATTTTGGATGGGGAAACTGAGGCTGAGAAGGGCAGGAATTCATCCAGAAAGCTGTAGGGAGCCTCAGAATTAGGGTACCAGCGTTGACAGCAAAATGTGGAGACAGATTGCTAGGGTTCAAATCCCGACTTCCTGGGGCAGGTTAGTTACTGTCTCTGTGCCTCAGTTTCCTCATCCGTAAAAAGGTGACACTGTCTTAGAAGAAGGCCTGGTGCAGAGTGTGCACTCAAGAAATGTTAGCCACAGTTATTACCCAACCTGCTGCCTCACTTTTCAGGCATATCAACCCTCAGGTTCCTTCCTGCCGCACCCCCATCACGCTGCAGAGAAATGTACAGCCTCCGGGGAAGAAATGCGGGGAGGGAGATTCTTCCGAGGGTGTCATCACCAGGGCATGTGTGGAAAGTGAGTGATGAGGTTGTCAGTGGTGCTGGGGATGGTGGGGGGTTTCCTCTGCTGGTCCCCTGCCACCCTAAGTCACTGCCCAGTTGCAGTGTTCTGAGGCTTGGCCCAGCCTGCCACCCTGGGTGGATCCTGCATGGTGTGGGGCTGGGGCTGGAAGTACCTGACATACTCAG
>NW_004443963.1:15065097-15083666 GCF_000243295.1 Trichechus manatus latirostris
ACATCTTTGATTGTCACGACTTGTTACTGGCATCTAGTGGGTAGAGTCCAGGAATGCTGCTAAACACCCTATAGTGCACAGGACAGCCCCCTCAACAAAGAATTACTCATCCCCAATGTCAATAGCGCCGAGGCTGAGAAAGCCTCCTCCATCCCTAGAACCTCCGAACCCGCCCCCTTCTGACTCCTGAACCTCTGCCCTCTGTCTTTTGCCCCTGGCCTCTGAGGCCCTCTCCTCTGTCCTCTCTAGGTCTTTGTCATTGAGGTGAAGACGAAAGGGGGAGCCAAGTACCTCATCTACCGCCGCTACCGCCAGTTCTATGCCTTGCAGACCAAGCTGGAGGAGCGGTTCGGGCCAGAGAACAAGACCAGCCCCTTCACCTGCAGCCTCCCCACCCTCCCAGGTAGGCCGGCCAGCCCCCAGTCCGGCCACGGAGCTGGCTTCTGCTGCCCCCAGGACACAGCTGTGTCAGCCTCTCCTTCCAGCCCCGCCTGACACTGTTCCTTTCTTCTCTTTAGCCCCATGTGAACACATCTGTTTAGTCCATGGCCCTCCTCCTGGCAGTCACGGGCTGCCCGCCCCAGCTCTGTGGGTCACCCTGTGACCTTCACCTCTGGCACTCTGGCCTCACAGTCCTTAACCTCCTCAACTCTGGTGACCTTCATGGCCACCCTGCTTCAGCCGTCCCCCACCGAGGCCACAGTTTGGAGTATGTCAGCACTTGGCCTTGGTCCCTCAAAATAGGTGTTCTGTGTCTCCCGCTTTAAACACAGCGACCCATCTTCTAGCCCTCCTCACCTCCTGCCTTTTTTCAGAAGACCCTCTCTCTAGCTTCGCAGTGTCAGCTGCCACCAGACTCTGGTGGCCTCTCCTGTTCCCCAGGACACTGTAGGGGCATTGTACCTCAGCTTTAAGACAGCCCGGTGGCTTTCTTGCCTCCTTTTCCTTCCTCCCCAAAAAGGTCCTGTGTGCACCACCGACAGTTCTCACCTCTGCTTTCTCAGCTCCTGCCTGGACCCTGCTGCTTGATCCCTGCAGGAGAAAACCCCAAAGAGGTGTGGGCTTACTGCGGGGGGCGGATCTCAGCAGCGGCCCTCTGTGCCCTGCAGGCTGAGTACATTCACGGGTAATCACCCTTCCCCGAACCTCTCTTCTTCAAGCTCCAAACCCCATCTTCGGCTCCCTCTTACTTCTCTTTCTCAGCAAGTGAACGTGGTTCCTATTCCTTCATTCCCCACAAAGCAAACCAAAGCTGGCCCCCATGGCTCACCTCTCGTTCCCTCCCTCAGGGTTGATTTTGCTCACACCCGTCCATTCCTCCTTCCCTGGGTTGCAGGTGAAGGGGCATCTCTCCTGCTCCAAGCCAGCCTCTGCTCTAGGGCTGCTGCCTGGGTGGGCACCCCGAGCCTAGCTTCCAGAACGGCTCTTTCTTTGCCTCTCCTCAGCCAAAGTCTACATGGGTGTGAAGAAGGAGATAGCTGAGATGCGGATACCCGCCCTCAATGCCTACATGAAGGTATCATGGGGGCATGCCAGTCTCAGCACCTGGGAGGGCATGGGCTGTTGGGGGATGGCAGGTACCATCTTCAGGGAAGGGTTTTGGGAACTGGGGCTCCAAAGGTCCCCCGCTTTCAAATCCCTAAAGGCCTGGCGAGAAGAACAGGATGTGTTCTGAGGAATTCTGAATTTAAGGCTACCTTCATAGACGCTGCAGAGTTTCTAGAGCCCGGTGGGGCCACCTGCCAAGCCCTGCAAGGCACAGACTGCCCCCCACCCCGGAAATGCTGGGTTGGGCTTTGGGTGCTGCAACTTCAGAGGCACCCAGCCCCAGCAGAGAATCCACGGAGGCCCAGGAAACTCCATCTGCAGGAACTGGGAATACAGAGCCCGGGAAGGACCAGGCTGAGGGAGCTGGGTGAACTATTGTACGGGCAGGAGGCAGCTCAGAGCGGGGCTTAAGGGCATAGCTGACTGAGCCACGCTGCACCTGGGATTGAATCCCAGCTCTCACACTCAATAGCTTGCTGACTCTGAGCAAGCAGCTGTCACAGCGCCCCCATGAGGGAAGATACCACCAGTGCTGGAACCCACAGGGCGTCCCTCCCTGTCTTGAGTGCCCACTGTTGCTCAGAGCCCAGGACTTCTGCAGCTAATGAGGAGAGCAGGTCGGCCACCTCCTCTATCCCACCTCCACCCTCCTCCCATCTCCTCTGCAGTCCTTCTGGCCCTCCCGACCCTACTCGCGCTGGAGTCAGGATCTTTCACATTCTTGGAGCAGGTTCACAGTTTACAAAACATTTCCCCATCCTTTTCTCAATAGTTCCTAACTTTACTCCTGGGAGACCAGAGGTCTGTAGACATTGTCCCATTTCATAGGGGAGAAATCCAAGGCCTAGAGAGGATGGGCAACTTGCCCCAAATTACCCAGCCAGTCAACATCATAGCCAAGACTACAGAGACCGCTAGCTCCATGCTCTCCAGCCGTAAGCGCCAAAGAGGAGGTGGAGCCTTCAGCTGTCTATGAGGACGCCCCTGGGCAGTGAGGAGAGCTTCCCTCCCCAGCTTCTGGAAGCCTTAGCTTACATGCCTCTTGTGGTGGGGCACTCACCACCTCATGAGGAATGCTGTCCCTTTCTTGGATGGCTCTGATTGGTGGAAGGCCTTTCCTGACCACCTTCAATTGCTTCTTCCTCTGTGTCCCCATCTCATAAGGATGCGTACAATTTGTAAGTTGGAGAATACACAAGAGTGCCTAGCCAAGGCCTGTGAGAGTGACGAAAATCCAGCCTGTCCCCTGGTGAGGGGGTGTGTCAGCCCCCAAGTAACCAATGCAGTAGAGTGACGAGACTAGGGCTCGAGTTCCAACCCCACCACTTCCTAGCTCTGCTACCCTGGGCAAGACACACCCTGTCTGAGTCTCTGTATCTCCGTATCCTCAACTGTGAGATGAGATAAAGTATCAGGAAGCAGTTTTTAAGCTATAATACCACCAACTATTGTTAGTTTGAATTGTTTGGGGAACCCTCGATCCATTGTTGTCTCATCTTGAGCTAAGACATAAGCTTTGACAGCAGACGGCTCTGGGTGCCCCTAGCTTGGTTACTTACTAGCTGTGTGGCCTTGGGCAGTCCCCTTCACCTTTCTGACCCTAACTCCCAAGGTCATTCTGAGGTGGGCGAGGTAGCACACATGAGACACTTAGTGCCTGGTAGGGCCTTCACCACATCACACTACCTGCCATCGCATACATCATGGTTATTTCTGGAGACCTTTATGTCTTTTCCAAATGAACTGCTCAAGCCAGTTGTCCCCCTGTTGACCTTGGACCCAGGAGGAAAGCTTGGGAAATTTTACCTTCAACATGTCAAGATTTAAAAAATATACTTCTTGTTTGTGTTATTGGGCCTATGATGCCTTGGTAGGGAGAGGTGGACCAAAGTGAGCTGGGCTGGGATGCCTAGATCTTTCTGCTGACCACCTCACCCCACCCAAACGCAGAACCTGCTCAGCCTGCCCATCTCGGTGCTGATGGACGACGATGTCCGGATCTTCTTTTACCAGTCATCCTATGACTCGGAGCAGGTGCCCCAGGCGCTCCGCCGGCTCCGCCCACACACTCGGAAAGTGTAAGTGTACCAGCCCAGCCTCACCCTGCTAAGCCCTGGGCCAAGTCCTTGCAATGAGGCCTCTGTTGGAAAGGCACCTCTTTCCCTGGAAGGAGGGAAGGAGAACGGGTCTATTCTATTCCGGAACAATCCAAGATGGTTTAGCTAATTAGATGAGCTTGGAAAATCAAGAGTAGGGCCTGGAGGGGCAGAGGGAGGGCATGTCTTGATGCGTGTGACAGTAAGGACTGGATGATAGTGCTGGGACATTGGCCAGCGAGAGCTGGGTGCCACAGCAACCCCTTGGGATTGACCTCAGGGGTCTGGGTGCCTGGAGAGGATGGGTGTAGGGAGAGGAGGGAGGAGCCGCTGAATCTGCCATGAACATTCCCTGAGCCTCTCTCGGAATGCAGAGCGCCTGGTTTGCTTTTGTTCCACGAACGGCTGTGGCTCCTGCTGTATCACGCTGGCCCCTAGGGGCTGCTGTAAGCCCTTACTCCAAAGAACACGCTTCCGTTCCTGCCCCCTTTAAGCAAGCTGACGCAGGAAACACTGAAAATCTAAAACACTGTAAAACCAAGGTTTCTGCAGCTCAGAATTCCAGGAAAAGCAGGGAAAGTGTTCCCGAGCCCCTGACCTCCCTCCCAGCGGCTCCCTCTCCTTCCTCCAGGAAACATTTGTGGGCATCCCCTGGGCCTGGCAGTCTAAGGTGGCTGAGGCCAGGCAGGCTTTGACATCAAAGCAGAAGCCATTTTGAACACCAGGGCAGCTGTGGGGCCCTGAGCGAGTCACATAGACCTCCACCTCGAGGCTCAGTTTTGCTCAGCTGAAAAACTAGAACACTGTAATAACATTTACCTCAAAGGTTAGTTATGGAGAGTAGAAAATGTGAAGGGTTTAGCAAGTTATAGGCACAAAACAAATGTGTATCCCCCTCCCTACCGCCTTTCTGAGTCTCTGCTTTCTCGTCCATGAAGTGGGGATAGCAATTCCTGTCTCCTCGGTGGCTGTGAGAACTCTGTGTGGAGACAAGTATGACGTGCCCAGAGAAGCAGCTGTGGCTGAGTTTTTTAGCGTCTCCCCTCCCCTGCCTCTCTTTCCCCTATGAGGGTCTCCTCTGGGCAGAGAAGCAGGGGGCCAGGCCCTGACAGAATCGGGTGGGTTGACAGGCCCCTCTTCTCTCTCCACAGGAAGAGCGTCTCCCCACAAGGCCCCAGCTTTGACAACATGGCAGCACCGCGAGCAGAGGTACCCGACCCAGGCCAGGCCTCCTGGCCTTCCACCTCCTGGCCGCAGTCGCGGCTCTGCCAGTCAACCATTAGCCCCTCTATGCTGGGCCCAGCTGTGTGTCTAGGATGATGCTGGACGTTGGGGGTGGGGGCAGTAAGGGGCTAGAGCTCAGCCTCTGACACTGAGGGTCCCCCACCCCACCCCAGCTGAGTGACGGGAATGCGATACAAACACAGAGGCGAAGACAAGACGTCCACTCATGCATTCATGCGGCACGCTTTCACAGGCCTCCTCGGGGCCAGCCCCACCGCGCTGGGGACTGAAGCCTCAGAGATGAATCAGACAAGGGACCTGTCTCCAAGGAGCTCACAGTCCCCAGGGACACAGACTTACAAAGGGGCAGTTCAAAATGAATGTGGCCAGTGCCCCGGTAGACCACAGGAGGCCTCTAGGGAGGCTGGCGGGGAGAAGGGAGGGGAGGGCAGGGAAGGTACACAGTCTAGAGAGTTTGCATCCCTTCCCCTCTGGGCTGGAAAGAGCGCCATTCTGGAGTTAGGGAGACTTGGGTTCAAATCCCAGCTCCTCCACTAACAAATGGGGTGGCCTCGGTAAATCACTCATCCTAGCTGAACCTCAGTTTTGTTGTTGTTCGGTGCTGTTGAGTCAGTTCCGACTCATACTGTCCCCATGTACAACAGAACGAAACACTGCTCGGTCCTGTGCCATCCTCACAATCATGTTTCAGCCCATTGTTGCAGCCACTGTGTCAGTCCATCTCATTGAGGGTCTTCCTCTATTTCGCTGATCCTCTACCTTACCAAGCATGACGTCCTTCTCCAGGGACTGGTCCCTCTTTCCTAGTCTGTAAAACGGCTTGTTCCCTCCCTCCCTCCCTCCTCGCCCCGCTCCTCCTAGGCCCTGTTTGACTTCACTGGAAACAGCAAACTGGAGCTGAATTTCAAAGCCGGAGAAGTGATCTTCCTTCTCAGTCGAATCAACAAGGACTGGCTGGAGGTGAGGTGGACTTGAGCGTGGCTGAGGGCAGGGGCCAGGGAGGGTTGGCGAAGACTTTAGGGAACAGATAGTCCTGGAGGTACGGGGGTGGTGGTGGGATGGGAGTGGGAGTGGGGAACCTGAGGAAAGGTGTGTGGTGGGAGTGGAAGACTCCAGAGCTGATACACCTGCCTTCAGTTCTAATTCCAACAAACAGGGCACTTCAGGCAACTCTGTTAACCTACTGAGTTTAATTTCTTAGTCCGTAACACGGTTTCTCAGCCTTGGCACTACTGACCCGTGGGGCTGGATAATTCTTTGTTGTGGCGTGCTGTCCTGTGTATTATAGGATGTTTAGCAGCATCCCTGGTCTCCACCCACTAGATGCCAGTAGCAACTCCCCTCCTCAGTTTTATGAATCGAATATGTCTCCAGACATTCACTTCCTGTTGAGAACCGCTTGTTATAACGTGGGAGTAACATTATGTACCTTGCAGGCAGCGATATCCTGTTGTCGTTTAGTCGAATCCGACTCATAATGACCCTCTAGGACAGAGTAGAGCTGCCCCATAGGGTCTCCAAGGCTTTAATCTTTACAGAAGCAGACTGCCACATCTTTCTCCCGCAGAGTGGTTGGTGAGTTCAAATCGTCAACCTTTCGGTTAGCAGCTGAGAGTGCAACCAGTGCACCACCAGGGCCCCCTGTAGCCAGCAAGAAAGGATAGTAATTAAGAGCGAGAGCTCTGGGGTCTGCCTGTCTGGGGTCATAACCTAGCTCTGTTTTGAGCTAGCTTTCCAACCTTGGGAAACTTGCTCAACCCTGATTTCCTTTTCTGTAAACAGAGATAACACTGACTGTTTCTTCATAGGGTTTCTCTAAAGGTTAACGAAAAGAGGTGGAGGTGCAGGACTTGATCCATAGAAAGCGCTGGGTGCCTGGCATCAGGCTCATTGAGGGATGCAGACGAGACCCTCCACTGGAAGTTCTTGGAAGCTGGGGCCTGTCTCGTTTATTGCTTTGTCTACAATGACTTGGTGAAAGGAGATAAACAGATCAGCGATTGGGAGGCCCTGGGCCACTATCAGCCTCGTATTAGGGCCTATTGTTGTTAGCAAGATTCCTTTTCCTCAGTGCTCCTGGGACAAGTCCCCAGGCAGGGCTAGCCCCCAGGGGCCCTAAGGCCAATAGGAGAAGGGTCAGGTCCTTGGTGTACAGGGACTGGAGGGGAGCACGGGGCCATTGGCCTAGCCAACCCAAGGCAGTTTCGGTTTCACCCCAGTCCTGGAGCTCTGTCTCAGGAACTCAGCAGCTCTTATAGCGACCAAAGGGGTGTCTCTGGGTCATTCTTCAGAAACAGGAAATGTTTGTTGCCTTCTTGTTTCTGGAAAGTACTGTGTATCAGTATGCTGGTTAAGGAGAGGGGCAGGGGAGCGGGGAGAGGAACACTTTGAGCCTCAGTTTATACATCTGTACGATGGGGAGTAAATACTACATCTCCCATACGGTGGTTGTGAGGATTAAAAGAAAAAGTGCCCAGAGTACAACCAGAGCTGGGTTCTTGGTTGGGAGTTAGGAGAGAGGTCTGGGCTGGATAAATGGATTTCAGACTTCTTTGTCCAGAGTAGGTGATTGTGGTATCCGTGGAATGAATGAATGTGTTGGAACCATCAGCAGGCCCTCCCCCACCCCTCACTCTCCTTCTCTCCTGTTCAGTTTTCCCCGTTTACACCTACCCCATCTGACTCACTGTTCAGTTCATGGGTTTACCGGCATTGTCTGTCTCCCTCCTCGGAATGGAAGCCCCATGAGGGACGGGGACTTTCACCTTTGTTGTATGTCCAGAACTGCTACATAGCTGGTTCACATCAAGTCTTTGTCGAATGAATAAATGAATGAGTGAGAGAATGAATGAATGAAAAAGCTTTCTAGGTAAATTCTAGGTAAATTCAGATCTTGACCCATTTTATAACAAAAATGCAATTCTTGGGGTAAACAACTTGGGGAATTTGCTCATTTTTTTCCTGCCTCTACATAAGGGGACACAGACTTCCTCTGCCTTTCTCCATCAAAAGGGCCAGGCACCCCGAGGCACGGCCCTGCTGCCCCTCCACATGCCAACCGGGTGGTCCCTTCTCTTTTTCCTCAGGGCACTGTCCGGGGAACCACCGGCATTTTCCCGCTGTCCTTCGTGAAGATCCTCAAGGACTTCCCTGAGGAAGACGACCTCACCAACTGGCTGCGCTGCTACTACTATGAAGAGACAATCAGCACCATCAAGTTCGTGGCCTGCTGGGAGGGAGGGGCTGGTCCACCCTCCTGGCCCATCCCTCACTCTGCCCATCCCCCATCACTCCACCACACTCCTCCTGCCCATCCCCCCCCACCCCCCACCAGCTCTGAGACCCAAACTGAGTCTCACTTTGTTCCTCCCTCCCTTAAAAGCCCGCAGTGGCTCCCACTGTCCTCCGGATAAGCCATAATGCTAAAACAAGATGTGATGTCAAGGCCCAGCGTGGTGTGGCCAAGCCTGCCCCTCTACTTCTGACCTGACACCCCCTTGCCTCTGCTCGTTGCCCCCTTAGGGACATCGCGGTGGAGGAAGACCTTAGCAGCACTCCAACGTTCAAAGACCTGCTGGAGCTCATGAGGTAAGGCGGGCAGGGCTGGGGGCAGGGCCGGAGGGGTCAGATACCCTGGAGAAAAGAACAGAGGGAGAAATACAATTTATTAAGAGGCTACGTGTTTTGCATGGCGACCCCATGTGTTACAGAGTAGAACTGCATCATAGAGTTTTCTTTCCAAAAGCATATCACCAGGCCATTCTTTCGTGGCACCACTGAGTGGGTTTGAACCACCAACTTTTAAGTCAGTAGTCGAGTGCAAACTGTGCCACTGACGAGTTGCCATGAGTCAGAATCCACCTGAAAGCAACAAGTTTGGTTTTTTTCTGGTTTAGGTGTTTTGCATCTATTTTGCATTCTTGTTTTATCCACACTCCAGCCCTGCTGGGTAGGTTTCATCATCCCCATTAGAGACTAGCTGAGGAGCGTGGAGCTGACAAGAGATAAAAGGACTTAGTTAAGTCACGCAGTTTGTGGTGTAGATTTGCAGCCAGAGCCAAAGTCTCTTCAGCTGAAAACCTTGGGCTTGGTCCCTCTGCCAGCGGGGTACTCACGACCTCCCAAGATCAGCTCGGTATTGGACAGTTATGTTACAAAATGGAAATAGCATTGTTCCATTTCTGACTATAAAAGTAATATGCACTCAGCAAGGTAGTTAAGAGCTCGGCTGCTAACCAAAAGGCTGGCAGTTAAATCCACCAGCCACTTCTTGGAAACCCTATGGGGCAGTTCCACTATGTCCTATAGGGTCACTATGAGTCAGAATTGACTTGATGGCAACGGGTTTGGTTTGGACTCATTATAAAAACAGAATGTCAGAAATCCCAGAAAAGTATAAAGAAGTGAGATCACACCATATTTTTACTTTTATTATCTGATGTTCATTCAGATGTCTTCAGTGTGCATATACAGATATTACTTTAGTTGGCTGCCAGGTACCAGCCTGTGCCTGTACTGGAATTAATGCAGCCATCCCCTTTTGTTGGCCACTTAGGTTAGCTTCCATTTTTTTTACTACTCTAAAGAATACTGAAGTCCCTGCGTGGTACAAATGGTGAACACACTCAGCTGTTAATCTAAGGTTGGAGGTTCAAATCTGCTCAGGGGCATCTCAGAAGGCCTGGTGATCTACTTCTAAAAAATCAGCCACTGAGAAACCCTATGGAGCACAGTTCTCCTCTGATACACATAGAGTTACCATGAGTCAGAGTCGACTCAACAGCAACTGGATTTTTTTTTTTTTAAATAAATAATGCTATGATGACCATCTTTGTTCAGAAATTTGGTAACTTGTCTGATTATTTCCTTAGGATAATGTTCTAGAAGTGGAATTTGGGGATCAAAGGATTTGCAAGGATGTTAGGCTTCTGATCCATTTTGCCAACTTACTTATAGGAAGGTTGGATTGATTTTTACTTTTTCTAGCCAATATAACAATGCCGGTCTTCCTGCGCCACACGTTAGACAGTTACAGTCCTTAAAATAATTCTCCCCAATACCTGCACACAGGTATCTCCCATGGGGGTTTATTCTGCTCCGCTCTGTAGGGACCCAGCCAAACCTATTTCGACAGTTCCTAGATCTTCAGCACATTTATATACATTTCAGGCTGTGCTACTAATTTGTTGAGAAAGGTCCTTCTCCTTTTTAAGCCTCACTTTCCCCATCTGTACAATGGGAGGTTGGACTACTCAGACACTAAGGCCTGACCTTCTCTGATTCTTACATCCAGGCCCTAGAACTCTTTCTCTGCCCCCACACTTAGGCCCAAATTCCCTGGCTTCTCTTCTTTTCTTTCTTTTTTTTTAATTGTTGTAGTTTAAGTGAAGTTTACATTTCAAGTTAGTCTCCCATACAAAAATTTATACATACATTGTTATGTGACTCTAATTGCTCTCCCCATACTGTGACAGCACACTCCTCCTTTCCACCCCGGATTCCCCATGTCCATTCAACCAGCTTCTAACCCTCTCTGCCTTCCCATCTCACCTCCGGACAGAAGCTGCCCGTTTAGTCTCTTGTATCTACTTGAGCTAAGAGGCGCACTCCTCACGAGTGTCACTTTATGTCCCACAGTCCAGTCCAATCCCTGTCTGAAGAGTTGGCCTTGGAAATTGTTTTAGTTCTGGGCTGATAGAGAATCCGGGGCCATGCTTTCTGGGGTCCCTCCAGTCTGCTCTTGACCTTTGATTAACCCTATCTCCCTGACATTTCCCACCTAGGCGGGAGTTCCAGAGGGAGGACATCGCCCTGAATTACCGGGACGCGGGGGGAGATATGGTTCGGCTGCTATCGGACGAGGATGTGGAGCTCATGGTGAGGCAGGCCCGAGGCCTCCCTTCCCAGAAACGCCTCTTCCCCTGGAAGCTGCACGTCACCCAGAAGGACGACTACAGGGTCTACAACACCGTCCCCTGAGCGAAGGTGCCCCTGGGACACCTGGAAGAGAGACTTCAGGACCTCCAGGAAAGCCTGGGAGCAGGGTACAGACATCCTGGTCCAAGTCTCACGGCCCCACTGGGCTTGGCTCTCTCTTGTACTCTCTCTGTTTCCACACTTTATCTCTGAAATAAACCATTTTGACTCAAAGGCAAGGTTGAGGAAAGCAGTGTCTTTTGAGGGAAGAAAGGAGAGGAAGTAAAATACCACTGAATGAGCATCAACAAGATCCATTTACAAGCAGAAGGGGATTCCAGGCTTTAGGTCTCTAATCCAGCCATCCTATTCCCCTGTCCTATCAACATATGTGGAGAAACCCACAGGATACTCCTGCCCCTGCTGACTGCTTCCCTTTTGCCCCTTTTCCCTCCCACAGCTCCCCTTTTCCTGGAATTCACCACCTCTCTCACAGAAATAATTCACTCCCAGGTGCCCTCTGATGTCATGCCAATGCCAATTCTCCGGCTGTGTGATGAGTATCAGGAGTTTTTCTTCTGCCTTCCCATCTCTGCTGCTCTGTGGAGGGGAGGAGGAGACTTGAGTCTTCATATTGGTTGTTTCTGCTATAAGAAAGGGGTTGGGGGGAGGACTCTGGTCTCATCCAGTAGGAGAGAGAAGCAAAATTATGTGATTTTCTATAAGCCCTAGCTTCTTCTCTCCTAATTTATAAAAATTTAAACAAGTGGAACTTCCAAAACGATAGTATAAGGAAAGTATGGGACCCTCTCCTCAGAAAAACAGCCATTTAACTGGTAAAAAAAAACCCAACAATTTAAAGTCTTTGGAAACAATCCTATGGGTATACAGCAGATGGAGAAACATTTGTTCAAGAAAATCTATTACATCTCAGTATGAAAAACGAGAGTCTATGGCATTTGAGCCCCAACATGCTCCCATCCCTTACCCCCAACTCTATGTGAGGGAAACTCTAAGTGCTCTACTCTGGGTAGATGTGGCCAAGAAAATGGGGCTCCCTCTCCCCTCAGCTCCTAGTCTAGGGCTAATGATTTAAGCTGGCAGGGGCAGGTTGACAGTATCTCTTATCTGTCACAGCCCTGTGTTGTGGAAATGCCATTCTAGGCAATCATGTCTAGCTCCCAGGAGTATGCTCTGTCCCAGGTGTGACAGGTCAATAATTGCCTTTGCCCGAGCTCACTCATAGGGAGGGGTTCCACACTGGGAGGGGCAAGATGAGAAGATCTGAGGCTGCCATTCCTCAAGAACCCACACATAGAACAACCTATCTATGGTGTAGTGAGCCAGAGATTCTGACCAGAGGGACAGACAGACCATAGGATGGCTTTGCCTGAGGGGAGTGGCTTTCTTTGGAATGAAGCCTAAAAAAGTTCATGCCTAGGGATGTTATAAAAAAATAATAATTAGTGGAGCTCTTGGTGGCCAGAAACTAAGAGGGGGCTGGTAGCTCCATGCTATTAGTAGCAACAAGTGGAATGGCAGGCCATCCAGAAATTTAACAGAGAGAACCAGGGAAAGAGAAGCCAAGAATAGCCCTCCTGAGATCACACTCATCTCTAGGGGTCTGGAAGACTGTGTGTATGCTAAGCTGTATCACTCAGGAGCAATCAGAGTAGAACATGGAGGTAGACTTGAAAGCATTCCCTGAGCCATGCACGGATTCATCAGCAGTGCAGAAGACTTACTGGATCAAGGGACTTAAGCTAACTTCTGACAAAATACTGGCAGAACAATGAACTACTCTGACCCAGAGAGGACTTGCAGGAAGTCCTCAAGCTTAAAAATAGAATCACACTCATCCTCGTGGTCTGGAAGACTGTGTGCCTGCCCAAGACTGCTCCTTCTCAGGAACCAATGAAATGAAAAATTCATTAGAGGGGCACAACAGTAGATTTGAGTTGGCAGAAGAAAGAATTTGCAAACTTGAAGCTAGGTCAATAGAGATTATGCAATCTGAAGAAAAAAAATGAAGAAAAATTAACAGAGTCTCAGAGAAATGCAGACATCATTAAGTACACTGTGGGGATATATGCCACTTAAACATGGCTGCACTATTGACAACTGCAGCCCCCACAGGCCTCTATGCTGCACAGCATGTTGAGACTTGTCTCCAACATGTTGAGACTTGTCACAACTTGTTTTCCCAAACCTATTGTCCCTTTACCGATTGGCTTGTTTACCTGAATTCCTTCTCCCTTGCCCGCACCCAAAGCCCATTGTTCTGTTATTTGCTTCACTGCTTGCTGTATTGACTATAAATAAACTCCTGGGACTGAAGCTGGGGTCGACTCCTCAGAGTGACCCTCCTGGCCCCACTTCTCTGTAAGAGTTGTGTTTGGTTACGGTCTCCGCCGTCCCAACAACCGTCGCCGCTGCGACAGTACACCAACATACATGTGTTAGGGGTACCAAAAAGAGGAGAAAGTGACAGAAAAATATTTGAAGGAATAATGACTGAAAACTTCCCCAAATGTTATGAAAAATACCAATCTATACATCCAAAAAGCTCAATAATCTCCAAGTGGAATAAATGCAAAGAGATCCACACTCAGACACATCATGATCAAAAGGTTGAAAGTCAAAGAAAAAAATAAAATCTTGAAAACAGCAAGAGGAAAATGATTCATCAGGTACAAGGGAATCCGAATGAGACTGACAGGTGACTTCTTCTCAGAAACAACTGAGACCAGAAGGCTGTGGAATGACATATTCAAAGTATTATTATTTTTTTAATAAAAAACAGCCTGTCAACCAACAATCCTATATAGAAAGCTATATTTAAAAAATAAAGGCAAAATAAAAACATACTCAGATAAAGAAAACCTGAGAGAATTCATCACTAAGCAGACTTACCTTACAAAAAACATTAAAAGAAGTTCTTCAGGATGAAAGAAAGTCACACCAGACAGTAATTCGAATCTACACAAAAAAAAATCAAAGAACACCAATACAGGTAATTATGTAGGAGCCCTGGTGGCACAATGGTTAAGTGCTTGGCTGCTAACCAAAAAGCCAGTCGTTGGAACCCACTAGCCACTCTGTGGGAGAAAAGACATGGAAAGCTGCTCACATAAAGATTATAGCCCAGAAAACCCTATGGGGCAGTTCTACTCTGTCCTATACGGTCATTGTGTGTCAGAATTGACTTGATGGCACACAAGAGCAACGACAACATGTAGGTAATGATAAAAGACAATACAATTATGTGTTTCTTTTTATTTTCTCTCATAACTGATTTAAAAAGCAATTGCATAAAACAACATCTATAAAATACCATTTAGAAGCAAAAGTAAAACAGCAGTCAACTTACTATTTATTTCTTTAGGTTCAGGATATGAGATGCTGTTGCAGCTCATGCGTGTTTTTGCTTATCTTCTGGCTCGTCTCATTGGCATACAACAGTAGCCAGGTCTTCAGCCCCAGCAACCCTTGTGGATTCTCCTCCAGCTTCTCCAACTGCTGGGTCAGGTGCATATTTAGCTTCATGACAAAGGGCGCCAGCTTCACCTGTAGGTCACTTCTATTGGAGGCTTGCAGGTTATGAGAGCCTGACATAGTTTCAGTCTGTCCTCGTGGTTCCTGTTTGTCCTTGCTTCCCCCAATTCATATCCATCTTCTATTCCTGACTACCTGCCCATTGGACCAGATACAGATTCAACAGTGTCACATAAATGTGATGCAATTAAGGAAGATCAAACCCTCAAAACAGATCTCATTATATCTTTCCTAGTGATTCTGCTTCTTATATCAAACTCTGACCAATACATGTGCATATAAATTCTAACAAACACTGTCAGAACAAATAATTATAGCATCTAATTTTTAGGGTTTAAAAAAAAGGACAGAATTAAGACACAAGAATGTATGTTGGCGGAGGTGGTTCTAAGGTGTTCTGAGGTGTTAATGCTAGTCAGAAGGAGCGTTAAAAAATGTTTAACATCCGACTTTGCCAAATTAAATATAAATATATTGGTAAAATTTCAAAGAAAGTCATTGAAAGAATAGAAGTAGAGCATATACGTTCCCTAGTATTTAGAGAAAAATGGATAATGACAAAGAAAATCAATTAAAAAGAGCCAAGAAAACAGAAAAAAAATAGTATTTAAAAGGTAAGTTGGTAAAAACAAGTCAAAATATACTGATAATCTTGATACTGTAAGCATATATAGACTCAATGTATCAATGAAAAGATTGACAGATTTAATTTCAAAAAAAAAAAAATAAACCACCCTAACATCATGAAACATAAGAACATGGAAATATTGAAAGTAGAAGTATAGAAAAAGATATTCCTGACAATAACTAACCAAAAGACAGCTGGGGGATCTCTACAGACTCACAGTCTACTTTTATGTAAACTTGTCACCAAAACTCACTTGGTGGCAATCCTTGATTCTGAACTGGGTAGTTATGCTTACCGGCTACACTTGCCTCTGTTGTTCCCTAGGTTTTGTTGCTAATCTTGTGATTTTCGACTTTAGGCATGACTGAAGTAGGAAAATGTCAAAATATAGATTTAAAAGCTTCTGCTGATAATGAAGCTGTTGAAATTGCATCAGTGGATTTGCTAAGATGTTATCTGATGGAAACGTTGGCCCTGATCAGTTAACAGTGGAATGAAACCACTCTGCACAGTGGCTGATGAGGGCATACCAATTGGTTCCACCTTGTTGACTGTTCTTGGTGTACTTAGTGCTGCAGGTACACACAGTGGGTATTTGGCAGTAACTGGAAAAAGCCAACGTCCGCCATCTTTAAAAGGTGTATGCAATTTACTTTTCATTATTATGCAAAGAAGACAACGTCGGAAATCAGATGAATGTTTTCTGGCTGAGTAATAAGCACTCTGTTCCAGTGGGACAAGCTCATTGCAGGCATAACAGACTGGAAAAAATCAATGTTAAACGTCAGCATTCCTGAACAATTGCTCTGCACACCTCCTTCCTGAACTTCTTGTGAAAAACAGTGTTTTCAGGTTTTATTTCTCCCCAGTGTGATATGCGTATTACAGCCTGCGTACAAAGAATTTCAGGGCCAAGGTGAACACTTTCTTCTGGCGGTATGCTTGCTATAATCACAGAATATGGACTCCACAACTTCCCAAAAGACTCTTCTGAAGAATGTCATTTACACAATTGCTCATGCTGGAAATGATGCTGGTGACTCAACATTAACAAATGCTTGACACAACTCAGACTACAATGATGTCTGCAAACAAACCTGACCATACAGGCTTTGAAAGATTTCTTCTTTGAAAGACTAATGAGAAGACGATGATATCAAAATCTTATTCTTCCACAAAAAGTTTATCAACCAGAGTGTGAATAAGCTTGTTGTTCTTAGCTGCCATCAAGTCAGGCTCCCGACTCATGGTGACCCCATGTACAATGGAACAAAATGCTGCCCAGTTCTGAACCATCCCTATGATCAGATGCAGATTGGACCATTGGGATCCATAGGGTTTTCACTGACTGATTTTCAGAAGTAGTTCTCCTGGCCTTTCTTCCTAGGCCATGTTAGTCTGGAAGCTCTGCTGAAACCTGTTCAGCATCATAGCAACACTCAAGCCTACACTGACAGATGGGTGGTAACTGTCCATGAGGTGAATGGGCCAGGAATCAAATTTAGGCCTCCTGCATGGAGAGTGAGAATTCTACCACTGCCCCCATTTAAATAAGATGCTGTTGTTGAATGCCATTGAGTCAATTCCACTCACAATGACCCCATTTGACAGAGTAGAGCTGCCCAGTATGGTTTCCTTGACTGCAATCTTTATAAAAGCAGATTGCCAGATCTTTCTCCCTGGAACCACAGGGCTCCTTGTAAATAAGCTGTTGTTGTTGTTAGGTTATTGTCTAGTTGGTTCCGACACATAGCAGCCTAAGGTATAAGAGAACAAAACGTTGCTTGGCCCTGTGCCATCCTCACAATAATTGCTATGTTTAAGCCCATGGTTGCAGCCACTGTGTCAGTCTGTCTTGTTGAGGGTCTTCCTCTTTTTCACTGAACCTCTGCTTTACCAAGCAGGATGTCCTCCTTCTGGGACTGGTTCCTCCTGATAACATGAAGTAAGTGAGACAAAGTCCCGCCATCTTTGCTTCTAAGGAGCGTTCTGGCTGTATTTCTTCAGACAGATTTGTTCCTTCTTCAGCCAAAAAACAAAAACAAACCAAACCCGTTGCCTTCGAGTTGATTCGGACTCATAGTGACCCTACAGGACAGAGTAGAACTGCCCCCATAGGATTTCCAAGGAGCAGCTGATGGATTTGAACTGCCAACCTTTTGGTCAGCAGCTGTAGCTCTTAACCATTGCGCCACCAGAGCTCAATATGCTTCACCACCATAATTCAAACCTGTCAATTATTCTTCAGTCTTCCTTTTTTATTGTCCAGCTTTCGCATGCATATGAGGCAATTGGAAAGACCATGGCTTCAGGAAGGTGTACCTTAGTCTTCAAAGTAGTGGGGTGACTCAATACTTTTTTTCTATGGGATCTGAGTCCTTGGCAGTGTTGTCTTTATTGAGTAGCCTCAGTTTTCCATTGACTAGGACTATTAGGTAAGGAATACTAAGAGGCACCCCCATGAATCACTGTGGTTCCAGACATTGTCCACACTGCCTCCTTTGTGTAGCGACAAACACTCAAGCCCAAACTGACCCTTTCTCTGCCTATCGGCTTAGTGGCACAAGGAACCCCTGATGGCTCTAATTTTTTTAAATCCACTTTTGCCATATTCCACAAGTTTTTATATGTACCATTGTCATTATCATTTGATTGTAAATATTCTTTAAATTCAGTGATGGTACCTTCTTTGTGCCATCAGTTATCTGTGCGTTTTTAAATCTCCAGATGTGTGAGGATTTTAAAAAACATTTTCAGTTGTCAACAATAACAATACAAAAAGTTGATAAGAAGAAAAATAGCTGGAAATGAACAAGCTAAGCCTCCAAAATTAAAAGTAAAAAAGGAACACTAGAATTAACTCAAGGAGAGTGGAAAGAAGGAAAAATAAAGTTAAGCACAGAACTCAACATCAACAACAGTAAGAAATACTATAGCAAAGATTAGCAGAGCCAGAAATAGTTTCTTTGGAAAGATTCCGGCAAGACTGATGAAGATTAAAAAAAGAGAAGAAAAAAAGTATTCAAAACGGAAAAGAATCATAATTACAGACAAAGCAAAGATTTAAGAGATACTAAGAGAATTCTACCAAAAGATTTATATCCAAAAAAATCTTAAATGTAGACAAAGCAAATACTCAGAATAGTATAACTTAGTAAAACTAAATCAAGAGAACTAGAAACCTGAATTTCCCTTTAACTATTAAATAAATTGAGGTAGTGATATCGCCTCACCAGGAACATACAATTTTATGGATGAGCTCTATCAAGCATTCAAGGCACAGATTATTCTAATATTACAAAAAAAAAACTTTCAAAAATAGATGAAATACTTCCCAACTCATCCATGCAGTGAGAATAATCCTGATGCCTAAACGGACAAAGAGAGTACAAGTAATGCAAAATACAAAGTCAATCTCGTATATGAATATAGACACAAATTTTAGCAAACTAAGTTCAGAAGGCACATATATCACATATATATATAGATATGTATAATACAAATGCCTACATTAGGTTTAACCCAGGCATTCAAGGGAGGTTTAACATTTAAACATCTATAAATATTATTCACCACATAAT
>NW_004443963.1:15084598-15086301 GCF_000243295.1 Trichechus manatus latirostris
TAGAAGAGCAAAGGTCTTAAAATAGCCAAGGCACTCCTGAAAAATAAAGTGATTGAACATCTTCCTCCAGATAGGAAGACTTATAAAGCAATAGAAGTAAGAAGTGTCATATTAGCACAGAATTGACACCTTTCCAGTGGAACAGAAGAGAAAGCCCAGAAAGTCATGCACACATGGTATTGATATATGACAGAGGTAGCTTTGTCGATCAGATAGGAGGAACAAAATCAAAGAATGGTGCTCAGACAACCGTTCATCATAATGAAATTGGATCCTAATTCAAACCATTCCAAAAAGCAATGTTAGATGCATTAAGTCAACTCTTTCAAGGGCACGGGCACATATATGATCCTGCTATATTTTCCACTGACGGGGGTTTACTGGCAGGCATTTGAGCCACTTTAACACATTCTGGCGTCATGATGGATACTGGTGCAACTTCCTGAAAACCAAGGAAGCTGGTCTGCACCACATCTGAGTGTTGAGAGCCATTTGTATGAGGGAATGCTTCCCAGAGGAGTGTTTGTGTGAAACGTTTGTGTTTTTTTTTAGCCCCTGTAGAGGGAGATAAGGCTTGCAAGTATGTTTACTATTTCCCTTGTGTTAGTGGGAAGGTACAGTTACTAGCATTTGAAAATATTCAAATAAATTAGGTATTTTGAGGGTGAAGATAGCTTGTGATGCACTTCCTAGGCCATGGGACAAATACGTACTGTGTGTGTGACGTGCTTCATGGAACATGGGACCAATATGGCCAGCTTGCATTAGTCATTTCTCTGATGACATCTTTTATAAAGTGCTTGCTTCTCTGAAAACAGTTTATGATGCACTTCCTGGCCATGGGACCAATGTATACTGTGTTTGTGATATACTTCATGGAACATGGGACTGATATGGCTCACTGACAATTCCACCCCATTTTTTCAAATAATAAAAAACTACCGAGACTTCTGGCAACATGGTGCTCTAGGCAGAAGCACCACACCATCCCTCCACAGCAAAGATCTGAAAAACTAAGCCAAACAGAGAAAACAGCAATCCTGAAATCCTAAACATCAAATGAAGAGATAAAGAACTCAGCCAAGCATCAAATGGAATAAGAAACTGACAGAGAACAGAGAGCAAAGAGACATACATGGAGAGGTCCCCTATCAGCTAATGTAGCACGGATCCACCCTCTTGGACTCCTACCAGAGACCAGCAAATAGGGGGTATGAGAAAGCAGCTTCACAGAGCTTCCAGCAGGAGACAGAACAACCAGTAAACAGTGATATATGCTTTCCCACCCCCCACCCTTCTTCACCCCGACTCAGCCTCCTCTGCTTCCTGCCACCACAGTCTCTTGGCCGGGAAGCACTGGCTGCTTGGATTCCACCCACCCGCACTGACCGACTCCCTGAGTGCCATTTGTTGGCTGCTGGTGTTGCTTTTTTCCTGCTTCTTTTGATTTCTTCCTTACCTCTCACCACCTCCCCCTCATTTTGCTCAAATAGCTGGCTCCATGCGCCATCTTCACTTCTTCCCAAGGGGCTGTGGAGCTCTGTTTGAGTGTGGAACTGCTTCCTGGTCTATGCTGCCACGCTGGTGGGATCCCAAGGCTTTTTCTTGTTTGTTTTCCTTTTCTCTTCTCGAGTTGGGAGCCCATTCTGGCTGGGTGGTGCCGCACGGCTTGACACCTACCCCCTCAGTCTGCGCAGGTGTGC
>NW_004443963.1:15094420-15095587 GCF_000243295.1 Trichechus manatus latirostris
TTTACAATGTAATGTGGACAGAGAGAGCTCGGATATGATTCTTTTTGTGTTGAGTTGTGGATGTCCCCAGTGTTCAGAACAAGGCCTAGGTTTGATGTTTATTTCCAGTCTATTATCATAATCTCCTTCTTGATTAATGTTATCGATTGTATTATGTACCCGAAAAAAGATATGTTGAAGATACCTCCAGTACCTGAACACGACCTTGTTTGGGAATAGAGTCTTCGGAGATGTTATTGGTTAAGTAAACATGAGGTCATACTGGAGTAGAACCCAGAAAAACCAAAACCCATTGCTGTCGAGTCGATTCCAACTCATAGTGACCCTATAGTAGGGTGGGTCCTAAACCAATACGGATGATGTCCTTATAAATGAGGAGAAGAGACACAGTGAGACACACAGAGGGAAGACGGCCTTCTGAAGAGGCAGAGATTGGAGTGATGTGTCTATAAGTCAAGGAATGGCAAGGATCTCAGGCCACCGGCAGAAGCTGGGAGAGGCATGGAACAGATTTTCCCTCAGAGCCCTCAGGAGGAGTCAACACAGCTGACACCCTGATCTGGAACTCCCAGTCTCCAAAACTGTAAGACACTTTCTGTTCTTATAAGTCACTTGCTTTGTGATACTTTGTTATGGCAGCTCTAGTACACTAATACAGTTAAGCAAATGGGGCTACTGCCTTCAAATCCACCCCAAACATGCTCTACTCTGAAAAGGCACAACAAAGAGTTTCACTTCATTGCTTCTTGGAACTGTTGAACATGAAGATTATAAAATTTAAAGAATTTAAAAAATATCTCAACCCCTAGTCCTTCAATAGTATGTCAGAGGATAAATTTATCTTCAGCAACTTCCGATCTCTTGATCAAGGGTGTTACCTACCAACCACTAAGGCCAAAGATGAAGAAATTGAAGATTTTCACCAACTTCTACAGTCTGAAATTGATCAAATATCCAATCAGGATGCATTGATGATTATTGGTGATTGGAATGTGAAAGTTGGAAACAAAGAAGAAGGAGTTGAAAAATACGGCCTTGGTGATAGAAATGATGCTAGAGATGGCATGATAGAATTTTGCAAGACCAACGACTTCTTTATTGCAAATACCTTTTTCCACCAACATAAACGGCAACTATATGTGTGGATCTTGCCAGATGGAATACACA
>NW_004443963.1:15097582-15098887 GCF_000243295.1 Trichechus manatus latirostris
TGGACATGTTATCAGGAGGGACCAGTCCCCGGAGAAGGACGTCATGCTTGGTAGAGTAGAGGGTCAGCAAAGAAGAGGAAGATCCTCCATGAGATGGATTGACACAGTGGCTCACAAGCATAAAAATGATTGTGAGGATGACGCAGGCCTGGGCAGTGTTTTGTTCTGCTGTACATAGGGTCACTAAGAGTTGGAACTGACTCAACAGCACCTAAAACAACAACAACATGCAGACACCCAGAAAAAGGATGGCTCTCCCATTGGTATGTGCATCTGATTTTGGCACAGCAAGTACACTGGAGACACAATGATCATGATGAGCATTTATTGAGAATTTACTATGTGTCTGACGCTGATCTATGCACTTGCCATTTATCAACTTCACCTAGGTGGTGCAAATGGTTAATGCGCTTGGCTGCTAATTAAAAGGGTGGAGGTCAAGCCCACCTTGAGATACCTTGGAAGAAAGCCCTGGCAACTTCTGAAAAATCAGCCATTGGGAACCCTATAGAGCACAGTTCTACTGTGACACACATGGGGTCACCACGAGTCAGAATTGACAGCAACTGCTTTTTTGTTTTTTAACTTGCCACACCTTAGGAAATTGAGAAATCAAAGGCACAGAGAGGTGTAGGAGGTTTGCCCACGACTCAAGCTGGTGAGCTAGTAGAGCCAGAATTAAACTCTGGGAGCCTGGCTCCAGGGTCAGAGCAGTCTCTCAGGTCAGAGCAGAGAGCAATGCCACTGAGAACCCGACAGCCGGAAGCCCCAGACCTGACCATGCTCTCTTGCCCTGATTTATCAATTTACAGCCAGAAATATAATTGCAAGGGCACCAAACGTTTGCTTTCTCTACCCAGCATTTTTTCGAAACCATGATAAAGAGACGAATTATAATCCTCAAATTGTTTCATGGCCAGGAAGGGGAGGTAAGTGCATGGTTATAATATGTATTAGTGCCTTGGAGCTGCCACAAAGCGAGAGGCATATAAGAATAGAAGTTTATTGTCTCACAGTTCTGCAGGCTGAGAGTCTGAAATCAGGGTGTCGGCTGTGCTGATTCCTCCTGAAGGCTCTGAGGGAGACTGTTCCATGCTTCTCTCCTAGCTTCTGATGGCTCCTGGCAATCCTTGGTGTTCTTTGGCTTACAGCTCTACCTCCATCCTCACATGGCCATCTACTCTCTGTGTGTGTCTCTGTGTCCTTTCTCCTCTTTTATAAGGACATCATTTATGTTGGATTAGGATCCACCCTACCCTGGAATGACTTCATATTAACTGATAACATCTTCAAAGACCCTATAAC
>NW_004443963.1:15099497-15101143 GCF_000243295.1 Trichechus manatus latirostris
CATCTACAACATTATTCTTGCTTGGTTGTAGAATATGTACCATAGTTGATTTAGCCAATACCCTCATTGAATATTTAAGTAATTTTCACTTTTTTTTTTGCTATTAAAAAAAAAAAACTGTGATGTACATGTATCACTTTCAGATAAATTCCCAGAAGTAGACATCTGGGTGAGGGATATGCATATTTTAATTTAAGGCTGTTGATACTGATCAACAAGTTTTTGTTATTATTGCTAGCTGCTGTCAAGTTGGCTCATGGTGACCTTATGGTACAACAGAACAAAACGTTGCCCAGTCCTGTGTTATCCTCACAACTTCCAGCATGTTCGAATCCCTCACTGGGGCTATTGTGGGAATCCATCTCACCAAGGGTCTCGGATGCCCTCATTGGCCCTCTGCTTACCAAACATAATGTCCACCTCCAGCAATTGATCCTTCCTGATTATATTTCCAAAGCAAGTGGACATTGCTCAATGTTCTGTTGTGATCTATAAGGTTTTCATTGGCTAACTTTCTGAAGTAGATCACCGGGCCTTTCTTCCTAATCTGTCTTAGCCTGGACGTTCTGCTGAAACCTATCCAGCATGGGTGATCCTGCTGGTATTTAAAATATCAGTGACATAGCTTCCAGCATCATTACAACATGCAAGCCAACCCAGTAGCCCATAGAACATTTAAAACAATTTACTCTCTCACCAACAGTGTGTAAGAATTTGAGTCCCCCTTTCTCTCTACTTTTGCTAACACTGAATAATTATTATTCTTTCAATCTTTGCCATTCTTATAAAGAAAATGGTATGGAGTTACGTTTTCTTGGTTAAACGTTTTTTTCATATTTGTTGACCCTTTGCATTTCTTCCTTTATCAATTATTGTTAGTTGGTGTGTTCATATTTTTCTTATGTATTTGTGATACCTCTGTTCATATGGAGGATATCAACCGTATCTAGCATATTTTGCAAATTTTTGCCCTCAGTTTATATTTTCTTTCTGTCTCCTAAGGCGGTTTGGCATATCTCGGCTCTGCATGACTTCACAGTTTAGCGTTCAGAGGGTGATCGGTTTGCTGAGTTCTGGAAGACTGTCACTCAGCAGCTCTCACGGTGTTCATAATAGAGAAAAGCGAGGAATCCTCCTATCAACTTGGCCACCAGGAATCATCGTTTTATTGGATAACCCAGCCCCTTCCCAACTTGTCCTCAGCCCATTTTTTTATTCTCCTCCCATACAAGTATAACCTGCCTGTCCTAGCTATTAAGCTATTGTCTCTCAGCTCCTGCTATGCTCTTCTTTGTTGTCATGCTGGGGCTGGGACTCCCCAACCACATTTCTGCTGTCAGCAGTGGGGAGAAGGGAAGTACTCCTTCCCGCCTATTCCCTGTTCCCCAGAGCCTTGCTCCAGAGGTATTCTTCATCCCAATCACAGTGACAATTCCTTTCTAAAGCAGTAATCGAATCCAGTTTTTAGCTTTTTTAAATATATTTTTTTAATTGTGTTTAAATGAAAGTTTACAGTTCACTTTAGTTTCTCATACAAAAATTTATACACACACTGCTATGTGACCCTAGTTGCTCTCCCCATACTGTAACAGCACACTCCTCCTTTCCACCCCGGATTTCCCGTGTCCATTCAACCAGTTCCTGAC
>NW_004443963.1:15106531-15107714 GCF_000243295.1 Trichechus manatus latirostris
CGCTTGTTCCTCACCCAGGTCCTCCTTGCCCTGTGGCTAAGCTACCTTCCTCTTTTGTCCCCCAGCTCTGATCTACCCTCAGGCCTAGGACCAGCCCTGACCCAAGGCGAGAGGGATTCAGGGCCCGAGCAGTTCCCCTGCCTCCTGGAGCCTCTGTTCTCATCTTGGGCCCAGCCTCAGTTCTGAGAACCAGGGCCCACCTGGGCCTGACAGCTGAGTTTCTATGCCGTGTCCATTCCACAGGCCCTGTCCTAAAAAGATCTAGAGGTCTGCCTTGGAGTTCCACTTCCTACCCTGGCACGTGGTGCTCCCGGAACCCAACCCTGAGGCCTGGGTCCCAGCTTCTGCTGACAGGCTGCCTCTCAGAACAACCCTGCCTTCCCTGTCACTGTCATCAGCCTGTTGTGGGGACACCCCTTCTCCTCAGGCCACTAGTGAACTGCCTTAAGTTCCTTCTACAAACTCTCCCACCTGAAACCCTTGTGGAATGGCCCCACCTCAGGAGAGAGTGGCAAGGATCTTCCTCTAACTCCTCACACAAGAACAGTTGCTTTATCTGTCTCTGACTAGATGAAACTCTGACAGGGCCTTATCTTTCTCATGACTCCAAACCACATGGTTTGGTTCCTGGTATCTCTGTCACCACCTTGGTCCTCCCTTGAAAAGTAGCAGGTGGTTTCATGGCGCGGGGGCTCGGGCCTTGCCTGTAGTTCCCCATTTTGGGCTCAGGATGCCCCTGCCAATGAGGAGATGTGTGCTGGGCACTTTTCTGGCCTTGGAAGAGCTAGTGGTCCAGGGTGAAGCAGTTGAGATGGTCCAATTTGGGGGAGGGGTGCTTCCAGGAGAAAGGGAGCACAAAACACAAAATAATTCTCCAGTCCCAGAATGTCACACCAGCTCCTTTGTGCTGCTGATGTCAGGGAAACCAATTCCTCCACAAACACTGAAAATCCATCTTGTGTGTGCAGGGCTTGGTGCTGGCTGAAGACACCTCCCTCAACCTGGTGCTGCTCACCACCTCAGGAAGGCACCACCCCCCACCCAGCTGCACAAGGAAACACCTGGTGGCCACCCTTCACACCTCCTTCATGCCCTGATAATGTAATCCCCAAAGGCAGTAATTCTATCCTTTAAATATTCCTTGAACCCACTCACTTTTCTCTCCTCACTGTCACACCCAAGT
>NW_004443963.1:15108304-15109316 GCF_000243295.1 Trichechus manatus latirostris
TCTTCTATCTTCCCTCTCTGGCTCCATCCCGGTTCCTCCAGTTCTGCAAAAGCATTATATTCTCTTATGTCCGAATCTCTTATCAGACTCTCTTCCCTCTGACTTTTCCCCCAGCCAACTCCTGTCCACCCACTTAAAGTCTAAGCTTAAACGAAACACTTCTGGGACACCGTTTGTAAGCCTCCAGGCCACGTTAGCAGCCCTGTGCTTGTTGCCATAGCAGCTATACTTTTCCTTTTGCAAAACTTTGCTAGATTCATCACACTTTGGCTTGTTAGTTGTCTGTGTTCTGAAGAAAGCTTTGAGCTTCAGAAAGGCAAGAACGATGTCTGTTTTGTTTACTGCCCTTTTCTCCATGCCTTGTATGGTGCTCAGAGCATAAACCAAAAAAACCAAACCCGTTGCCATCGAGTCAATGCAGACTTATAGCAACCCTATAGGACAGAGTAGAACTGCCCCACAGGGTTTCCAAGGAGCAGCTGGTGGAATCAAACTGATGACCTTTTGGTTAGCAGCTGAACTCTTTAACCACCGCGCCACCAGGGCTCTGTCCAGAGCATAGTAGGAGCTTAATATATCTTTTTGGTTAAGGTGGCATTAGTCTGAAGTGGTTTAAATTTTTTTTCACAGAATAAGTCTGGAAGTAGGGGCTACCAATGCTTGTTCCTTGGCTTGTTAATGTCAGGGCTCATTTCTGGATGGTTCTTTCAGTTTTTCCCTCATGTTTGTTGCCCCACGGTTGAAGATGGCTGCAGTATTCCCAGGAATTGAGTCCATATTCAAAGATAGAAAGAGGGGAAAGAATGAAGGGCAACAAATAATGTATTTTTATTTGCTCTCTCTAGCAGCCCACCCTCTTTATCCTGGTCAACAATAAGTCCCCTGTCCATCCTTAGGCCAATCAGTGACCAAGCAGAATGAGGCTTCCAAAATTGTTTTGTTAAATCATGATTCTTCTTATGGGCTGCAGTATTGACCTACCTTCCCTGAGCCCAAGGAATCTCTCCAGCCA
>NW_004443963.1:15109808-15111314 GCF_000243295.1 Trichechus manatus latirostris
TGAATTCTAGGAGGAAATCATTGGAAGCTGTCTTAGAGGCACCACTATAAGACCGTACAGTAGACAACAGACCTTATCTGCCACAGTGCATGTTTGCTGAATTGAACTAAATTGGAATGAAAGAAATGAATTGAAATCAAGTGTTCCTACTATCAGATTGAAGAAAAGGGAAAGGATAAGAAAGCTTACAGTAATCCCATGCACACTATTTGCTAGACATGTTACATGAGTAATTTCACTGATTTTCTCCACCAGCTCTATGACAAGTAGGTGATGTGTCTACCATGTTGGTAAGGACAGGGATGTGCACTAGGGAGGCCGAACCTCAGTACATCTTCCCTGCACATGACCACTTCCAAAGCCATCCCCACCCATAGCTGCCTGCTAAGGGATGTGATTCTGGGGGTCCTTAAGCTCAGGCAGCCATGTTCTACTAACAGAAGTTCTCATCTGGCTGACTGGAGCAAGAATGACCACCTGACCCAAAGTAAGCCGTCCTATTGGGTATACAGTGACCTGTGAAGTGGTTTGGAGTAAAAGCTCTGTCCAACAGTGACACTTGGATTCATTGGGCCTGTTTGATTTTTTTTTAACAAAATTAAACAAAAGATTCTGGGTGAGGGAGTGAGTAGTTGGTGGTAGGAACAGAAGCTGGAAACCACACCATGATGGACACTGATACACTGCTGAGATCTCCCTTCGATGAAGGATTTGCCCCAACTGCTGGGAGTGCTGTTGGTTGCCTTCAGCTGTCAGACCTTCAGGGACTACCACAGCTGCAAAGCCACCTTGACCAGAGTCATACCCTATCCTGGGAGAGGGCAGGGAAGGGGATATACAATAACTAATTGATGCAAGAATGTAAAACCTTGTCCATCTTGGACCAACTCAAGACAACTCAGAGGAGACATTCTAGCTCCTTGTGAGATTAGCCAAGGCTGTTGAGCCTGGATCACAGTTCATTTCTCCCTCTGCTCAATCCTACTTTCTTCCCTCCTTTCCATGGGTTTCGATTCCAAGGGCACCCTTGAATAAGTATCCTGCACACAAAACTGTCTCAAAGTCTTCTTCCTGGGAAACCTAACCTGTGACAGTCAGTAGCAGGAATTGTGGAAGAAAGCACTAAGAAAATAACATAGAGCATCTTAGATCAATGGGAAATTGCTCATGTTCTTCATATCATTTTAAATAGCATCAGAGACTGAAGAAAAACACCCTGGCTCTATCTATATAACCCTAACACAGTCAATTAGACTGGTGACTGACTATCTCAATTCTTGATTTGTCCCCTCTTGCTGTCTCTGAGTGTGAATCTTACAGGTAACAACAAATTCCTAGGAAGCACTGGATTATAGGAGAGTAGGGGACAACATTCTCAAGGATCTTACCTATTACATTGATGCCAAGCTCAGCAGTGAGCTGTTATAGCCATGCTGGGAAATCTCCCTAAGTTCAACTTAAACTTTTTTTTTTTATTGTTGTTGAACATATACACAGCAAAACATA
>NW_004443963.1:15112131-15113304 GCF_000243295.1 Trichechus manatus latirostris
TTGTTTGGTTTTAAGAAGATTTCAGGGGATATTTTTGGTTTAAGGTTTAAAGATTGTCTCAGGGCAATAGTTTCAGGTATTCATCCAACCTCCTTGGCTCCAGAAAATCTGGATTCTATGAGATTTTGTAATTCTGTTCTTCATTTTCTTCCCTTTTGATCAGGATTGTTACTATAGAATCTTTGATCAAAATGTTCAGTAATGGTGGCTAAGCAACATCCCATTCTGGTCTCATGGCAAAAGGAGGCAGTTGTTCATGGAGGCAATTAAACATGCATGCCACTTCCTCCTCCTATTCCTGACTTTTCCTCTTCCTCTGCTGCACCAGGCAAATAGAGACCAACTGTTGTACCTTGGATGGCAACTTGCAGATTTTAAGACTCTGTCATAAACTGAACTGTGTTTCCTCAAAATATGTGTCAACTTGGTTACGCCATGATTCTCAGTACTGTGTGATTGTCCACCATTTTGTGATTGTTATGATTTTCTCATGTGTTGTAACTCCTACCACTATGATGTTAATGAAATGGTATTAGCGGCAGTTATGTTAATGAGGTAGGACTCAATCTACAAGATTAAGTTGTGTCTTAAGCCAATCTCTTTTGAGATACGAAAGACAGAAGAGAGTAGAGAGACATGGGGACCTCATACCACCAAGAAACAAGAGCCAAGAGAATAGCGTGTCCTTTGGACCTGAGGTCCCTGTGCTGAGAAGCTCCTTGACCGGTGAAGATTGTGACAACGACCTTTCACCAGATCTGACAGAGAGAAAAAGCCTTCCCCTGGAGCTGGCACCCTGAATTCAGACTTCCAGACTACTAGACAGTGAGAGAATAAACTTCTCTTTGTTAACACTATCCACTTGTGGTATTTCTGTTATAGCAGCATTAGAGAACTAAGATAGACCGTAGCAACTTGTAAACTCTTAAAGACCTTTCTAAATTGTTTTATGTGTATGACCTGAGGGGTGTTTTGTTTTTTAAAATAAAATTCCAACAATTAGATATTTTAATAGCATATTCTAAACATTACCCAAAAAGGGCACTAAAATGGGGTTTTGGCTCTGCACAGTTGGCAATGAGGACCCCATCACTGCTGGTGGTAGGTGGGCAGAGCCTAGACAGCACCTAGTGCAAGGTGGTGGTTCAATTGTTGGCACTTCTACCAGTGGTA
>NW_004443963.1:15119406-15120331 GCF_000243295.1 Trichechus manatus latirostris
GATGTCTACATCCTAAACCCCAGAACCTATGAATGTGACCTTATTTGGAAAAAACATCTTTGCAGATGTGATTAAGTTAGGGATGTTGAGTTGAGATCATCTTGGATTACACGAGTGGGCCCTAAATCCAGTGACAAGTGTACTTATAAGAGAAAAGCAGAGAAGAGACAAACAGGGAGGAGGAGAAGGCCAAGTGAAGGAACACTTGCAGCCACCAGAAGCTAGAAGAGGCAAGAAAGGATTCTCCCCCAGAGAGCTTTTGGAGGGAGTGTGGCCCTGCTGACACCTTGATTTTGGACTTCTAGCCTCCAGAACTGTGAAAGAATAAATTTCTGTTGTTTCAAGCCACCTACTTGGTGGTAATGTATTACAGTATTCCTAGGAAACTAATACACACAGTTACTGCAAATGAAGATTGCATTTCTTGTTTCCCTGGCAATTGGGTGTGGCCACAAGACCAAGCTCTGATTAATGGCAATAAGCAGAAGTGATGTGTGCCATCTCAGGCTTGTGCCCTTATAGATAAGGAGTATACCTTCCTCTTGCCGTCTCCCTGTCCTGCAGGGATATAGGTCTGGAGCTAAGCCACCCTGGACCTCAATGATGAGCTCAGCATCCCGGAGATGAAGGATCAGCAAAAGAGAAAGAGCCTGGGCCTCTGACACCAGCTCAGACTTTTAGGGAAGAGAGAAGCAAGCTTCTGTCTTTTTATATCACTGGTATTTTGGCTCTAAATCTACATTCTAATAAGGCAACTGAACCAGTTTTTGTTCTTTGGAAATTTTTGTTGTTAGCTGCTGTTAAATTAGCCCCATTCACAATGGAATGAAACACTGCCCCTTCCTGCACCATCCCTACGATCAGTTGCAGATCAGATCGTTGTGATCCATAGGGTTTTCACTGACTGATTTTTTGGAAATAGATC
>NW_004443963.1:15121787-15123831 GCF_000243295.1 Trichechus manatus latirostris
CATTTATTTACCCAGTGTTCCAGGGAGCACCAAGGGAAGCATGAACACGCTCAATTTAAGAATAAAGAACTTATGGCAAGTAAGCAGGCTTGGAGCAAAAGGGAACTAACTAGCTAGTAGTTGGTTTTTAAAATGTCCTTACCTAGTATCCCTTCTCCCTAATGTTGGAAACCCTACATTGGTCACGGTAATAATTTGGGG
Source organism: Trichechus manatus latirostris (assembly GCF_000243295.1). Taxonomy (NCBI): domain Eukaryota; kingdom Metazoa; phylum Chordata; class Mammalia; order Sirenia; family Trichechidae; genus Trichechus; species Trichechus manatus. The sequence goes on from NW_004443963.1 coordinate 15,121,989, forward strand.
GAAAGTGGGGTAGGAAATTTACCTATCTGTGACTTTTGAAAGACTGAGAGCCACTGAGGTGGAGCAGAAGGTGAGGCGGATGCCAACGGCTCAGTGACAAACATCTCACAACATGGATGAATCTGGAGAGCAAATACGTCAGTTACAAAAGGACAAATATTGCATGAGACCACTATTATAAGAACTCAAGAAAAGGGTTACACACAGAAAAAACAACATTCTTTGATGGTTATGAGGGTGGGGAAGTCACCAACTAGATAGTAGACAAGTGTCTACTTCAGTGAAGGGAAGGACAACATACAATATAGAGAAAGTCAGCACAACTGGACCAAAGCAAAAGCACTGAAGTTTCCTAGATACATCTAAACACTTTGAGGGACCAAAATGAGGGCTGGGGACCATAGTCTCAGGGGACATCTAGGTCAATTGGCATAGCATAGTTCATAAAGAAAATGTTCTACATCCCATTTTGGTGAATAGCATCTGGGGTCTTAAAAGCTGACGAGCAGCCATCTAAGATACATCCATTGGTCTCACCCTGTCCAGAGCAAAGGAGAATGAAGAAAACCAAAGACACAAGGAAAATATTAGCCCAAAGGACAAAAGGACCACATGAACCAGAGACTCCACCAGCCTGAGACCAGAGGAACTAGATGGTGCCTGGCTACCACCAACAACCACTCTGACAGGGATCACAAAAGACAGTACTGGACAGGGTGGGAGAAAAATGTAGATCAGAATTCAAATTCACGAAAAAAGACCAGATCTACTGGTGTGACAGAGACTGGATGAACCTCTGAGACTATGGCTTCCAGACATTCTGTTAACCTAGAACTGAAACCATTCCCGAAGCTCACTTTTTAGACAAAGATGAGACAGGCCTATAAAACAAAATAACATGTGAGGAACTTGCTTCTTAATTTAATCAAATATACGAGACCAAGTGGGCAACTCCTGTCTGAAAGCAAGATGAGAAGGCAGGAAGGGACAGGAACTGGATGAACAGACACAGGGAACCCAGGGTGGAAAGGGGGAGTGTGTTGTCACATTGTGGGGATTACAACCAGTGTCACAAAACAACACGTGTATAAATTTTTGAATGAGAAATTAACTTGAGCTGTAAATTTTCACCTAAAGCACAATGAAAAAAAGAACTATCTGTATGGGATCAAATTGACAACAGCAATTGGAAAGATTAGATAGGAAACTTAGGGGGCAGTGAGTTTATGTTAATGGGGAGGAACAACTCAGAAAAGGAAGATGAGAATGGTTGCACAACTTGAAGAATGTAATCAATGTCATTGAATTGTACATGTAGAAACTCCTGAATTAGTGTATGTTTTGCTATGTATATTCTCAACAACAAAAAATAAAAACAAAAAAAGAGAAAACCCTAGGGAGCACAGTTCTACTCTGACACACATGGAAAAAAAATTTTTTATTAAAAGAATCCATGTCTTGTAAGTTGCCACAAGGGTTAAAGGGCACGGAAGATATTTCTGGGTAGGGAATTAGGGAAGGTTTCGTGGAGAAGAAAGGGTTTGAAATGGGTTTGAAGGATGGATAGAATCTTTAACTATCCATCTATCTGTCTGTCTATCTATCTGTCTGTCTATCTACTTATCTATTTGTCTATCCAATATTTTGAATAGGTAATATAGTCATCACAAATTAGATTAATTATTATTATTACTGTATATAATGATACTCAGTGAAAATTCTCACTCTGATCTCTTGTGAGTTTCCTTCCCACAAAGATAAAATTTTAAAATAGAATCTTTTTTTAATGATTATGAAAGTAATACATCCCCACAGTAAAGATTTGAAAAAGTCCATGTAACTG
>NW_004443963.1:15124763-15129309 GCF_000243295.1 Trichechus manatus latirostris
GACCAGAACAAGAAATAACCAAGGCTCAGCTTACCTCCTTCCACCCTCAGGAGTGAAGAGACCTGGAGCAGAGACCTGGCCAGGTGGAGCTAAGGGTTTCAGTCCAGGCTGTGCAGTACAGGTTCCACCCTGGGCTGCCCCTACCACCTATGGAAATGGCATTATAGTGAGAAAAGACAAATACGGATGACAGAAATAATAATTAAAGATGAGACCATATGTGGCTTCATTCAGGGCTCCTCAAGCTTTAATGTACACACACATCACCCAGGGATCTTATTAAAATGCGGATTCTAGTTCACTGGGTCTGGAGAGAAGCCTGAGATTCTGCTTTTCTAACAAGATGGCACAAGATGTCCCAGCTGCTAGTCCAGAGACCACACTTTGAATAGCAAGAGCCTTGTTGGCATCACTTTGAGGGGAAGTAGAGGGTTTGTGGAGGAGACAAAGGAGAATATCAGGAAGAGAAAGAATATATAGTATGTACAGTGGTGCAAGCAAGCAAAAAAAAAAAACCCCCATTGTAATTAGCTAAGCAATAAGGAGTTTGTTATTGTCTAGACAAGGAGTCTGGAGGTAGGGCTGTTCCAGGCCAGTCAGCCCAGGGGCTGGACCTCATTAGGAACCCAAGTGCTCCTCTCTTTCTGCTCTGACAGATTAGAATGTGGGTGATGATGGCTGAGGTGGCTCCAGGTGTCGCATGCAGAAGACAATGTCCAGAAGTAGAAATGGTATCTGGTCACGTGTCATTGGCCAGATTCAAATCATATGCCCCTTCTTAAGCCAATCACTTCTGTCCCTGGGTGGTGTAAACAATTAAGTGCTTGACTACTAGCCAAAAAGTTGACAGTTCAAACTCACCCAGAGATGCCTCAGAGGACAGTCCTGGGGATCAGCTTCCAAAGGTTCACAGCCTTGAAAACCTTATAGAGCAGTCCACTCTGCACATAGGGTTGACTTGGTTTGACTGTAACTAACAACAACAAAAGATAATCATTGCCAAAAGGAGAATTACCAGAAGTGGCTTAGATTAATCAAGATCCACCTTCTTGGATGGGGACAGGAATATAGTTTATATTCAATATCTGATTATTCCAATACCTTTAGTTCTTGGAATTTGATATCTATTGTTTGTTACTTCTGCTTCCTTTCACCCAGGGTGGCTTATTTCCTTGTGAGTTTGGAGATTGTTAGTTGTGAGCTCATCTACAGGAGGATGTGGCTGTGTGGAAAATCAACCTATTTAGGCAAAAAATGGTTTCTTCACAAACAGTTAACTAGAACCTGGAACCTGAGAGAAATTCGAGGTTCAGCTGTTCCATTGCTTCTCCTGGTGACTGGTCGAGCTGGTGATTGTAACAGGTTGCGTGTTTGCATGTATATATGGTCATGTCTGTTCCTCCTACCAGCGAGGCTACCTGGAGGGAAATCTTGGAAAGCAGAACCCAGGAGGAAGCAGAGGAGGGATTCTAGCTCTCTCTTAATGCCCTGCATGGAGGTTCAGGGCAATCTAGGCAACCTGCTCTGGCCAGGATTTCAGGGGATCGGGTCCACCCAGAACTGTGCATCACCATCCAAAATGATCATTCCCATTGTTGAGATGCTCTCACTGGCTCTCTCCTTGGGTTTCACTTGTGACTAGAGTACCAGGGTCTCCTTGTTCCACTATAAGCCTTCTCCTCTTCATCCTCTTATCCCAGACTTCAGACCCTATCCCAAACCTTCAATCACCTTCTTCCTGCTCTGCCAGGGGACATCCCAGATGCCTGAAACTTTGTTATGCATAACACGTTAGTGGTAGGAGAACAGGGGGCATGCCTTTTCATAGAGAAAAGGTCCCTGTAGAATCTCTCCAGAGTTTTGAGCTAGAAATAGAGATTTGATTTCACAGCACATCTCCTGTTCTCTCTCCTGTTGCCATCAAGTCGATTCTGACTCATAGATACTCTTTAGGACAGAGTAGAAGTGCCCCATAGGGTTTGCAAGGAGTGGCTGGTGGATTCGAACTGCTGACCTTTTGGTTAGCAGCTGAGCTCTTAACCACTGTGCCACCAGGGCTCCTCACAGCACATAGGTGGATGAAACTCTCTAGGGGGAAATTCAGCTTGAAATGGGACAAGGGTATGTATGGAAAATGATTGGAAACACCACTAGGCAAAGAAAGAAGAGATACAGAGGATCCTGTGAAGGACCCACTAAAGAAACCGGAAAGTGTGGTGTCATGGAGGCCAAGACAGAGAAATGCATCAAGTGAAAGCTCAACAGTGTGACATTCCACTTCACAAGTACTGAAAGGTGATCCCTGGACTTGGCAATATGGACGTTCTTGTTGGCCTTGTCCAAAGCTGTGTTTGTGGAGCAGGTTTCCTTGGATGAAGACTAAGTAGGAGGTGAGAACATGATGAAAGGGAATGTAGACAGCATGTTTCAGGAACATCTCCAGAATCTCCTCTTCAAGGAGATAAGCTTACCGCCGACCATCTCCTTTAATTCTGCAACTTATCCTCCCCTAGGCTCAATCCCCTTAACTGGCTCTGCTTCTTTTTTCCATAGCACTTAGCATCTTCCAAAATACTATGTACTTTATACAGTTTACTAATTTATTATTCTCATTGCTGAGTTTGTATCTTCCTTACAACACTGTAAGAGTCACAGAGGCAGAGATCCTGACCTGTTTTGTTCATGGATATATCCAAAGTGCCTAGAACAAGGGCTTGACATCCAGTAGTGTTAAAAAGTGCTGGTTGAATGAATGAATGAATGAATAAGGCAGAGAAGGGAGAGGTTTGAGAAAATGCTGGACAAAGACAGTTTTGTTTCTTAAAGATGGCTGCAGCCTGATTATGATTATGGCCGAGGGTAACTCTCTAGTTTGAAACATAGGACAGAGAAGTGGGAATTAATGATGCAAGTCCTTAGAAAAGATGAGAGTCAGAGCACACGTGGAGAAAACGGCCTACTTCAGAAAAGTTGGGAGGGATGAGACATAATGCTGGCAGAGGAGGCTTATGGAGCATATTATATAACCCTGAAATGCTCAAAGCTAATTCCTTGGGTCATGGGGAACAGTTAATGGTTTTTGTGAGCAAAGAAATGACAGATCACTCTGATGACCACTCACATTCACCATGATGCAATACTCAGGAGACACCATCACAGTCCACTGAACACAATGTGAGCGGTGCCCCTGAAGTTGTGCAACACAGCAGCCCTAGGAGGAAGGACTGGCCTGAGAGGGACCTGATGCAGGATGGTGGGAAGCTCTTGGAGGTGTAATTAAGGCCTGACTAGGACATGGCAGAAGGAACAGGTAGAAAATGACAGAAGATTGAGGCTTCTCTGGAACAGAACTCACACAAATTCAGATCTGATAGCATGCGAGAAAGTAAAAAGATCAGAAGGAGCGAACATACGTTGTTTAGAGAAGGACCTTCAGGACAAGGGCCAGCTGTACTGAGATAATAAATATCTCAGGGGAGATAATAAAGTGAGGTTTTGGTAATTGCAGTTGCTCAAGAAAGAAGAAGGAAGTCTACTTAGATATGATAAAATTGAAAAAAAAATACATATGATGGTAGATAAATTCCCAGAAAAAAGACCCATGAAGGAAATTCCATTTTTTTGCCAAAAAAAGAATGACTGGAAGAGTCCATAACTTTTCATATTGACATAAGGAGGCCACCTGTGTCTTACTGAAATCATCTTTTAATGCTCTTACCATTCCTACATGACCCAATTCCATCCTGTCCACTCCCTTCAATTCATCTTCATTCTAGTCCATTCCACAGACTCTAATTGAGTATCTACAACCCCTCAGCACTGGCGATAAGAATAAATGGTATGATCCCTGATCCTGACTTGGCTGTCAGACTAGCAAGGGAGACAGAAGTACCAGCAACGACATCAGAACATGGAAGGTGCTAAAACAGTTTCTGTAGTTAAGATTGCTTCTTTGGCCAAGTTTTCTCCATAGCTAAGGCAGTGTTGAGCCTCCCTTGGTCATCTTTCTTCTTAATGTCCCAGGAGCTGAAGTGTACAGGGGGAGGAAAGGGTACAGAAAGCTCAGGCTTCCACGTTTGTTACTGGGATCCCTTACTAGGCTCAAAGTCACAACGGATAGTACTGGCTTCAACTCAGCCTCTAACTAGTTGTGATGGTGGGAGTGCCACTCTTTGCCTTACTGCCTCTGAACTTGAAAGTGGGAATTTGGGTCCAGTCCTATGTAGAGACCCTCTTGACAGCCTAGTGTCCTCCTTACCAGCCCAGGAATGATAAGCTCAAGGACAAAAGTCTCCATCTTCAAGAAGGCTTCCCAGCTGTTATGGATTGAATGGTGCCCCCCCAGAAAATGTGTGTCAGCTTGGCTAGTCCATGATTCCCAGTATTGTGTAATTGTCCACCATTTTGTCACCTGATATGATTTTCCTATGTGTTGTAAATCCTACCACTATGATGTTAATGAGGGGATTAGTGGCAGTTATGTTAATGAAGCAGGACTCAATCTACAAGATTAGGTTGTGTTTTAAGTCAATCTCTTTTTTTTTTT
>NW_004443963.1:15130384-15132064 GCF_000243295.1 Trichechus manatus latirostris
GAGAGAGAATGAAGAAAACCAAAGACACAAGGGAAAGATTAGTCCAAAGGACTAATGGACCACAACTACCACAACCTCCACCAGTCTGAGTCCAGTACAACTAGATGGTGCCCGGCTACCACCACTGACTGCCCTGACAGGGATCACGATAGAGGATCCCACACAGAGCTAGAGAAAAATATAGAACAAAATTCTAACTCACAAAAAAGGACCAGACTTACTGCCCTTACCAAGACTGAAGAAACTCCGAGAGTATCGCCGCTGGACACCCTTTTAGCTCAGTAATGAAGTCACTCCTGAGGCTCACCCTTCAGCCAAAGACTAAACAGGCCCATAGTACAAGATGAGACTAAAGGGGCACATCAGCCCAGGGTCAAGGGTTAGAAGGCAGGAAGGGACAGGAAAGCTGGTAATAGGAAACCCAAATTCGAGAAGGGTGAGTGTTGGCATGTCGTGGGGTTGGTAACCAATGTCACAAAACAATATGTGTACTAACTGTTTAATGAGAAGCTAGTTTGTTCTGTAAACCTTCCTCTAAAGTACAATAAAAAGAGAGAGAGAGAGAGCTAGTACCTGGTTTCCATGTGCTTCCACTGTGAGTAGGGGTCCTCAGAGAGCACAGGAGAGAGGGGTTTGTACATGGCCCTCTCTAGGTTGTGAATTCCCTAAGGTCAGGCACTGGCTTTTACTCATCTTCATATCTCATCACCTAGTGTGTGGCAGATGATCAATGAACGCTGAAGGAGTGAATGAGTGAATGAATGAATGTCAAAATTCTATATCTTCTTTTACAACCCAGCACCAATGTCACCACCCACTGGAAACATTCTCTTACCTCTCAAGAGAGAAGTCATCTCTTTTTTCCTCATATTCTAATAGGATACTGTTTGGATTTCTACTACAGAACACAGGTTGGCAAACTTTCTATAAAGGACTGGATAGTAAATACAGCTTTGCAAGCCATATAGTTTTAGTTGCAACCACTCAATTTTACTATTATAGCACAGAAACATAGCACAGCATAGACAAAAATAAATGAATAAGTGTGGCTGTGTTCCAATAAAACTTAATTTATAGACACTGAAATTTCAATTGCATATACTTTCCACATATCACAGAATATTCTTCTCCTTCTCATTTTTCCAACTATTCAAAAACTTAAAAAGAATTTTTAGCTCATGTTCTAATCAAAAATAGACTGCGGGCCATATTTGGCCCATAGGGCATAGTGTACCACTACCACTGTAGAACTTACTAAGATTTGCTTTCTCGTAGGCTTATTTTGGTCTCTGCTATAAGTCTATAAAAATAGCAAAATAATTAAGAACACAGCCTTTGTAGATAGATGGGTCTATATTCAAAGTTGGACTTCAGACTCCCGCCTCCTTTTTTTTGGTTTTTAGTCAAAGTTACTAGACAGAATGATTAGAGCAGGAAGGCAGCCAATCAGCAGCCAGAACCCATGCAAAGAGGGTGCCAGAACAGGGCAGGGCAACAGTGAGCATGGCAGTATGCACGGGTAGGGCTGGGGCTGAGCGAAGAAGTAAATATACTGAGAACAAATTGGGCACATCTGCTGTAAAAGACCTCTTTACAGTGTTAAAAAGCAAAGGTGTTACTTTGAGGACTAAGAAGCACCTGGCCCAAGCCATGGTATTTTCAATCACCTCATATACCTGG
>NW_004443963.1:15133649-15134832 GCF_000243295.1 Trichechus manatus latirostris
ACAAATTGTTTGCACCACCAGGGACCTGTATAATCTGGGTCTTAGGGAATTCTTTTGGAGTCCCTGGATGGTGGTTAACATGCTTAGCTGCTAACTGAAAGGTTAGGAGTGTGAATCCACCCAGAAGCACCTTGGAAGAAAGGCCTGGCGATCTATGTCTGAAAAGTCAGCCATTAAAAACCCTACAGAGCACTGTTCTACTCTAACACACATGGGGTCTTCATGAGTTGGAATCAGCTTGATGGAAACTTTTTTTTTTTTTTCTAATCACTAGGATACAAACATCAGACAAACTCAAATAGAGGGACTGGTGTACAATCTTCAAAGATGTCAAAGAAAACTGGCAAAATTTCCAGAATGAAGCAAACTGGAGAGACCTGACAACTAAATGCAATATATGGTCCTGGATTGGATAAATCCTTTGGTATAAAAAGACATAACTGAGACAATTGGTAATAGTTGAATGGGGTCTCTGCATGAAGAGTATATGAGACTTCTTTGTACTGCTCTTAACTTTTTCTGTACATTCAAATTGTTTCCAAATAAAAGAAAATAATCCAATGTTATCACAAACTAGCTATGTTACTTTTGGCAAGTTATTTACTCTTTTATGCTTAGTTTCTTCATCTGTAGGGTGAAGATATTAACAGCTATATATTGTGAAGAATAGAACAGATAGCATAAGTGATGTAATGAATCCAGTGCCTGGCCATAGTATAAACGGTCAATTGATGGTTGTTATTATTTTTATGTTCTTTTCAATATTTTACTGTATTTCATAAAATTAAAGCTGCTATCAGTTGTAAGATACACCATTATTTCATATACAACTGAGAAAAAAACATGCCCAATTAAACTCTGACAAAGTGATTCACTTTGAATTTTAACACTTATTGAGAGAGCTCTTTTAGAATTATTTAAATATAGATTTGTATCCTATATCACTCTGTTGATTACATAAAAAGGAAATTATAAGCCAATAAATTGGTTAAGATATTCCTAAAACTTCTTCACATTTGGAGTCTGGTAGTACTGAATCATTTTGACTCAGAGTCCTGAATAAGGAATAAACTGACGCTTTTAGTCCATTTGTTACTGCAGTCTAGTTACTGTAAGTAATATAACCCCTTTCCAACTTACATGCTATTTGATTTAGTAGTTTTAGTTCTTTTTTTAAAGCCCC
>NW_004443963.1:15137474-15138343 GCF_000243295.1 Trichechus manatus latirostris
AAAAAAAAAAAAAAAAAAAAAAAATCTTTAGTAATTTTTTTGTTCGTTTTGATTAGCATCAGAGAGCTACAGTCTATGATTTTGCTTCACTCCATTGTTTTACCTGGAAGTCTAGAATCGACATTTTTAGCAGCAACTCAGAATTGCAGGTGGTCTTTGGACCAGAATGTGATAAAGAATCAGATGATGGGGTCACTGCCATGGGATTAGTGTAATTAAGTTAGAAGAGGTAAGATATCACCCATCAGAATAGAACAGGCTGTGGACAATCTTGGTATCAGGAGGCCTTTGCCTATCACTTTGTTTAACCAAAGTATTTAAGACACAACCAAGCATAAAGTGATTCCATATACTAAAATTAAAAAACAGACACAACTAATTTATGGTGAGAGAAATCAGAATAGTAATGGTAATTAAGAGAGAGATAGTGACTGGGAGGCACACAGGAGCCCTGTCAGATCTGGAATGTTCTGTGATCTGGATGGTGGTTGTCTTAGTTATCTAGTGCTGCTATAACAGAAATACCACACGTGGATGGCTTTAACTAACAGAAATTTATTTATTTTCTCACAGTTTAGAAGGATAGAAGTCTGAATTTAGAGCGCTAGCTCACAGGGAAGACTTTCTTTCTGTGTTGGTTCTCAAAGAAGGTCCTTGTTGACAGCCTCTTCTCAGTGTGTCCACAGGCAGGCCTCTCTCTGGCTGGTAAAAATGGCATGAGGGAGATGTCTGACCTTCTATTTTTTCACAAGGGGGAAAGAGAATCAAGATCAACAGACCAAGGCTGATTCCTATGAGGCAGAGGTCAGACATGCCTCCTCTCTCTGCCATCTTTACCAATTCTGACACCAACTGTCCCTCGCACAGCA
>NW_004443963.1:15141170-15143082 GCF_000243295.1 Trichechus manatus latirostris
TTTTGATTTTTTTTTGTTGTTGCAATGTAGCTTAAAATATTATTTATCTTGATTACTGAGATTTTTGGCACCCTCTTAAATCTTGCACCCTATGTAAGTGCTTCAGACACCTTTACTCTAATACCAGCCCTAATCTCTTCATAGGAGTTACTTATTCATTTATTCATTCATTCATTCATTTCACGCACAGTCACTGGGGGCCTCCTCTGTGCCAGGACATGTGCTGGGTTCTAGAAAGAGAAATGTAAACCAAACGCAGGCTCAGCGCTGAAGACAGTGTTGGGGGAAGACGGCCATGAACAGTGGGGGCCGTAGGATGGTGTGGGGAGGTGTAAGGCAACAGAGAACCCCAGGGAAATCAAAATCATGCCAGCTACCACTCCTGGGGGTTACCATGGGCCAGGGTCAGAGCTAAGATCTTCCCACACAACACCTCACTGATTCCCTCAACAGCCCTTCCAGGTTTGCACATACTTTACGTAAGTAACAGGTGAGGGACCTGAGCTTGAAAAAGTTATGTGCAGGTCATTAGCACAAGGTCACACTCTAAGAAATATTGGAAGTAGGAGTCAAACCCAAGTCTGTCTGACTCCGGGCTCTTACCTGCTCCACTACTTATAGCCCCCTTTCCCTATCTGTGGAGTCCTGGTGGCACAGCGGTTAAAAGCTCTGCTGCTAACCAAAAGACTGGCAGTTTGAATCCACCAGGTGCTCCTTGGAAACCCTGTGGGGCAGTTCTACTCTGTCCCACAGGGTAGTTATAAGTAGGAATCAACTCGATGGCAAAGGGTTTGGTTGTTTTTTTTCCCCCTATCTGCATGGGAGAATCAGGGCAGCCTGCCTGGAGGAGGCCTTTTTTGAGCTGAGACTTCACAGGGAGACAAAGCTGCGGGAGGGAGGTAGAGAACTTTTGGCAGAGAAAGAAAATCACGTGCAGTGTCAGCGAGGTTTGCAAAACAGTGTTATGACCACAATTCTAAGAAACTGAGTGATGCTTCTGAAGAGTCATTTGTGCAGAAACAGGCCTGGGCAGGCATTGCTTCCTCTTTCTGGTTTGCTAACAACGTCAGCATAAATAGGAAGCGCGCGGAGCTCACTGCTGTCTGGAGACTCCAGCAGAAGGTGAATCTGTCCACCACAAAGAGGTATTGCCTGTATTTCAGGGGCAGGGGCAGGACTCTGTGGGGTGCAGGGGGGAATGTAGGGAGTCCTGGATGGAAAGGGACAGGGAGAGCCTGGAGGGACACATTGGGAACAGGTATGCTGTGGGAGTTAGGGAACTGGAGCTTTGCTCTTGGAAAGACCTGAGTCCGGGTGCCTCTGGCAGCCAGTGAGTGAGGAGACAGAGGGGGTGCTGCTCTCTGTTTTGGGTGGTGTGCAAAGGGCTTTGAGGGAAACCCGGCCTCACCAAGGGGTTCTGGCTGTCCTGGCAGAGAGGACAACTGGGATGGTGATGAAAGCTCGGGCCTGAGAGTGACACTTGTGTGTGCCCACTCTTGCTCTGCCCTCGCGCTGCCTCAGGCTTCTGTGCCCTCATCTGTGGAATGGGCAAAGGGCTGATAGTCTCTGACACCCAGGTTAGAGAGAGAGTGTGTGTGTGTGTGTGTGTGTGCGCGTGTGTGTCTGTGTGTGTCTGTGTGTCTGTGCAGGTGCAGGGTCCAGAGAGAGAGGGAGGCAGAAGGAGAACCTAGAACCTTGTTCAGCTCAGATGCAGAGCTTGGAGCAGCTTTGGAAGCTCCCTTGGGAAGTCAAGAAAGGGCCCAGTCCTTTGTCCAGAGACATACAGGGCACCAACCGCTCCCGCGTTTTCTTCCTTTCTTTCTTTCTTTTTTTAAATTGTGATTTAGATGAAAGTTTACAGAGCACATTAGTTTCTCATTAAACAGTTAATACACGAATTGTTTTGTGACGT
>NW_004443963.1:15143759-15155797 GCF_000243295.1 Trichechus manatus latirostris
AGAATGTTCCTTTCCTACCACACTCTGCCCTGAACCGTACCTAGCTGTTGCTTATTTGGGTTGGGGTCCAGGTGTGTGTTGTGCACCCAAGTGTGTTGGATGGGAGGGCGTCTGGGGGTGTCTGCATCAGGGTGTGGGCAGGTGTGTGCATTTGCCCTGAGACAGAGGGCAGTTGTGTCTATGGGTCCGCGTTGGTGTATGAGCCTTGAGGCCGCACCAGACGGGTTCTAATGACAAGTCACACGTGTGCAATTTTTAGTTTCCAAATGCTGCAGTTTGTTTTATTTTTTCATAACCAGTTTCCAATTTTCTCTCCTTGCCATCATCTTTCCTGCTTTCTAGTATCTTTATAATGACTATAACATTTTCTATTAGCTTGTGGTTGCTTTTTTTCCTTCATATATTTTTGTTTATGTTGTACTATACTACAGGATAGTTTATGAGTTGTTTACTGAATGCATTTAAAATTATACAAATAAATGTATGGATACCTGCTTTATTAAAAAATTCAAACAATCTAGAACTATGTAGTAATATAGTATTATAAGACAAAAGTCCCCAATCATCTCCACCCGCTAGTCCCACATTCAACACTCTTCACCATATGTACCATTCCAAAACTTTTTCTAAGCATGATATAGTTTTTCTTTTTACATAAATGGGATTATAGCATGCGTATTGTTCTGTGGTACAAACAGTTTGTGCTTGGCTACTAATCAAAAGATTAGTATTTTGAACCCATCTAGCGGCACCAAGGAAGAAAGGCCTGGCAATCTACTTCTGTAAAAACTGCAGCCAAGAGAATCCTGTGGAGCTCATTTCTACCCTGAAACACAATGGGTCGCTAAGAGTCAGAATCGACTCAACAACAACAGGTTTGGGATTTGTTTCTGTTTTGTTTTTATTGTTCTGTGACTTATTTCTTCATTCAAGATTACATTTTGGACAACTTTCCACAATAATGCATATAGATTTAACTCTTTAATTAACCCTGAGAACTGTGCGGCATTTATTAATATAGGTGCACAACAATCTCCCTAACTTCCTGCTGATGGGCACTTAGGTCATTTCCAGTTTTTCCACACCTGTGAAAGCATTTCTGTAGCCGAGATTCCTAGAAGCAGAATTGCTGGGCAAAGCGTTGTGCATTTAAAATTCTAATAGAGATTGTTGAATTCTCCTTAAAGTGGCTGAACTAATCTATACTTCCAGTAGTATATAAAAGGCCAATTTCTCGTTCAGGAAATTATCCATCTTTTACTTGTGTCCAATGTAGTAGGAGAAAATTATCTCACTAATGTTTGACTTTTTTCCTTTCCCTGATTATGGGTGAGGCTGTGCATCTTCGATAGGCTTGTTAGCCATTTCGATTTCTTTTACGATGTGCGTGGGAATGGCCTTTGTCCATTTTCTGATGAGTTCTTTGTCTTTTACATATTAACCCTAGGAGTATTTCCTTTATTATACTATATTAATAATTTGCATGTATAATAATTCAACATATGTTGAAAATATATTCACACAGATGACCATTTGTGGTTTTTTTTTGCTTTACCATGTTTAAGATGTTTTGCATCATATTATTTTTAAATTTGTCATTTTTTCCATTACGGTTTCTGGCTTTAGTGTCTTGCTCACCCTCTGAGATTACAGAAATATTTTTAATGATTTTATCATTTTAGTTTCGACTTTTAGATCTTTAATCCATCTAGAATTTGGAGGAATGGGTAATATATAAAGTTATAATCTAACATTTTTCCCTAAATTATTATCTAATTGTGTACGTAGTCCAGCCTTTTCCTCAATGATTTGAAATGCCATTAATATTTCCTAAACTCCTACATATACTTGATTATTTGTCTTTAATGTTTTCTGTTCCATCCATATACAGCTATATTCCTGGACCACACAGGGTCAATTAATTTTCTAGCTAATAGAGCAAATTTGCCGTCTTTGTTTTAATTTTAGAATCAGTTTGTCCAGTCCTTTTGGAATTTTGATTTAGATTGCATTAAATTCAGAGATTATTTAGGGGATAATTGGCCCCTGGAGATAATGACAATAACAGGCAGCCTTCTCCTGTCTGTGTCTTTGATAGAGAGACACTGATGGTTTCATATGATGCTGACGTTTGCCACGGACTTCTGGTAGACCCAGAAATGTGAAGGTTTCCTCCAACTCTTCATTTGCCAAGAGGTTTATTTGTTTGTTTAGTCAGGGATGACTTGTATATTATCAAATATTTGGGGGACATCTGCCAAGATAAACTTGTTCTTTTTTTTTTTTTTTTAAATCTGTTAATGTTCCCAATTACATGCATAGATTTCCTAAAGGCTCTTCTTGCATTTCTGGAGTAATCCCTAACTGGTCGTGATGCATTCTTCTTTTAAAAGTCTTTGTCAGGTTGTTCTATGAAATTGCTTTTGTCTGGAGTGACCTTTTGTTATGCTTTTTACATTTTCATCTTTTTTACTCCTACCATTAAATTTTTTCATGAGCTTGGGGATTTTGGTGTGTACTTTTATTTGAATGAGGAAGTATTTGCTCCCTCCTTCTTCTCTCCTCTTCCGCCTCTCTCTCTCTTTCATACACACTCTCTCTCTTTCATTCTTCTTTTGCCATGCTCACCCCTCACTCTTAATAATTTTTCACCCTTGTATTTTTAATATACATATTTAAACTTACCTTTTTCAGCATATGCTCTTCCTAAACAAGACTAGGTCCTTAGCAGACTTTCAGATCTCTTCTGCTTTCCATGCCTACTCCCACATTAAAATCATCCGGGTTTTAGTTCTATATTTTTACTATGTATTTATATATTTTTACTTTATGCAGTAACAATTCTTCTTTACTTAACTGCAAGTCTTATTGGTTTATTCACTCAACACTGATTCTAGTATTGCATGCCATCTTTCTTTCTTGGATTTTTTTCTTTCCTGAAATGCAACCTACAGTAATATTTTTTCAGATAAGAGCTGAAAAACTTACTTTGTAGTTACATATTTAAAATGTGTGGTTTTGTGGGGGCTTTTTTGTTTGTGGTTTTTTTCTTCTTTTTCTCTTTGCCCTTGAACTTCAAAGAACTTGTTTTTTCTATGATTCTAAGTTTAAACATATTTTCTCTCAATATTCTGAAGACATGGCTATCTATTTAGAGTTCAAGGTCACTCATGAGAAAACCATGCCAACTCAACCTTTTTTCCATTTAAGATAACCTGTTTGTTGCTTTTTAGTTTTCCTCTGGAAGCTTCTAGTATTTCCCTTTTATTCTTGGAAGACAGAAATTTCACCAGTGTATGACCGGGTATGGCCCTTAAAAAAATGACTCCTGTTCTTCATTTAGTGGACTATTGTCTACTTTCGAGCCCTGTGAAGTTTTCTTCTATTATCTCTAATTGTAGTTATTTGGTTGCACGTGGAAGATCTCCAAACAACAGTAGCTCAAACAACATAGCAGTTTCCTTCTCCCTCACATAAAAGATATCCAGAGGCAGGCAACCTCAGGCTGGTGTAGTTGCTCTAGCAACAAGAGGAACCCAGGCTGCTCTCCTTCTGTTTCATCATTTTTGTATATAGCTTCCAGCCTCAGTGTAAGCTAATGGTCTAAGACGCCTGCTGGCGCTCCAACCATCATGTCCAAGTTGCAGGCTGGAAGAAAGAGGAAAGACAGACAGGATCCCTTCCCTTTAGCCTTTTTGGAAGGTACACCCAATGCTTCCACGCGCATCTTCTTGGACAACATTTAGTCACATGGCCCTACACCTAGAGGCAAGGTACTGTAGGAAATATAGTCTTTTATATTTAGAAGCCAAAAGCTGGGCTTCTGTTACCAAGAAGGAAGGGGACAAGTAGGTAGCTACACCTCTGCCATACCTGCTCTCGATTCTCTCTGCCTTCTGTTTCTGGGTGTGGGAACATTGGGATCTCGTCACTAGGTCTCAATTTTTCTCTTCAACTTTCCCACTTTTTCTCCATTTATTCTGAATTCTGGAAGAATCCCTTGTCTTCAACGTCTGCCTCTAGAACATGATAATTTGTAGTGTTCATTCAGCAATTTGCACCATTATTGAGATTCTTTTTTAATTTAAAAAAATAAAAAAAAATTTAAATTAAAGATCTCATACTTCAAAGTTCAAGAACTCTGTTTTGGTTTGGTTTGCATAATAGTCTGTTCTTTTAAATGACTGTGATTTCTCAGGTCTCCCTGCGGATGCTAATTTAGTTGTTTTAAAGTCTTCTGTTGTTTCTTCTGTGTCTGTTCATGCCTGCAGGAGTGTCTGTGGGTCAGTATATATCAGAATAGACGGGTATGATACTGATGCTTGGGAAATACGACTTCTATTGGTGTAGCGGTTAAGGGCACAGACTCTGGAGCCAACCTGCTGTGAGTTTCAATCCCAACCTGTCCCTTACTAGCTGTGTGATCCTGGACAAGTTACTTAATGTTCCTATACCTGTTTCCTCCTCTTAAAATGGGGATTCCAATAGTAACCTGCACGTATATGCGTTAATACTTGTAAAGCCCTTTGAACAGTACCTGACTCACGGTAAGTATTCAATAAATCTCAGTCACTAACATGAATTCTCTCTGTGTGTAAATTTTCTGCTTGTGTTATTTGGTGACTTACTAATTTGTATTAATCTTTTACAGTGTATTAAGCTGATATCCATAATTTCAGTGCAATATGTTTTTACAGTTTGTCCTTTGCTTCATCTTTTGATTATTGTCGTAAAATAAAGAAGATTTTTTTTTATGCTTTTATATAGTTACTTCTGCCAGACTTTATCTCTCTTATTTCTTCTGCTGTTTTTAAGCTTAAATTATTCAAAGATATTCACTTCTATCGTTTGGAAGTTTAACATGTCTTAACTTTTTACGTTAATTTTTTCTAACCTTGGAAATGGTGTGAGATAGGGATTTAAGCTGATACGTCTTCTGTTGTGATTTGGTTATTTTACTTTTTATTCAACATTCCATCATTCCACATTAATTCATGATTCTTCCTTCAACATATGGTAAGTTATCGGGTAGAATATAAATCTACTATGATCAAGATTATGTGTCAACTTGGCTAGGCCATGATTCTCAGTGGTTTGGCAGATATTATATAATCATCCTCCGTTTTGTGATCTATGAGCAGCCAATCAGTTGAAAGGGGAGTTTCCTTGAGGATGTGACCTACATCCGATACATATGGATGTTCTGGCAAAACTCGCCCTCTCTTGACCCTGCATCCAACTTGTCATCCTCTGACCTCCGGTTCTTGGTACGGGAGCCAGCAGCGTGCTGTCTGACCTGCCAATTGTGGGTTCGTCACCCCCTGCAACCACATGAGTCAGGAGAAGCCTCCAGCCTGACTCCTGACCCACAGATTTGGGATTCGCCAGCCTCCACAACTGTGTGAGCCATTTCCTTGAAATCAATTTCTCTCTATATATATTTATATGTACAGTTTGCTCTCCACTATCCACGGATTCAACCAACTGGGATCAAAAATATTTGGGGAAAGAAAAACAGACTTTTTTTCTTGTTGTTATTCCCTAAACAATACAGTATAACAACTATTTACATAGCATTTACATTGTATTAGGTATTATAAGTAATCTAGAGATGATTTAAAGTATATGGGAGAATGTGTATAGGTTATATGCAAATACTATGCCATTTTATATAAGGGAATTAAGCATCCCAAGATTTTGCTATCCACGTGGTCCTGGAACCAATCTCCCATGGATACTGAAGGACGACTGTATACGCTTCACTGGTTTTCCTTCTCTAGAGAACTCAGTCTAAGACATCTACCTATCTTGTGTGTGTGTGTGTGTGTGTGTGTGTGTGTGTGTGTGTGTGTGTGTATGACAGCAACACACCACCTTACTTACCAGATCTTTTGTTATTGGGTCGAGCCTACTTATTTTTAAAAATCTCATTAACTTTCCTCATGTGTATTTTTCTCCTAAGTTCCTGCAAAACCATCTTGTTAGCTTTTGACTGGAATTGTGTTAAACCTCTAACTTATTTTGGAATGAACTGCTCTCTTTCTACATGTGGTATTTCTATTCATGATGAGACCCAAACGGAAGTTCTGGAATTCTTAGACTAGACACAGGCATGCAGACCAGCCCACACAGGCTCTCATACACCTGCCCATGACTATTGTCCCCAGTCTTCAGATGCTTAAGTGGACAAATTCTCTCTCCCAGCTCTGAACAAGCCTCTTCTTTCCTGAGCATTTGCTGGACCAACCACAGCATCACATTTAGTTCCCATGACAACCACGTGAAATACATGTGCCCATTTACAGATGCAGAGAGTGAGGTGCGGGGAGCATTGGTGATTTAGCTCAGACCACCAGTGAGGCAGGGTTGGAGCTCAGGGTGGCTGAGCCCAGATCACATTTACCCTAGCAAGTGTGCATCCTGAGTGAGTTTAGACAATCTTACTGGGCAAAAACAAGCCACAGTCCTCTGTTCCACTCTCCTGGGTACTTTCCAGGGCCTAAGGAAAATGAAGAAATCCCCAGCTGAGTGCGGAGAAAAGGGAACTGGTTTTCAGAAAGTGGGGAGGGAGGGATGACCATAAATGGAAGGGGCAGGGTGAGCACCAGGCGCTGAGTGTTCACGTCTGTGTGCGTGTGTGTGATATCACACTTGGCACCCCATATCCAGTGACTCCCCAAAGCAGATGCAGGCCACAGGCCTTGGGGAAATTAATCAAAGCCAGGCTGCCTCCAGGGGTCTCCATGAGCTGGTGGGGAACCCCTGACTCAGAAGCCATTGCGCCTGTGTCACCCCTGGTTACGCATGAGGAGACTGAGGCCCAAGGGGAAGGGACTGCCCCAGCATGCCAGGCTGGGACAGCAACAGGACCTGGAGCCCAGGACTCTGTATCCCCAGGGTTTCCCCATCACCGCTGCATTCCCAGGGCTACAGGAGGGGAGGGCAGCTCCTGGCTGACAGCTCCTTCCACAGGCCCTGGAGGAGTCAGAGTCCAGGAGGGAGAAACCACAAGAGCCAGTGACATGGACCTGGCCTGACCCCCACTCAGAGAGGAAGACAAGCTTCCTACACAGTGAGGACTCCTGGCCCTGCCCACAACCTGGGCCCACCTGTGCCAGCCACCTGCTCATTCACAGCTCACCAGGGAGATGGTGCTGACCCAGGGGCTGCTCCCCATCATCCTGCTGGCTCTGTACTGGAGACCCAGCATGACAGGGGCCCAAGGTGAGTCCTTTACTCCCTCCTTTTCCCTGGCTCCTTTCTCACTGTTGGGCCATGTGGGTGAGGCCACTCCTCCACTGAATCCCCTGACAATTGCCTCCTCCTCACTGCTGGGCCCTGTGGGTGAGGTCACCCCTCCACTGCATCCCCTCCCCCTCCTCACTGCTGGGACCTGTGGGTGAGGCCACCCCTCCACTGTGTTCCCGAGGAAGCCCCCAGAGTCACCACCAGTGGCTCTTGTCCTCCCTCCCAGCCCCCTTGCCTCCTTTCCTTCTCTCCCTGTTCCTCCCTGGCCGCCTTCCCTCTCCTCCCTCTGCCGGCACATTGCTGCTATCCTTTGTCTGGTCTCTTGTTAAGGCCACCTGAGACTTTTCTGCCCTCAGCTCTCAGTGCGGCTTTCGAGGCTCTGACCTCCAGGTGGGCCGCTCCAGACGTTTCTCTGTCCCTCCTTCCGCACCAGACACTCCGCTCCTCTGAGCAGCCTCCCACGTTTCCCACCTACACGCCTTTGCTCCTGCCGGGCACTCTGCCTGGATTCTATTCCAGGCTCTGTCCCCAGCAACCTCCTCCTGGTGCTCAGAGGCCCTGCTGGTGCCTCTTGGAGCAGAATGAACCCTCACCCAAAAGTGCACCCACAACTACCCACATGGGCCAGGATGGAGAGGTCTCAGGGTTTGGGCTCTGCCATGTTGCACCTAGGGGTGGCCTTGGGGCTCTCCTCCAAGGCCACACCGTGGAGTCCGATGCATGTCCCCATCCTGGGACCACACTAGGGGGCCCACAGCAGGGCTCAGGAAATGTGCTGTCAATCAACTGGAGTGACTGACAGCCAGGAGGCTCATCCCTAAGCCCCCTGCCAGGGCCTCCCACCTCTGCTTGGCATCTGGGGGCCCAGGCAGGATGGGGGAGACTCCTCCCCCACACAGGCAGCAGGGGAGCTGGGAGGGGGAGGTGACGAGGGCCACATGGAGGGAGAGAGGGCTGACCACTCCTATCTCTCCCCGGTCAGAGGCCATCCCCCTGCAGAGCCTGCGCTGCTATAATGACTACACCAGCCGCATTGAGTGCAGGTGGGCGGACACCGAGGCTACCCAGCGGCTCATCAATGTGACCCTCTACCACCGAATGGACAAGTGAGTGACCCGGGAGGGCAAGTAGAGTAGAGAGACGTCCAGCTCACCTCCCCACCTTCCTCAGACCCCTCACCCCTATCCCCACCCTCAGCCTGTGGCCTGTTCCCTACTGCACAGAGACAACGACACCCCCAGAAGGGAAGCTCCCCAAACCCACATACTCTGCCTCACACACACTGGCTGTCTATTCCCATTGCATTCCAGGCTGTGCCTGCCCCAGGGCCTTTGCACTTGTTGTTAGCTCTTCCTGAACTGCCCTTTACCCAGAATTTACATGGCTCCCCCCCTCATCTCCTCCAAGTTTCTGTCCAAATGCCCCAACTCTTTCAAAGTGCATCCCCTGCCCCAGCCCTTCCAGCGTCCTCATCCCCTCTCCCTCTGCTTTACTTGTCTACATAAAGTTTTCTCCATTTGACATACTACATCTTTCATATTTAAAGTGTGTCTCCTTCTGCCAGGATGTCAGCTCCACAGGCTGGGGCTAGTGCGTGTTTTGCTTACTGCCTGGCCCCTGCCCCTGGACAGTCTGGCACATAGGAACCTCTCTGTAAGCATTTGTTGAACAGTGATTCTGATTCACTCTGGGCTAATGTGTGTCGTCTCCTGGCAGTGACCCTCCAGAACCAGTGCCCTGCAATCTCAGTGACAACAAGCCCTGGTCAGACTGCCCTTCTCCACCCTGTGTATCCAGAAGATGTGTCATCTCCCGCAGAATCTTTGTCATTGGTGACAATGACTACTTCTCCTTCCAACCAGACAGGCCTCTGGGCACCCAGCTCACCGTCACTCTGACCCAGCATGGTGAGGACCTAGGCTCCCTGGCCACGGCTTGGTCCCCTGTCTGCACAGCGGTCACCAGGGGTGGCCTGGCTTCAGGAGGTGAACCAGGAAGTCAGTGTCTTCCAGGGGTGGAGGTATTGGCTTGGGGTTGGGTTTGGGTCTCTTGAGGGAAGAGGATATGGTGTCCTCACCATGGAGGCTTTGGAGCAGGTACAGCTTGAGAAGGTTCTGGCCAAAGGGACCTCCTCCTGCTCCTGGCTACTCCCACCACCTGCCAGGCCATTGGCTTCCTGCACTGAAGCCTTCTCTTAAAGAAGAACAATCCTTTCTATCCAGGTAGAAACTTTACAGCTTGCAAAACTCATTCATCAACGGGGTCTCAGCCAACTTGTGCAACAACCCACTTCACAGATGAGGCACTGAGGCCCAGAGAGGTGAAGTGACTGTCTCAAAGTCCCACTTCTGAGCAATAACAGCAGTGGTCATTCAGACGTATAGAGAGCTTCCTGCACGTTAGAGGTGGAGCTCAGTACCTCCCTGCACTCGCTGAGCGGCCCCCAGAGTATCCCTGCATGTCCTTGCAGCACATGAAATGATGACTGGTCTTGGATGCGTGTAGATGATCATTTCTATCTAAATAGCTAGGTTATTCTTGACTTATATCAGAAAGACCTTCAATAGCACTTCACTCACACTCATTGATTCAATGATATGTGTGCTCAGAATGAGCCTAAAATAAAGATGGAGAGTCATTTTTATTGGGAATTTTTTAATTACTTTTTCAATCTCTTCTTTTGTTATGGGTTTATTTCATTGTCCTACTTCTGTTTGTGTTAGTTTAGGTAGGTAGTGAGTTTCTAGAAATTTGTCCATTTCCTCTAGGTTTTTGAATTTGTTAGAGTATAATTTTTCATAGTATTCTGTTATGATTCTTTTAATTTCAGTTGGGCCTGTTGTGATATCACCCATCGCATTTCTTATATGAGTTATTTGCTTCCTTTCCTGTTTTTCTTTTGTCAGTTTGGCCAATGGTTTATCGAGTTTATTGATCTTTTCAAAGAACCAGATTTTGGTCTTGTTAACTCTTTCAATTGTTTTTCTATTCTCTATTTCATTTAATTCTGCTCTAATTCTTATTATTTCCTTTTTTTCTGGTGCCCGAGGGCTTCTTTTGCTGCTCTCTTGGAGGGTCTATTTTAAAAGTTAATAGTCACATGGCAAAAACCATACGAAACACTGCCTAATCTTATTTAGTCCTTAAAACTACATTTGGAGTCATAAACTATTTTGTGACCCCATTTCACTGATGACAAAACTGAGGCTGAGAGAGCAAGGAGACTTGCCCAAGGCTACTCAGCTGCTAGTGTCTGACTGTAGCATCCTAGGTCCCAAATACTGGGCCACCTGCTGCCCCCTTTCAATTGTCCACTGGGGAGTTGGCTCTGGCCCTTGCTTCCTGCCTTTTTGCCACAGCATCACAAAGCTGTTGCCTGGAAGGGTGGGTCGGTTAGGCCATCCTGAATTAATTTCAAATGATATTTCAAACATGTGTTTGTTGGATGAGGAAGAGTCTCCTCCCTAATGGAGCTCAGAGTACACCGGCTAGAGATGGCGATGTAGTAGACGTAGGTGGGTGCGGTAACTCACTGGAGGAGAGGGTGTGCCCTGTGCAGAGTGGCAGAGGGCATGGAGCCCCTGGGGGATCAGGACAGGCTTTCCAGAGGAAAGAGCTTTGCAGCAAGCTCTGAAGGGTGGGAAGGAGGGGGGAGTGGGACAGCAGTCCTAGCAGAGGAAACAGCATGTGCAAAGGCTGGAGATGGGGAGAGTGTGACTGCTGGGCAAAGCGCTGGTCACTGTATCCTGTGGAACATCAACTACTAGAGGATTGCCCAGTGGTGGGGGAAGGCAGGGATGCAGGCAGGCAGGGCCTGAATCTAGAGAGGCTTCTGTGCCCTGCAAAGGAGTTTAGAGTTCACCCCCAGGCTATGGAGAGTCATTGAAGAGGCCTGACATGATCAGATATCACTGGGAATGAACCATGTGCACGCTGGATCGGAAAGGTTGGGAGGTGAGGGACAGGGTGGAACCTATTAGTGATCTAAGGTGCTTGTCCGCAGGGAGAATTTCAAACCTACTGCCATGGAGTCACTTCTGACTCATGGTGACCCCACGTGTAAGAGGAAAACTGTTCCATAGGGTTTTCTTGTGTGCAATCTTTACGGATGCAGATCACCAGGCCTTTCTCCCACTGTGTCTCTGGGTGGGTTCAAACTGCCAACCTTTTGGTCAAGTGCAAACCACTTGCACCACCCAGGGATCTGGGGAAGAGGGTAAAAGAACCTGTTGCTGCCGAGTCAATTCCAACTCATGGTGACCTCATGTGGTACAGAGTGGAACTACTCCACAGGGTTTTCTTGACTGTAATCTTTACTGAAGCAGATCACCAGGCTTTTCTCCCGCAGCATCGCTGGGTGGGTTTGAACCACCAACCTTTAGGTTAATAGATGAGAGCAAACCATTTGTGCCACTCAGTGACCTAGGGTAAACCTATTGCCTTTAAGTTGATTCTGACTCATAGAGACCCTATAGGACAGAGTAGAACTTCCCCATAGGGTTTCCAAAGCAGTAATCTTTATAGAAGCAGACTGACACATCTTTCTCCCATGAAGGAGCTGGTGGATTTGAACCACTGACCTTTCTGTTAGCAGTCAAGCGCTTAACCACTGTGCCACGAGGGCTCCAGGACCTAGGGTAGCGGGTGCAAATCATAAGAAGAAAATAGAGGCGGTTCATTCGTTACTTTGTTCCTCTTTAAGCACCTACATATTCTAGGGGCACAGTGAACAAACCAGTCATCATCCCTGCCTGTGGAACTTGTGGCCTGGGAGCTGGGAAGGCCTCACA
>NW_004443963.1:15157637-15158860 GCF_000243295.1 Trichechus manatus latirostris
GTTGGCCATTTGAATGTCTTCTTTGGTGAAGTGTCTGTTCATTTCCTTTGCCCATTTTTTAATAGGATTATTTGTCTTTTTGTTGTAGAGGTGTTGGAGTTTCTTGTAGATTATGGAGATTTGGCCCACGGAGTTTTGTAATGAATCAGGGAGGCCCTGGGGTGTAGGAAAGGGGACAGATTTGCATCTGATCCTCTCCGAGTTTCCCACATGTGAAGACATTTCACTTCCTCTATCAGTTTCTTCATTGGTGAAACAAGTACGTGGGCTAAAATTTCTTAGGTTGGATGAGTAAGTTAGATTCCAGGTCTGTTCAGTTGGTAGTAGCTTTCTAGAGCTCTAGGCTGAGAAGGATTTCCACACAGGGTGGGCTCAGGGGCTAAGAGTGCAAAGATCTAGCAAGACTGGGCAACGTCTCATTATGTTGTAAATGTGGTGACCATGAGTCTGAGCTGGCTTTGTGGCAACTAGCAATAACATGGTGGGACAAGAAAAGGAAGAGATTCTGCCCCAGGGGAGGAAAGCAGCCAAGAAGAGTCTAGAAGAGGAGATATTTATCCTGAGCATTGACAGGGGCACCTGGGAGTGAGCAGGTGGGGAGAGAGAAGCAGAGTGGACACAGAAGAAAGAGTAACAGGAACCACAGCGCCCTCTGCTGGGAAGAAGGCCACAGAGATCAGATTGTAGGGAGTGGGGAAGCCCCAGAATGGATGATTGAAGCTCGTTTTAGTTTAATTGCCGGCACCTGTAACTCAGCTTACATTATATTTGCAGAGCATCTGCACAGCTTCATTCATGTTCACACTTGATCCCACAAGTTTCGTAGGTGACAGGCCATAGAGACGAGGCGTCTGGTCCAGGGTCACTCGGCTGGTAGGGGCAGCTCTGGCCTGCAGCCCTGGTCTGTCCACACAAAAGGCCATGAAGGCTGTTAGCTGCCCTGCACTCGTCCGTGTTCCTGACTCGTCCCTTACTTTCTCCTCCTCCAGTCCAGCCCGCTGCACCCAAGGACCTGCAAGTCAGTGATGCCAGGGACCGCTTCCTGCTGACCTGGAGGGTGCACCTTGGGGGCCTCCAGAGCTCCTGGCTATCTGAGTGGCACCTGGAATCTGAGCTGGTCTACCGGCGGCTTCAGGACTCCTGGGAGGTAAGGAGCCTCAGCCAGCTGCCCTGAGCCCACAGGGACCTTGCCCAGCCCTGCCTCCTCCAGCTCCTCTCTCCCC
>NW_004443963.1:15160092-15163857 GCF_000243295.1 Trichechus manatus latirostris
AGCCTTCTGCGTGGGTGGTTCCGGGACAGTGCTGTTTCATTGTGTAACCAGAGTAAACATAGGACTCCTCATGGCTCAGTCTTCATGTCTGTCACTTCCAAAGAAATGCAGTGCAACAACTAAAAGTCTGCAAAAGTAATTCTAATGCTTTCTTGAAGTTCGCAAGAAGCAATGAATAAGACAACAAGAAATATAAAGGAAGATAGCATTGATAGCCCACAGGAACACTCTTTAAAGCCTTTCCCCCTATTCCTTATGCTCTGTTTTCCTCTTCACTCTGCAGCTGCACTGAAGTTTCTTCTACTGGCTATGCCCTCCTAACCCTCCCACTAAACTTTCCCTTTCACTTCCTGACTTATTTTTCGCTTGCTGATTTCCAAGTCCTCCCTTGACTTATATTCTCAATCTTCAAAATAATTGGTGGTTTATGATTTATTACTTCAATTGGGGGCTGGGGAGTGTATGCAAACAGATTATAGATCCAGGCAAGCTAACGTCCCTGATTCCTCTTATGAAGCAAGAATCCCCATGCAAAGGAACCTTTTACAGTTGTTTCATGATGACCAAATGGTCTTCCATCCAGTCATTAGTGTGTGCCAGGAACAGCAGCCAATTTATCTTAGTCACCGGGTTTAAATCTACCACTTACTCTCTGAGATTCTCACCGAAAATAGAAACTTGTTAGGGTTCAAATGCATAAAATATAAAGGGCTTAGGAAGATGCCCAGCACATAGTAGGCCTTAGCAAATTACAGGCATTATCATTATTTTTATAGAAGCCCTGTGAAGTTGTCAGGAGTCCCCTGGTGGCAAGAACAGTTAAGCGCTCAACTACTAACAGAAAGGTTGTGGTTTGAGTTCACTCAGGGTGCCTCAGAAGAAAGGCCTGGCAATCTACTTCTGAAAGACCATAGGCCCATTGAAAACCCTATGGAGTACAGTTCTACTCTGAAACACATGGGGTCACCATGAGTTGGAACTGACTTGATGGCAACTGGTTTGGTTTGCTTTTGGTTTTGTGAAGTCGTCAAGCAGAGGTCATGGCCACTCTTTTTCTCCTGATGAGTAAACAGAAGCTCAGAGTGGTTGAGTGTCTTACTTAAGGTCACACAGCTAGTAGAAAGTGATCTAGAACTGGAGTCTAGAACTTCTGACTGTCTGCCCAGTCTCTCCTTTCTCATTTTTGTTTGCCTCTTCAAACTTGCTGATCTGCCACCCAAGCAGGAAGTGCTGTCTACAAGGGCTTCCCCTTACTATTTGGCCACAATCTGGTTGGGGAAAAGGGTCATCTCGGTGTTGCTGAAGGCCTTTTAGAGCTGTGCATTGAGGATTTTCTGGTGATGAGATCCTGGGAGCTTTTCCAACCTTTAGACGTGTCCATAAGCCTTTGGGTGTGCTGGGGTAGAGTAACCCAGAATAGAGCTCAGTCCCAGAGACTCTGAGGCAGACGATTGGAGTAATTCAGCCAAGGACTTTGAAGTCACATTGTAGGAGTTTAACCTTTACATCTGTCCCTTGTTAGCTGCCTGTCCTTAGGCAAGTTACTTAATCGCTCCGTGGCTCAGTTTCCCCACCTGTAAAATGTGAACAGTTAACAGTACCTATGACATAGGGCTATTGTTAGAAATGAATGAAATAGTCCATATAGTCAACACACTGCAAATGAAACCAGCTAATAGTGGTTCTCTTTTTACTTTAAACACTGAGAGTAACCCATGCCTTGGGCCATCCCACTACAGAACAGGTGTATTTTAGCGTCTCCCTAAGAAGGGCCGCTCAGGTCAAAATAGAGGTTGAAATAGTGAAAAAAATAAAAAACCAAACCCATTGCTGTTGAGTCAATTCCGACTCATAGCGACCCTATAGCATAGAGTAGAACTGTCCCATAGGGTTTCCAGGGAATGGCTGGTGGATTTGAACTGCCAATCTTTTGATTAGCAGCCATAGCTTTCAACTGCGGGGGCCACAAAGACCCCAAGAGGGGAGGGACCTGGGGCCCCAGGGTCCTGGGCCAATAGAGATAGCACGTGGGATGAGCAGGGAATGCTGGGAATATTGCGTGCGAGGGTGGGAGCTGGACACTCCCTGAAGGTCTCTCTCCCTCCAGTCCAGATGGGCCGCCCAACTGTCAATGTGACCAAGGATGGGGACAGCTACATCCTGCGCTGGGAAGCACAGAAGCAATACTACGATCACATAGTTTACACCTTTGAGGTCCAGTACAGGAAGGACACCGTCTCATGGGAGGTGAGGGCCTGAGGCAGGGGAGGAGCACGGGTGACGGTGAGGGCAGGAGAATGAGACACACCCAGGAGCCCAGAGCCTGGCCCAGCAGGTGAGCAGTCAGGTCGTCACTGTGGTGTGATCATGACCCCGCATGGTCAGCAGGTCAGCATCTCAGAGTGGTGACGTGACTCTGTCAGAATCAACACAGCTGACCCTGCATTACAAGGAGGTCAGACCATCAGGGCAGGGAGGGGCTGAAGACTGGAGGATTTTCAAACGCTGTAAAGCCCTGGGGACCCTTCTCCAGGGAACTCTTCTCTAGAATCCCAGAGTGCAGTGCTAAGAGCAGACGGCTCCCGGTGGAGCAGGGGGACCTGGCCCAGGGCTCAGTCTCTGCTCTGACCGCGGGCCGCCCTCAGGGCCCATGTGCAGAACCTGGGGCTCCCTGGAGCCCAGAGCAGAATCCATGGAGCCAGCCTCGACCCAGGCAGAACACTGAGGACAGGAGCCGGCGGGTCAGCGGTGGAGGTAGAAGTGGGCCCAGGGCTCTCAAACTTCTGTCTCAGGGTCCAGGGTCCCACAGTTGGAGTCCATGCTGCCCCCTAGAGGAGCTGGGATGTTAAGGAACCTCAGAGGAACTTGGGACATGGTGGCTTCTCAGGCTCTTGGCACCTTGGCATTGTCATGTCACAGGAGTTCTATCCCGAGCACTGTCCCCGCCGCGGGCACTGGAGTAGGGGTTCTCCATGCAGAGAAAGACTCAGCTGCAGTGGGGACTGAAGGGTCGCAAGTCAAGCTGGTTGGTGTGGAGGTGGCAGAGGCTTGTGGCTGTGCCGACGTGCACCAGACAAAGGGCTTCAGCCTCAGCCCACCCTGCTCGCCCACACCCACCCACAGGAGAGCAAGACACAGCCCCTAAAAAATATGCACAGCATGTCACTGCCACCTCTAGAGCCCTCCACCAGGTACTGGGCCAGAGTGAGGGTCAAGCCCACCCTCAGCAGCTACAACGGGATCTGGAGCGAGTGGAGTGAGGAGTGTTCCTGGGACACTGAGTGGGGTAGGTCTGCTAGCCTCCACCCGCCCTCCTGGGACAGCCCAGCCTGGCAGGAAACGGGGGAGGGGGGAGACAGAGATTTCAGGCTTCAGGCCCCACCCCAACCAGAGAGGGACCCCTCAGGCAGAAAGGAGAGCTGGACACCAGGCCCAAAGGAGGAAAGAAGAGGGGAGTCCAGGAGGTGGCCCAGCCTGTGCGGGGCTCAGGGCCTGCGCAGCAGGAAGCAAAACAAAGGCTCCTGACTGGCCTTTGCACATGCTGGCTTCCTGCCAGGCTGCCCATTTCCCCACCTCACCTCTCCAAATCCTCCCTGCTCCTTGAGGCCCTCTTACATGCTGCCTCCTTCAGGAAGTCTCCCGAGAATGCCTCCCATTGCACCACTTCTTCCTGGAAAGGCTCTTACTCTCCCGTGTCTCCCAGCACTTAGAGCACTGTGAGCTTCAGACCAGGGCCCTCCTCTTCTTAGCACATGCCTGGCCCCC
>NW_004443963.1:15165270-15167366 GCF_000243295.1 Trichechus manatus latirostris
TACAAGGGGCCATGGGACAGCCATGTCCCAGAGCTGGAGGGGTGAGTGTCTGAGCCCTGGTGTAGCTCCTGTCCTCTGGGGTGCAGTGGGGAGGGAGAGGACCTCATCATGCACATTAGAGGCTCTGATGAGGTGGCCACTGCCTTGGTTCATCGTGAAGTGATCAGAAGGAGGCTGGTTTGCTCTAAAGCAAGAGGTGCTCCAGTCAGACATCAGGAGGAACTTCCTGAGACCCATGTTAGCAGAGGACCAGACAACGGACTTGACCAGAGGCAGAACATTGGAGCAGAAGCTGCCTCCCCGCCCTGCTGCCTGGGGAGGCTCCACAGCAAAGGCTTCCAGGCCCCATGGAGTGGGTGAGGGGCTCCACACCCCTAGGGCCTTAAGACTTGTGTGGCCAGCTCCCCACTGCCCTCACTTAGGAAAGTTGGTTGTATGGCTAATGGAATGAAGGACAGAGAAAATGACTGGGTGGTGCACAGGCTGGCATCAGCCTGAATCTGAAGGTAGTAGGGTGTCATGGAGCAGAGGGGAAGATCAAGGCCACACAAAGCCAGAGCAAGTCATCTACAGGGAGACTGAATCAAGAGTCTGTTTTCCTTCCCTGACCCTCCACCTGGCCCTTCCCTGATGCTTACTTTGAGCCCCAGGTGGTGTCTGGCTGTCCAGAGTCACCTCCCCCTTTGCCTGAGGCAGCTGCCCAGGGTGGTCCCAGCATCTTTGCCGCTTTTCTCCTGGCAGGGTGTTCCCTGCACACTGTGGGGACAGCGAGGTGTCACCGCTCACCACAGAGAACCCTAAAGACGCCTGTGACTCGCCGTCTGAGCCTGACATGACTCCGGCCACCTTGGAGCCCATGGAGCAGCCTCCTGGCCCCTCAAGCAGGACTGAAAGCGAGGCTTCCAGTTTCGACTTCAATGGCCCCTACCTCAGGTCACCCCAGAGCCACTCCCTGCCTGACATCTGGGGCCAGCTGACATCCCTCGATGTGGGCAGGAGCAGGAAGCCACTGCCACCAGGGTCCCTGGAGTACCTGTGTCTGCCCGCTGGGGGACAGGTGCAGCTGGTCCCACTGTCCCAGGCCATGGGGCAGAGGCGGGCCATGGATGTGGATGGGGTGCCCAGCCCTGGGGCTGAGGGGAGCTTCTCCCTGGGTTCAGGGGAAGGCCCTGCCCCTCCTCCGCCTGGGCCCATGACGGGTACACAGGATCCAAAGGACAGCCCATCTGCTCTGCACACTGGTGCTGGGGGCCCCCAGGACAGTGTTGTGGCCTCTGGCTATGTCACCTCTGCAGACTTGGTGTTCACCTCAGCCCCAGAGGCCCTGTCTGGCTCCCTGACTCCCCCTCTGGGTCACCCCTCTCACCAGAACCCCAGCCCCTGTCCTGGACTGGCCAGTGGACCCCCTGGAGCCCCAGCCCCCCTGCAGCCAGGGTTTGAGGACTATGTGGAGCTCCCTCCAACCACAGGCCAGCCTCCCAAGTCCCCTCTCTGCAGCCCTGCTTCTGCTGAACTCGGCAGCCCTGTCCTGAGCCCAGGGGAGCCCCGGGCACATGAGGCCCCTGGGTCCCCCCACCCCGAGGGGCTCCTTGTCCTGCAGCAGGTGGGTGATTACTGCTTCCTCCCTGGATTCGGGCCTGGCCTGCTCTCGCCCCGGAGCAAGCCCTCTTCCCCAGACCCTTCTCCTGAGATGGGGGGCCTGGACCAGGTGTCCCAGGCCAAGAAGCCCCCAGGCCCAGTCATGCCCCAGGTGCCAGCCATTCAGCTCTTCAAAGCAATGAAGCAGCAGGACTACCTGTCGCTGCCCCCGTGGGAGGTGGGCAGGCCCAAGGAGGTGTGTTGAGACCCCCGACCCCATGGAGGGCTCAAGGGCAGAGGGTCAGCCTACCCTCCTGCCTGGCCTTCTCTTCCTGCCAGCCCCTTGTCCCTTCCCAGTCATTCCTCAAAGTCAAGGAGAAGCTTCCATGTTGAAATAGATGGAGACCTGGAAAATAAGCCCACCATTCTACCACTCCCCTCCCCGTTGACTTCTAGCAAATCACATCTCCTCTTTCTCTCTCTCTCACACAAACACACACACACACACACACACACAC
>NW_004443963.1:15167942-15193031 GCF_000243295.1 Trichechus manatus latirostris
CAGGTGGGAGCTTGTGGTTTAGGGCTGAAGAGCAGCATGGGGACTGGGCATGCTCCCGTCAGGTGCTGGCAGCCCCAGACAGGGGCACCAACCTAGATTGTCACACCCAGAATTGACGCAACAAGAGGCGGGGGGATGAAGGGAGAACGTGAGAGGATGTTCGTGAGCTTGTGGGATTCCTGCTAGGTGTCACAGAGATGACCAGGGGACTCTCATGGGACTGGGCTCCTGCATCATGTAGAGAGAAGTCACTACCTGTGAAATGTGGTTAGTGGTCGAAGTGATCTCCTTCCTACTTCCAGACTGGTGGGACCTGGGGAAATAGAGGAGAGGAGGGGAGGCCCAGAACCCACACTTACTCTAGAAAAGTTGGGAAATACCGTGCAACCATGTGAAAAAGGAAAATGATCAAAGGCCATGTGCATTTTAGGGCTTTGAGTCCGAATTGGCCAGCTGTCCTCCCTCCAGAAACACCGTCCCACTTTACTCCTACTTGGGATGCAGGAAAGGTTGTTGGTTTATGTTGAGCCAGCACTGAAGACTATTGTTCTTTTACATCTTTACCTTTCTGATATGCAAAAAAAAAAAAGGCATTAAATTCTGTTTTAATTTGCATTATTTGATAACTCTCAGGTTTGCACATATTTTCCTGTTTCTTGGCCATTGGTATTTTTTTTATTGGGCTAAGCCTGTTAAGGCCTTTGTTCTGTTGGGTATTCATCATTTTCTGATTCTGTTTTTAAAAGTATTTATATATGGCCTTTCATGTATGGTGTAAATTGTTTTCCTAGTTGTGGTTTGTCTTCTAATTTTGTACATGAAGGTTTTTGGTGTACACAATTTTTACATTTTTGTAAAAATCAGTGGATGGCTCTACTTTTGGTGTCAAATTTACAAAGGCCTACCCACTTCAGACAGAACTGTACTAATTTACATGGTATCTCCTTCTTTTTGCGTTTCCAGCTTTTCATTTAAATTGTTTATCATTTTGGAATTTGTTTTGGTAAAAGATGTGAGAAGGAGATCTGGCTTTATGTTTTTCCTAAACAAATAGCCAGTTGTCCTTGCATTATTAGTTGAATCATTCATTCTTTGTCCATGTATTTGAAATGCCATCTTTATGATATAGCGAGATCTTGTATACATTTAGTCAGTTTCTAGTCTTTCAATTTTATTATATTGTTCTATCTATGATGCCCTACCATTTTGATTATTGTAGCTTCATAACATGTTTTAATAAGTGGCTAAGCAAATCTTCCTGTTATTTTTGTTCACAAGTCTCTGTTCATTGTAGCATGTTTGTAGTAGCAGAAAATTATAAGCGATTTAAATGTTCATCAGTAATAAAATAACAAAATTTTAGTACATTCTAAAGTAGACTATTCTGTTAAAAACGAATAAAGTGGACCTATATGTATTAGAAGAAAGCCCAAGATGTTAATTATTAAAGATTTGGACATTGTTAAGTGCGAAAAAGAAATCAATACAATATGCAAAATAACAAGCAAAATAAAACCCTGAACTTGTGTGTATGTGTTGGAGTAGTCGGGAATGGGGGTAATTATTTGAAATCACAATTGCATTCTAAGAAGGATGACTTTTGTTAAACACAAAGGCCTTTGGCTTTGAGGCACTCCCATGAATTTGGGACGGTTTAGATGAGTCAAGGTTGGCATGTGAGAGAAGATGCTATGAAGGAGTAAGTGCTGTACCTCACAGAGTGAGGGAGTCCCTGAGTGGTGCAAACAGTTAACATACTCAGCTGCTAACCAAAAGGTTGGAGGTTTGAGTCTACCCAGAGGTCCCTTGGAAGAAAGGGCTGGCAACCGACTTCCAAAAAATCATCCATTGAAAGCCCTATGGAGTGCAGTTTTACTCTGACACACATGGGGTCACCATGAGTTAGAATCGACTCCATGGCAACTGGTTTTCCTCGCACATTGAAATCCTGAAACTTTTAGTATTGGACACATCTCCCTCACCCATCTCCCCTTAGACCCCAACCCAGTACCATCTTCATAGCAGGTGATTGTTAAGGAGTGTCACAGCTTGAAGTCTCCAGGAAACTGTCCCTGAAATGGAGGTAGACATGCAAAGGTCTTATTGGGGAATGAACAGAAAAGGGAGAAGGAAGACTGGGCAGGAGGAGCTGTCAGAGCACAATCCAGACATGACAAAACCTCTGCCCATCCGCCTGCTCACAGGAAGCTCGGGAGCAAAAGTTGCCTGTTAGAAGAACCCCACCTTGGAGAGAAACAGCCAGGCCCTAGGACCCTCAGGGTGCTCAGGCATCGGCTGGGGGTACCCTGTGAAGAGCTTGAGGCAGACCCTAAGGGAGCCAGTGGCTGGAGGCTGTCAGCAGCTGGGTGGTGGGTCCTTTCTTGATGGAGACCTGAGTGGTATCTCCCCAGGTCATTCATATGATAATGTATCGCACGAACCATTGCCCCAGAAGATTATACACTCCCAGAGGGAGTCTTTTCTTACTTTTGAAACCTTCCTTTCCTAGCCCCAACATAGGTGGCCTGCATACAGTCGTGCTCAATAAATAAATGCTGGGCAGGCTGCAATTACTGAACATTTTGATCAAAGACTCCATAGAAGAATCCTGATCAAAAGGGGGAAAATGCAGAACAGAATTAAAAATTCTCATGGAATCCAGACTTTCTGGAGCCATGGAGGCTGGACAAACCCCTGAAACTGTTGCCCTGAAGTAATCTTTAAACCTTAAACCAAAAATATCCCCTGAAGTCTTCTTAAAACCTAACAATAGTTTAGCTTAACTAGTAAAAAAAAATGTCTGCCCTTAGCAACCCTATAGGACAACTGCCCCATAGGGTTTTCAAGGCTGTGATCTTTACGGAAGCAGAATGCCACTTCTTTCTGCCACAGAGCAGCTGGTGGAT
Organism: Trichechus manatus latirostris; assembly: GCF_000243295.1. Lineage (NCBI taxonomy): Eukaryota > Metazoa > Chordata > Mammalia > Sirenia > Trichechidae > Trichechus > Trichechus manatus. The sequence goes on from NW_004443963.1 coordinate 15,170,849, forward strand.
TGCAACCACCAACCTTTCCATTAGCAGCCTGAGCTCTTAACCACTGTACCATCAGGGCTCCTTTTTTTTTCTTTTAACAGCTTTACTGAAATATAATTGAAAAACAATTAACTGCACATATTTAAAGTGTACGATTTGATAACATCTGACATGAAACCATCATCACAATAAATATAATAACTTGGACTTCATCAAAATTAAAAACTCCTTGGACCATAACTACCACGGCCTCCACCAGACTGAGTCTAGTACAACCAGATGGTGCCCAGCTACCACCACTGACTGCTCTGACAAGGATCAAAATAGAGGGTCCTGGACAGAGCTGGAGAAAAATGTAGAACAAAATTCTAACCCATAAAAAAAGACCAGACTTTCTGGCCTGACACAGACTGGAAAAACCCCGAGAGTACGGCCCCCAGACACATTTTAGCTTAGTAACGAAGTCACTACTGAGGTTCACCCTCCAGCCAAAGATTAGACAGGCCCATAAAACAAAATGAGACTAAAGGGGCACACCAGTCCAGGGGCAAGGACTAGAAGGCAGGAGGGGACAGGAAAGCTGGTAATAGGGAACCCGGGGTTGAGAAGGGAGAGTGTTGACATGTCGTGGGGTTGGTAACCAATGTCACGAAACAATATATATATTAACTGTTTAATGAGAAGCTAGTTTGTTCTGTAAACCTGCATCTAAAGTACAATAAAAGAAAAAATAAATAAAAACTTCTACTCTTAAAAAAAAAAAAAAGTCTGCCTTGAGCGTTACTGTATGTTCTTTTAAGAACTATCTATATGGGATCAAATTTGATAATAGCAACTGGAAAGCTTAGATAGAAACCTTAGGAGATGGTGAATTTATGTTAATGTGGAAGGAACAACTCAGAAAAGGAGGGTGAGAATGGTTGTACATCTCAAATGTAATCAATGTCACTGAATGGTACATGCAGAAACTGTTGAATTGGTGTGTATTTTGCTGTGTATATTCTCAACAACAACAACAAAATAAGTAAAATTGTATTTCCAAAAAATAAACGTTGGGTAGCCAGTAGAGGCAGTATGGCAGTTGCTATGGCCAAATGGTTGAAATGCAAGTGACGTGGGGTCACATTGTGAGTCCTGTGCAGAGGTAACTTCATCTTCCCTGGACCTTTGAGCACTCTATAAGTCCTAACTCAAGCAGGGGCTCCTTAGGGAAGTCTCTTCTTCTTCTCTTCATAGCCCCCCCTCATGTCTGCCCAAGCAGAGCCCAGTTCAACCTCTCTGTCCCCCCACTACATTTTGTCCCTTTGCCTTTAATGACTCCTATATCTTCATGTAAGCAGCCCTTGTGGCGCAGTGGTTAAGAGCTCAGCTGCTAACCGAAAGGTCAGTGGTTCACACCCACCAGCCTCTCCACAGGAGAAAGGTGTGGCAGACTGCTTCCGTAAAGATTTACAGCCTTGGAAACCCTATGGGGTAGTTCTACTCTGTCCTACAGGTTGGCTATGAGTCTCAATCGACTTGACAGCAATGGGTATGGTTTGATTTTGTGTATATCTTTGTGTTCTGGCTAGGCTGAGGGCTCCCTGAGGCCTGGCCACTGTCTTGCTCATCTCAGGCTCCAGGGTGCAGCTCAGGACCTGGCATGCCCATCTGGTATGCGTGCTGGAAGTGTTCGCTGCTGCAGGGATTCTGGAAATTGGTGACTCGACTATTCTGCTAAGGGCAGTAGAGAGTGAAGAAGTTTGACTAATTGCTGGATGTCAAAGGCAAACACTAGAAGTCCTCAATAATCACTTTGCTCAGTCTTTCGTGAGGGGTTGAAACTGGGACATTGTTATTCTACAGACTTTCAAATCAGGGCTTCAAACCAGTTCTTTCTGGTTTGAACCCCAGCTGAGGATTTGCATTTCTAACAAGTTCCCAGGTGATGCTGATGTTGCTGGTTAGGGACCAATTCTGAAAACCACTAGTAGAGCAGTGGTTCTCGGCAATGTGTTATACATAAGAATCACCTGGAGAGCTTGTTAAAATATTGATTCTGATTCAGTATATCTGGGGGTAGAAGTGCAAATTCTCAGCAGGGGTTCAAACCAGAACAAACTGATTTGAAGTCCTGTCCTGTTTCAAATCGACTTTTTAAAGTTTCTGTGTTGCTTTTGTAAAATAAAATCAATAATTTTTACAACGTTGATTTATCAAAAGTAAGGAAAGTGAAAAAGAAAGAAAACAAAATATTCATTTGTTATCACAATAAAAGCAAATGGGGCTGCTAAGGCAAGGATTCTCAGATTGGATTCGATTTTTTTAATGCAGCTACAAACTGTTTTCAAGACACAACCCAAGAAAAGTGACATGAAAGTTGAAAATAATGGAATGGAAAAGAGTAGGCAAATGTTAATAACAACAAAGCGCAGGTGGCAGTGTCATTACCAGATTCAACAAGATTTAAGGCCAAGTGTATGTATTAAATGAGACAAAGAATTTTTAAATGAAAAATGAACAATCCATGAAGATATAATAATCATAAACTTTTAAAAAGTGAACAGCATAGGAAAATCCAAAAGGCAAAAGTCTTATAAATACAGAAAATTTGATTAAGACTAAATCCCTGTTGAAAAATTTAACACACTTATTCCATATTTGGCAGATCAAATAGATAAGATAAATGAAAATTTAAAGGGCTAGCATGCTACAAAACGCAATAGTCATTCAATAAATATTTGCTAAACGAATGAGAGAAATTATATAAGAGGTGATCCTTAGACAGCAGTTAACTTTATGCCAGGCGCTTTATTAACTTAATCCCTAGGAGACAGGTATGATTACCATCCCATTTTACAGATGAGGAAACAGAGGCACAGAGGGGGTTAGTTAACTTGCCTACAGGTGGTAAGTAGTGAAGCGTGGGTTGGAACCCAGACAGCCTAGCTAAAGAATCCAAATTAATATGAATTAACACTACACTATACTACCTTGCAAAATAATTTATTATACACAATTAATAATTAACAAATAAATTATATATATATATAGAGAGAGAGAGAGAGAGAGAGAGAGAGAGAGATTATACTGTCTTTACTTTCTTCTCTTACTCCTAGGGAGCATATATATGAATTTGATCTACTTACCAAACCAAAAAACCAAGCCCGTTGCTGTCAAGTCGATTCTGACTCATAGAGCAGAGTAGAGCTGCCCCCTAGAGTTTCCAAGGAGCGCCTGGTGGATTCAAACTGCCAGCCTTTTAGGTTAGCAGCCGTAGCTCTATAACCACTACACCACCAGGGTTTCCTGAGCTACTTGCTCTCAAAGAAAACTTTAAAGAAATTCCAGATAGTAGGGATTCTACAGGCTACATTTTCTGTTGCAATACAATAAACCCGAAAATCAGTAATAAAATGGTAACAAGGAATAAAAAAATAATCTCGATCAATTAATGAATTACACATAACTAATCTTAATTACCAGCAATCCTTGCCCTTTGTGCAATAATTAGAAAATGCAGCTATGGGAATGGAGTTAAAATGACGCCCAAATCACTCTCGAGATGCTCAAAGTCACAGTGTGAGTGAGGGACAGAGTTAAAGCGGATGGTGTTTAGACGTTCTTCTACACTATGGGTTCTCAAAGTGTAGCCCCCCCGACCAGTAGCAGGGCATCACCTGTGAACTCTTTAGAAATGCAAATCCTTGGGCTTCACCCCAGCTCTGCTGAATCAGAAACTCTGTGTTTTAACAAGCTCCGCGGGTGATTCTGATGCAAAATAAAGCTTTAGAACCACAGCCCATCACCACAGGGCCCTCTTCTGGGTACACAGAAAATTCTGGAGAAGGAATGGGGGGGGGGGCACGGCACAAGGATGGAAGCAGGTGCCAGAGCCCCGACTGAGACGGGCGGAGGCCACACAGCTCCAGGCCTGTTGACATTCCCCGGGGCAGAGCTGGAGCCTACAGGGCTTCATGGCTTTGAGGAGGGGAGGTATACTTGCACTTGACACATGACCTGGCAAAGGTCTGGGCCAGGGCATCTTAGTCCAAGCGCCCCCTTCCAGGAGTGGAAAGCTAGCCCTGGGGAGGGGGGCTGGCTGGAGGGGAGGCACTATTCACCCACCTGCTGAAGGACAAGGAGCCACCCCTTGAGGCTGGTGGACCCGGGGGCCTCGTGTGCCTGGGGGTCCCCTGGGCTCAGGACTGGGCTGGCAGCTACAGGGGGGACAGGGACTTAGGAGACTGGCCCATGGTTGCAGGGAGCCCAACATAGCTGTCAAACCCAGGGGTGGTTTGCAGAGGGGCTGGGGTTCCAGGGGATATACTGGCCAGCCCAGGACAGAGGCTGGGGCTCTGGTGGAAGGGGAGGCCTAGAGGGGGGAGCCAGGGAGACAGATGGAGCCCTTGTGGACGGGGTGAGTGCCAGGTCTGCAGTGGTGACATAGCCAGAGGCCATGACACTGTCTTTGGGGCTCCCAGCACCAGTGGGCAGAGCAGATGGGCTGTCCTTTAGGTCCCATGCACCCACTATGGGCCCAGGTGGAGGAGGGGCAGGGCCTTCCCCTGACCCCAGGGAGAAGCTTCCCTCAGCCCCCGGGCTGGGCACCCCATCCACATCCATGGCCTGGTTCTGCCCCATGGCCTGGGCCAGAGGGACCAACTGCAGCCGTCCCCCAGCGGGCAGACACAGGTACTCCAGGGACCCTGGTGGTAGTAGCTTCCTGCTCCTGCCCTCATGGGGGGACATCGGCTGGCCCCAGATGACAGGCAGGGAGCGGCCGTGGGGTGGCCCGATGTAGGGACCATTGAAGTCGAAGACAGAAGCCTGGCTTTTGGGCTTGCCTGAGGGTGGGGACAGGCTGGGCAAGGGGCTGAGGGGCTGCTCCTTGGGCTCCGAGGTGGCCAGAGTCATGTGAGGCCCAGATGGTAAGTCATAGGCTTCCTTGGGGTTCTCTGTGGTGAGTAGTGACACCTCACTGTCCCCACAGTGCGCAGAGTACATCCTGTCAGGAGAACAGAGATAGGACATTGGCCTCCGAAGGGCATGGAAGGGGGAGAAGGTGGAAGGGGCAGGGCCACGAGAAGGCTGGGTCACGTGGGAGTAGACAACCGACACGCCAACTTCCCTGTCCTCGAGGGCCTTGCATTTTGTTTTAAGCTCTTCCTTCCACCTTATTTGCCCTGTTCTGCCCCCTCTTGGTAACAGGGGAATGCCACCTCAGCACCCCATCTGACCCTCTGTCTCTTGTTCAGTCAGTCCATCATGGAAGCTGCATATCAGGGTCCCAGGAGCCTTCCTGATCCACCTCCCCCATCTCAACCAGCCCAGTGGTGATTTGATCTTGGACTATTCCTTGTATAGAAGTTCCTTCTTCCTGCTAGACTGAGTTGTCCACTATCTTCCTCAATCCGGGACCTCTGCCTGCTATTAGACTTTCTGGCTCCCCAAGGCAGGGCTGGTGGGCTGGTGGTCTCTGCCTCCCTCACAGCATGGCCCGAAGCCCTGCAGAGAATGGTGCATAGTCGACATGTGCTGAATGAATGAATGAGTGAATGAATGAAGAAGGCTACCTTCCTGTTGGAGGTCTCCAGCAGTGTCCCCCAAAGCCCCTTGAGGTGAAATGCCTATGACCAAACCCGTGCTTTTCCACCCTTCCCCCCAACATGCCCCATCACAAGCCCCCCAATCTGCCGCCTATATCCTCATTCAATGAGCCCCATCCTCCCCAGCAGGGACAGATTAACCGGTAAGCAAGGTACGCACAGACCTACTTGTGTTTACCTACTAATCTGTAGTGCACAATTTCATGTGAGTTTCACTACATCTTCGATGTGGTGAAAAACAGATGAAATTGTGCACTACTGATTAGCAGGTAAGCACAAGTAAGCCCAGGTGTACCTTGCTGATTGGGTAATCTGTCCTTGCTCCCCAGCAGCCAGACCAGGAAGCTCCATCATCTTCGACTCCTTCGACCTTCTCACCCCTTGTAAAGTAAATGACCACGCCTCGCATTCCTGACTCTCGGGCAATCCGTCCATTTCTCTCCACCCCACAGTGAACACCAGACCAGCCACTGTCTCCTCTACCCTGAAAACTGAAGCAGCCACTAACCCCTGACGTCCCAGGCTACACCTCTCTGCACCCCCATCCCTTCTCAAACACAGCTCTGAGCATCCCTCCCTGCAGTGCTCTGGGGCTCTGGGAAGACGTCCTGGCACTTCTCTGGGGCCCACTTTTCGGGCCTCACCTCATGCATTTCTCATAGTCAAACCCTGTCCTGCCCTGAGTCTCCTGGCCTTTCTCACGGGCTCTTCTCCTGGTGAACTGGGAGCGCCTCCCCAGGCCTTCAGGGACTCTGCAGAAAGCCCCCCCGCTTCCCTCGGCACCTCCTCCCTTCATCCCCAGAGCCTGCTCCCCCTCCCTCCTTGAGCTGAACCTGTTGCCACTGAGTCAATTCCAACTCACAGCGACCCTATAGGACAGAGTAGAACTGCCCCCGTAGGGTTTCCAAGGAGCGCCTGGTGGATTCGAACTGCAAACCTTTTGATTAGCAGTTGAACCTGAAGGGCAGTTATTTCTCTCTACCCAGTACACCTTGAGCTCTGGGAGGGCTAGGACAGACCCTCCTTCACCTCTGTGCCCCAGGCCTGGCAGGCAGCAGGCCTCAGCAAGTGGCTCTCCTGTCCTTCCTTGCGGTCCTCTTGTATAATTTACACTCTTTCACACCTTGTCTCATTTGAGCCTCCACCTACCTGTAAGGTAGGAAGGGGAAGCCCAAGTTACTCTCCCCCTTCCAGGTAAAGTAAGAAATGGTAAAAGAGGCCTCCAGGGTGGTTAGGCACCTGTTCCGGGCACAGACGGAGGGCCAGAGGAAGTGTCCCTCTGGTCTGAGGCCACTCGCTGAGCAGGTTTGTGGTGCAGCAGGAGAGCCTGGTTCTCCAGCCATCACAAGAGCTAGAGAAGCAGGGCTCCTCAGAGCCACAGGCAGGCCCCAGGTGCCTGCAGACCTGGGCGGAGCTGAGCCAGTGGGCACCTGACGGGGTGCTGCAGACTGCCAGGCTCCTGACTGCTGGCCATGCGAGCAGGACAGAAAGGTGGGTGTCCTCCGGGTCAAGGGAAAGAAGATCACGAGAGCCACACGTAGTCTTTAGTCCTGAACCTTCTCTAGGGGTGGAATGTTATTTCTATGAGCAATTAATCCTTGGAAAGGAGAGGGGCTGAACATGCCCACATGAGTCAGACCTCAGCATGGCCTCAGGGCTGGGCCTTGAGTCTGTCCCAGAGCTTGACCTTGACCAAAGGAGAGACAGCTTTGAGAGTACAGCCATGCTCATGTCTGCTGGCAGGGAGGGCTGGGGTCAGGAGCTTGCCTGGAGTCCAGCCCCTGAAGCCTGCTCCACCCAGGGGGCCGGTGAAGGCCCAGCAGTAATGAGAAGGAGCTCTCCTCTCCCCTCCTATCTCCTCTCTCCTTCCTCCTCCTTCTCTTTCTTCTCCTCTCTCTCTCTTCCTCCCTCCACCATCCCTAGCACCAGGCCTCAGTTGTCTAATTAGAAATTGAGCATGAAGTCATGGACTCTACAGAGTTGTTCTTAGTAAGAGGCAAGACACCCCGCACACACCTGCCCAGCTCACAGCCAGTCCAGGAAGTCCCGAATATGACAACTGTTGTTATTTTTGGCACCATCATCATAGGCATGGCACGCTGACTTCTCCCAACAATCCTGTAAGCTCAGTGCAATTGCCTCCACCCTGAAGATAAATTAATAATGTAATAACCTGATACGTTTATGGACAATGAGGAAACAAACTCAGAGAGAATAAACCTTAAGTTAGAGGTAGGAGACCCTGTATGTGACTTCATGGCGTGCCACCGCTCCCTGCCCTTGTGAAGCCTTCTGGAGCTCAGGGCTGGCGATCAGCGCCCCCACTGTCTGGTCTCCAGGGGTAAGAGGCACTCGCTGCCTCCCAGGCTGACAGCACAGAGGATAGGGGACCCCAGAGGGTCTGGGGATGATGGTGATGTGGGTACAACCCTTCTTGGAGTGACCCAGTTACCACCCACCCTGTCTCTTTGGGTCGTCATATGTCACCTCGAGGTTGGTGGTTTTGTCCTCACTTTGCGGTTGAGGAGACAGAGTCAGGGCACAGCCCAGCCAGAAAGCAGAAGATCCCAGGCTCTTGGCTCTAGGACCCAGCCAAGGGGCCTCCTTCTCAAAGGAAAGACCCTCACACCCAGAGCCCCTGCACTAAAGAGTGACAGAACTCCGTCTCCAGCCCCCAGAACCCCACCCCAGCATGGAGGTGCTTCACCTCTCTGAACTTCCATTTCCATGCCTGCACCATGGGGACAGTCATATGCCCTGTCTTGTCTACCCCACAGTGGCCATGGAGACAGGAAGGGAGGCTCTTGCTAAACTTAGTCATCATTACTACTCCAAGGACTGTAGTGTTCCCATCCTCATCAAGGGAAGTCAGAGTCACTTCCAAGCTCTAGGAAGGACCCAAAGAACCCATACACCAGGGGGTTTCCCAATCAGCTCCCCTGATCCTTGAGGCCCTGAGGGTATCCAGCCCTTCACCCACTTCACTGGGCCTGGAGGCCTCTACAGAGTGGAGCTTCCTCAGGCAGCATGGTGGGAGGACAGCATCTGCCCTAGTCCATTGCCTGAGTCAAGTCCGTTGTCTGGCATTCCACTAACTTGGGGCTCAGGAAGTTCTTCCTGATGTCTAAATGGAGTGCTTCCTGCTTTAGTGCAAACTGGCCTCCTTGTGATCACTTCACAATGAACCAAGGCAGAGGCCACCTCATCAGAGCCTCTAATGTGCATGATGAGGTCCTCCCCCTCCCCACTGCACCCCAGAGGACAGGAGCTACACCAGGGCTCAGACACTCACCCCTCCAGCTCTGGGACATGGCTGTCCCATGGCCCCTTGTATAAGAGGCTTCTACTGGTGAAGGTCGATGTGCTGTCTGGGAGCCGGAGCCCTGCACTCCCGTTCTGGGAAGAGAAAGGACATGCCATTCTGTGGGTGTGAAGGGCCTTTGGGAAGGTGGGATGGGCAGAGGGTGGAGGGGAGGCGACCAGGAGGCATCAGTGAGCCTTGGGGACAAGGAAGGGTCTCAGCCTCCTCAGGACTGGCCCGGCCTTTCAGAAACCAGAAAAGTGCAACCCAGGGAGGGGCTGTGGCTTCCCCGGGTCCCCAAAGCACCAGAGGATGACGAGGTACTTTTCCCACAAGCCCTCTAATCTGGGGTGTCTGTGCCCCCACGCTCACCCCTCCTGACCACACTGGCCACGAGACCCCTCCATGTGCAAAGCAGCCCCACCTGCACTGACCAGAGGGCTCTGTGACTGCGTGCTGGCATCACCTGCCTGGTCCTCTTGGCCCCCATGGTCCGGCCCAGCATCATTTCCTACCACCCCCAGTGCCTCCATGAAGGGTCCTGTGTCGACCTCCAGGCCATTATCTGTCTGCCTGTAGTGACCCTCCCACCTTTTCTGCCTGGTCCTTCAGAATCCAGCTCAGAGGTCCGGCCCCCAGTGACATCATGCTGCCTCCAGCCACCCCCACCCACGCCCTTGGAGCCCACCCTGGTCCCTGCCTCAGTTCTCTGAGTCCTGCTACGCTGGAGAGCCCAGGCAGGCAGGGCCCTGGCTTCTTCATCTTCACTACAGGGAAGGGCAGTGCTGACATCCCAGAGCTCACAGAGGCCCTGTCCCACACCCCACCACAGGAAGGAGGGGGTGGGGGCAGAGACATGGGAGACAGGGCTGAGGAAACCCCCCACCTGCTCCCTGCATCCTCCCAGCCAGAACCTACCTGGAACAGGTGGCTCTTGCTGGGGTTGGGGATTTTCTCCTTCCACTTCTGGTTCAGCCTGGAAAGACACCAGGGAGGTGGCGGCTGCCAGAGACCTCAGGGCCAGCTGCTCCCATGTTCATGTACGGAGGGGAAACTGAGGCCCAGGGAGGGGGTGGGGTGTGTCCAAGGCCCCACAGGGCGGTAGACTGAAGGAGCCCCGCTGTGTGACTCCCTGGGTCCTCTGGGTCCTGGGTAGCCCCACCCTGCCCACCCGCCCCATGGAGACCCCTACCTATACCCATAGACGAAGCAGAAGTGGAGGATGGGGAGCAAGGCGAGGGTGATGAGGACCAGCATGAGCACCAGGACCCACGTGGGCAGCACTTCTGCGCACAGGGAGGAAAGGGCATTAGCATCCAGGTGGGAAGTGCTGTGGGCTCAGGAGGAGAGGGGAGGGGCAGGGCACCCCAGACCCTGCTCTGTGCAAGCTGGGGCTGCAGAGGTTCGCTGTCACTGGGGCCTGGGGAGGGGGCCAGGCATGTGCTAAGGAGAGGAGGGCCCTGGTCTGAAGCTCACAGTGCTCTAACTGCTGGGAGGCAGGGGAGAGTGAGAGACTTTCCAGGAGGAAGTGGTGCAATTGGAGGCATTCACAGGAGACTTCCTGAAGAAGGCAGCCTGTAACACGGCCTTAAGGAGCAGGGAGGATTTGGAGGGGCCAAAACCAAAACAAAAAACTAAACCCACTGCTGTCGACTCAATTCCACTCATAATGACCCCAAGCTAGGAGGATAGTCACCCTTTTCAATAGCACTGCATTGAACCCTGCACAGGCCTCTTCCCCAGGGATCCCACTGCACCCTCTTTGACCTGCAGACACAAAAGCCCGTTTCTTGGCTGGCTTTTCCTCATCCTCAAGAGTTCCCTTGGAAACAGGTTAACACCTCATGGAAGGGGAATAATCCTAAATTCATTTAATCCTTACACTAATTTAATGAGGAAGAGAAACAACTATCATTGTTACCATTTTATGGATGAGGAAATTGAGACTCAGTAAGGTAAAGAAACTTGTCCAGGGTCACACGGCTTAGTGGCAGAGTAAGATTCAACCCCTGGCCTGAGTGCACAGCTGACACTCCTTCCACTCCTCTGGGTTGCAAATGCGATCATAGTTTCTTGGCTATGGGCTCTCATATGGGAGATTTTCATTAGCATAATCCTATCCTCAGAGAGGGAAGGCTGCCTTGTTTCTCAGCCTGGACTTTTCCCTCTGTCCTCACATGGGCAGTGACTTATAGAACAAATGCTGATGGGGTCTTATCTTTCTTGTGACCACAGTTTTCTGGTATCTCCTTTTCCTCCTTGACTCACCCTTGATAAAAGGTATGAGGTTGGGGGTGGGATATTGGGGCCTCTTCTCTAGTTCCCCATTTTTGGCTCAGGCCATGCCTGAGTAACATTGTGTCTGGGCATTTTTTTGGCTTTAGCAGAGCAAGCGGCCCAGTGTGAGGCCACTTCCAAGAGAAGAAGTAGATGGGAATGCATGTTGAATTTGAGGTACCTCTGAAACATCTCAGGGGAGGTGTTTTATGGGTAGTTGGATATGTGGCCCTCAGGTTCAGAAGAGAGAACTTACTGAAAGGGACTTATAGGGAGTGTTTACAACTTGAGAGAGGCTGAGAACTCCAAGGCAGGGCATGTAGAGTGAGATGGGAAGAGAGTTCTAAAATTCACTGGGGAAACTGGTGCTGAAGGGCCAGGTTTAGCAGCCTGAGGCCAGGGAGGGGGTGGAGAAGGGGCAGTCAGAGAGGAAGGAAGGAAACCGAGAGAGACAGGCAGAGAGAGAGAGCATAAAAAGTGAGAGATTTTTAAGGCAAGAGGAGTGGCAACAGCATTGGGTGCTGTTGCCAAGAGGTCAAGGTGGAGGTGAGTTCATCAGACCAGGCAATATGGAGCTTGCGGTGTAGTTGGCAAGAGAAGACTCTGGGATGCAGTGGGGGCAGAAGCCAGATTGTAGCAAATAGGAAGAGGGTGACCATGAAGTGAGAAAATGAAGACAGCTCTTTGGAAAAACTTGGCTGGTAAGAGGGAAAAGAAATGGCATGGAAGGAAGCTTAAACTGGATACTTGTTTGAGGTGAGGGGGCAGGGCATTTTTTAAAAAGAGTTGGTTATATTTTCAGGTCCAAGAAAACACGCTCAAAATGTATGAGATACAAGAAAAAATAGAGATCAACTGATGAGGCAATGGGTGTGGGAGGAAGGGGATCCAATTCACATATGCCACAATGTAGAGAAGTCAGGAGATGGACTGGAAAGTAGAGATGCTCTGAAGTTGGACTTTGGTCTTAGAAAAGTCATATGGTCGAGGGCCTCTCTTGGGAAACTTTTCTGGAATTTCTTATACAGGATCAATCATATGATCCCAGAGACTATACCAAATCTAACCAGCAAAGCAATGTCAGTCAAAAGAACAAGTGATCAGTTGCAATGTAACAAATCACTTCCAAACTTAGTGGCTTAAAAAAGCAAGCGCTTATTATTTGCCACCATTTTGTGGGTTGGCTAAGCTCAGCTGAGTGGTTCTTCTGCTCCAAGAGGCAGGAGATGTCATTCATGTGACTGTATTTAGCTGGGAGATTGGCTGGGACTGGAACGTGTGTGATGGCCTCAATCATATGTCTGGCAGGTAGTGCTAGCTGTTGGTTAGGGTGTCTCGTTCCCCTCTATGTGGCCTCTCAGCCTCCAGGGCTTCCCTCTTTGTGTGGCCTCTACAGCAGGATAGCTTGGACTACTTTAAACAATGGCTGGCTTCTAAGAGAGCAAAAGAAGCCACAAGGCCTCTTAAGGCCTGGTCCTAGAAGTCTTACAGCTTCACTCCTCCTGCATTCTACTGGTCAAAGCAAGTCACAAGGCAGCCTAGATTCAAAAGGAGGGAAAATAGACTCCACTTCTAGATGGGAGGATCTTCAAAGTCACATGGTAAAAGAGCATGAAGGGTGGTAAGGACTGTTGTTGTCATCCTTGGAAAAAACCGACCACAGCATGTCTCGAAGAATCATTGTTAGATCTGAAATTCACTTTCAAATATAGGCAAGCATGTGAGTTGTAATTTGTGTGACAATATCCTGTGTGGTTTTAAGTTGCTCAACAAATGTGAATTAAATGACAATATATCATTTTAAATTTACAATATAATTTTATTCTTCTATTACATAAATGGGCATTTGTTGTGGGAAAATTACAATATAATGTTTTACAACATGAGTCACCTGAAATTGTACTCCCTAAAGAAAATTCACAGCAGGTGTGTGGTGAAATGAGTTCCATTATGTGGCTTTTTGCCTTGGTTCTTTGGAAAAACAGCTTGAGAGGTTTTCCCCCTGCCCCAGAGGGTGTCATACTTTTGTCCAGGTTGATTGACATTTCCTGGTTAAGCTGTAAACAACTTGATGGTTTGATACTGTTTGTCTGGCCTTGGGCTGCAGCCTGCCCTGTGATTGGTTTATTTTATGCACCTTGCAGGGATTGGTCAATATATTATGGACTATGCAAATAGAGTGATTATGGTCCACCAAGGGGATTGGTCAGTTTGTTGCGCTGCTGGGAGGGCCATGCATTGAATTTGATGAGTTGCTTATATATGCAGCCAGCTCCAAAGAGGTTTCAGAAAGAAGAAAGAAGCAGAAAGGAGAAATAGCAAGAGAAGCAAGAAGAGAGAAAAAGCAGAGAGAGAGGAGGAGAGGAACCTCCTAAAAAAGCTGTTACACTGGTCAAGGGCTGTAACACTGAAGACAGCAACAGGCCTGGAAGGGGCCCTGTGGCAGAGCGAGTGGCAACAAGTTCAGAAAGGGCTCTGAGGCAGAGTTAGTGGTGATGGCAGAAATCTGCTGTTAGGAATGCAGCTAAGAGAGCTGAACAAAGCTGCTACAGTGGCTATGAGCTGGGTTAGTTAGCAGTGGGAGGCTGATGGTAGGGAGACTGAAGGTAGAGAGGCCTGTCCTTATGGGGCTGAAAGGAAGCCCGTCTTGCGGGGACCAAGAAGAGTTCTGTCCTCATGGGGCCAAGAGCAGGCCTGTCCTGAGGGGGCTGAGAAGAAGCCTGTCCTGCAGGGGTTGAGAGAAGGCCTGTCATGAGGGGGCTGAGAGGAGGCCTGCATGGCTGAGAGAGGGTGTGCAGAGCAGAGAGAAAGCTCTACTTGTTTGCATGGCTGAGAGGAGCTGAGAGAGCTGTCCTGCACTGAAGAAGGGAGGGATGTGCTCTCCACTTTGTGGGAGCCTTCCACACTTTGCCTACATACTTCCTGATCCTGATCCCAAGTTTTAGCCTGTTGATCCTGATGCTGAGTCGTAGCCTGTTACTTCCTTAATAAACCACTTAACTGTAAGTATGGTCTGTGAGTTCTGTGTGGCTGTTACAACAAATTAGCAAACCCAGCAAAGAAGCAAAGTTCCTTGGAGGGACGGCTGGTGTCAAAACTGATAAAGAGGTTGGAGAGTGGAGGTATGTCTGACCTCCACCTCATTGGGATCAGCTTTGGTCTGATCTTGATTCTTTCTCCTTCCCCTGAAGTTAGGTGAGGTCTGATGCAACCACTCTACAAGGTGTATAACCCTGCAGACTTTTGAACTTACAGATAGAAATTCAACCTGTAATACCTTCAGCCAGAAATCCTCTTTTCTGCCAATTAAAATTCTTAAAAGATATATTGCTCTATTTGAATAATAATTGAAAATCATTAAGTGGAACCTGAGTAGCTATTGGAACAGAGAAGGATGTTAAGTTTAAACATTATTTGTTGGACGTCTGCTACATGTCTGTGAGTATGCTAGGCTTTGAGGATTCGAAAATGAGTGAGACTTGTCTGACATCTGCTCTTGAGCTGTTTACAGTGTAACAGGAGAGACAGGTGAATAAAGACAGAGTTTAAATTCATTGTGATGGGAGCTACAGCAGAGGCCTGCACAGGATGCCATGAGGCACCCAGGTGGGGAGGGCTGGAAGTGGGGAGACATGAAGAGAGACAGAGCAAGTTTCTCACATACAAGATGACATCTGGGTAGAGGGCTAAAATATGAACAGGGGTGCACCGGGGCAAGAAGGGGAAAGGAAAAACATGAACAAATGCAGGCAAATGGAAATGGGAGTTTATTAAAGGGACTTGGATATTACGCATTATATCCCATGTTTTTACTTTTATTATTTTCAGACTGGAATTTACTCCTTTTTAAAAACCTGTTTTATCATTAAATACAAGTACCCCAAACCACAGGAAACATGTTTAGCTTTACAAATCATTATAAGGTGAATATCCTTGTAATTGCCCCTCAGGACAGGGGATGGAACTCTGCCAGTCACCCAGAATCCTCCGTGTGCTGCTTCCAGACAAGACTTCCAGCCCTCAAATAACACTGTCCTGACTGCTATGGTGGAGAGTTGGATAACTGAGAAGTTAGAGGGAGCACAGTCTACAAGGCTGCCTTCACTTTGGACACCAATTACAAGTTTGGGGGATTCTGCAAACCACCCTCAGGTTTGATAGTTCGTTAGAGGACTCACAGAATTCACTGAAAGCTGTTATACTCACAGTTACAGTTTATTACAGCAAAACGATACTCACTGCTGTCGAGTCAATTCCAATGCATAGCGACCCCATAGGGTTTCCAAGGCTGTAAATCTCTATGGAAGCAGACTGCCACATCTTTCTCCCAAGGAGCAGTTGGTGGTTTTGAACTGACAACCTTTCGGTCAGCAGTTGATTGCTTTAACCACTGCGTCACAGCAAACAGATACAGACTTAAATTAGCCAAGGGAAAAAGCACATGGGGTAGAGTCTAGGAAAGTTCCAAATACAGAGCATTCAATTGCCTTCTCCCCATGGAGTCACGGACAGTGTTAACTCCTCTCAATGAGGATGTTGACAAACAAACAGAATACTGCCAACCAGGGAAGGTCACTGAGCCTTAGGGTTTTTCTAGGGCTCACTAATGGAGGCACTATTGACTATCCATGTGGCTCAGGAGATGGAGCTGACACCATGTGACCCAAAGCTCTCACCCTACATCATATTGTTACTATCCAGCTGGCCCAAGGGCCCCAGGCAAACAAAGACACTCCTATCAGGCAGGATATTACAAGGGCTTAGACATGACCTCCCAGAAACCAGGGCAAAGGCCAGACCTCTTTTTGGGCAAGGTTAAATTCTTTACTACACGTATGGCAACCACTTTCTTACTTTTCTTTACCATTTCATCACCCAAGCTTGCATCTCTGAACAGTAGAGCTTAGCTTTGCCTATTTTTAATCTATAGGTACCCCTTCCAATTTTTCCTCTTTTTCTCCCTTCAATATATTTACTTGTGTATTTTTATGCTGCTTTTGTACTTTTAAATTGAGCCAGTTAATTATTTCAAGAGTAAAACATGCAATAATTAATGATAGTGAAAGCTATTAGTTTTATGAAGAAAAACAATAATTAAGAACTTACCAGTTGAATAAGAAAAAAGATTGATAGTTAATACAAATATTGAGAGAGTGTATGTGCTTGATAATTTTAGGAAGAATACTATAGATGGGTTGAACTAACAAATGCTTATGAAAATTTTAAATAACAATAAAAGTCAGAATAATAGACAATTATAATTGTAATCTCTGTAGAAATTTTGGAGTCATAGCATTCCTTATATGAAACAAAATCCCTTTAAGAACTCTATTTCAATTTTTAGCAATTTAATTACACTTAGGCCATGGATCTTTCAAGAAAAAGTCCTATTTGTGAATTATCCACATCTTGTGAGAGTAAGTTAAAAGCAAATTGTTAACTTTACCATGTCAGAATTTCATAAAGAGTTCTAAACCAAGTATCCAGGATAAATCATTTTTGATTCAGACATAATAAAGTATGAAGAGAATGAAGAAAGGAAGAAATTGTTTTCCAAACATACTGTGTTCTTATTATTCAAACCTCAAAACAACAGCCTTTACAAGAGTGCTTTAGGAAGGCAATTGCCAGTAGCTTGAGTCCCAGGAGGCTAAAATGTAAACAGAAAGCTTGTGGAGATGACCGCCACAGACCGCCAACCAATTTCAGAAGGTGAAGTCGAAGGCTTTGGGAATTTGTCTCAGCCATTAATCCCGAGGACAGAGTTCCTTCTAGAAACATATTACCAGACAAATTTTACCTGAATGATGTTCCCCCAACTGTGCACAGAAAGATGAGGGGTATTATCGAATGGGCTGGTTGAAAGGATGTATTTATCCAGGATTGCAGAGATTCAGGAGAGGAGACCCAGGAGCAATCTGGCGCTGACAGCGCTGAGAAATGGTGGTTCTTACACAGAAAGATGTCAACGTTTACCGTTTGAATAGTAACATTTATGATAATAAAATTGTAGTAATGTTTTGCATTTCTGAATGAGTAACATTTCAGATTTATTCTTGTACCCAGAAGTTGGTTCTGTAATGGTGATGCTTGACTTGGCCTCCTCTGGCCAGGCGCTGGGCTCTGCTTGCTTAGTAGCTGACAGAGGGGTGGAGAGGTCAGCAGAACAGTGGGGGCTGGAGGGTATCCCAAGCATGTGGGGGCCTGGGCCAAAGGAGGAACCCTGGGCACCAGGGTCTGGGGTCAAGAGGGTCCTCCCCAGGCTTGCAGGAGCTGGAGCTCAGACCACAGACAGATAAAGACCACCCTGTTACCTGCTGAGTCAATTCTGACTCATGGCAACCCCACGTGTTACAGAGTACAACTGTTCCATAGGGTTTTCTGGGCCGTACTCTTTTTGGAAGCAGATTGCCAGGCCTTTCTTCTACAGCACCACTGGGTAAGTTCAAACCACCAACCTTTAGGTTAGTAGTCAAGGGTAAACCGTTTGAGCCACTCAGGGACCTAAAGGTCGTCCAATACCCACAGTTACAGATGAGGAGACCGAGCAAGGCTCAGAGACAGTGAGTGGCACACTCAGGGTCACACAGCCAGGCAGAGGCTGAGCTGAGACTGGAGCTCACTCTCGGCCCTGGGCCCAGGAAGGGCTTCCAGGAGCAAAGATTGGAGCCTGAGTATACCGTGCCCACACAGCTGCCCAGGCTCACACTCCTGCCCCTGGGATCTGGGGAAGAGAGGACCACATTCTTCCTGTGACTTCTAAGGCCCCGACTGCTCCTAGCCACCCCGTTTGGGCTCAGCATTTCTGTTGTGAGCTTGTTGCCTGTGAATCCACCTAAATCTCAGGACCATGGTCTACACACTGCATCCAGCTCTTTATGTCACCAAATGGGGCTCCACAATCTGTGCACCCTGCTCTATGCTGGGCTGGACTGAACCAGAGGGAGATGGGAGGAAGGGGTACGCTCTGGATTCTCTGTCATCAAGAAGTTATTCATTCATTCATTGATTAATTCATCTCACACACTATCCAAGGTTTACCTCTGTGCCAAGGCATATGCTGGCGACCCGGGAGAGAGATGTGAGCCACACATAAGCTCAGCCCTGAAGACGGTGTGCGTTGCAGGGGAAGACCATGAACACTGATGATTATAGCACAGTGTGGGCGGGTTTGGGGCACAAGAGGCGAAATAGGAAGCCAGGGGAATCCAGCTAATTTCAGCTAACGCTGTTGAGGGTTATCATATACCAGGTACCATTCCTTCAAAAACCCTCTGAGGTTTGTAGCTGATCAACTCCAAGTAACAGGTGCTGGATCTGAGACTTGGAGAAGTTACCAGCGGTAATTTTATAAGGCCACATTCTAAGAAGTAGTGGAGCTGTCCTGGCAGGAAGGACATCTGGGTTGGAGGAGAGAGCTTGAGATTCAGGTACCCGTGATCTGTCTCTTGCTTTGCCACTGAAGTGTTGGTGACAGTGAGACTATTCCCTCCCCACATTAAGCTTCTGCCTTTTCATCTTTAGAATAGGGGTATTAGAGCTGACAAGCTCTGAGATCCCTCCCAGCTCTGACACAAAGATTTAGAAGTGTGTGCGTGTGTGCGTGCATGTGTGTACATATGGGGATTTGGGGACAGATGAAGAGGGATGCAGAAGGTGTTGTTAGGTGCCATTGAGTTTGTTCTGACTCACAGTGACCCTACCTACAATAGAATGAAACATTGTCCAGTCCTGTGCCATGCACACTATCATTGCTATGCTCGAGCCACTGTGTCAATCCATCTCATTGAAGGTCTTCCCCTCTTTCTCTGACCCTCTCCTTTATCAAGTATGATGTACTTCTCCAGGGATTGGTCCTTCCTGTCCAAAAGTATGTGAGATGCAGTCTTGACATCCTTGCTTCTAAGGAGCATATTGGTTATACTTCTTCCAAGACAAATTTGTTCATTCTTTTGACAGTCCAAAGAATATTTAATATTCTTCACCAACACCGTAATTCAAAGTCATCAATTCTTCCTCTGTCTTACTTATTAATTGTCCTGCTTTCACATGCATATGAGGCAATTGAAAGGACCATGGTTTGAATCAGGCACACCTTAGTCCTCAGAGTGACTTCTTTGCTTTTTAATACTTTAAAGAGGTCTTTTGCAGCAGATTTGCCCACTACAATATGATGTTTGATTCCCTGACTGCTGCTTATATGGGCATTGATTGTGGACCCAAGTAAAATGAAATCCTTGACAACTTCAATCTTTTCTCCATTTATCATGATCATGTTGCTTATTGGTCCAGTTGTGAGGATTTTTGTTTTCTTCATGTTGAGGTATAATCCATAGTGAAGGCTGCAGTCTGATCTTCATCAGTAAGTTGTCCAAGCCCTCTTCACTTTCAGCAAGCAAGGTTGTGTCATCTGCATATCACTGGTTGTTAATGAGTCTTCCTCTAATCCTGATGCTGCGTTCTTCGTATAGCCCAGCTTCTTACATTATTTGCTCAGCATACAGATTGAATAGGTATGGTGAAAGGATACAACCCTGACACACACCTTTCTTGATTTTAAACCATGCAGTATCCCCTTGTTCTGTTTGAGTGAATGCCTCTTGGTCTATGCACAGTTTCCTCATGAACATAATGAAGTGTTCTGGAATTCACATTCTTTAAAATGTTATCCATAATTTGTTATGATCCACACAGTCAAACGCATTTGCATGGTCAATAAAACACAGGTAAACATCTTTCTGGTATTCTCTGCTTTCAGGCAAGATCCATCTGCCATTAGCAACTATATCCCTTGTTCCATGTCCCTCTATGAATCCAGCCTGAATTTCCAGCAGTTCCCTGTCAATGTACTGCTGCAGCCGCTTTTGAATGATCGTCAGCAAAATTGTACTTGCGTGTGATATTCATCAATAATTTCCACATTCTGTTGGATCATCTTTCTTTGGAATGGGCACAAATATGGATCCCTTCCAATCGGTTGGCCAGGTAGCTGTCTTCCAAATTTCTTGGCATAGATGAGTGAACACCTCCAGCACTGCATCTGTTTGTTGAAATATCTCAGTTGGTATTCTGTCAATTCCTGGAGCCTTGTTTTTCACCAGTGCCTTCAGTGAAGCTTGGACTTCTTCCTTCATTACCATTGGTTCTTGATTATGTGCTACCTCCTGAAATGGTTGAAGGTCGACCAATTCTTTTTGGTACAGTGACTGTGTATTCATTCCATCTTCTCTTGATGCTTCCCGCATCATTCAATATTTTGCCCATAGAACTCTTCACAATATTGCAACTCGAGGCTTGAATTTTCTCTTCAGTTCTTTCAGCTTGAGAAATGCTGGCCATGTTCTTCCCTTTTGATTTTCTAACTCCAGATCTTTGAACATTTCATAATACTTTACTTGTCTTCTTGAATCACCCTTCGAAATCTTCTGTTCAGCTCTTTTACTACATTTCTTCTATTCACTTTAGCTGCTCTACTTTCAAGAACCTGTTTCAGAGTGTCTTCTGACATCCATTTTGATCTTTTCTTTCTTTCCTGTCTTTTTAATGATCTTTTGCTTTCTTCCTGTATGAAGTCCGTGATATCATCCCACAACTCGTCTGATCTTCTGTCATTGTTCAATGGATCAAATCTGTTCTTGAGATGGTCTCTAAATTCAGGTGGGATATACTCAAGGTTGTATTTTGACTCCCTTGGACGTGTTTTAATATTCTTTAGCTTCAATTTGAATTTACATATGAGCAAGTGATGGTCTGTTCCACAGCTGGCCCCTGGCCTTGTTCTGACGGATGATGTTGAGCTTTTCTTCTGTCTCTTTCCACGAGTGTAGTCTATTTGATTCCTGTGTATTCCAACTGGAGAGATCCATGTATATAGTCGCCGTTTATGTTGTTGAGAAAAGCTATTTCCAATGAATAATCCTTTGGTCTTGCAAAATTCTATTATGTGATCTCCAGTGTCATTTCTATCACCAAGGCCATATTTTCCAACTACTGGTCCTTCTTCTTTGTTTCAACTTTTGCATTCCAATCACTAGTAATTGTCAATGCATCTTGATTGCATGTTTGATCAATTTCAGACTGCAGAAGTTGGTAAAAATCTTCAAATTCTTATCTTTGTCCTTAGTGGTTGCTTCATAAATTTGAATAATAGTCATATAACTAGTCTTCCTTGTAGGCTTGTGGATATTATTCTATCACTGAGAGTGTTGTACTTCAGGATAGATCTTGAAATGTTCTTTTTGATGAAGAATGCAGCACCATTCCTCTTTGATTTGCCATTCCTGCCGTAGTAGACCATATGATTGTCTGTTTCAAAACGGCCAATACCAGTCCATTTCAACTCACTAATGCCTAGGATATCAGTGTTTGTTCGTTCCATTTCATTTTTGATGATTTCCAATTTTTCTAGATTCATACTTCATACAGTCCATGTTGTGATTATTAATGGATGTTTGCTGCTGTTTCTTCTCATTTTGAGTTGTGCCACTCAGCAGATGAAGGTCCTGAAAGCTTGACTCCAACCACATCGTTAAGGTCGACTCTACTTTGAGGAGGCAGCTCTTCTCCAGTTGTCTTTTGAGTGCCTTCCAACTTGGAGGGCTCATCTTCTGGCACTGTATCAGACAATGTTTTGCTGCTATTCATAAGGTTTTTGCTGGCCAACTTTTGCAAAAGTAGCCCATTATTAGGTCCTTCTTCCAAGTCTGTGATAGTCTGGAAGCTCTGCTGAAACCTGTCCACAACGGATGACCCTGCTGGTATTTGAAATACTGGTGGCATAGCTTCCAGCATCCCAGCAACATGCAAGCTACCACAGTAAGACAAACTGACAGATGAGTGGAAATCTACTCTATTCAACTGAAAGCTCAGTGTGGCTGGGTGAGTATAATTGATGAGTTGAGAATGATAGTCCTTTGCCCAGAGTGGTATGAAGACATTGACCCTCTTTGAGCACTAACCATTCCTTTTCCCTAAGCTCTTGTAGTTGACCTTTTATCCTGTGACCTTGCTAAATTCACTGAGTTCTAATAGCTTTTTT
>NW_004443963.1:15193749-15198209 GCF_000243295.1 Trichechus manatus latirostris
CAATCTTCACGTGGCTTGGCACTTCTCTTTCCCCTTCTTTATGCTGTTCACTTGTTTAATCTCTTTCATATCTCAAATGAAATTGACTCAAGATACACCCCACATTAATCCTGCCTCATTAACCTAACAAAGACCACCCACTTCCAAGTGGGATTATAACCACAGGCATAGAGGTTAGGATTTACAACACATATTTTTGGGGGACCTGATGCAATTTATAACAATCATGGTGTCTTATTTTCCTTATATATTGCTGGATTCAATTTGATAATATTTTGTTAAGAATTTTTGTGTTTATGTTCACAAGGAGTATTGGTCTTTAATTTTCTTTTCTTATTGTGTCTTAAGGGTAATGAGAACTTCATAAAATCCATTGGGAAGTATTTCTTCCTCCGAGTTTGTGTAGAATTGATATTATTTAGCAGAATTCATCAGCAAAGCCATCTGAGCCTGGCATTTGTGTGTGAGGGTTTTTAGTTACAAATTCAAAAATTTTAACAGATACAGGCCTTTCCAAGTTTTCTAATTCTTTTTGAGTAAATTTTTATAATTTGTGTCTTTTAAGATTTTTTTCTGTTTTATCCAAGTTGCCAAATTTATTGGCATAAACATTCATAATATTCTATTATTATCCTTTTAATGTCTATATAATTTGGAGTGATGCCTTCTGCTTTATTCCTGACATTATTAGCTTGTGTTTTCTCTCTCTTTTTTTTAATTGATCAGCCTAGCTAGAAGTTTATCACTTTCATTGATTAAACAAACAAACAACAAGCAGCATTTGTATTTTCTCTATTTGTTCTTCTGTTTTTTATTTCATTGATTTATTTTCTTAATTATTTCTTTCCTTTTACTTGTTTGTGTTTAATTTGCTCTTCTTTTTCTTACTTCTTAAGTAGGAGTTTAGATTGCATATCCTTCTTCTCTGATACAATCATTGATAGCAATACATTTCCCTCTAAACGTTGCTTTAACTACATCCCACACATTTTGATGTTATTGCCTTCCGTTTTCATCCAGTTCAAAATATTTTCTGATATTTTGGTCCTTTCTTTGACCCAAGGATTATTTTGTTTATTATTTTTGAATTTATTATTATTGAATTAGCTCCAACTCATGGCAACCTTATGTATAACAGAACGAAACATTGTTCTGTCCTGTGCCATCCTCATAATTGTTGGTAAGTTTGAGCCTATTGTTGCAGCCACCGTGTTGATCCATCTCATGAAGGACTTCCCTATGCTGACCCTCCATGTTTCTAAATATGATGTCCTTTTTTTGGACTTGGTCTTTCCTGATGATGTGTCCAAAGTAAGGATGACAAAGTCTTGCCATCCTCACTTTTAAGGAGCATTCTGACTGTACTTCCTCCAAGACTAATTCGTTCCTTATTGGTAAAGACAACAACAAAAGGTTTTTTAGTAGAGTCTAATTTCCAAGTGGTTCCCTGGGTGGTGTAAACAGTTAAGTGCTCAACTACTAGCTGTAAGGTTGGTGATTCAAACTCATCAAGAGGCACCTTGGAAGACAGGCCTGGCAACCTGCTTCTGAAAGGTCACAACCTTGAAAAGCCTATGGGGCAGTTCTACATTGCACACATGGGGTCACCATGAGACAGAATCAACATGATGGCGACTACTAACAATTTCCAAATATTTGAGGATTTTCCAGGAATCTTCCTGTTGCTGACTTCTAATTTACTTAAAAGTTATTCTCTATGTTTCAAGTATTAAAATTTATGGAGTCTTGTTTTACGGCACAGAATGTGGTACATCTTGGTGAACGATCATGTGCTCTTGAGAAGGATGTTTCTTCTTCAGTTGGGTGGGATATTCAATAAACGTCAATTAGGCCCAGTTGGCTGATGGTGTTGTTCAAGTCTTTTATATCCTTACTGATTTCTGTCTAACTGTTCTATCAGTTACTGAGACGAGTGTTGAAATTTCCAGCTATAATTACACATGTGTCTACTTCTCATTTCAGTTCTGTCAGTTTTTGCTTCATGCATTTTGAGGCTCTGAGGTAATGAGGTGTGTTCATAAAAGAGTTCACACAGCAGGCCTGACTGCTGTCCTCAATTCCATAGCAGATCTACCCAAACACGCAGGATTTCCAGAAATGAGGCCCAGCCACCAGCATTGCAGTGACTGGTGCACCACTGCACACACATGAGGGGACACAGGCCCAGAGGGGAAGGCTCTGGCGCAGCGTCCCAGCCTGAGGCAGATGTAGGCACTAAAGCCCAGGCCTCCTGCTCCCCTCCAAACAGGGTGTTCTCTCCCCATCACTGGTCATGTCCCTGGGGGTGGAGAGTGTGTTGGTCTGATCCTATCATATATCTCCTTTCTCAGTTCCTGGGGAAAGAACAGCAGTGGGTGAAAGAACAATGAAAGCTGGAGAGATAAGCCTGGCCTGGTCCCCAGCCTGAGAGGAACAGAAGATTCCTGGGCAGTGAGGACCCTCAAAACTCCCTGAAGTGTAGACCCACCTGCGTCAGCCACCTGCTCATCCAGCGCTGACCAGGGAGATGGTGCTGACCGGGGGGCTGCTCTCCATTGTCCTGTTGGCTCTGTGCTGGGGGCCCAGTATGGCAGGGACCCAAGGTGAGTCCCATTGCTCCCTTCCTTCCCCTGCCCCTCTCCTCGCTGCTCGGCCCTGTGGGTGAGGCTCCCCTCCACTGTGTCTCCTGCCCCCTCCCCACTGCTGGGCCCTGTGGGTGAGGCCACCCCTCCACTGTATACCTGAGGAAGCTCCCAGAGTCACCTCCAGTGGCTCCTGTCCTCCCTCCCAGCCCACCCGCCTCCGTTCCTTCTCTCCCTGTTCCTCCCTGGCCGCCTTCCCTCTCCTCCCTCTGCCGGCACACTCCTGCTATCCTTTGTCTGGTCTCCTGTTAAGGCCACCTGAGGCTTTTCTGCCCTCAGCTCTCAGTGTGGCCACTCCAGACAGTCTTCTGTCCCTCGTTCTGCACCAGACACTCCACTCCTCTGAGCAGCCTCCCACGTTTCCCACCTCCACGCCTTTGCTCCTGCCGGGCCCTCTGCCTGGATTCTGTTCCAGGCTCTGTCCCCAGAAACCTCCTCCTGGTGCTCAGAGGCTCTGCTGGGATGACCCTCTGGCTCTTGGAGCAGCATGAACCCCCACCCAAAAGTGCACCCACAACTGCCCAGAGGGGCCAGAATGGGGAGGTCTCAGGGTTTGGGCTCTGCCATGTTGCACCTAGGGGTGGGTTTGGCCACACGGTGGGGTCTGATGCATGTCGCCATCCTGGAACTGCACCAGGGGGCCCACAGCAGGGCTTGGGAAATGTGCTGCCAATCAGCTGGAATGACTGACAGCCAGGAGGCTCATCCCTAAGCCCCCTGCCAGCGAGGGCCTCCCACCTCTGCCTGGCATCTGGGGACCAGGGCAGGATGGGGGAGACTCCTCCACAGCGTGGGCACCAGGGGAGCTGGGAGGGGGAAGTGACGAAGGCCACATGGAGGGAGAGAGGGCTGACCCATCCTGCCTCTCCCTGGTCAGAGGCCATCCCCCTGCAGAGCCTGCACTGCTATAATGGCTACACCAGCCACATTGAGTGCAGGTGGGCGGACACCGAGGCTGCCCAGCGGCTCATCAATGTGACCCTCTATCACCGACCGGACGAGTGAGTGACCTGTGGGGGGCATGTAGAGTGGAGAGAGGTCCAGGGTCAGCCTGGGAGTGGGGGCTGCCCAGCGGACCGAGGGTGAAGAGACCCTGCCAGGAGCTCCGGCTCTAGCAGGCTGCCAGCCAGGCCTGAGGCTGGTACCCGATGTTGGGGCTTCTGGGAGGGCTGACTATATTATTATTGTTGTTGCTGTTGATGATGATAATGGTGGAGATAATCTATCTCATCACAGTTTAACAAAATTATCCCACCTGCCTTATTTTAGTTCCTTCTGGCTGTGAGGTGGGCAGGGTAGGAGAGGCTGTCCCGTTCACAGACGAGGTGGGCAGGGCAGGTGAGGATGCCCTGTTCACAGACGAGGTGGGCAGGGCAGGAGAGGATGCCCAGTTCCCAGATGAGGAAACTGGGGCCACTCTCCTGGCAGCACAGTAGGTGAGTGCCAGAGCTGGGCAGATTCCTCTTTTCTGACAGACTTAAGGGGCCAGGCTCCATACCCTTCCAGGGTCCTCCCACTTCCCTGCATAGGGATTTATCCTTTTCTCATCCCATGTTTCCTGTGCATGCATTGTTGGGGAAGGTGCTTGCGTCATTTTGGGATGTTGCTGAGAGTCCAAATCAGCCATAACAGAGATAATTAAATGTCTAGATAGAGCCTCCAGGTGGGGAGACCCTCCCCGTGGAGGCCATTCCTGGGAAGGAGAAGTCTCTGCTATACTCCACAAGGCCCCCACGTTCACTTTCTCTCTCCTGCTCTCTGGATGCCTCCAACTCACCTCCTCCACCTTCCTCAGTCACCCACTACCACCCCCACCCC
>NW_004443963.1:15198734-15206040 GCF_000243295.1 Trichechus manatus latirostris
GTGTCCTCTCCTGGCAGTGACCCTCCAGAACCAGTGCCCTGCAATCTCAGTGCTGACAAGCCCTGGTCAGACTGCCCTTCTCCACCCTGGGTGTCCAGAAGATGTGTCATCCCCTACAAGTTCTTCGTCATGAGTGAAAATGACTACTTCTCCTTCCAGCCAGACAGGTCTCTGGGTGTGCAGCTCACCGTCACTCTGACCCAGCATGGTGAGGATCTAGGGTCCCTGGTCAGGGCTTGGTTTCCTGTCTGGACAGTGGTCACTAGGGGTGGCCTGGCTTCAGGAGGTGAACCAGGCAGTCAGGGTCTTCCAGGGGTGGAGATATTGGCTTGGGTTTGGGTTTGGGTCTCTTGAGGGAAGAAGATATGGTGTCCTCACCATGGAGGCTTTGGAGCAGGTACAGCTTGAGAAGGTTCTGGCCAAAGGGACCTCCTCCTGCCCTTGGCTACTCCCACCACCTGCCAGGCCATTGGCTTCCAGCACTGAAGCCTTCCCTTAAAGAAGAACAATCCTTCCTATCCAGGTAGAAACTTTACAGCTTGCAAAACTCATTCATCAACGGGGTCTCAGCCAACTTGTGTAACAACCCATTTTATAGATGAGGCACTGAGGCCCAGAGAGGTGAAGTGACTGTCCCAAAGTCCTACCTCTGAGCAATAACAGCAGTGGTCAGTGAGACATATAGACAGCTTCCTACATGTTAGAGGTGGAGTTCAGCACCTCCCTGCACTCACTGAGCGGCCCCCAGAGCATCCCTGCATGTCCTCACAGCACATAAAATGATGACTGGTCTTGAGTGGGTGTATATGAGCATTTTTATAGAAACAGTTATGTTATGGAGCTCTGGTGGCACAGTGGGTAAGAGCTCGACTGCTAACCAAAAGGTCAGCTGTTCAGATCCACCAGCCGCTCCTTAGAAACCCTGTGAGGCAGTTCTACTCTGTTCTATAGGCTCTCTATGAGTCAGAATCGACTCAATGGCAACATTGTTCGGTTTTTTGGTTTATAGGTTATATTTGACTGTATAGAACTATAACCAGTATTTCAAATTCATGGATTCAGGGAAATTATTGCTTAGAATGAAAAGCAGTCTGTTTTTTTTAATGGCTATGATTATAAAAGTTTATGTTGATGTGGCAAAAACCATACAGGTGGCTGGCTCTTGGTAGACACTGCCAACTCTTATTTAATTCTCAAACAATAGCAAGTTATGTACTATTACGATTGCCATTTGACTGATAATGAAACCGACAGAGAGGGAAGTGACTTTCCCAAGGTCACTCAGGTATTGGAGAAAGAGATGAGACTGGAACTCAGGATCGTCTGACTTTGGTATCTCATGCAAACACTGGGCCACCTGCTCCCCCTTGCAACGTCCGACAGGGGGCGGGCTCAGGCCTTTGCTTCCTGCCTCTTTTAGCCTAAAGATGTTGTCTGGAAGATGGGAATGAGAATTAGGCCATCCCGAATGAATTTCAAACAATGTTTCAAAGCACGTGTTTGATGTATGTGAATGGAGATCAGAGTGTAGAGGCTGCAAACAGGGACACAGTAGATATAGTCAGGTGTGATAATTTACCTGAGGCAGGTGTGTGCCCTGTGGAGGGGCAGAGGGCAAGGAACCCCTGAGGGATCAAAACGGGCCTCCTTCACTTTCTACCCTACTCCTACATTAAAAGGAGCCCCAGTGGTGCAATGATTAAGCACTTGACTGCTTCGAAAAGTTAGCAGTTTAAACCTACCAGAGTCTCCGCGGGACAAAAGACCTGGCCATCTGCTCCCATAAAGATTTACAGCCTAGGAAACCTTATGGGGCAGTTCTACTCTGTTCTATAGGGTCACAATGAGTTGCAATTGACTTGCGGCACACATCAACAACCCACATTAAAATTATCAGGGTTTTAGTTCCATATTGTTATCATGTAGCTATTTATTTTTACTTAATGCAGTAACAGTTCTTTTTTGCTTAACTATAAGTGTTACTGATTTCTCTGTTCAACACTGATTCCAACATTGCACTTTTCTGTCTCGGATTTTCTTTTTTTTTTTTTTTAATCTGAAGTACATCCTACAGGAAGATTTTTCAGAAAAGATATGAAAATTTTCTTTGTCCTTACATGTCCAAAATGTGTAGGTTTGCTTTCTTTCTCTTGATCTTTAAAGAATACGTGGCTTTTTATGATCCTAGGTTTAAGCATACTTTCCCTTAGTATTTTGAAGACCAATATCCATTTCGAGTTCAAGATCACTTGTGAGAAATCTTGTGCCAACCCAACACTTGTCCCATTGAAGGTAACCTGTTTTGCTATTGTTATTTGTTTCCTTTTGGAAGCTTCTAGGATTTCCTAGACTAAAATTTCACCAGCGTGTGACTAGGTATGGCCCTTTAAAAAAATGAATCTTACTCTTCACTTAATGGACTGTTATCCCCTCTTAAGCCCTGTGAAGTTTTCTTCTATTATTTCCAATTGTATCCGCTTAGTTGCACATGGAAAATCCCCAAACAACAGTGGCTTAAACAACAGAGCAGTTTCTTTCGCCCTCACATAAAAGATGTCCAGAGGCAGGCAATCTCAGGCTGGTGTAGTTGCTCCAGTGACATGAGACATCCAGCTTCCTCTCATTCTGTTTCATCATTTTTGCATATGACTCCCACCTTCAACGTAACCTTATGATCCAAGAAGGCTGCTGGCACTCCAGCCATCATATCCGAGTTGCAGGCTGGAAGAAGGAGGAAAGGCAGAAGGAAACTCTCCCATCTGAGTCAACTCCCTTTAAGCAGCCTTTTTGGAAGGTACACCCAATACATCCACTCACATCTCTTTGGACAACATTTAGTCATATGGTCCTACACCTAGAAGCAAGAGAGTCTAGGAAATACAGTCTTTTGTATTTAGAAGCCAAAAGCTGGGCTTCTGTTACCAAGAAGGAAGGGGACAAGTAGGTAGCTACACCTCTGCCATACCTGCTCTCGATTCTCTCTGCCCTCTGCTTCTAGGTGTGGGAACATTGGGATCTCATCACCAGGTCTCAACTCTTCTCTTCAACTTTCCATCTTTTTGCCCATTTGCTCTGAATTCTAGGATAATTCCTTGTCTTCAACATCTACCTCTAGAACGTGATCACTTATAGTGTTCATTCAGTGATTTGGACCATTATCGGGATTTTAAACAAAATTATGGATATCATAGTTCAAATTCTATCAACTCTGGTTATCGGTTTTGTTTTATTTTTTTGGTGTTGTTTTGTTTTGTATAGCAGTCTGTTCTTTTAAAAGGCTATGATTTCTCAGATCTCCCTGAGGATGCTAATTTAGTTGTTTTAAAGTTTTCTGTTGTTTTTTCTGTGTCTGTGCATGCCTGCAGGAGTGTCTGTGGGTCAGTATATGTCAAAATAGACATGTATGATACTGATGCTTGGGAAATACAACTTCTATTGGTGTAGTGGTTAAGGGCACAGACTCTGGAGGCAACCTCCTGTGAGTTTCAATTCCAACCTGTCCCTTATTAGCTGCGTGATCCTGGACAAGTTACTTAATGTCTCTATACCTGTTTCCTCAACTTAAAATGGTGATTCCAATAGTAACCTCCACGTATATGTGTTAATACTTGTAAAGCCCTTTGAACAGTGCCTGACTCATGGTAAGCACTCAACAAATGTCAATCACTAACATGAATTTTGTGCGTGCATGTGAATTTTCTGCTTGCGTTATTTGATGACTTTTAAATTTGTATTAACCTTTTGCAGTGTAAAGATATTAACTTTTTCTTTATAATTTTGGTGCAAACTTTTTTTGCACTTTACCTTTTGTTTCATGGTTTGGTTATTTTTATAAGATAAATTTTCGCTTTTATATAGTTATGTCTGTCAGACTTTGTCTCTCTTATTTCTTCTACTGCTTTTAAGTTTAAATAGTTGGCTTGCAAGTTTAATATCTTTTAACCTTTATATTGAAAAGTATTAACTTGATATTTACTTGAGGAATGATGTGAGATGAATCAGGAAAGCTATGAGGTGCTAGAGAGGGGACAGACTTGCATCTGATCTGCTCTCAGGTTCCCACATTTGAAGATCTTGGACATTTCACTTCCTGTATCAGTTAGTCCATCTGTGAAGTAAGTGGACTAAAATCTCTTAGGTTGGATGAGTAGATTGTTAGTTAGTTCCCAGTCTGTTCAATTGGTATCAGTTTCCTCGGGCTCTATGCTGAGAAGGATTTCAGGGGATAAGAGTGCAATGATTGATTAGTCATGCCTGTTGTGGATGTGGGTTGGGAGGGAGTGGTTTGTGTGCTGTGTATTTGTCATTCTGGGTTTATGGATTTCTGAGGGGCTCCAGCTCTGACATTCCATATCTGAAGGCTGGCATAGAACACTTACACCTTGTGTGTGCTCATATTGAATTTTTTTGGGTTTGAAAGTCATCCCTCAGCAATCAGACATGGAAGCTTCAGGAAGGCAGGAGCTGTGTCATTCACCTTTAATGCATCTTCTTGCCTAACCAGTAGGTCACAAGAAATATATGCTTGCTGTCAACTGATAGACTGATTTCATGAGAAGTCCCCAACGGTTACCTACATGTATTCATTCATTCACCATTGCCTCCAAAATACATGAGCCACTACATTGCAAGCCATGGAACAGACAGGGAGATCTAATACTCAGCCTTCCATGAATTCCTCATCTACTTGGGAGGCAGACGTGGAAACACCATAAATCCATCATGATATGATAAGGACCGTGTGGAGAGATTTACAATGGGCTATGGTAGGGTACCACCACTTGTCTGTCAGCTTGTCATACTGCAGTGGCCTGTGTGTTGTTGTGATTTTGGAAGCTATGCCACCAGCATTTCAAATATCAGCAGGGTCACCATTGGTGAACAGGTTTCAGCAGAGCTCCCAGACTAAGCAGACTAAGAAGAAGGAACTGGCCATCTTCTTCTAAAAAATTGGCCAGGAAAACTTTATGAATAGCTGTGGAACATTGTCTGATATAGTGCCAGAAGATGAGCCCCTCAGGTTGGAAGACATTCAAAATACGTCTGGGGAAGAGCTGCCTCCTCAAATTAGAGCTGACCTTAATGACATGGATGGAGGAAAGCTTCTGGACCTTCATCTGCTGATGTGGTATGACTCAAAATGAGAAGAAACATCCATTAATAATCGGAAGGTAGAATGCACGAGGTATGAATCTAGGAAAATTAGAAGTCATCAGAAATGAAATAGTATACATAAGAATCAATATCATAGGTATTAGTGAGCTGAAATGGGCTGGTATTGGCCATCTTGAATCAGAATATCATATGGTCTACTATGCCAGAATGACAAATTGAAAACAAATGGTGTCCCATTCATCATCAAAAAGAACATTTCAAGACCTATCCTGAAATACAATGCTGTCAATGATATGATAATATCCAAGCATCTACAAGGAAGACCAATTAATATGAATATTATTCAAATTTATGCACCAACCACTAATGGCAAATGTGAAGAAATTAAAGATTTTTACCAATTTCTGCAGTCTGTCTGAAACTGATTAAACATGCAATCAAGATGCATTGATAATTACTGGTGATTGGAAAGTGACAGTTGGAAACAAAGAAGGGTTAGTAGTTGGAAAATATAGCCTTGATGATAGAAACGATGCTGGAGATTGCATGATAGAATTTTGCAAGATTAATGACTTCTTCATTGCAAATACCTTTTTTCAACAACATAAACAGCAATTATACACATGGACCTCACCGGATGGAGTACACAGGAATCAAATTGACTACATCTGTGGAAAGAGACAATGGAGAAGTGAGAATAAGGCCAGAGGTTGACTGCAGAACAGACCATCAGTTGCTCATACCAAGTTAATGTTGAAGCTGAAGAAAGTTTAAACAAGTCCATGAGAGCCAAAATACAACTTTGAGTATATTCCATCTGAATTTAGAGACCATCTAAGAATAAATTTGACTTATTGAACACTAATGACCGAAGACCAGATGGGTTGTGGGATGACATCAAGGACATCAAACATGAAGAAAGCAAAAGGTCATTAAAAAGACAGGAAAGAAAGAAAAGACCAAAATGGATCTCAGAAGAGACTCTGAAACTTCCTCTTGAATGTAGAGAAGCTAAAGTGAATGGAAGAAATGATGAAGTAAAAGAGCGGAAAAGATTTCAAAACATTGCTTGAGAAGACAAAATAAAGTATTATAATTAAATGTGCAAAGACCTGGAGTTAGAAAACCAAAAGGGAAGAACTTGCTTGGCATTTCTCAAGCTGAAAGAACTAAATGAAAAATTCAAGTCTTGAGTTGCAATATTGAAGGATTCTATAGGCAAAATATTAAACAATGCAGGAAGCATGAAAAGAAGATAGAAAGAATACACAGAATCACTGTACAAAAAGATATGGTAGACATTCAACCATTTCAGGAGGTAGCATATAATCTAGAACCCATGGTACTGAAGGAAGAAATTCAAGCTGCACTGAAGGCATTGTTGAAAAACAAGGCTTCCTTCAGGAATTGACAGAATACCAATTGAGATGTTTCAACAAATGGATACAACACTGGAGGCAGTCATTCATCTATGCTAAGAAATTTAGAAGACAGCCACCTGGTCAACAGACTGGAAGAGATCCATATTTGTGCCCATTCCAAGGAAAGGTGATCCAACAGAATGAGGAAATTATTGAACAATATCATTAACATCTCATGAAGTGAAATTTTGCTGAAGATCATTCAAAAATCATTGCAGCAGTACATCAACAGGGAACTGCCAGAAATTCAAGCCGGATTCAGGAGAGGTCCATATTTATGTCTATTCCAAAGAAAGGTGATCCAACCAAATGCGGAAATTATCACACAGTATCATTAATATCACATGCGAGCAAAATTTTGCTGAAGATCATTCAAAAGCAGCTGCATCAGAATATTGACAGGAAACTGCCAGAAATTCAAGCCGGATTGAGAAGAGGACGAGGAACCAGGGATATCAGTGCTGATGTCAGATGAATCTTTGCTGAAAGCAGAGAATACCAGAAACATGTTTACCTGTGTTTTATTGCCTATGCTAAGGCATTCGACTGTGTGGATCATAACAAATTATGGATAACATTGGGGAGAATGCGAATTCCGGAACACTTAATTGTGCTCATGAGGAATCTGTACATGGATCAAGAGACAGTAGTTCAAACAGAACAAGGGTATATTGCATGGTTTAAAGTCAGGAAAGGTGTGCATTGGGTTGTAGCCTTTCACCATACCTGTTCAATTTGTATGCTGAGCAAATAATCAGAGAGGCTGGACT
>NW_004443963.1:15206723-15207640 GCF_000243295.1 Trichechus manatus latirostris
GATAGACTGATACAGTGGCTACAACTGTGGGCTCAAACACAGCAATGGTTGTGCGGATGGCACAGGAATGGGTAGTGTTTCATTCTGTTGTGCATGGGGTCATATGAGTTGGACCTGACTTGACAGCACCTAACAACAATAGCAATAGTAGGACAAAGGATCCCCGTATGCCCAGTGGTTAAGTGCTCGGCTGCTAAATGAAAGTTCTTCAGTTCGAACCCACCAGATGCTCCATGGGAGAAAGATGTGACAGTTTGCTTCTATAAAGATTACACCCTTGGAAACCCTATGGGGTAATTCTTCTCTATCCTATAGGGTCACTATGAGTTGGAATCAACTCAGACGGGTTGGGTTTGGTTTAATGGTGAGACTAAAAAAGGAGTATGAGATTCTACCCCAGGGGAAGGAGGCACTCAAGAAGGGTCTTAGAGAAGGAGACATTTATCCAGGGCGTTGTCAGCTACCTTGGAGAGTGAGCAGGTGGGGAGAGAGAAGCAGAGGGGACACAGGAGAGGCAGTAACATGAACCACAGCGCCCTCTGCAGGGAAGGAGGCCACAGAGATCAGATTGTGGGGAGTGGGAGAGCCACAGAATGGATGGAAGCTCGTTTTAGTTTGTCAGCACATCTAACTCAGCTTACATTATATTTGCAGAGCATCTGCACAGCTTCATTCATGTTCACACTTGATCCCACAAGTTTCATAAGTGACAGGCCATAGAGGTGAGGTGTCTTGTCCAGGGTCACTCGGCTGGTAGGGGCAGCACTGGGCTTGCAGCCCTGGTCTGTCCACACAAAAGGCCATGAAGGCTGTTAGCTGCCCTGCACTCGTCCCTGCTCCTGACTCGTCCTTCACTTTCTCCCCATCCAGTCTAGTCCCCTGCACCCAAGGACCTGCAAGTCAGTGATGCCAGGGAC
>NW_004443963.1:15210069-15211113 GCF_000243295.1 Trichechus manatus latirostris
TTTCAGTTCTGGAGGCCATAAAAACCAAACTCGTTGTTGCCAAGTCAATTCTGACTCATTGTGACCCTATAGGACAGAGCAGAACTGCCGCATAGGGTTTCTGAGCAGCAGCTGGTGGATTTGAACTGCTGACCTTTTGGTTGACAACCTAACGCTTAACCACTGTGCCACCAGGGCTCTTCTGGAGACCAGAAGTCCGAAGTCAGTCAACATGCTGGCAAGGCCATGCTCCCTCCAGAGGCTCTAGGGAGCAACCGTTTCCTTGCCTTTTCCAGCTTCTTGTGGCTGCCTGCCTTCCTGGCTCATGGCCCCTTCCCCCATCTTCAAAGCCAGCTGCACAGCATCTTCCGATCTCTCTGCTTCCATCACATCTCCTTCTCCTCTGCTTATAGTCAAATCCCTCTCTGCCTTCCTGTTATAGGGAAATCTGTGATTATATTTAGGGCCCAACTCAAATAATCCAGGATAATCCATCTCAACATCCTTAATTTAGTCACATCTGCAAAGTCTCTTTTGTCACGTGGGGTAACATTCACAGGCTCCAGGAATTAGGACCTTAGGACCTGGGTATCTTTGCAGTTGTTATTCAGCCAGCCACAGCCTTTGTCTGGTCTGTTCATCATGTCAGCTCTGAATCCTGCCCTGAGGGCCAGCCTGTGGGGGGTGAGTCCAGGTCCACCTCAGGGGCCTGGCCTGTGGCCTGTCCTAACGAGAGGACCAGCCTTTCAGAGCCTGGATGGTGCATCCCCAATGGGGGCAGAAAGGGGCACTTACCCTGCAGGCGCAAGTCCAAGGGGACACCGGATGAGGCATGGAATGACAGTCTAGGTGTCACAAATATGAAAAGCACCTGAGGTAGTTGGACAAGAAGGGGGAAGGCGTTTCTGCTGGCGCATTGCTGCCTCTATCAATGTCTATTCATCTTGAAATTGGGGGAGGGGGCACAACTTAGAGATTGCCCCTGGGCACTTGTTACCCTCCCTATGCCTCTGGGGGCCTCCAATCCTCTTTCTAGATGGGTAGTCTGTGCCAAGTCCTGTCCCG
>NW_004443963.1:15212691-15214358 GCF_000243295.1 Trichechus manatus latirostris
GCCCATGTGCAAAACCTGGGGCTCCCTGGAGCCCAGACTAGAATCCATGGAGCCAGCCCAGACCCAGGGAGAACATGGGGAAACTGAGGACAGGAGGGGGAGGGTCAGCGGTGGAGGTAGTAGTGGGTCCTGGGCTCCTGAACACCTGTCTCACAGTCAGTCTACCACACTGTACTCCTGGAAGGCCATAACTGGGGTCCACACTGCCTCCAACAGAGGATCAGGAAGAGATGAGGATTTCAAAATGAAGGTTGGGCATGGTGGAACCTGGGGCTTTCTAGACGTCAGTGTTGTCATCTGTAATATGGGTGGGTCATAAGTGGTGATGTTGCACCGACAATCAGTGGGTCTGGGGAGGGGTCTCCTGCCAGGGCCAGGGTGGAGGACAATACTGCCACAGATTAGGGGACACAACCAGATTCCCCAA
The DNA here is from genome assembly GCF_000243295.1 of Trichechus manatus latirostris. NCBI lineage: Eukaryota > Metazoa > Chordata > Mammalia > Sirenia > Trichechidae > Trichechus > Trichechus manatus. The sequence continues at coordinate 15,213,119 of NW_004443963.1, forward strand.
GAGCGAGGGGAAACCCAGTGGTGCTGTAGTTGGAGGATCTGCCCCACCCTTGTCTTTCCTCTCCATCCACAGGAGGCCAAGAATGAGGTTTTATGAAACACATACACCCTGTGGCTCTCAGGGCTGGAACCCTTCACCAGATACTGGGCCAGGGTGAGGGTCAAGCCCACCCCCGGTAGCTACAATGCGATCTGGAGCCAGTGGAGTAAGGAGCGTTCCTGGGACACTGAGTGGGTAGGTCTTCTGGCCTCCACCCACCCTCCTGGCACAGCCTAGCTACACAGAGGATGTGCGCGCGCGCGCGCGTGTGTGTGTGTGTGTGTGTGTGTGTGTGTGTGAGAGTACATGGAGATCTGACGCCCAGGCTCTTCTCAATCTAAACTCCATTCCCAGGCTTTGCTAACATTTACCAGAGGGAATTAGGAAAATGGATCTTCTTGGATGAGTCCCTGGGTGGTGCAAATGGTTAACATTTCTGGCTGCTAACTGAAAGACTGGAGGCTCAAGTCCACCCAGAGGCACCTCAAAAGAAAGGTCCAAGGATATACTTCTGAAAAATCACCATTGAAAAACCTTTGGAGCACTCTGACACACATGCGATGGCCATGAGTCAGAATCGACTCAACAGCAACTGGTGGTGGTAGATCTTCTTGGATAGACACAGACCCATAGGCGCCAGACTTGGCATGGGAGGCTCAGACTAGATTTTGGTCCTTCTTGCCTCTTACACAGTTGCCCTTGTGCAGTGAACAAACTGCACACCTGTGTATGGTGACCCTGCTTTATTTTCTTGACATATCCTAACAGCTCTTGGAAAGTGATATCTGTGTGCAACACAGGCTCCATATGGTTTCTAAGCAGAGCCTAGTACAGCAGGTTCCTCTGTCTCACCTCCCTCAGCCTAGAACTTAGGCCTCTATGAATGTGGCCCATGGTTTCACTAGCCTTTGTAGCAGCCACATTCCACTGCTCACTCACCAAGAGTTCCCATAATGGGGAAGACATTGAGAGCTACAGACCAGGGCTTAAAGTTGGAATTTTTGGTCTGATTTCTTAGTCTTCACCTCCTCCCTGTACTTGTTTTGCTGGTCACTCACATTTCTCCAGGAGATGCATACAATGACAAAGTCCTGTGGGTGGTTTTGGGGGAAGGAAGGAGCTTATACTTCAGGCCACAGTCACCTATGGAGAGGAGGAGCCCCAGGGAGAGGATCACGCTCAGGCAGAAAGGAGAGCTGGA
>NW_004443963.1:15215643-15217487 GCF_000243295.1 Trichechus manatus latirostris
TATTTTTATAATCACCAAAATAAAAGATAAAGACAGCTCACGATAGAAAGAGAATTCGAAGCCAGGACACTTCTGGCTTAGGAGTAATGGGTACGGTACACTTCGTTTCCTGCCCTTGGTTTGCTAGAAGCTCGATACTACATCAGTTTAACAAGATACTTAATTTTCTTTGTATCTTGAGGAAATTTTGAATAAGCAAAAATGATTACTGGATGCCTGCAATGGAAAATTACTCATTGTTTAGTGCACACCCTCGAAGGGGGAGTATCTGATTCTAGATTTTCATTGCCTTCAAACTATTTTACAACTCTGTGAATTGTAGATAACCGAGAATCAAAAAATCAAAACAAACCCATTGCTGTAGAGTTGATTCTGACTCATAGCAACTCTACAGAACAGAGTAGAACTGCCCTGTAGAGTTTCCAAGGTAGATTCAAACCACCGACATTTTAGTTAGCAGCCGAGATCTTAACCACTGCGCCACCAGGGCTCCAGATAACTGGTAGCAATGCAAAATAATCCTTGTCTATAGACATGCAAATCAATTCAGTTCAGGGGAAGGACAGCCTGCCCACCCCCCCACAGATACAGTTTCTTTCAATATTCTGATAAATATAAATGTGCTTGTTTTGGATTCTCTTTGAATAGTGAATTAAATAGAACATTTAATATGCATTTATTTTGTATCTGCATGAATTTATTCTCTTTCAAGATTTATCCCTTAACAGTATTCAGTGTAGGACCAGAGGCAGAAAAAAAGTAACATGATCCCTAGCAAGGTAAAGGTCCCAGAAGTTGATCACACCCTGGGAAGTGGTTCCAAGTCAGACTGACCAGCTTCTACCACTACCGAGACTGGATCTACTCAGCTTCACTTCCCCGCGTTGGCAGCAAACCCCAGCCTCCAACTGGCGTGAGTCAGCCCAGTGCAAAGCAACCCTTATACTAATTTCCTTTGCCTCATTCAAGAACTACCAATTCAAAGCAACCAAATTATGCAATGGAGAGGGAGGAGTCAGAAGTGCTGAGTAACAGCAGTCCAGAGAAAGGCAGGTTCTCATGATGGCCCCAGGGACTGTGCCTTTGAAGTAGAAACTTGGGACCCAGAGGCACCCATGGCACCTGTGCAGGTCCCTGTCAATGGTGGTGGTGGGAGGATTCCCAGAATGGGAAGAGCCCACGCTGGCCTCCAGTTCCCTCCCATCTCTGCCGGCTCAGTGCCTCAGGCTCCCCATGGATGTGGGGCCCCAGCCCAGCCTGCCCTCTCTGCACCCAGCACTCCACCACAACTGGCTGTCGATCATAGACAGTTCCTTCCGTACCTCGAGCCTCACTCATGGGATCCGTTTGTCCAGGCCTCTCTTGTTTCAGTGGTGGCCTGTCTTCCTCCTTCTCCGGGGTCCCCCTCTCCATGGCTGAGCCTCCTGTGCCACCTCCCTCACCACTGAGTTAGAGGCTCAGATTCACTGTCAGTCCTAGGACCAGCCCTGGCCCAAACAAGCAGAAAGAATTCTAATCTCAGATAACAGGATGACCCCTTTGAAGAAAGGGCAGATGGCCACCTCCATTGCCCTCATTTCTCGTCAATTTCTCGTTTCACCAAAGAACAGAAAGCACTTCATCCTAGACCTGTCCTGGTCTCCAGCCTGACTTTAGGGACCTGCCTTGGCCATGGTGTCTGACCGCCAGCCTGGCAAGTTTGGCCACGAGATACAGACTTACTCTAGGTGGGGACAGATAAATAGAAACTCTAGTAGTACTACCAAGAGGTGGCGGATGTGATCCATATCTGGTCCTTATCATCCCAGGCCCAGAAAATCCGTTTCTGGTAGTCCCGTGCTGAT
>NW_004443963.1:15249649-15264306 GCF_000243295.1 Trichechus manatus latirostris
AACTTTATTGAGGTGGTCTGGAACCAAACCCACAATATCTTCGAGGTATGCCTGTAGTAGATTTTTTACTATTGTCATAAATGCAAAATGTCATATAACGAGACAGTTGGTAAGTGAGGAGAAGGAATAATTCCAGCAGTGTTTTAAAGGAATATCTGACCAAGTAGAAGTCATTCCAGCAATGCCAATTTGGGAAATTAATCAGCACAATAAATTAAAAGAGACACCCTATAAGTAAATGCTATGACATTGGAAGTTCCCCCATAATCCAGGGCAGTTGAGTCTATGGTGGTTTGTGGCTCCAAGGGACTACTGTCCAACCAATGAAGGTTCCATGTCACCAAGCTAGGAGCCCTCTATCACCTGACACTGGTGTCCACCTATAGGAGCCTTCTGCTGTGGTCTTAACCTGATGCTCATTTTATTAAGACACTCTACATGGCCTCCTGGAGGTGAGGCAAGCTTATCTCCTTAGACACAGACCCTCGAAGTAAATGTCAGCTGTCATGTATAAAATATATTTCAGTAGGACCTCTTTTGCAAACCCACCACCCATCTGTCAGTTTGTCATAATGGTGGCTTGTGTGTTGCTATGACGCTAGAAGCTATGCCACTGGTATTTCAAATACCAGTAGGGTCAGCCATGGTGGACAGGTTTCAGTGGAGCCTCCAAACTAAGACAGACTAGGAAGAAAGTCCTGGTGAATCTACTTCTGAAAATTAGCTAGTGAAAATCCTATGGAACACAACAGAACTTGTCTGACTCACTTACCTTGGACACATTATCAGCAGAAGTCAATTGCTAGAGGAAGGTATCATGTTTGGTTAAGCACAGTGCCAGCAAAGGCAAGGGAGATCCTCAGTGAGATGGACTGGTATAATAGGCACAATGATGGATTAAAAATTCTGACAATTGTGAAGATGACTCAGGACAGGGCAATGTTTCATTCTGTTGCACGTAAGGTCACCATGAGTCAAAGCTGACGCAAGGGCAGCTATCTATCTGTTTACTTTCACAAACAGGACAAAGAGTATTTTTTCAGAAATCAATAGTAATGATGAAACAGTTACTCCCAGTATAGTCCTGCTAAAGACAGGTGTGCACACTGTCTATATTATTTAACACTGTTCTGAGATTTCTTGCTAACGCAGAAGGACAAGAACAGTAGTAATTTTTTTTTTTTTTTTTAAGAAAAAGGGGAGGCAAAACTATTATCATTTGGAGAAGATATGGTTGTATATCTAGAAAATCTATAAGGTTTAAATAAGAATTATTCAACAAATAAGACTTCAGGAAGGAGCTGGGTATAAGCTGATTATACAACTATCAATAGCTTTCCTTTGTACTAATAATAACCAATTGGAATGAAATGAGTTCAGTAAGGGTCGCGATCCACCAGACCAGTGACAGGAGTGGCTCCAAGGGACACAGGCCAGATTCTAAAAAAGGAGGTGGAAAAAGCCAGGTTGCTCAGATCTAGCTTTTATTAGGGAAACTTACAGATGGAGGCGGGCACCAAGATTCCCGAGATGGACAGTGATGCACCAAGTCACCAGGTGGAGGTCCAGGCAGGGCAATGTGGGGAGTGGGTTCATATACCATCTAATGTGTAGGGAAAACAATGTGCCTACATGCAGGGGAACCAGAAAAAAAATCTGTAATCCATGACAGATGGGGTTGTTTTTGTACTAGTTAATGGAGTTGTTTTGTACTAGTTAATGGGTTTCTATCGATGTTACCATGAAGTCAGGTGTTCAGTGTGCTTTTTCCTGGCCCAGGTCACTGCTCACTAAGGTATTCTGGTTCCTGCCCAGAGCCCTTTGCTCGAAGGAACCATCTCGCATTGTTTGGGGCCCTCTCAGGGAGATATTAGCCACGTAGAGAAAGGAAGACAAGAATGTTGTTGGAAAATGACCGAAGGAATCAATCCCAGAAACCCTAACAGAAAATACTGACAGATTTGACTATCTACAGTTTCTACAGTTACAGATTGAATTGTGTCCCTCCCAAATTACGTATTGCAAATTCTAACCTCTGTGCCTGTGGTTATAATCCCATTTGGGAATGGGTTGTCTTTGTTATGTTAATGAGAAAGGGTTAGTGTAGAGTGTATTTTGAGTCAATTTCTTTCAAGATATAAAAGAGATTAAACAAGCAAGGGAGAAGCAGAGACCGGGGAAGAGAGATGCCAAGCCACATGAAGATCGCCCAGGAGCAGAAGCTCAAAGAGACAAGAACCTTCCTCCAGAGCCCAGAGAGAGAAAGACTTCCCCTGGAGCCAGCACCTGAATTCAGTCTTCTAGCCTCCTAACTGTAAGAAAATAACTTTCTGTTTGTTAAAGCCACCAATTTATGGTATTTCTGTTATAGCAGCACTAGATAACTAAGACAGACACTAAGAGTAAAGTTAAAACAAAACAGAAAAGCAATTGACTAGGAGGAAATAGTTGTATAAGGAATGTGGAATGGAACTTGGGGCTCTACCCACACCACTTACTCCTATGCCCCTCCAGGTTCTGCCCAATAGAAAACAGGAAGAGTTGAGCCAAGTGGTGAATAAAATGTTGGCTTTATTAACGGCTGGAAAGTATTCAACAACCTCCAGTTGTAAAACTTCTAGTAAAATATGTTAGGGAATAAGGAGGGTCCTTTAACTTTCCTTCCTGAACCTAGACTCTATAAATCATAAACAAACCTGTGGGGGCACTGGTCTGCAGTCCTGACTCACCTTGGCTTATCCACCTGGTTACAGGCAGAGAAACTGGAACATGGTGGGTTTGCTCCGAGAAGAGAGGAAAGAGGGGAGGGTGCGTTGTAACTGGTTTTAGGTAGCCCGAGAGAACAAGAGGCAAATATGGGCATGCAAAAACAGTGAGTGACCTCTGTGGTCAAGTGTAGTTTCTTCTTTGGGGAGAAAGAAATAAAGAACAGAGGAAGAGGTTGGGCACGTCCACTCCAATACTCTCCTCTCATGGAGAGAGGGATTAGAATTCCTCTTTTCTATGGAGATCAGTGTGTGTGTGTGTGTGTGTGTGTGTGTGTGTGTGTGTGCATGTACTCATGTGTGTGTTGGGAGGGGGCATTCCCTCCTCCCAATATTTCACAACAAACGTGGCCCACGAAAGATCAGTATCTATCAGTATCCCTCAAGATAATAACAGAGCAATATGAAATTGAAAGAAAAAACTTGAGGCAAAAAAATAGATGAGCAGGTAATTTATAAGCAGAAGAAATGTAAATGGCCAAAAGAGATGTGGCAGAACAGGATTTTTTTTTCCCCTCACCTTCTTTCCTTGACCATTTTGCTCTTGACGGGGAGAAGACTTTTGACAATTTGAAGATTATTTTTAGCATAATAACACATCAAAGTTGTACTACGAAAGGTGTTCAATATTAGCACGTTCATGAGAGTTCAGTCAGGAAAACAGAAGTCATTCTATGCATTTCATGTGTGAAGGATTTAATATAAGAATTGAGGGCTTACACAGTTTATGGAGGAGCAGGAAAAGCAAAAATCAGAGAAGGTACAACCAAACATCCCAGCCTCAAATACCAAGCAGCTGTTTCTTGCGAATTTGTCAGGAAACTGTGACTATCACATCCACTCAAATGTCTGGCTGCAACTGCTTTCAGGAAATATTGCCTTTGCCATCTCTTCCACCTTCCACATCTCTCTGACTGCCTTTCATTAGCAAACTCTAAACCTGAACCACACGGGAAAAAGGATTCTGGGAATTATAGTTCCTGACTTTTCTACTGTAACGTAGAAGAGCTTAGGTGGCAATGGTGGTGATACCAAGGTGATGTAGACCGTCCAGTACATCTGCCCAGCCTTGACACTGTACACCCAACATCCACACACACACCCCTAACCTACATTTAACTTCCAAATACAGACAATAAGAACACCATGCTTCTGCATAGCATGATGCAACTATCTCTCACTCAAATGAAGCCATGTTCACTCTCTCCTCAAAGAGATATATCTCTCTTTTATCCTTTCCTAGTTTAATCACAAATGCCCTTTAATATCCTAGAAGATACATTCTGAATCTAACATGCCTTGCATTAGACAGAGAGGAGTGGGAAAAGGGAAATATTAAGAGAGAGAGAGAAACTCAATAGCAACTATAGCCCTCGTTTTTGCAATTGGTCATGTGGACAGAATTGTATTAATAACTTCTTTCTACCGCCACCTATTTCATGTCTTCCTTGCCCTCAGTCGTCACATTAGCAGTCATGGCTCTTTAATTGGCAGGGTGATCCAAACCATTTTTGAAGGTGGTTCTGCCTGTATTGGGTTGCTGTCACTTCTTGCAAAACTTTACCATTAAACACGGGAGCATTAAGAGGAATCCCAGACAATCCCCAGGTTCCAGACATACTCCTCCCTCTCCAGTTGTGTAGTAGCAACCTTATTTCTCCTTGATAGTCAGAATCTTTCCAAATTAATCGCACAGACAGTACAGTAGCTCCCTTCTTTCCTGTTGGCTTGGTGGTATGAGAAGACCAGAGTGACAAGGTGGCAGTCTCAGCTTCCAGGACAATCGAACCCTTGTATGAATTCCTTCTGGTAGAAGCATTCCTGTCCTCGGAACTAAGATCTCTAAACCAGCAAAGCCCAAAGTTACAGAGACAGGAAACAAAAACCTTGCTAGTGGATCGCTAAGAAAAACCAGTCCCAGTTCTACCCCTTGTTCCTGGACCGTGTATTTTGACTATGCAAGACACAGCACTATATATTGGTTTCTAGTTAAGAGTATGGACCATATCCTATAACAAGTCATCCCAGCCCTGAAAGATGATGTCTTCCAGCTGGCACCATATCTAAATTCTCAATAAGCCCTCTTCGTCCATAGTATCAGGCTACATGGTTCAGGGTAATGAAGAAATTGGTAGGACTAGTGAACTCACAACTGCACTTGGTTCACTATAAATGAGTTCCTTAATCAGAAGAAATACTGTGTGGAATACCACAACAGTCAATAAGGTGTTCTATACAACCATAGATCATGATTTTGACAAAAGCATCATGGACAGGAAAGGCAAACTCATACCCAGAGTAAGCATCTATTCCAAGTTTCCACCACGTTCACGGTGGAAGGGACAAATGTAATCAACTTGCCAGCAAGTGGCTGAAATGGTGCCGTATTGGGGGTAAAGTGTTGATTTTTGCCATTGGAATGTTGGACATCCAGCAATGACTTTTATAGCAGATCAATCTTGATGAGGAGAAGCCTATGTTTTGAGCCCATCATAATATTCATATCTGCCACTATGGTCATTTTGTTCATGAGTCTATTGAAAAAGACTCTTGTGACTGACATCCACGGAATGGTTATCTTGTCTACTCAATTGCTGAAAGCTTCCTCTGAAATGGCTGCCTTTCACTGTGCATTCATGGGGAACACAAATATCTTCTCATCTTATACCCATTCTGAGAGATCCAGCTAAATATCTCTTCTCCAGATCGCCTTATCACCAATCAGTCTTCCAGTCTTGTTCCTGTAAAGTCCCTGACCATCCAGCCAAACCATTAACCATTCCCTGTGGATTACAGTAAATCCATAACTCTGGTCATCTCTCCTTCCAGACAAAGTGCACAACCAGGTTAAGTGTCCAAAATTCTGTTCATTAGGAAGATTTCCCCCCACACATCTGTCAGTTTGTCGTACTGTGGGGGCTTGCGTGTTGCTGTGATGCTGGAAGCTATGCCATCAGTATGCAAATACCAGCAGGGTCATCCATTGCACACAGGTTTCAGCTGAGCTTCCAGACTAAGACAGGCTATGAAGAAGGACCTGCCAATCTACTTCTGAAAAAAACTAGCCAGTGAAAACTTTATTAATGGCAGCACAACGTTGTCTGACATAGTGCCTGAAAATGAGCCCCTCAGGTTGGAAAGCATTCCAAATACGACCGGAGAAGAGCTGCCTCCTCAAAGTAGAGTTGACCCTAATGACGTGAATGGAGTCAACTTTCTGGACCTTCACTTGCTGATGTGGCTGATGTGGCTGCAAACATCCATTAATAATAGGAATGGGGAATGTATGAAGTATGAAACTAGGAAAATTGGAAATCACCAAAAATGAAATGGAATGCATAAACATCGATATCCTAGGCATTAGTGAGCTGACAGGGACTGGTACTGGCCACTTTGAATCGGACAATCATATAGTCTTCTATGCTGGGAATGACAAATTAAAGAAGAATGGTATAGCATCATCATCAAAAAGAACATTTCAAGATCTGACCTGAGGTGCAACACTGTCAGTGATAGGATAATATCCATATGCCTACCAGGAAGACCAGTTAATATAACTATCGTTCAAATTTACGCACTGACCACTAAAGTCAAAGATGAAGAAACTGAAGATTTCTACCAACTTCTGCAGTCTGAAATTGATCAAACATGCAATCAGGATGCACTGATAATTACTGGTGATTGGAATGCAAAAGTTGGACACAAAGAAAAAGGAACGGTAGTTGGAAAATATAGCCTTGGTGATAGAAATGATGATGGAGATCACATGAGAGAATTTTGCAAGATCAACGACTTCTTCATTGCAAATGCCTTTTTCAACAACATAAACGGTGACTATACACATGGACCTCGCTGGATGGAATACACAGGAATCAAATCAACTACATCTGTGGAACATGAAGATGAAAAAGCTCAATATCATCAGTCAAGGCCAAGGGCCGACTGTGGAACAGACCATCAATTGCTCATATGAAAGTTCAAGTTGAAGCTGAAGAAAATTAGAACAAGTCCATGAGAGCCAAAATACTACTTTCAGCATATCCTACCAGAATTTAGAGACCATCTCAAGAATAGATTTGATGCATTGAACACTAATTACTGAAGAGCAGACAAGTTGTGGAATGACATCAAGGACATCAAACGTGAAGAAAGCAAGAGGTCATTAAAAAGACAAGAAAGATTATGAGGGATGAGAGGGGTGGGAGGGGGAAATACTAAATAGACAACAGATAAGTGATAACTTTGGTGAAGGGTAAGACAGTACACAGTACTGGGGAAACCAGCACAACTTGTACAAGGAAAGGTCATGGAAGCTCCAAACTCCCTGAGGGACTGAATTGCTGGGCGAAGGGCTATGGAGACCATGGTCTCAGGGAACATCTAGCTCAACTGGCATAACACAGAATGTTCTACATTCTACCTTGGTGAGTAGCATCTAGGGTCTTAAAAGCCTGTGGGCGGCCATCTAAGATACTCCACTGGTCTCACCCCTTCAGGAGCAAGGGAGAATGAAGAAAACAAGATACGAAGAAAACAAGATACAAAGAAAAGATTAGTAGAAAGTACTAATGGACCACAACTACCACGGCCTCCACCAGACTGAGTCCAGTGCAACTAGATGGTGCCTGGCTACCTCCACTGACTGCTCTGACCAGGATCACAACAGAGGGTCCTGGACAGAGCTGGAGAAACATGTAGAACAAAATTCAAACTCACAAAAAAAGACCAGACTTACTGGCCTGACAGAGACTGGAGAAACCCCAGGAGTATGGCCCCTGGACACCCTTTTAGCTCAGTAATAAATTGACTCCCGAGGTTCACCCTTCAGCCAAAGATTAGACAGCCCCATAAAACAAAATGAGACTAATGGGGCACAACAGTCCAGGGACAAGGACTAGAAGACAGGAGGGGACAGAAAAGCTGGTAATGGGGAACCTGAGGTTGAGAAGGGACAGTGTTGACGTGTTCTGGTGTTGTTAACCATTGTCATAAAACAATATGTGCACTAATGTTTAATGAGAAAATATTTGTTCTGTAAACCTTCATCTAAAGTACAATAATAAAAAAAAAAGAAAAAGAAAAAGACAAGAAAGAAAGAAAAGACCAAAATGGATGTCAGAAGAGATTCTGAAACTTGCTCTTGAATGTCAAGTAGCTAAAGTAAATGGAAGAAATGATGAAGTAAAAGAGCTGAACAGAAGATTTCAAAGGGTGGCTCGAGAAAACAAAGTAAAGTATTACAATGAAATGTGCAAAGACCTTGAGTTAGAAAACCATAAGGGAAGAATGCGCTCAGCATTTCTCAAGCTGAAAAAACTGAAGAAAATATCCAACCCCCGAGTTGCAATAGTGAAGGATTCAATGGGCAAAATATTGAATGATGCAGGGAGCATCAAAAAAGGATGGAAGGAATACACAGAGTCACTGTGCCAAAAAGAATTGGTAGATGTTCAATCATTTCAGGAGGTAGCATATGATCAAGAACTGATGGTTACTGAAGGAAGAAGTCCAAGCAGTACTGAAGATGTTGGTGAAAAACAAGGCTCCAGGAATTGACGGAATACCAACTGAGATATTTCAACAAACACATGCAGTGCTGAAAGTGCTCACTCGTCTATGTCAAGAAATTTGGAAGTTAGCTACCTGGCCAACCGACTGGAAGAGATCTATATTTATGCCTATTCCAAAGAAAGGTGATCCAACCAAATGCAGAAATTATCGAACAATGTCATCAATATCACACGCAAGTAAAATTTTGCTGAAGATCATTCGAAAGTAGCTGCAGCAGCATATCGACAGGGAACTGCCAGAAATTCAGGCTGGATTCAGAAGAGAACATGGAGCCAGGGATATCATTGCTGACGTCAGATGGATCCTGGCTGAAAGCAGAGAATACCATAAAAATGTTTACCTGTATTTTATTGACTATGCAAAGGCATTCGACTGTGTGGATCATAACAAATTATGGATAACATTGCGAAGAATGGGAATTCCAGAACACTTAGTCGTGCTCATGAGGACCTGTACATAGATCAAGAGTGAGTCGTTGGAATAGAAAGAGGGGATACTGGGTGGTTTAAAGTCAGGAAAGGTAGGTATTGGGTTGTATCCTTTCACTATACTTATTCAATCTGTACTCTGAGCAAATAATCTGACAAGCTGGACTATATGAAAAAGAACGCTGCATCATGATTGGAGGAAGACTCATTAACAACCTGCGTTATGCAGATGACACAACCTTGCTTGCTGAAAGTGAAGAAGACTTGAAGTACTTACTGATGAAGATCAAAGACTACAGCCTTCAGTATGGATTACCCCTCAACATAGAGAAAACAAAAATCCTCACAACTGGACCAATAAGCAACATCATGATAGAGAATAGATTGAAGTTGTCAAGGATTTTATTTTACTTGGATCCACAATCAATGCCCATAGAAGCAGCAGTCAAGAAATCAAATGATGCATTACATTGAGCAAAGTACATTGGAGTGTTCAAAAGCAAAGATGTCACTTTAAGGAAAAAGGTATGCCTGACCTAAGCCATGGTATTTTCAATCACCTCATATGCATGTGAAAGCTGGACAATGAATAAGAAACACTGAAGAAGAATTGAAGCCTTTGAATTATGGTGTTGGTGAAGAATATTGAATATACCATGGACTGCCAGAAGAATAAACAAATCTGTCTTGGAAAATGTACAGCCAGAATGCTTATTAGAAGCAAGGATGATGAGACTTCATCTCATATATTTTGGACATGTTATCTGGAGGGATCAGTCCCTGGAGAAGGACATCATGCTTGGTAAAGTAGAGGGTCAGCGAAAAAGAGGAAGACCCTCAACGAGATGGATTGACACAGTGGCTGCAACAATGGGCTCAAACCTAACAATGATCATTAGTATGGCAAAGGACCGGACAGCGTTTTGTTGCATTGTAGATAGGGTCACTAAGAGTCAGAACCGACTTGATGGCACCTAACAACAATAACACCAGGAAGATTTTCCTTCCTTTCTATCCTTTGGGGCCACTCCTGAGGAAGGGTTGTAGTGCTTCAACCATCCACTTTAAGTGCTGCCAGATATGTAGGAGAACCATTTGTAAACTAGGCCCAGGTTTTTCCTTCCTCGGTTAATTTGTCATAGGGAACTCCAATGACATCATAGGTGTGGGTTGGGAGAGTTGTCAATACAACAGGAATAGGCTCCATGGGAATCTGATGCAACCTGTGCTGTCAGGAATTTATTAAGCCAAACCTTGTATTTACCACTTTCATTTGGTAATGAAGTGCTGCTGTACTCATCCAAATTTAGGGCTTGGTGGATTAGATAATATCCAGTTGATGATGGGCTGCTCTGGTGACATGGTAACTATGTATCCCATGGTCAATTATTCAAGTATGAAGCCAGGAGTTGTTTTTCAAAAGGAGAATAGTTGTCTGCAGAAAAGAACATGACTTTGTTCCAAAATTCTAAGGTTCTGTGCTGTGATTCTCCTATCAGAGCATTCGAGGGGCTCCATACAGCATCCATATCTGCCACAGATACTTTAAGCCCCTTTGGATATACTGGCTTATATGGCCCAAATTGCACGGAAGCCTAGACCTGCTGCAAAGCCTTCACTTGCTCTGTACCAAACTCAAAACTGACCTCCTGATGGGTTACTTGGTAAATGGACCAGAGTAGTATACCCAAAGGTAGTACATGTTGTTGCCAGAATACAAAGAGGCTCACCAGGTGTTTTGGTTTTTTATTAGGGGTAGGAGGTACAAGATGCAGAAACTTGTCCTTTACTTTGGGAGAGATATTTTGGTATGTTTGTTCTATTTATCACGGCTGCATAACAAATCACCCCAAAACTTAGTGGCTTAAAACAGCCCTTTATTATGCTCACAGATTCTGTAGCCAGGAATTAGGACAGAGCACAGCAGGGATGGTCTGGCTCTGCTCCACAATATCCAGGGGCTCAGGTTTAAGACTTGAAAGCTGGGAACTGGAGTTCTCTGAAGGCTTATTCACTCATATGTCTGGCAGTTGATACTAGCTATAAGGCCAGGGACCTCTGGTAGTCTCCATGCGGGCCTCTCCATGTGGTCTCTCCAAGCATGATACTTGGGCTCCCTCACAACATGATGGTTGTCTTCCCCAGAGTGAGCATTCCCAAAGAGAGTGAGCCAGACAACAGCTATGTCTGCTTATGAAAAATCTCCCATCCAGATTTAAGAGGAAGGAACATAGATCCCACCTTTTAGTGGGACAAGTGTCCAAGTCAGATTGCAAAAACATATAGGATGAGAGATATTGCTGTAGTCTTTAGGAAAATACAACTTGCCATATGCCCAAACCACTAGACATCTAGAAACCTCACCAAGTTGTCATGCCCTGACATTTTGTGGGACTTATTTCCACTAACATGCTTGTGTCTCATCAAAGCATTTAGGATATTTGCTACCTACTGATCTCTAGGTCAATCAATATAATGTCAAAATTGTAGTAGACCAAATGTCAAATGTCGCTTTGATCTATACTTCAACAAAGAGCTTGACAGTGGACTTAGCTCTACAGTTAAAACTGTGATGGTGTACGGATGTTCCTGCCAAGTGAAATCAAGCTGCCTCTGGTGGTCTATGCTAACAAGATTGGAGAAAAGGTCATTTAATAATCAATAGCTGCAAAACAAGTACCAAGAACTGTACTGATTTGCCCCCAGTAAAGAGACTACATCTGGAACAGCAGCTGTAGTTGGCATTACAACTGATTAAGTTTACAATAATACCCTGTCATTCTCCAAGATCCATCTCTCTGTTCTGCACAAGCTAAATAGGCAAGATGAATGGGGATGTGATTGAAATCACCACCCTGAATTTTTCAAATTTTGATGGTGAAAGTAACTAATCTTTCCAGTTCCTCCAGAAATGTGTTATTGCCTGTGATTTAACTATTTATGATAGGGAGAAGCAGTTCTAGGAGTTTCCATTTAGCTCTTCTTATTGAAATAGTCTTCATTGCAACAGTCAAGGATCTAATATGATGATCCTTTTAGTTTCTGAGTTTGTCTATTCAAAATATACATTTTTTACCAGAGGGGAAGAGCCACACGGTAGGTTTGGGGATCCTTTTGGTCCACTGTGAGATGGAACTCAGTCAAAACTCCATTTATCTACTGACCTCCATTAGCCCCACTCTGATTTGTCAAGCACAGAGAAATTTTGAGTCCCCTGGAATTAGCATCAGATCAGAGCCAATGTCCAGTAATCTTTAATTCCCTGAGGCACAGTCCCTTTGGAGAAGGCTAGAAGAAACATTTTCCATACAAATTTTTGGCAGTGTAGCAGGGTCCTTTCTCAATTGGACATACCCTTCCCTTCAGTCAAGGAGCTCTGGGTCTGTGAATGGCTCAGTTCTAGGAATTGGATGGGGAGACGTAACTCCCTATTGTGGCAATTCAAGTCTCTGTTCTTTGTTTAGAGTTTTTCACTTGTACAGATCAAGACTTTAATAGAGGACTTCTGGGCAACATGGTGCTATAGTCATAAGCACCATGCTGGCCCTCCACAGCAAAGAGCTGAAAAACTAAGTCAAACAGAGTCACACGTCAATCCTGAAACCCTAAGCATCAAATGAAGAGATAAAGAACTCAGCCAAGCGCCCAACAGAATAAGAAACTGACTGAGAACAGAGAGCGAGGAGAGATACATGCAGAGGTCCCCTATCAGCTACCACAGCACAGATCTGCCATCTTGGACTCCTATCTGAGATTGGCGAACAGGGGAAATGAGAAAGCAGCTTCACGGAGCTTCCAGCAGGAGACAGAACAACTGGTAACCAATGATATACTCTTTCCCACCCCCCACCCTTCTTCACCCCCACTCAACCTCTTCTGCTTCCTGCAGCCACAGTCTCTTGGCTGGGAAGCACCGGGTTCATCCCAGTGTCACTTGGATTCCACCTACCCATACTGACCGGCTCCCTGAGTGTCATTAGTTGGCTGCTGGTGGTGCTTTTTTCCACTTCATTAGATTTCTTCCTTACCTCTCACTACCTCCCCCTCCTTTTTCTCAAATATCTGGCTCTGTGGCCGTCTTTGCTTCTTCCTGGGGGGCTGCGAGGCACTGCTCGACTATTGAACTGCTTCCTGGCCTGTGCTGCCGAGCTGGTGGGACCCCCAGGGCTTTCGTTTGTTTGTTCTGATTTGTTCTGTTTTGATTTGTTTGTCTGATTGTTTTATTTTTCTTTTCTTGGCTTGGGAGTGCCTTCTGGCCAGGCAGTGCCACATGGATTGGGAGATACTCCCTTACTCTGCACAGATGCACAGTGACCTCCCTGGGGGCATTTCTTTTTTTCTTGTTTTTGTTTTTGGGTTTTTTTGTTTCTTTGTTTTGTTTTCTCCTCTCTCTTTTTCCCTTTTTGTCTTTCTTCATTTCCAGTTTCTCAATTTATTCTTTTTTTCTTTTACCATTTTTCTTTTTTTTTAATTTTTGTCTTTTTCCCATTTATCAGTCTCTCATCTGTCCATTCCAATAGCAAGCTCCCTTGGCACTCTTTTTTGTTTGTGTGTTAAGTTTTTAGTTCCTGTTCCTCTCTCCTCTCTCTCCTCTTCCGCATAACCATCTTAGCTCCACACATCACAATCTCCCCCCTCCTTCCTGCCTACCTGCACTGTGCACTGAACATCACAACCCCAAGCAGCACAGGCGAGGCCTATGAGAACCAGCCCTGCACTGATTCCCGGCCCACCCTGTTGGCCCTAGTACATGTAACAAACAACACATCCCAGCAACTCCTCTTCAGCTGGACCTGCCCTGCTGTACGTTACCTGAGTGACTGACCCTGCCAATTGGAGAAGGAGGTGGAAAGTATCGAGTCCACAGATGAGCAAACAGCAAAGAACGCACAGCCCACCTGCTCAGACATAACCAAATAAAACAAAAATCAGGACAAAACAAACAAATCTACAATCAATAAATGAGGAAAATAATGACTGAATGCCCCGAAGACAGGAGACAATATCTAAACAAAAACAAGACAGGATGGTTCCAGTAGGAGTCCAAAATAAAACACCAGATAACTTTCCAGTAGAAGAAAAGGCACTAGAACTACCTGAGAGGGAATTCAAATCTCTAAAATTCAGAATTATCCAAGAGTTGAAGCAAAAAGCAGACAAACATGAGGAAAAAATAGACAAATTCATGGAAAAGGCAGACAAATTCATGGAAAATACAGACCAAAAAATGGAAGAAGTCAAGAAAATAATACAGGAACAAAATGCTAAAATAAATTCACAACTAGAAATCATACAAAAATAACAATTACAAATGCAAAAGATTAAACAACAAGATTTCAGAAAGGGACAGCGTCATAAAAGGGGTAAAGAACAGGTTTGAAATGATGGAAGACAGGATTAGCAAAATTGAAAACAAACACTTGGATGCAACTCTGCTTGAGGGAAAATCAGAAAAAAGAATGAAGAAAAATGAAGAAACCATGAGAATTATGTGGGATACAATCAAAAGCAAAAATCTTCGAGTGATCGGAGTTCCAGAACAGAGGGATAAAACAGAAAACACAGAGAGGATCATTGAAGAATTGCTGACAGAAAACTTTCCCAATATAATGAAAGATGAAAAGCTGACTATCCAAGAAACTCAACGAACTCCGTATAAGATAGACCCCAAAACAAAATCATCAAGGCATATCATAATCACACTCGCTAAAGCCAAAGACAAATGAAGAATCCTGAGAGCAGCTCAAGAAAAAAAGTCACATACAGAGGAGAAACAATAAGAGTAAGCTCGGATTATTAACCATGCAGGCAAGAAGACAATGGGATGACATATATAAAACCTTGAAAGAAAAAAATTGCCAGCCAAGAATAATATATCCTGCAAAACTCTTGT
>NW_004443963.1:15264406-15265956 GCF_000243295.1 Trichechus manatus latirostris
GATATGATACTATACATAGAAAACCCTAAAAACTCCACAAGAAAACTACTAGAACTAATAGATTTAGCAGAGTAGCAGGATACAAGATAAACATACAAAAATAAGTTAGATTCCTATACACCAATAAAGAGAACAATGAAAAGGAAATCAGGAA
Source organism: Trichechus manatus latirostris (assembly GCF_000243295.1). Lineage (NCBI taxonomy): Eukaryota > Metazoa > Chordata > Mammalia > Sirenia > Trichechidae > Trichechus > Trichechus manatus. Next base: position 15,264,561 of record NW_004443963.1, read on the forward strand.
AGCAATACCATTTATAACAGCCCCTAAAAAAATAAAATACTTAGGAATAAATCTAACCAGGGATATAAAAGACCTATACAAGGAAAGCTACAAAACACTACTGCAAGAAACCCAAAGGGATCTACATAAATGGAAAAACATACATACCATGCTCGTGGATAGGTAGACTTAACATTGTGAAAATGACATTTCTACCCAAAACAATTTACAAACACAATGCAATCCCAATCCAAATACCAACAACATTCTTTAAAGAGATGGAAAAGTTAATCATTAACTTTATATGGAAAGGGAAGAAGCCCCAGATAAGTAGAGCTCTACTTAAGAAGAAAAAGTAGGAGGACTTGCCCTACCTGACCTCGGAAACTACTATACAACTACAGTAGTCAAAACATCCTGGTACTGGTACAATGACAAACACGTTGCCCAGTGGAACAGAACTGAGAACCCAGATGTAAATCCATCCACCTATGGTCACCTGATCTTCGACAAGGGCCCAAAGTCCATCAAATGGGGAAAAGATAGTCTTTTTAACAAATGGTGCTGGCAAAACTGGATGTCCATCTTCAAAAAAATGAAACAGGACCCATACCTCACACTATATACAAAAAGTAATTCAAAATGGATCAAAGACCTAAATGTAAAGACAAAAACTATGAAGTTCATAGAAGAAAAAATAGGATCAACGCTAGAGACGCTAATGCACGGCATTAACAGGATACAGACCATAATCAACAGCATACAAACTGCAGAAGATAAGCTAGACTACTAGGATCTTCTAAAAATTAAACACTTATGCTCATCAAAAGACTTCACCAAAGGAGTAAAAAGAGAACCTACAGACTGGGAAAAAATTGGGGGACATTACAAGTCAGACTAAGGTCTAACCTCTAAAATCTACAAGAAAATCCAACACCTCTACAACAAAAAAACAAATAATCCACTTAAAAACTGGGCAAAGGAAATGAACAGACACTTCACCAAAGAAGACATTCAAGCGGCCAACAGGTACATGAGGAAATGCTCGCGATCACTAGCCACTAGAGAAATGCAAATTAAAACCACAATGAGATACCATCTCACCCCGGCATTACTGGCACCAATCAAAAAAACTGGAAATAACAAATGTTGGAGAGGCTGCGGGGAGATCAGAAGTCTTATGCACTGGTGGTGGGAATGCGAAATGATACAACCATTTTGGAAAATGATATGGTGCTTCCTTAGAAAGCTAGAAACAGAAATACCATATGATCCAGCAATCCCACTTCTGGGAACACATCCTAGAGAAATAAGAGCAGTCACACGAATAGACATATGCACACCCATATTCACTGCAGCACTGTTCACAATAGCAAAAAGATGGAAACAACCTAGATGCCCATCAACAGATGAATGG
>NW_004443963.1:15267328-15313072 GCF_000243295.1 Trichechus manatus latirostris
GTCGTGGGGTTGTTAACCAATGTCATAAAACAATATGTGTACTGACTGTTTAATGAGAAACTATTTGTTCTGTAAACCTTCACCTAAAGTACAATAAAAAAAAATTTAAGAAAAGAAAATTGAAAACTGCATTGGTGGAAAAAGGCCAGGAAATTTGCACTGAGGCATTTTTTTCCATCACAACAAAGCACCTGCTCATTCTTTGAGGGTAACCAGGGCTGTCCTACAAGAATTTAACTGGGAAACTTTACCCCCTTCACCCTACAGCCCTGATCTTACCCATTTAGACTTCTTTTTGTTCCCAAAACTCAAATGACATTTAAAAGGAACACAATTTGAGTCCTTCAAGGATGCCAAAACTGCCATTTTGACGTGGTGAAAATCGAACAATGCAGAATTCTTCAGGGAAGGGTAGAGAGATGGAAACACCGCCTTCAGAAGTGTATGGACCTAGATGGACGATATGTCAAGAAACAATAGCTTCACATTTTGATATTTTTGTTTAATAAAGATTTCTGTGATTTTGTACCAATTAAAAAAAAAAAAAGACTTTAATAGACTGCCCGACTATTTCAGTCCTAGAGACACCTTGACCAAGTAATTTCTGACAAAGATCTCTCAGGTCATACCATATTTTTACTAATTCCTTCCTGTTTCCACAATGGTAACTGCATACACCTTATCGAGTTCTTTCTCTTGGCTTCCACTACTCCAAGATCCCATCATCTCCACTGAATTCAGGGAGCCCATTTCAAAGATGGTGTCTCCCAATATCATCCTTGGCCTGCAAAAAGCAACCACTACAGAGCCTTTCAAAGAGCCTGATATTCCTCTTATCAGCTGAGGTGGGAATCATTACACGTTCAAAAATCTCTACATGTGATTTGTTGTTGTTGTGTGCTGTTGAGTCAATTCTGACCCATAGCAAACCTACATAAGAGAATAGAACTGCCCCATAGGGTTTCCTAGGCTGTAATCTTTAAGGGAGCAGATTGCCAGGTCTTTTCTCCCGAAGAATGGTTGGTGGGTTCAAACCACTGACTTTTTGGTTAGCAGCCATTGTGCCACTAAGGCTCTTTACATGCAGTTTAACTGATAGAACATGACACAGATTAAAGAGAATAAGGAGTTATGGAGATGCTAACAGTCTTTCAGTGAAGTGATTTTTTCTCCTATCTTCCAACAATGAATTATTATACCTCCCCTTCATGTCTCAGCAGAGGTTTCAGGGGTGGTGAGATCACACCTGAAAGATGTAGCTAGTGTTATCAATTAGGAAGCACTTGCACATTACTACAGATTATGTCTTATTGTTATGAACGTTTTCTACCAAAGATTAACTCTGAGCAGGCACTCTGCCTGCCCATTATATAACTTTTTTTCTCTGTGCAGCTGCACATCTGCACTGCAGTGTTGCTCCATGTCCTCAGATGACCTATTGGAACAAAGCTTCTCTATCCTTAATAGGCCTCATTATGTCTTACCTCACCAATGTATTATTAAAAGCTTTGGTTATGGGAGTGCCCTCTGTATTATCCTAGAGGATGGGTGAGCAGACCACACATAATAAATACACTACAGCATTCCTAGCTCTCTAAGCCTTTGGACCCCTTCCTCTATAATACAGACGAAGTCCCTGACTTATGACGGGGTTCCATTCCAACCACTGTCATAAGTTGGTTCTGACATAAGTCAAATACCTCATTTTCTTTTTTTTTTTTGGTTTTCATTATTATTGCCTTTATTTTATTTGCTTTGTGTGTGTGTGCTTTAGGTGAAAGTTTACAGAGCAAATTAGTTTCTCATTAAACACTTAATACACATATTGTTTTGTGACATTGATTGCCAACTCTGTGATGCGTCAACACTCTCTCCTTCTTGAGCTTGGGTTCCTTATTTCCGTTTGTCCAGCTTTCCTGTCCCCTCCTGTCTTCTCGTCCTTGCCACTGGGCTGGTGTGCCCCTTTAGTCTCGTTTTGTTTTATGGACCTGTCTAATCTTTGGCTGAAGGGTGAACCTCAGGAGTGACTTCAGTACTGAGTTAAAAAGGTATCTGGGGGCCATACTCTTAGGGTTTCTCCAGTCTCTGTCAAACAAGTAAGTCTGGTCTTTTTTTGTGAGTTTGAATTTTGTTCCACATTTTTCTCCAGCTCTGTCTGGGATCCTCTACTGTGATCCCTGTCAGAGCAGTCGGTGGTGGTAGCCTGGCACCAGCTAGTTGTGCTGGACTCAGTGTGGCAGAAGCTGCGGTAGTTGTGGTCCATTAGTCCTTTGGACTAATTTTTCCCTAGTATCTTTAGTTTTATTCATTCTCCCTTGCTCCAGACAGGGTGGAACAGTAGACGTATCTTAGATGACTGCTCACAAGCTTTTAAGATCCCAAACTCTACTCACCAAAGTAGGATGTAGAACATTTTCTTTATAATATTATTGCCTTTCATTATCAGTATTTTTATAAATTCGATCTTTATTTGTCTTTGGGGGTTGGAAACCTTACATTTGAGAATGATAACATCAGCAAATTACACTGCAACATTGTACATAGTACATATTACTAACAATGTTGTTGTTGTTAGGTGCTGTCATGTTGGCTTTGGCTCATAGTGACCCGGTGTACAACAGAAGGAAACACTGCCCGGTCCTGCGCCATCCTCGCAATCCTTGTTATGCTTGAGCCCATTGTTGCAGCCACTGTGTCAATCTGTCTCATTGAGGGTCTTCCTCTTTTTTGCTGACCCTCTACTTTACCAAGCAGGATGTCCTTCTCCAGGGACTGAACCCTCCTGATAACATGTCCAAAGTATGTAAGACATAGTCTTGCCATCCTTGCTTATAAGGAGCACTCTGGTTGTACTTCTTCCAAAACAGATTTGTTTGTTCTTTTAGCAGTCCTTGGTATATTCAGTATTACTAACAATAAGATATACAAAAAAAAAAAAAGAAGAAGAGGATCATAAGTGCAGTTTGTCATAACTCAAATACGTCATAAATTGGGGACTACCTGTACCAGGTGCCAGTGGAACGGTCCTCTGTTAAAAATAAAAGCAAAGAGATTTACTGAAGGTTCAAGACAGTTTGAACTGGGGACACAGCTGATCTCGCAAAGTGAAACCGAATGCTCCAAAATGATGGAGTTACAAAGGCATATTTATGAGGTAAAATACAACATTCTAATTGGAAGTTGCAAAATTAGGTAAGCAGGAGGCAGGACAACTCAAAGTGGGGCTTTGCAGTGATTGTGATTTCGTGGAAACACAAATGTGTGCTATTTGGATTGGTTAGTTTAAATACATGGCTAAGGGGAGTTTTACAGGGTGATCACAAGGTAATTATCTTAAAACATTTCCTGAGGGCTGCTGAGGGGATTTCTGAGAAGGGTCTTGTGTCCAGACCCTCCTTTAGGAACATTCTTTCCGTATCTTTAGTTTAACCATAAAGAAAAACGTTTCCTTTGTTATATACTTAAGTCCAACTAAGGGTTACACCTCAACAGAAAGAAAACAAAAATCCTCACAACCGGACCAGTAAGCAACATCATGATAAATGGAGAAAATATTGAAGTTGTCAGGATTTCATTTTACTTGGATCCACAATCAATGCCCATGGAAGCAACAGTCAAGAAATTAAACGATGTATTGCACTGGGCAAATCTGCTGCAAAAGATCTCTTTAAAGTGTTAAAAAAACAAAGATGTCACTTTAAGGACTGAGGTGCACCTGACCCAGGCCGTGGTGTTTTCAATTATCTCGTATGCATGCAAAAGCTGGACAATGAATAAGGAAGACCGAAGAAGAGTTAATGCCTTTGAATTATGGTGTTGGTGAAGAATATTGAGTAAACCATGAACTGCCAGAAGAACAAAAAAATCTGTCTTGAAAGTACAGCCAGAATGCTCCTTAGAAGCAAGAATGGAGAGAGACTCCATCTCACATACTTTGGGCATGTTATCAGGAGGGGCCAGTCCCTGGAGAGAACATCATGCTTGGTAAAGTAGAGGGTCAGCAAAAGAGAGGAAGACTCTCAACGAGATGGACTGACACAGCAGCTGCAACCATGGGCTCAAACATAACAATGATTGTGAGGACGGTGCAGGACCAGGCAGTGTTTCGTTCTGTTGTACATAGGGTCGCTATAAGTCAGAGCTGACTTGACGGCACCTAACAACAACAACAAGGTCTTGACGGTTCCAGGGGAAATAAGCAAAAGCTAAGATGGAATCAGAGCTCAGACCTGGACTGATCATTCTGATACGTGTCAGGCACCTCAGTTTTGGAACTCTCACACCAAGGAAAGTTCTAGCATCTTCATTTCATTTAATGGACCATTGAGTCCAGATTGCAGCACTAAGAAAACTGTTAAAGCCACTCCCAGCTGTTCAATCTGACAAATTTAATCCAGAATATCTGGTTCCATATTCATAAATTCAGTCCCATCCAACATTGCATTCCTTCTTCCCTGGTCTAACATCCTGAAAATTCATTCCCACGCATATTCCTCAGGTTTTTGCCGCTATAAATTGGCAAGATCTTGCAATTCTTTTGGTACCCCCTCTCAGACCAAGCTTTGTGCTCATCACTTTAGGGTCTGGCAAAATTTGAATTTAATTATGGATCTGAAAACACTGAGAGATGGGGAAGCGGCTTTTGAGGAGAATCAGCATTCCCCTTAAAGCAATTGCCTGAGGTGAGGTGATTACAAAGTCTTCAAGCAAAGGAAGGCTGACTTTCCTATGCAGGGGAGGAAGGGCTGCTTTTCATGGCAAGGAGGCTCAGCAGAACCTGGAGGCTCAAGGTATTCGTATTCATTAGAATCTGCCCAAATGTCCCCATTCCAATTCTCACAGTTTCACTTCTTCCCAATTATTCCCCTAGCTTTGACATAAGAGATCTAGCAAGGCGATGAATTCAATTTGCACCATATTTTAGACACTCACAAAATTAGTCTTTGGGTTTGGTTTTCAGAAATCTTGGCCCTGTGACTACAAGAAATAAAGGGTTCCTTCAGAATTGTCCAGAAGTTCTCTGGTTTTCTACCCATGCCTTGATCTGGTAATTTAAAGCCCTGAGCTTGTCTTTTTATTTCTCTAAGTTCCCCAGTGTTGTCAAAAGAATCCAGCCCTTTGTACCTTAACATTCTATTACAACAGCTGCTTGGTGTCTGTCTTAGTTATCTAGTGCTGCTATAACAGAAATACCACAAGTGGATGGCTTTAACAAACATAAATTTCTTCTCTCACAGTTTAGGAGGCTAGAAGTCCAAACTCAGGGTGCCAGCTCTAGAGAAAGGCTTTCTCTCTCTGTTGGCTCTGGAAGAAGGTCCTCGTCATCATTCTTTGCCTGGTCTAGGAGCTTCTCAGCTCAGGGACCCCAAGTCCAAAGGGCATGCTCCACCCCTGGCTTTTTTTGTTTGGTGGTAATGAAGTCCCTCTCATCTCTGCTTGCTTCTCTCTTTTATATCTCAAAAGAGATTGACTCAAGATCAACCTAATCCTGTAGATTGTGTCCTGCCTCGTTAATATAACTGCCTCTAATCCTGCCTCGCTAACATCACAGATGGCGGGATTTACAACACATAGGAAAATTACATCAGATTACAAAATAGAGAACGACCACACAGTACTGGGAATCATGGCCTAGCCAAGTTGACACACATTTTTGGGGGACACAATTCAATCCATAAAATTCCACCTTTTGGCCCCCCAAAATTCATGTCCTTGGCACTCATGTGTAAAATTCACCCCATCAGTGTTCCAAGGCCTTGCCTTCCATAGCCACTTGACTCCAAGCACTTACAGATGTTTATATGAGTAACTGATTTGCCAATACATGCCATGGTCTACTAGTGTCCCAAGTTTTCCTGGCAATGGGGTCATTGTGACCTTAAAATCTAAAGAGATCAAAGAAACGATTCAAGTTTTCCACATACAAATGTGTGTCCCCCTAGAACTACTTCCAGAAGCAAAAGCAACTTTTGGAAGAGTGAGGAAAGCAAAATCCAGAGAAATCACCACTAGGGTTCAGAGAATTTGCCACTGAAGGGCAGGGATGGTTCTCAAGAGCCCCCAGGAGACTGCTAGGGCTCTCACTTGTGCCCACACACCTTCTCTTCTGCCTTCCAAATCTTACTCCAGTGCCTCTCACTGGTGAGCTAAGTCAGAACCACAAAGGGGAGGAAATTCTGGGAGATCTCTGCCATCCAGAGGAAACCTTAGAAGGAAATGGGAGTGATACTGAGTTGACACAGACAATCTTGTACAGCAAAATAAAGGTTTATCCTATAGCTGCTTCACTTTGAAGACTGTGACAGACCTAAATCCTCCCAATGCTGAGGCTAGTCCTGAAAGTGTCATGCAGAACTTCAAGGACTTTAGACTCTTCCCCTCCCTGCCAGGATGGAACTGGGATCCTAGACTAGGGAAAAGGGGCAACTAAAAACAAGGGAGTAATGGAGAGAAGGAGCCCTGGTGGCACAGTGGTTAAGCTCTAGGCTGCTAACAGAAAGGTTGGAAGTTCAACTCACCAGCAACTCCAATGGAGAAAGATGTGGCAGTCGGCTTCTGTAAAAATTATAGTCTTGGAAACCCTATGGGGCAGTTCTACTCTGTCCATAGGGTCACTGTGAGTTGGAATTGACTCGATGGCCACAGGAGTGGAAAGAAGGATAAAAAGGCAAGGAAAACTCACATGCCTATCTGGGATAATACTGTAAGGACTGAAGGATGACTCAATGGGAAAAGTAAAGGCAAGTTTTTGCTATGGACTTTGCACTTCCATAGTTGTCAAATAGTTGTGTCCTCTCTGGTACTTGTGCCTCCTTCCCAAAGTTGTTGGTGTTACAAACAAGAGGTGCTTAATTACACTAACAAAGAAATGCAAAGTGAAACAACTCTGAGATAATTTTTGGCTTATCTGATTAGGGAAAATAAAACAACTGATAGGATACAAAGAAATGGTCACCCTCACTCTCATACTAATGATAGCAGAGTGAAGAAGCATATTTCTAGGAGGCAATTTGCCAACTTACATATTAAAAATTTAAATAAATGTACTCCTCTACCCAACAATCCCACTCTCATAAATCCAGCTCACAGAAATACTAGTGTGAGCTTGTGAAAATATGTATAAGGATGTTCACTGAGCATTGGTTGTAATAGTCCCAAGTTTGACATCTCTTGAATGCCCATCAGCGGGGATCTGGTTAGTATAACAATGTGTTGAGTGGGAATTTTTGCTCAACTACTGGCACCCAAGACTACAGAATTAAACAAAAACAAGGCATCAAGGACCCCACATCTGAAGAGAACCATGAACAATGGGGCTCAGATACTCTCTCTGGGTTTGGCAATCCTAAATCATCAATAGTGCACTCTGGCCCTGTCCCCACCCCACCATCCCAAAAGACTGGAGTGGAGATGGAAAAAATTGTCAGAGGGATGAATGTTTGACCAGGTAGAAAAGCCGTGGCTTTTCCCCTCCCCTGCCCATGAGGAAGGCAGTGGGTGCTCCCCACTTCCCCATGCTAGGTTAGGATGCTGCCAAGAGCATCAGTAGGAGAAGGTTAGGGCGCCTGCAGAAAGGAAGACTGACATCTCATCCCCAGTTAGATGACCTGCTGCTCTGCCTTCTGAACCTCTTTGATCAGAGAGGTAAGAGAACTGGAGAGAGACAATGGGGCAGTGGGGCGGAAGTGGTGCTGCCTATACTCCTACCACCTGATGTAGTAAGCATGTGGGGACTTCCCAAAATTCAAGGGGACCCTGAAGAAGGTAACTAGCCTTGAATGGTCACCCAGAGCCCACCCAAAAGAGCAGGCCACTTGATGAGGACACCCTAGGCACCAGAGGCTGTGGGGTGTCCCGTGGAGGAGGACAGGATCTGAGGAGAGATGGGGAGCAGCTGAACCAAGTGCATCTTCCTCATCAGGACACTGTGCAGTGGAGAAGTCCCCATGGAGCGTGCACCCCTCCTCCAAGAGAGGGCACCCACAGCTGGGCAGAGCTGGCCAGAGAAGCAGCAGCAACAACAGAGGCTGACCTCAGAGGTACCAGAGAAAAGGAGCATCCTTCTCCAGCCCTCCCCGCTAACAATCCAAACCACGTCCAAGGAGCTGCAACCATGACAGGGCAGGGATGACAGGCACCAAGCGACCAAGGCCCTTCCCTTCCAGCTCTTTCAGCCAAGCATCAAGCCTTAGGGGGAGGAGGCATAAGACTAAAGTTTAAAATAGAACAGGAGTTCAGTAGTGGTTACCAGGGACGGGTGGGACAAAGGGGAAATGGGGGACTCACTGCTTAGGGAACGCTGAGTCTCTGATAAGGGTGATGGGAAAATTTTGGAAACGGATAAGAGTAATGGTTGAACAACATGATACATATAAATAATGTCACTGAATTATACATGTGAAGAAGGTTGAAAAGGCAAATGATTTGTTGCCTATATATTTACCACAAGTTAGAAATGAAAATCGAATGGAAGTGAACTTTTTAAATTATTGACAGTGATTAGAAAGTTATGGAGCTTGCTGGAGATGTCATTAAGGGTTGTGAAGGGCAAGTCCACATAACCTGGCGAAGGGTGCAGAAATGGGAGAAAATAGAACTGCTTCCTGTCTGCACCTCATTGAGTGCTGACTGTTCAATAAACCAGTTACCTACGTCATGCTAAAGCCAGCCGTGAAACATCAGATTCTAAGAACTGGGACAGAGCTATACATACCCACTTGAAAATATGAGGACATATTAACTGAAAAAGTAAATCGTAGAACATGTGTACAGTATGAGCCTATTTGGGGGAAATAAGACACTTGTGTGTGTGTTTATATGTGTACCTAACAAAAACGCACAGGTGCTTAAGTAGAATAAAATGCCTGGCAGGTATATTATACGTTAAGTGGCCGGTGACCAGAAAAACCAAGCAGCTGCGATGGCCTCGATTCTGACTCACAGCAACCCTGTAGGACAGAGGAGAACTGCCCCGTAGGGTTTCCGAGGCTGTAATCTTTACGGAAGCAGACTGCCGCATCTTTCTCCCGCAGAAGCTGGTGAGTTCCAACTGCCCACCTTTCAGTTAGCAGCCGACATTTTAACCTCTGCACAACCCAGGGCTCCTTAAGCAGTTGGAGGCGGGGAGATACTGTCACTTCCTTTACATCCAGAAAAAAAAAAAGTGTCGCGTTATGGATGATTTCTACTTTTTTGTATGTGCTGTTTTCCATGACAAACATATGTTGCACTTGTAACCAGAAAAAAAATGTAAAGAACAAAAAGAAAATGATGTAAAATGAGTTGAATTGAAAGAAAATATAAGCACAGAAAAATGGATTAGGTCCCTTAGAGATTCTGTGCTTGGGAAATACTCATGCTTTCCGGAAGAGGGTTAAGTTCAGAGAGTGACAGTGACCCCTGTTCTTGTGACCTCCTTTCCTTCCTTCCTTTGCTGGAACTTGGCTTGGTGCTGCCACCTAAAGGTCACGGCAGAAATAACTTCAACCCCAATCTGCAGGAGCCGCGCTTCCAGCTGCCGGTTACAATTTTCATTTCTGTTCAAGCTTTTATGGTTTCTGGGTTGACGATGGAGCTTCATGGGAATTTCCAGGGTGAAAGCAAGGTATGAGGAAGTCAGCAAGACAGTGTGAGATAAAGAACGCCTGTGTGCGCATCTGCAAAATGAAAATGTGAGCCCCTTGTTCAAATAGTATTAAAAATTTCAGTGACAACAGTAAAGCATTCAACCCAGTGCGGGACCCGTCTGCACATGGGGCCCTGTGCGACTGCTCAGATCACACACCTTGAAGCCAGCCCTGCTTGTATGCTTGTGTTTGGATGTTGTATGCTAGCAACCCTTTCGTATGTCATTCGTATGTATGTACGTGCACAAATATGTTTATTTGTGTGTATGCATCATGTTTATGTGCACGTTTGTACAAGTATGTATGCCTGGAAGTAGATACAGTTGCTTAGGTTCTATGTAAATACGTATGTGTTTGGGGGGGGGGGCGCGTGCATGCGTGCTTGTGTGTGAAGAGAGGAAAAAGCAGGTGTCTGTGTTCCAGACACGAAGACCTCAAGGCTGACTGAGGCAGGTGAGCAATGGCAAGTGGGCTGACCCCCTGACACTACCTATGGCAGGTGCTTTCAGGCTGCCCACTCCTCTTCCACCATGACCACTTCAGGGCACTTACTTGACTTCCAACGGCCCATGCGTGCACTGACCCCCTTCTCCTGAGGATGTCCTTGGGTTGCTGGAGCAGAGCTGGTAGTTGCAGGGAACAGCTCCCGCCCAGTGACCCTTCAAGTGGGATAACTCTGAGGCACATGTTCCATGCTGTTTCCCAGAGTTCCTTGGGGGAATTAAGTTCCAGTTGCCCAAGTAGTTAGCTTGCCTAATAACACGTTTTATTCCGTTCCTTCCTTCCTCTCTCTTTCCTACTTGAACAAGAATCCTTGTCTCGAGATCAGCTTTGGGGGACCCAAATTCTGATGCAACCCTCCAAGGCTCATAGCCAGGCACTAGGTAGGGCTCTGTTACCAGGGACCTTCCTGAGGGCTCTCCCTCTCATTCTGTCTGCTCAACCAGCTGATGAAGGACAAGGCAGCTGGGTGATGGGTAATGTGTTTGTCTCCTTCAGGCAAAAGCTTTGCATGGGCTCCAAAGAGGGGGCAGCCCTGCGGTCTAATTTCTGACCCTATGGATGTTCTTCACCGCAGCTCTCAGCTTTTCTGCTTCTGAACTGAAAGGGTTTCACTTTTTTTTCTTTCTTTTTTTTTTTTTTTTTAGTGTGCTTTAGGGGAAAGTTTACAGAGCAAATTAGTTTCTCATTAAACAATTAATACACAAATTGTTTTGTGACATTGGTTGCCAACCCTGAGAAGTGTCAAAACTCTCCCCTTCTCCACCCTGGTTTCGCATTTCCACTCATCCAGCTTTCCTATCCCCTCTTGCCTTCTCGTCCTTGCCCCTGGGCTGGCGTGCCCAGTCTCATATACATGGTTGAACTACGAAGCACATTCCTCACGTGTGTTATTGTTTGTTATATAAACCTGTCTAATCTTTGGCTGAAGGGTGAACTTCAGGAGTGACTTCAGTACTGAGTTAAAAGGGTGTCCAGGGGCCATACTCTCCGGGTTTCTCTGGCCTCTGTCAGACCAGTAAGGCTGGTCTTTCTTTGTGAGTTTGAATTTCATTCTATATTTTTCTCCAGCTCTGTCTGGGACCCTCTATTGTGATCCCTGTCAGAGCAGTCTGTGGTGGTAGCCAGGTACCATCTAGTTTTTCTGGACTCAGTCTGGTGGAGGCTGTGGTAGTTGTGGTCCATTAGTCCTTTGGACTAATCTTTCCCTTGTGTCTTTGATTTTCTTCATTCTCTGAAAGGGTTTCTTTCCTTGTTTCTTTTTTAATGCTTTCTGGGGAGCAAGGGTATGTGAAAAATAATAAGACTAAATGGTGTTTATCACACACCTACTCTGTACCGGGTACTATTATAGTGGGCTACCTTTAACCAAACACCAAACAAGTTGTCAACGAGTAGATTCCAACTCCCAGCGGCCCCGTGTGTGTCAGAGTAGAACTACACTCCATAGGGTTTTCAGTGGCTGCAATCCTTTGAAAGTAGATCGTCAGACCTTTCTTCCGAGACATCTCTGTATGGATTCGAACCGATAACCTTTTGTTAGTAGCTGAGCACTTAACCCTTTGTGCCACCCAGGGACTCCTACCTTTGGTGACCCCTTAAGCCCTCACAACCATCCTGTCAGGTGGGTTCCCTGACTATCAGAGGTACAGAGAAAGGTTAAGGAACTTGCCCAGGGTCTCACAGCAGTTTGGCAGCTGAGCTGGCATAGGGGGTTGGGGAGAGAATCCTAAGACCCAAGTCCTGGCTTTCCCCGCTGTGACTTGAGTTAGCAAGGGCAATGAGGTCACTGAGAGACCCAAGTTCTAACCCCAGGCTGCCTCTGAACTGCCCTTGACCTGCTCTTTGACCTTGATAATTCATTCTCCATTCTGGACCCCAGTTTCCCCATTTGTTAAATATGAGGGTGGATGGAGGGGTAAAGGAGACCTTCCAGCCCTTGACCTCAGGTTCCTCTTCAGTAGGGAGCTCAGTAATCTAACTCCTTCAGTTCCCATGGTCCAACATGGTCTGCATGCGTGATCGCCTGTAAATGTTACTCAGGTTAACCCTCCCTGCAGACATTGCCTGGCCCTCACCCAAATGGAACACATCTGCAGCTTTCTTCGTCCTTCACCAGCTTTAAAAGATCCCTGCCATTTCGTTATCAGGAAGAATGTAAGGACCAGCAGCAAATATGGAAAGCTTCGTGCGAATTTCCTTCTCTAAACTCTTTACACAAGCATTCTAGAAGCCTCACCCTGCCCACCCTAATTCTCGAGAAAATCATTGTTTGCATTTCCTGAGAGTAATGTAACCTAGTGGTTAAAAAAAAAAGAAAAAAAAGTTGTTTTCAGTAGGTGCTGACTCATGGCAACCCCATGTGTTACACAGTAGAACTGCTCCATGAGGTTTTCTCAGCTGTAATCTTTAAGGAAGCCAACTGCCAGAACTTTTCTCTGCAATGCTGCTGGGTGAATTCAAACCGCCCACTTTTAGGTTAATAGATGAGTGCAAAAAGTTTAGGCCACCCAGGGACCTTACCTAGTAGCTAAACCAAAAAAACCAAACTTGGTGCCATCAAGTCGATTCCAACTCATAGTGACCCTATAGGAGACAGTAGAACTGCCCCTTAGGGTTTCCAAGGAGCAGCTGGTGAATTCGAACTGCTGACCTTTTTGTTAGCAGCCACGGCTCCACCACGGCTCCACCACGGCTCCACATAGTGGTTAAGGGCATGGATTTCAGAGTTAGCCTGGATTCAAATCTCAGCTCCAGAACTTACTAGCCATGTGACCTTGGGCAAGTCACTGAATCTTTCTGTGTATCAATTTCCAGATCTGTAAGATGGAGACAAAAAAGCTACCTCCCTCACAGTAGGTTAATGCATGTGAATACTGTCGAAGTGATAGATATTATTCTTAATGTGGGCTCCTGTATTTTTCAGTCTCTTACGTCTGGGAGAAGATATATTCTCCTGTTCTCATGGTGACTCGACTTCTCTATGGTAGACATTTACAAGGAGGCTGGGGAGTTGGGAGGTACCTCTATGGGTCAACAGTCTTAACATTTTTTAAAAACCTTGGAAAATACTTGAAAGGTCACAGGTTAAGATAAGTGAACCCAGTGGGTCATGGACCTGAAAGGAACCACGTGAACAGATTGTAGGAGAGGACAGCTTGAGAGCCCCAGAGCATGGGCATTGAGGAACCAGCCGGGAGCAAGTAAGCAGCTGTGGAATACAGATTTCCTCCTCCTGGAGATCTGGAATGTTCTTCACCTCAGAGCCTACAACCTGTTCTAGGGCTCCCAGCAAATTTTACCCTAAATCGCCTAGGGCGGGGATAGAGCTTAGCAGCTCCTGAATTCCTGCTCTGGAGCCCCAAGCTGTTGAATTCCACCCCAGTCTCCTCAGGCACACTCTCCTCTCTCCCTCTTTTCCCCTCCTCTCCTGACCTTTCACTCCCTTCTATTATTCTTGTCTGTGTCCCATTATCACCCCTAGACTGGGAGCCCTCTGGGCACAAGAACTACTCATCCCTGTCTCCCTCATGGTGCCAAACACCCAGCACAGTGGCTCAGTGAGTACTGGAAAGGGATTTGGAATAGGAAAGGCCCAGGCTTGCCTCCTGGCCAGTGCCTTGAGTGGGTCACCTAACCCCTCCCGCTGGAATACCAGGGAGGCCAACAGCACTGGGGTGTGAGTGAGAGGCTGGATAGCCCTCAAATGGGCTTAGTCAAGCAGTTCCAGCCAGGAAGCTCTGTGCTGAGGCCAGGTTCACACCTTCTTTGACTGTTAGTCTGCTTCCCAGCTGGGATGCCTGCAGGGTTGGCCAGAGGGGGAGAGTGGCCAAGCCCTTTGGCAAGCATACTTCTCCATCACATCAATCCATCTAACCATCCCCGAAAACCAGGGCTACTCTTCCGGCTGACTTCCCAGGCTTCCAAACCTGCAGTTTTAATAAGATCATTACTATAATCACAGCCATTGTCATGGCTCTTGATGGCTTGCCCTGTGCCAGGCACAGTCGGGGACAGTGAAAACTACATGCAATGATTTGGAGTGACATAACAAATTTTACTATCTTCAAGGTTCAGAGAAATCTCGCACTAAGGAATTCTATTTAGTTTTATTTAAACTAGCAAAACGCAAATCATTTGACAATAGAACAACTTTTCTCATAACACTATTGTTATAGATTGACCTGTGTCCCCAAAAATGTGTCAACTTGGCTAGGCCGTGATCACCAGTATTGTGTGGTTGTCCTCCATTTTGTGATCTGACGTAATTAACCTATGTGTTGTAAACCTTAACCTCTATGATATTAATGAGGCAGGATTAGAGGAAGTTATGTTAATGAGGCAGGACATAATCTATAGGATTAGGTTATATCTTGAGTCAATTTTTTTTGAGATATAAAAGAGAGAGCCAGCAGAGAGGAGAGGGAACTTCTACAACCAAGAAAGCAGAGCAGGGAGCAGAGCATATCCCTTTGGACCCAGGGTTCCTGCACTGAGAAGCTCCTAGACCAGGGAAAGATTAATGACGAGGACCTTCCCCCATAACTGACAGAGACAGAAAGCCTTCCCCTAGAGCTGGTGTCCTAAATTCAGACTTCTAGCCTTCTAAACCGTGAGAGAATAAATTTGTTTGTTAAAGCCATCTACTTGTGGTATTTCTATTATAGCAGCACTAGATAACCAAGACAACTATTAACATGTCGCTGTGTTCCTTGAAACATATTTGGGAAACCTCAGCCTGGAGGAAGGAAAAACATTTATTACACGTCTGTAAGAAGGTTGAGCACTGTGCCAGTTACTTGTACATTTTCTCAGTTAATCCTGACCACAGCCTGTGAGAGAGGTGTTATTACCTCTCCTCTAGAAATGAGAACAAGGTTCTGACAATGAGATGGTCTTCCCAAGGATATGAGCCTAGCTAGACCCTCAGCTAGGGTTGGAAGGTCTCTTGCTGCGTTTTGACTGCAAACCTGCCTTTGAATTTTTCTCCAAGTTTGCTGCAGCTCCTACTTGTTCCTGTTTACTACAGAGGCCATGATTCTAGGAAGAAGAACGAGAAAATCTGCCTGCTGCCCTGCACCATCACTGACAATTTGCATTTGCAAAACTGGCCACTTGGACTGTTTACTTCCTAATTAAACATACATTCATTTAACTGGGCCTCAGTTTTATCATCTATAAAATGGGGCTATGTAGGGGAGGAGGAAAGGCACGGCTGAAAAAGTTAACTAAATGGTTTCCAGACCCCTGCCCTAGCGTGAACATTCCAGATTTATGATATCCAAATACTCTGCCTGCAATTTGGAGACACGGCCACCAGTGGGCGAGCTGGGCTGGGATTATAGCCATGTGGGCTGGTCAACTGTATCCTAGGTCAGAGCATTTCGAAGCTGCTTTTATACGATTCTCCACAGGTGACACTTTGATATGAAAATGGTCCTGAATCAGTATAGGCAAATGCAGCCCTGCATGACCTGAAGGGGGAATAATTTTGCACTTATGAATTAATGCTACTGAAGACCTGATCCCTGTACCTCCTTGAGACATTAAAATCACTGCGAATCCCACCATCTCAGGACCTCAGGAGCAGGACGAACAAGGAATGCTGTTGGGAACACCACCTGTGGGATAAAGGCCTTAGTGTCTAAAAATCTATGCATGTTATATTTATTTTGCCCAAATTACAGCCTCTCTCATGCATTCTCAGAAGGAGCAAGAGGCTCTCCGGAGTATCCAATGTTTAATTAAAAAGGGTTCCCCTTAACGTTCTGAGATGGCATCTGTAACTGAGACAAAGTTATGAAACATGTTCCATTTGTTCGTTTATGTCATAACATTGAAACTGCTCTCTTAACTTTAAATCGGCTCAACAGCCTGTGTTAAACTGCCTGTTCTAGTTTGGGAGTTTTCTTATTGGAGGGCATTTTGGCAGCTCTCTCCTGCAGTTACAGAAAGGAAAGCTGTGTCTGAACAGGCACGACACTAAATGTAATGTGAAGTTGGAGTTCTGCAGCATCTTCCCAACTCACCTTCCGTACTCTGATAAATGTATTCATGAGTGACAGAGAGTGCTGTTTCGTGCGTGCCTTTGGTAGGCTAGTGGCGCAATGGTTAAGCACTTGGTTGCTAACTGAAAGGTCAGCAGTTGGAACCCATCAGCCCCTCTGAAGGAGAAAGATGTGGCAGTCTGCTTCCGTACAGATTTACAGTCTCGGAAACCTTATGGGACAGTTCTATTCTGTCCTATAGGGTTGCTATGAGTCGCAATCAACTCGACGGCAATGGGTTTGGGTTTTTTTGGATCACACTGTAGGGCTCATCCTGTAGATTGTCACTTGCACCCACAGTGATATGTGGTGAGATCTGTTCACACTGATATATGAGAGGGGTCTTATTCCTTCCGACTGCTGTGGATTATCCCACTTGTCCATTATCCTGCTGACATTTAGGTTGTTTTACTATTACAAACAAAGCTGCAATAAATATCTTTGCATGGGACTTCATGCATGGATGTTTAAGAGTTTCTCCAGGCTATGCAGAAATGGGCATTTCTAGGTTGCAGTGCGTAATTTCAGTTTTGCTAAATACTTTCTCGCTACTTTCCGAAATGGCTGTTCTACACTCCTAAGTCACCAAGTGTAATCGAGTTCCCACATCCTTCATCCTCACCTACACTTGCACTTCAATTTTGTCAACCTGATGAATTTATTGTTTTAATTTGCATCTCTCTGACCACTGGGACTATTGAGCTTTTTTCACTCTTCTATGTGGCACCTTTGGTCATTATTAAACCTTTATGTTCCAGCCAGACTGTAGGCTCCTGGAGGGAAGGGCTGGGTCTCACATCTAAGGCTCTTACAGGGAACAGCCCCATCCAGGTGTAGACTGTCTGCCTTTTCCACCTCACCTCCGAGCCCTACCCTCCAAGGTACTGAGCCACCTGCATCTCCCCAAAGACACCATGCTGGGGTTTTTTCCTACTGTGCCCTCTATCTGGAATAGTTGCCTCTTCCTGTCCACCTGAAAGTACCTACTCATCTTCGAAGACTCAGCTCAAGAGCTATTTCCTCTACGAGACTGTCCATGACAACCACTCCCCTATCTCATATGCCTTAGTCAGGGTTCTCTAGAGAAACAGAACCAGTGATACATAGAAAGACACAGAGAGAGAGAGATTTACTTCAAGAATTTGGCACTTGCAACTGTGGAGGGCTAGCAAGTCCCAAAATCCATAGGTCAGCCAACAAGAAGAGTGAAAAGTAAGAGGGTTCTGGCAAAACGTCTATTTGTAGTCTGGAGGCAGAACATACCCTAGAGAAACTCCTATTTTGTTCTTAAGGCCTTGAACTGATTGAGGCCAGCCCACATTATAGAAGATAATCTGCTATGAGAGGACCCCTGGTTGTGCAGTGGTTAAGCGCTCAGCTGTTAACTGAAAGATCACCTGTTGGAACCCACCAGCCCCTCCGTGGAAGAAAGATGTAGCAGTCTGCTTCCATAAAGATTACAGCCTTGGAAACCCTCTGGGGGCGGTTCTACTCTGTCCTATAGGGTCGCTATGAGTTGATAGCAATGGGTTGGTTTGAATGCGAATCTGCTTTACTTGAGGCCAACTGGTTTAATCATATGTAATTACTTTATAGGAAACAAAGACTGGCTATCTACTTTCGAAAATCAGCCGATGAAAACCCTATGGATGAAAACCCTATGGATCACCACAGTCCAATTCCATTGCACATGGGGTCACCATGAGTTTGGAGCTGACTTAACAGCAGCTAACAACAGCAATTAGTTTATAACAACAGCTAGACTAGGCACCAGGCACCACAACCTAGCCAAGTTGACATATAAAAGTAACCATCACACCAGCCCAGGGAGAGGTAATCGCTTTCTCCTTTGTGCTTCCACTGGCCTTCTAGAAACTTTTCACTCCACGAGTCAAACTTCTGAACATCTATTCACTGATGTGTGTCTTCCACCAGACTCGGGACTTGTGAGGGCAGGTATCGTTTCTCATTCATCTCTGCACTCCCAGTTCACTGGTCAGGCCAAGGGTAGAGGGTGGAGACAGAAGAGGAGCCTGAGTCCCAAATCCAGCTTCCTCAACATGGTCCCTCTGCAGACAGCAGAAACCTTGAGGACAAAAACTGTATTGAATTCATTTTGCCGGACCCTAAAGTGCTAACAGGACTGAGATTTGTGGTGCTTAGTACAAACTTGTTAGCACAACAGTGTGATTGCCTGGAAGAGTAGAAAGTGGCTGTCTTAGTCATCTAGTGCTGCTATAACAGAACTACCACAAGTGGATGGCTTTAACTAAGAGAAATTTATTCTCTCATAATCTGGTAAGCTAGCTGTCCGAATTCTGGGCGTCAGCTCCAGGGGAAGGCTTTCTGTCTCTGTTAACTCTGGAGGAAGGTCCTTGTCATCAATCTTCCCCTGCTTGAAGAGCTTCTCAGCACAGGGAACACCCCCACCCCCGGGTCAAAAGGACACGCTATTCTCCTGACTCTTGTTTCTTGGTGGTATGAAGTCCCCCTGTCTCTCTGCTTGCTTCTGTCTTTTATATCTTAAAAGAGATTGGCTCAAGACACAATTCAATCTTGTAGATTGAGTCCTGCCTCATTAACATAACTGCCGCTAATCCCATCTCATCCACATCACAGAGATAGGATTTACAACACATAGGAAAATCACATCAGATGACAAAATGGTGGACAACCACACAATACTGGGGATCATGGCCTAGCCAAACTGATACATGTCATGGATTGAATTGTGTCCCCAAAAATATGTCAACTTGGTTAGGTCATGATTCCCAGTATTGTGTGATTGTCCTCAGTTTTGTGATTGATGTAATTTTCTTATGTGTTGTAAATCCTAATCTCTGCCTGTGGTTAATGAGGCAAGTTTAGATTATGTTAAAAAGGATTAGGGTGGGATTTAACACCCTTACTCAGGTGACATCCCTGATCCGATGTAAAGGGAGTTTCCCTGGGGTGTGGCCTGCATCATCTTTTATCTTACAAGAGATAAAAGGAAAGGGAATCAAGCAGAGAGATAGGGACTTATACCACCAAGAAAGCAATGCCAGGAGCAGAGTGTGTCCTTTGGAATCCAGGTTTCCTGTGCAGAGAAGCTCCTAGTCCAGGGGAAGATTTATGACAAGGCCCTTCCTCCAAAGCCGACAGAGAACACCTTCCCTGGAGGTGATGCCCTGAATTTGGACTTCTAGCCTACTAGACTGTGAGAGAATAAACTTCTGTTTGTTGAAGCTATACACTTGTGGTATTTCTGTTATAGCAGCACTATGTAACCAAGACAATATACGTATTTTGGGGGGACAAAATTCAATCCATGACAGTGGCCTTGGTCAAAAATGCCTGGGTTTAAATCCCAGCTTCCTATTGGTGTCATCTTGGGCCTCCCCAAGGCTCAGTTTCCTCTTCTTCATAAAGGGGATGATAATAGCTCTGAGGGCTGGTATAAGGATGGAATGAGGTTGTGTGTGTGAAGCATTTGGCACATAACCATATCCATTTGGCATGTTGTCATTTCTAGGTCAGAACTGTGCTGGAGTCTGCTTTAGCTACCGTACTCTGGGTGGCTCCTTCTTTCAGTCGCCACATGGTGATGGGCACATAGTGGCTCTTAATCAAGATGAAGTCTGTTTTTTTCCAGCATCTAGAACACTGCCTTGCAAAAATTAGGTACCCAAGAAAGAAAATGAGCTGAACTCAGCACCTTCCGTAGCATAGGTACTCAACAAATATTAAATCAAGTCAAATTCACCTCCCTGATCCAATCTTACCTTGAAGAAGTCACTCCCTTTTGTGGTGTCAAAAAATAAACAACTCAGAATGCCATTAACAGATTGCTATGCAGGTTAATAACAGTTTTAGAGTTTGGCAGCATGTCATTACTGAGTAAAATCAGTGCTCCAATTAAATAAGATTTTCAGGGTGTCACGGACTGAATTGTATCTGCCAAAAATATCTGTCAACTTGGCTAGGTCATGATTCCCAGTATTGTATGATTGTCTACCATTTTGTAATCTGAGGAGATTTCCCTATGTGTTGTAATCCTATCACTATGATGTAATAAAATGGATTAGCAGCAGTTAATATTGATGAAATCTACAAGATTAGTGTCTTAAGCCAATCTCCTTTGAGATATAAAAGAGAGAGGCAAGCAGAGAGACGTGGGGACCTCATACCACCAAGAAAGCAGCTCTGGGAGCAGAGCGCGTCCTTTGGACCTGAGGTTCCTGAGCTCGGATGCTCCCAGACCAAGGGAAGACTGATGACAAGGACCTTCCTCCAGAGCTGACAGAGAAGAGAAAGCCTTCCTCTGGAGCTGACACCTTGAATTTGGACTTGTAGCCTACTGGACTGGGAGAGAATAAATTTCTCTTTGTTAAAGCTCTCCACTTGTGGTATTTCTGCTACAGCAGCACTAGGTGACTGGTACCACAGTGGTTAAGCACTCAGCTACTAACTGAAACGTCAGCAGTTCAAACCCATCAGCCACTTTGTGGGGGAAAAGATGTGGCAGTCTGCTTCCATAAAACCTAGGGGAGCAGTTCTACCCTACTCAACCCGATCCTGTAGGGTTGCTATGAGTCAAAATTGACTTGACAGCAATGGGTTTGATATATATATACACATATATATAATTGCATCAGGAACTTTGAACAAAAAACTTTTGATTGGATGACAATTATGTCAGGATACATAAATCTTATAAGACAGCAGCATGTGCTCAAACATGATAAAGAATAGGAAATAGAAACCTTGCTAAGATAATCACAGGATCAGCCAGCCATGGTAATAAGACTTCTGGAGTCTTATAAACAGGACATGTTCATTAATCTTCTATTGTTTTCTCAAAGAATAAGTTTCAAGTGTTTTAGTGAGCCTGATCACCTAAATACAACTGTGTGAAACAAGACAAACTGCTTCTAAAGTCTAGTTACAGTTTAAGGCATAACTGTAAGCTTTAAAAAGTATATACATATATGATTATACAGCACATAGGTTTTTAACATTTAATAAGATGACCTTTAGTGTCACGAGCAAGAGAACCTTCTGTTTTCATAAATCAAAACTTATTTTATTTCACAGTGGGAGGAGGGGGAGTGGGGGAAGAAGTGGGGAGATTTTGCTCCCTTCTCCTGGCAGTGATCTGCTTTTGATTTTTCCAAAACATGATGATCACTTTGGTAGACATACTTCAGTGGTCCCCAGTGAAGCACTCCTCCTGTATTAATACCCTCATGCAGTCCCCTTCCACAACAAGTCTGGGCTGAACCATGTGGCTAGGTTTGGCCAGAGGGACATTCGCAAATAAGATGCAAGAGAAGACTTGGTAAGAACTTACACTCATTGATTCTTTCTTGTCCCCTTGGAAGGTTCCTTCCTGGAACCCAGTCTCCATGCCATGAAGAAGCCCAAGTTAGCCACAAAGAGAGGTCACACAAAAATAAAGTGATGCCAACCCCCAGCTGTGGCACTCAATCCAAGTGAGGCATCACGTATGTGGGAGAAAGAGCCATCTTCGGATGCTACATGAGCCGTACCTGCTGAGCCCTGCCCAAGTTGCACAATAGAGAGCAAAGAAATGATCATTGTTCTAAAGCCACTAGGTTTTGGTAAAAGTTGGAATACAGCAATAAATAACCAAAACAATCACCCATGAGTAGAGTATATTCTGAGAGTGGAAGTCAGTGACCTGGGGGTGGGGTATGCTGCTGGCGTGGAGACTCAACAGGTAAAAAACTTCAGCATCAACTGGAAGACATGACTATCTGATCTGGAACCTCTCCTCGGGGGGACTCTGTTCCCTGGGGCCCCAACTCTCAGGTCCCGCCTTTGTTGTTACCAAGGATCCTTATCGGTTAGGATGTTTGGCTGCTTAAACAGTTAGGCTCATATTCCAGAAAGGCTAGAGGCTTCAGCTGGGCTGATGGAGCAGCTGTGCATGGTGATGGAGGACCCAAATTGTGCTGCTATCCACAGAGTCATTTACTTCTAAGGGCAGTTCCTGTGGTCACAGGATATCTGCCAGGAGCAGTCCAGGCTCCATGGTTCCTCATTCACATACAGAAGAGAGAGATGCCGCCATTGCTCTTGCTACGGCTGCAACACCATCTCTTGCTATCTTCTGTGTTACAGCTCCTCCCTCCCTCTGTCTCCTCGTGTCTCCCTTTAAGCCTAGTGGGATGGCAAAACTGACCAATCCCCTCATTAGGGTTTTATGCACCTTATTTGCATTAGCACAAAGCTGTCCGATCCCCTTGGTGGGCCACAAGCACCTTATTTGCATAGTCCCACCTAATCTTTGTGTGGGAGTCACAAAGACTATGGCTAGAAGGGCCATGTTAAGTAATTCACTGCAGCTCAAGTGTCCGCAACGGGGCCCCTCTACGTTGGGCATGAGGGAGAAGCCAGACAAACTAGCTTAAGACAGAGTCCCACTCAGCTCTCACACCTTTCCGGAGATTAGGAGAGAAGGTGTGAGTGTGTGTGTGGGGGTGTTCTGGAGGAGAACCCCCAGTTGGTTTGCCAAGCACCACACATTGTCCCCCACCCCAGCGTGTACAGACAGATGGCCCCAAGCAGAGGAGAAGGGTTCAGATTTGTGCCTTTCTTTATTGCTAGCACTTCCTCTGAGCGGAGGGCACCACTTTTGTGTTGTATTTAGTACTTTGAGCCCCTGGCTTTGCTCTTTTCTCCAAATTTCTCATCCAGTGCTTTCTGCAAGTTCATGTTCATAGCATTTTTCTGGTGCCACCGTCCTGCAAAGAATAAGGAAGGAGCTGTCACAGATCATCCAGAGGACCTCTGGGGTGCCCAGGCCCCAGCAGTGATCCACACCTCTTCCAGGTCCTCCCCAAGGCTCTATCTCCTGCCCCGGATTCTTTCTTGGACCTTGAAGCCTACACACCCTGCCCAAGGAGGGGAGTTCCTACCTCCCATTACCCCCATCTCCCCACCTACCCAGATCATCCGTCTTCCTGCCATGCCAGTGTTCTGTGTCCCGCACTGATTTCTCAATCACCTCTGGGGTGTAGGAGGCCTTCATGAGGCTCTTCGTCTCCTCAGGGGCCCCTGCAGAACCCCACAAATAAATCTCCAGATGACCCATCTCAACGGAGTTTATACTTGGGTGTTAGTTTCCCTATGGATGGTGGATTGTGGAAAGGGAGGGGGTTTGGGGAGAGTTTCAGAGTAAGGCAGGCCTAGATGCAAACCTCAGCTCTGTCATTTATGGGCAGTGTTCTTAGACAAGTTGTTAACCTCTCTGAACTCCAGTTTCTTTATACAAAGGTATTAAATTTTCTTACAAGGTTGGGAAGATTAAATTATTGGACATTCGTTGTAGCATCTGGTATGTCATAATTATTAATATATGTCTGTTCTCTATATGCAAAAGTAAAACACACAGGAGGAAATAAGTTACCATTCCAAGATCTAGCAGAAACACCAGAATTTGAATGATCATATACAGAATATAAAATAAGTATAGTCAATGTTTGAAATTATGAAAAAGAGGATAAAATGTGAGCAAAGAATAAGGAAGGATCTAGAAAGAGAAGACAGGTTGGTAAAAGAAGTAAATGGAACTTTTAGAGAAGAAGCATATTGTTATTTGATGTGAGGTGCTGTCGAGTCAGTTCTGACTCTTAGCAACTTGATGTACAACAGAACGAAACACTGCCCTGTCCTGCATCACTCTCACAGTTGTTACCATGTTTGAGCCCATTGTTGTAACCACTGTGTAAATCCATCTCGCTGAGAGTCTTCCTCTGTTTTGCTGATACTCCCTACTTTACCAAGCGTGATGTCCTTCTTGATAACATGTCCAAAGTACATGAAACAAAGTCTTGTCATCCTCACTTCCAAAGAGCACTCTGGCTGTACTTCTTCCAAGACAGATTTGTTGGTTCTTCTGGCAGTCCATGGTATATTCACTATTCTTCACCAAAGGATCATAATTCAAATGGATCAGTTCTTCTTCGGTCTTCCTTATTCATTGTCCAGCTTTTTCATGCAAATGAGACTATTGAAAACACCTTAGCTTGGGTCAGGCACACCTTAATCCTTAAAATGATGTCTTTGCTTTTCAGTACTTTAAAGTGATCTTTTGCAGCAGATTTGCCCAATGCAATATGTTGTTTGAGTTCTTGATTGCTGCTTCCATGGGCATTGATTATGGATACAAGTAAAATAGAACCCTTGATAACTTAAGTGTTTTATCGATTTATCATGATATTACTTATTGGTCTAGTTGTGAGAATTTTGTTTTCTTTATGTTGAGGTGTACAGCCCTTAATCTATATCAGTAAGTGTTTCAAGTTCTCTTTATTTTCAGCAAGCAAGGTTGTGTTATCTGCATATTACAAGTTGTTAATGAATCTTCCTCCAATCCTGATGCCCTGTTCTTCTTCATATAGTCCAGTTTCTCGGATTATTTGCTCAGCATACAGATTGAATAAGTGTGATGAAAAGATATGACCCTGATGCACACCTTTCCTGGTTTTAAACCACGCAGTATCCCCTTGTTCTGTTTGAAAGACTGCCTCTTGGTCTAGGTACAGTTCCCCCATGAGCACAATTAAGTGTTATAGAATTCCCATTCTCTGCAATGTTATCCATAATTTGTTATGATCCACATAGTTTAATGCCTTTGCACAGTCAATAAAACACAGGTAAACATCTTTCTGGTATTCTCTGCTTTCAGCCAAGATCCGTCTGACATTAGTAATGATATCCCTTGTTCCACATCCTCTTCTGAATCCAGCTTGAATTTCTGGCAGTTCCCTGTCAATGTACTGCAGCAATTGTTTTTGAATTATCTTCAGCAAAATTTTACTTGCATGTGATATTAATGATATCGTTCAATAATTTCCGCATTCTGTTGGCTCACCATTCTTTGGAATGGGAACAAATATGAATATCTTCCAGTCAGTTGGCCAGGTAGCTGTCTTCCAAATTTCTTGACATAGACTAGTGAACACCTCCAGCACTGCATCCGTTTGTTGAAACATCTCAGTTGGTATTCTGTCAACTCCTGGAGCCTTGTTTTCCACCATCCCCTTCAGTGCAGCTTGGACTTCTTTCAATACCAACGGTTCTTGATCATATGCTACCTCCTGAAATGTTTGAACGTTGACCAATTCTTTTTGGTACAGTGACTCTTTGTATTCTTTCCATCTTCTTTTGATGTGTTGTTCAATATTTTGCCCATAAAATCATTCAATATTGCAACTAGAGGCTTGAATTTTCTTTTCAGTACTTTCAGCTTGAGAAATGCTCAGTGTGTTCTTCTCTTTTGGTTTTCTAACTCCAGGTCTTTGCACGTGTCATTATAATATGTGACTATGTCTTCTCGAGCTGCCCTTTGAACTCTTCTGTTCAGTTCTTTTACTTCATCATTTCTTCCTTTGCTTTAGTGACTCTCAGTTCAAGAACAACTTTCAGAGTATCTTCTGACATCCATTTTGGTCTTTTCTTTCTTTCCTGTCTTTTTAATGACCTTTTCCTTTCTTCATGTATGATGTCCTTGATGTCATCCCACAACTCATCTGGTCTTCGGTCATCAGTGTTCAATGCATCAAATCTATTCTTGAGATGGTTTCTAAATTCAGGTGATATATACTCAAGGTCATATTTTGGCTCTTGTGGACTTGTTTTAACTTCCTTTAGCTTCGACTTTAACTTGCATATGAGCAATTAATGGTCTGTTCGGAAGTCAGCCCCTGGTCTTGTTCTGACTGATGATATTGAGCTTCTCCATTGTCTCTTTCCACAGATGTAGTCGATTTGATTCCCGTGTATTCCATCAGGTGAGGTCCACGTGTATAGTCGCCGCTTATGTTGTTGAAAAAAGGTATTTGAAATGAAGAAGTCATTGGTCTTGCAAAATTTCATCATGCGATCTCTGAAGTCGTTTCTGTCACCAAGCCCGTATTTTCTAACTACTGATCCTTCTTCTTTGTTCTCAACTTGTGCATTCCAATCACCAGTAATTATCAATGTATCTTGATTGCATGTTTGATTAATTTCAGACTGCAGAAGTTGGTAGAAATCTTGAATGAAGCATATAATAATTAAAATTAAGCTCAACGGATGATGAGATGTCTAGGATTTGCTTCAACATAATCTGGAGTGAGGATGGATGGCTGGGTGGGAGATAGATGAAACAAGACTGGCT
The DNA here is from genome assembly GCF_000243295.1 of Trichechus manatus latirostris. NCBI lineage: Eukaryota > Metazoa > Chordata > Mammalia > Sirenia > Trichechidae > Trichechus > Trichechus manatus. Next base: position 15,293,671 of record NW_004443963.1, read on the forward strand.
ATGTACTGATAATTGTTGAAGCTGGGTAATGTGTACAACATCTATTCATTAAACTATTGGCTCTGCCTTTCTATAAATTTGAAAATTACCATCATAAAAGCTCAAAAACCAATTCAGTGAACAGGTAAAATAGCAGGTTTGATACAGCTGACAGAAAACAGTAAATTGGAAGATAGATCTAAAGCTATTAGAATGCAGCACAGAAAAAAAAGATGTGGAAAATATGAAAGAGATGTTAAGATGCAGGTTAAATGAGAAAACTTAACAGATATGTAAGGAGTCCCTGGGTGGCACAAACAGTTAAGCACTCAGTTACTAACTGAAAGATTGGCAGTTTGGGTTCATCCAGAGGTACCTAGGAAGAAAGGTCTGGTAATCTACTTCTGAAAGGTCACAACCATTGAAAAATCCTATGGAGCGAAGTTCTACTCTGACACAGGGTAGCCATGGGTCAGAATCGACTCGACAGCAACCAGCATATATGCCTAATCGGAGTTCCTAAAGGACAGACTGAAGAAAATGGGGGAGAGGCAATATTGGAAATGATAATGGCTGAAATTTTCCAAAATTGATGCAAATGTGAATCCTTAGATTCAAGAATCGTAGTTAAGTCCAATTCGAATGAGTAAAAAGGAGTCCTTACTTAGGCACATCCAAGTAAAACGTAGATTGGAAATCTTAAAAGTAGCCATAGAGAAAAGACAGATTCCTTACAAAGAATAACAATTAGTTTGAATTTAACTGTGGAAGCTAGAAGAAAGTAGATTAATATCATCAAAGTACTGATAGAAAAACAATAGACTGCCTAGAACTGTTTACAATACAATCCTCTTCCAAGAGCAAGGACAAAATAAAGGATTTCCTGACAAATAGAGCCTAAAGTTTACCAACAATAGAACCTCACTTATAAAAAAAAGCAAAACAAGAAAAAAACTTCTAGACAACATACTTCAGAAAGAAAAACATGATCCCAGGAGGAAGGTCTGAGACACAAGAAGGAGGAGTATGTAAAAAAAAAAAAAAAGAAAGAAAGAAACCATGAGTAAATGTAAACATACATTAATAATAATAACAATATCCATATCTAATTTATGGGGAAAAATAATGATGATGACAGCTAACCATTTTTTAAGATTTACCATGTGCTAAGCACAGTTATAGGGTTGCTATGAGTCAGAACTGACTCATCAGGAAATGAGGTTTTTTTTGTTTGCGTTTGTTAAAGCACAGTTCTAAAAGCTTTACATAGATTTACTCATTAAATCTTCTCAACAACCCTAAGACGTAGGTACTATTATTATCTCCACTTTACTGTTGAAGACACTAAAGCGCAGAGAGGTTAAGTGAAAGATCTAGTACTCAAACCCAGGCCATGTTGCTCCAGAGTTCAACTACTTTGCATACGTAGAATTAAAATTCTGTAAATAATAACGTGTAAACTGCGGCGGGGGAGAGGTCATTAAAGTTGAAGCCTCCTAAGGTCTTTATATTATTCAAGAAAGCCTAAAAACCTTGAATAACTTTAGAGTTTGTTGCCTTGTTCTTGTTAAGTGCCATCGAGTCAACCTTGACTCGTATTGACCCTCTAGGACAGGGTAGAACTGCCCCATAGGGTTTCCAAGAAGCAGCTGGTGGATTTGAACTACTGACCTTTTGGCTAGCAGCCGAGCTCTTAACCACTGTGCCACCAGGGCGCTAGAGTTTGTTACCTAGGCATGTTAAAATGCAAAGGTAGCCACTAAAAGAATAGGAAGAATAGAGAAGGACAAAAACTGTATTGAGAAAAAAGAAAGCTCACTCAGAAAAAAGACAGGAGAAGAAGCATAGAAAAAGCAGTGCAAATACAAAACAAAACAAGATAAAAAAAGATCCAAATATATCAGTAATTAAAATAAATATAAATGGATTAACCTATTGACGAAAAGATGATCAGATTATATAAAAATTTTCCAGTACATATCTTTTAAATAAGCACACTTAAAAGGATACAGAGACAATAAAAGTAGAAGGATAGAAAAAGATATACCAAGCAAATACTAAGCAAAAGCAATCTGGTCTATCTATATTGATATCATTAAAAAATATACTTTAAGGCAAAGGCACTACGAGAAATGAAAATGGCTGCAAATCATTAGCGATGTAATAATTCTAAACTTGCTGCACTGGAATAATCTCAAAATAGATAAAGCAAAACTTGACAGAAATACAAGCAGACATTGACAAATCAGCTACGATGGGGAAGAGGTTAAGTACATCTTTCAGTAATTAATAGATCATGCAAAGAATGTTAATAAGGAATTAGGAGATTTGTACAGAAGCAATTAACAAGCCTGTTCTATTGGATAAACACAGAACCCTGCACCCAAGAGATTATTTTCAAGCACAAGCAGATCATCTCCAAACAATGGACTGTCTTCTGGGCTGTGAAGCGAGCTTCAACAGTTTCTAAGGACTTGAGATCGTTCTAGGCTGTGTTCTCTAACAGTGATGCCATCAAACTGGAAATCATTTTTTTAAAGCAATCTTTATTGTGTTTGTTATTTATGGCTTTCAAGGCTTACATAACAGAATGTTGTATGTTAGAAGTGTTGGCTGAGGCCCTAAGGTAGGATAGAGATCAGATATAAAAGTGAACTGTGAAGCCAACTCCTCACATGAAAATTAAAAGTAGGCATCTAAAAACTAGTTAGAGAACTTCCCACATCATCGTGGGTATGAGAACGATCAGATCTGGGGAAACTGGTGAGCATGTTTTAAGAGGATTTCTTTAGCTTTTTAGGTACTGTGAACACCTGTTCCCCAAAGCAGAGATAGTGCCACCTCTCAAGTTAAATGTAATTATCGGTTGTGTTGCCGTCCAGTCGATCTCGACTCATAGCGACCCTATAAGACAGAGTAGAACTGCCCCATAGGGTTTCCAAGGCTGGAATCTTTACAGAAGCAGACTGCCACATCTTTCTCCTGTGGAGCAGCTGGTGGGTTCGAACCGTCTACGTTTCAGTTAGCTGCCTAGTGCTTAACTACTGTGCCACCAGGGCTCCTTAAATACAGTTAGAGGGGATTGAATGGGGTCACTTAGGAGCTTCGTGTGTAGTCTGAAGATTTTGGAGGACACCAAGGCTAGAAAGCTGATGGGATGTGAACAGAGTCTATGAGGAGCGTACCACCGAAAGTCGGAGCGAGGGGGGATTGGCTAGAAGGAAAAATGTATCACCTGCATCATAGAAAGTGCAATACCATGTTCCATTGGGGTCCTCTGGAGAACCCACAAAAGTACCCATGAGAGAAATGCTCAGCATCAAATACAGCCAAGCGAGATAGTGCAAAACTATCTTAAGACAAAACTAGTCAAGTAAACACCCTCTTGATCCTCTTAGTGTGTCTCCTCCCTCACCTCCCACCCCCCGCCTTGGACCCTGTGATGTCAAAAACGGGAGGAAGTGAGTGCAAAAGAGAGAAGCTGCCTTGGCCTGGGGAGAAGGCGGTGATGATTAACATACTGGACTGGCAAACAGTCAATTGCTGACTCAAGACTTAATCAACGTAAAGTAATCACAGAAACTCTTCTTCTCCCTTCTTACTCTTCCCTCCTCCCTCCTTCTTCTTCCAACTAAGTGAGAGCCAAAAATCATGGGACCAGTATGCGTTTTCATCCAGGGACAGTGAAAGCTCCATCACCAATGAATAGGTTGAAAAGCCCAGTGAGAGACAAAAATAAAAGTAACGTACATGGCATCTCATGAGTGCTACCTGTTCTGATTATACCTGTTTTAGAAAAGAATAAAGGCTGAAAATCAACCATCTGAGCATCCAACAGGATGAGGCAGAAGAAGAATAGAAAGAGAAAGAACCAGTTCTCATACAAAAGAACAAGAATCCAGAATCCCTTCAGACTTCTCAACAGCAATACTGGAAGCTTGAAGATATGGAGCAACACTTCCAAAATTATGAAGAAAAGTGGTTTCCAACCCAGAATTCTTTATGCAAGTAAACTAATCGTCAAGTATGAGGGCAGAATAAAGATATTTTCAGATATGCAAGGTGTCTTTTATTTCTCTCTCACTCTTTCTCAAGTAGCTAGTGGGAGATGTAGGCCAACCCATGGACAAGGGAGTAAACCAAGAAAGGGGAAGACACAGAGTAGAGAAAGCAGAACGCCAACACCAGAGAGGTAAAGGACATCCTGAGAAAACAGGTTTGGAGAGATCCCTGGATAGCACTGACACAGAGGGGAACCAGATTGGAGCAGCAGTGACTCAAGAGCTTGGCATGTTGAGGGCTGCCCTTCCCATGATCCCTGCTGCCCGCTCTGTGCCCCGAAGGGCAGAACGCCCAGGTAAGACCAGCCCAGATTTAGATTTGTACTTGGTTTGTCTGACCACATGCTGACATTCCTCTCTTCCCTCCATGCTCTGCTGCCTGCAGCAGGTGAGAATGCTTTGACTTCCTAAGAGCTGGAGCCGTGGTGAGTTTGGAAGCAGAAAACAAACAGTGGGCCACTTGCCTGGACCATATTCCTGTAGGACATCCCATACTGGCCCGCCCACAGCCCTATCAGTGCCCCAGCTGCAGAGACCCCCAATATCCAGGACTCATGGCCAGGCCACCACCTTCCCCACGTGGAGCTCGCTAAACTGTCAGGAAGCCAAAGTCAGAGTAGGACCCAGAGTCTGTTCCATCTACCTTCTTCTGGATCCAGCACCTAACTATGGCGGTTTCCTTATACACATCACCACCGGATGTCTGTTTTCTTTGTATTTGACAAATAATCACATAGGCCTTACTAGTGCAATATTCTAAGCACTGTGCAAATACTAAAACATTTTATCCTCTTTAAAAAATAGCCTCAACAATGGGCTCAAACATATCAAAGATCATGGAGTTGACACAGGACTGGGCAAACTTTTGTTCTGTTATGCATAAGCTTGCCATGAGTCGGAGCCAACGGGGCAACAGCTAACAACATCCTCTTAAAAACCCTATGAGGTTATGTTAGTGTTGCTAGAATAATTTGGAAAAAGATAGCAGGAATAAATTGCACAACTTGAAGAATGTAATCAATGCCACTGAATTATACATGCAGAAATTGTTGAGTTGGTGTATGTTTTGTTGCGTATATTTTGACCACAATAAAAAAAAATTAAAAACCTATGAGCAGGTGCTATTATTATTCATATTTTACAGAGATGGAAACTAAGGTACAAAGAGATGGTTGTTGTGTGCCATCAAGTTGATTCCAACTCATAGCGACCCTATAAGACAGAGTAGAGCTGCCCTAGAGGGTTTCCTAGGCTGTAATCTTTACAGGAGCAGATCGCCGGGTCTTTTCTTCTGCAGAGCAGCTGGTGGGTTTGAACCACTGACCTTTCAGTTAGCAGTTGAGTGGTTAACCATCGTGCCACCCTTAAATCCCTTGCCACTGAGTCAATTTCAACTCATAGCAATTCTATAGGACAAAGTAGAACTGCCCCATAGGGTTTCCAAGGCTATACATCTTTAAGGAATCAGACTGCCAAATCTTTCTCCTGCAGAGTGGCTGGTGGGTTCGAACTGCCAACCTTTCGGTTTGCAGTCAAGTGCTTAACCATTGCACCACCAGGGCTCCTCAGAAGTGTAGAGTACCTTGCTATTATGCACAGGTAGAAACTTCACGGATGGCAGAGGTGCACTGTAGGTCACTGGGGAAAAGATGGAACTATTCAATAAATGGTGCTGAGACCATTGGTAATCCACATAAAGAAGGAATTAAAAATGAATCCCTACTTCACATCAGAAGCAGAAATCAACTCCACACAGATTAAAGACTTAAATGCGAAAAGCAAAACTATGTGTTTTAAAAGGCTATATAAAAGATTATTCCCGTGACTCAGCCTGGGATAGGATTTCTTCAACCTGCTCCTCCTGAAACCTTCTCTATCTCAGTAAACAGCAACCCCATCCTTCCAATTGTTCATGCCAAAAACGTTGAAATCAACCTTAGTTCCTCTTACACCCCAAATCCATTCATCGGCATATTCTGTTTGCTCTTCCTTATGCCGATGAACCAGTTGCCATCAAGTCATCTTGACTGATGTGTGTTAACCTCATGTGTGTCAGGGTAGAACAGTGCTCCCAGTGTCGAGAATATACACAGCAGAACGTACACCAATTCCATAGGGTTTCCAATGGCTGATTTTTCAGAAGTAGATCTTCAGGACTTTCTGCCAAGGTGCCTTTGAATAGACTCAAATCTCCAACCTTTCAGTTAACAGCTAAATGCGTTAACCACTTGCACTTCCCTGGGACACCTCCACCTTACACAAATACTCAGAATCCTATTACATTGGACCACCTTTACCACAGCCACCCTGGGCGGCCATATTGCACAATAGTGCCCTCTGGAGTTGTGCAGTGCACTAGCCTGGCTCCCTACTCCAAGCCGCCATCATCTGTCCCACCTGGGTTTTTGCAGTTGCTTCCTCACTAGTCTCTGTTTCTGCCCCAGCTGCCCTACCATCTGTTCTGCACACAGCAGCTGGAGTGGGCCTTGAACCTAGGTCAGACAATGCCACTCTCCGGCTTAAAACCCTCAGTCAGCTTCCCCTCTCACTCCCCAAAAAAACCTCACAGTGGCCTACAGCCCCTTCAGGACCTAGCCCATTTCCTCTCTGATTTCATCTACTGACATGCTTTCTCTCACTCCTGTTCAGTCACATGAACCTCACCAACCTCTAACAGCAAGCACACAGGCTTACCTGGGTGGGTGGAGACAGAGAGGGGCGCATGGGAGGGGCACGCTGACAGTGGTGTTGTGGGGGTGGTAACACCCTATTTTGTAGTGTTTGCCAATTTCTGGAGTGTAAATACTACTACCAGGGCTGATGTTAACATACAATGATGATACCCGCTGAAACTATTGCCCCGAGGTAATCCTTAAACCTTAAACCAAAAACATCCCCTGAAGTCTTCTTAAAACCAAACGATAGATTAGCTCACAGAATGTCTGCCTTGAGCATTGTGCTCTTTTAAGATCTATCTATATGGGATCAAACTGACAAGAGTAACTCCAAAGATTAGATAGGAACCTTAGGGGGCGCTGAGTTTATGTTAACGGGGGAGGAGCAACTCAGAAAAGGAGGGCGAGAGTGTTTGCACAACTCGAAGAATGTAATCAATGTCACTGAATTGTACTTGTAGAAACGGTTGAATTGGTGTATGTTCTGTTGTCTATGTTCTCAACAACAACGAAAACAAAAATAAATAAATAAATCCTAAAAGAAAGAGAGATAGTATGATGATGCCAATCACCTCAGAAAACTTAACAATTGACCTTGTGACCTGGTACGAGCTGGCTCCAGTACATCCTTGGCACAGTTCTGTTTCTTAGGCTGGATGATAGGTGCACAGATGTTTGTATATTATTACTTTACACATGTGTATGTATGCATTACCATATAAGGTTGTAGGTGAGAACTATTTTGTGATAACTGTTAAAGAGAGAAGTGGAAAGCAGGATTCCTGGACCCAGGCCAGACGAGAACTGAGCTGTATTTCCCTTCCCCCTCTCTCCCCTCCACACCACCCCTGCAAGCTCAAAAGAAAACCCAGAAAGCCTTCCACGCTGTCTGGTTCCTCAGGTAACAGGGATCTGTGCCAGGTGGAGGAGGTTTGCCAGGGGAGGGAAGAAGGAGGAGGGCCAGAAAGAGCTGACCCACTCCAAGGAGGTTGAACTAGAATGTGAGGGCAGAGAGAAGCCCCTGCATGCTGACCATAGACCCCCTCAGAACATTCCAGAAAACCCTTGGGTATAAGGTCATCACCAGGGAGGTGGGTTGTTGCCAGGGAAAGGCTACAGGGTTTGGAAACAGAAGAAAAACCTGAATTAGAATCACAGATCCCCTTCATGTAACAGAGAGGTCTCGGCAACTTGTCTCAGTCTGCCTATGAATGTAGCTAATAGTACTCCCCCCCAATCAAACAGGACCACGCAGACCCACAGGAAACGCTGTAAATGTTGGAGTCTCCAGCCCACCCTTCCTTTTCCCAGGAGGTGCCACCACTGAACTCTGAAAGAAAAAGAACCATCTGAGAGCTACTGGACGTTCTGTACATGCTGCGAGCCAAGCGCTTTCGTGCTCGGGGTTCCACAGAATCCTGCCAACAACCCAAGAAGGGCCATGCCAGCATTAGCCCCATTGTGCTGAGGAGGCACTGAGGCTCAGAGAGTTGAAGGATCTGGCCCAAGGTCACCAGCTAGTGAGTGGCAGAGTTGAGCTTTGAATCCAGGAAACCTGATATTGTCACTGTGACTGAAGGCAAGCAGGCCAGTGGTGCGGAGGCCTCCTACTGGCAGATTAAGAAGCCAGAGGTGTGCAGGGAGTGAGGGGCTTTGTGCACAGTGTGACTCACTTGCTGAGGGGACTGGCCATTCCCAGGGCCCAGCAGAGAAGAAGCCCTTGGTGCCATGAAATGAGTGACCCTGGTGGTGTACTCCAGGGTCCTTAGACCACATATGAGGTTCAGGAAGGGGTGGACACTCAAAGGCCTTCCCTGGCCAATGCTATCGGGACCACGGATTTTCACAGCCTCCACCCTTGCCCTCTGGCCTGACCTTGAAACAAGTTTGACCGCATGTTGTAGCCCAGATCATAGTAGTCTGAGAAGATGGAGGAGATTTCCACGGGACTCTGGATCCTCCTGGGCCATGAGCTTGACTTCTTCTGGCACTCCACGGCTTCACTAATGGCCCTTTGAGCCTGAGCAGGGAGGGAGGGAGAAGAGACAAGGGATGGGAAAGCAGGGCCAAGCCCTACATCTCCCCTCTAAGTCCTCCTCCCTCTGACCCTGTCCTCACCGCCCCCTAACCCACCCTTAGCCTGCAGACCTCCACAAACCCCTGGGGCCCAGGGAGCTGGGAAGCCACACACAGACACATACGCCGTGGGCTGGGGGCACCAAGGCTAATAACTATCATAAAACCTCCTCCAACATCAAGCATCTACTCTGGGCAGCATTAGGAGAGGTCCTTACAGGGGGACATTATTCCTGCCTGTTATAAATGAGGAAACTGAGCCTCGGGGAGGACAGGGCCTTGCCCAGGTCACACAGTGGGTAAAGCACAGAGCCCTGGCTTGCCTCCAAGGATGAAAGCATCACTCAACTACAGCTCAAGGTGGGCCCTTAGATTTCACGGAAACCAACTCATTTCTTGTACCAGTGGGGAAACTGAGGCCCAGAGATGTTGAGCCCAGGCCTATCAGCCAGAAGCCTGGGTCTGAGTCCCTACTCTGCTATATAACAGCTGCCGACTTTGGGCAAGTCTGTACCTCTCTAGGCCTCAGTTTTCCTACTTGTAAAATGGGGAGAAGAGAGAACCGAATGGTCTTTGAAGTAGCTTCCAGCTCTGACATTTGCTGGCTTGATGACACCTGTGACCTGTGTCACAGCTGAGTAGAAAAGCCAGATCTCTTGATTCGAGCTCAGGACAGTGGTGGCTGAAGAGAGAAATGTCATCTCCCCAAGACCAAGAGGGGCAGTGGGAGGTCATGACCATACATCTAAACCTCATATTGGGATAAGAGCCTCTGGTGGGGGAGGGCATTTAGGATTGTGGCCTCTCAGACTTGCTGACAGGTGGGGTCACCACACCTTAAGATAACAAAGTGGAACGGGACCCTGGAGGGGAGCCTTTATGAGCCTAGATCTTCCACTTGCTCACAGTGTGACCCTGAGCAGATCATATTACCTCTCTGAGCTTTAGTTTTCACATCTCTAAAGAGCAGGGCAACAATATTTCCTCCTTGGCCTATTGCACAATGTAGTTGCCAACGAAGGTTGAGATAGTGGCCTTGAAAATATGGTTGGAATACCTTAACATTTGATTATAAATGGCTCGTGAATTTTATGTCAAGTTTCAGTTGATTAATAGTGACTGCCTAGAATGATATATATCAGGTGGGAAAGAGTGTCAGCATGGATTAGTGATGTTTATCATGAATGCAGGCGAGGAGAGTTGTGGTATGTGTGCCTTGTACTTGCCAGCAGGGTCTAGTCTAACTGCTTCACTTTACAATGTACTTATTGGAGCTCAGAGAGGGGAAGTAATTTATTCAAAGTTACTCAGCATTCAGGGGCAGAGCCAGGATTCAAACCCGGGTCTTCTGATTCCCAGCAAATGCTGTCCACTCGCTTGATGCTGTCTCCTTAGGAGACTTGTTCAAATTGAAAACATCTGATTTAAACACAGGACTTATAACTGCAAAGGCATTAAGGGCCAGGGCTCCAGAATCTGCAGATCCCGTTTGGATCCCGGTCCCACACAAGTGGGCGACTTGGTGAAGTTATTAAACCCTTCTAAGCCTCAGGTTTCTTATCCATAAAATGGGGATAGTAACAGTACCTTCTCATAGGGCTGTTGGGAAGAGTAAACGAATTATTATATGTGAAGAGTTTAAATAGTGCACAATGCCTGCACATAGCAGATGCTCAGTAAATATTAGCTTTCCAATGATATTGGAGCCCTGGTGGCACAGGGGTTAAGAGCTCGCCTGCTAACCAAAAGCTCAGCAGTTTAAATCCACCAGCTGCCCCTCGGAAACCCTATGGGGCAGTTCTACTCTGTCCTACAGGGTCGCTATGAGTTGGACTTAACTGGATGGCAATGGGTTTGGTTTTTTGGAATGCTATTATTATGGGGACTCTAATAAGAGCAGGTGTCTTTTGGGTCCTCGGTATAAGTCTCCATGGGTAACCCTCCTGCTGCCCCCTTAGCCTTCTGTCCCCCTGGTCTGACACCTGCTCCTCAGTGACCAGCTGGTCCACCATGTTGCTCCCAAACTTGTGGCGAATGTTGTCAGGAATGACGCTCCTCTCCTGGCATGGGGGTGGGCCCCTCCCGTCCTGGGCTTCCAAGCCTGCACCTCCTTCAGGACCCTGGCCTGGCAGGGCCCCCTCTCGGAAGGTGCCCCTGTTCTCCCTCAAAGAGGATCTGGAGCTCCCCTTCCACAGGGGCTGGGGCTGTGGGTCCATCCCCGGAGAGTCCTTGTGAACGGCTGTTGGGGGTGGAGGCTGCACCTTCTCCAGGTGGGCCAGCCTTAGCTTGCTGCTTCCAGTGCTGCCTCCCCGGTTTAGGGGTGAATGCGGGGAGAGTGGGGCCTGGTACTTGAACTGCGAGGTGTCCAAGGGGCTATGGGCTGTTTTCCAGGAGTCCGTATCTTGCTGGGCCTCCTTGCTGTTCCGGTGGGCCCTGGTCAAAGTGGTCGTACCTGAATGGGGGAAGAGACATAGACAAATAAACTCAGAAAGTGAGGGGCAGGAAGGAGACACAGAGATGGGGTGGGGAGAACAAGCAGACAGAGAGACCCAGAGACCCAGAGAGAGAAAAAGAGACAGGGACAGACAGAAGTCATAGGAGTCAGCAGCGTGGTGAGAAGGAAGGAGAGAGGCAGGGAGAGAAGATGTTTCAGCCGCCAAGCCCCCCATACGACAGGGTCACAGTCACTTTCTTACCCTACGTTGCTTTTGACAACAGGGGCTGCAGCCAAGCCTGTCCAGCCCTGAGACCTAGCTGTGTGACCTGGAGCAAGGGATCTGGCCTCTCTGTACTTCAGTGTCCCTGGCTCCATTTGATTAAGCTCCTTCCCTGCCTTGAGTCCCACAGTAATCCAGTGAGGGAAGCCGGCAGATGCGGAGGCTGACTGAGGGCCTTCCTTGGCTTGATGCAAAGTACCAGAGTAGGTCTGGAGCTCGATCTCCCTCCCCACTCAGGGAAGCTCCCCAGCCCCCATTCTGTCTGTTTTCCAGAGCTAATCAGGTGGATCGTCCCAGCCATCCTGGCTCTCACATCCCCACCTGATGTCCCCCCACACCTCTGCCCCTGACTCCCAGTCTCAGTGGGGCTCCTGCTCTCAGCCTGCCGCAAGCCCAGCCCAGCCCAGCCACTTCACTGCCGTCCCTCATCATTCTCCTCACCCACCCCTGGATCCCACCAGAGGGATGGCCACTTGACTTGGTCACCATCCACATCCTGTGATATGCCACCAGGCTGGTTTTGCCTCCTGGAAGGCCAGCCCTTCTTTTCCATACATCAAAGCCCTATCTTTCTATTGTGGTTCAATTGTTGTTAGATGTTAGCTGCCATGGCCCCCAACTCATGGTGACTCCATGTACAACAGAACAAAACACTGCCTGGTCCTGCACCATCCCCATGATCAGCTATGGATTGGATTGTTGTGATTCATAGGGTTTTCATGGGCTGGTTTTTGGAAGTAGTTTGCCAGGCCTTTCTTCCTTCTCTGTCTTAGAGTGGAAGCTCTGCTGAAACCTGTTTATCATCTTAGCAACACACAAGCCTCCACTGATGGGTGGTGGCTGCGCATGAGGTACATTGACCAGGAATCAAAGCTTGTCTCCCACGTGGAAGACGAGAATTCCACTATTGAACCACCACTGCCTTGTGGGTTGAACTGTGTCCCCCAAAAAGATATGTTCACGTCCTAACCCCTGGTACCTGTGTATGTAACCTTGTTTGGAAAAAAGGTCTTTGCAGATGTTATTCGTTTAAGTGAGGTCATACCAACTAAAGTGGGCTCTAAATCCAATATGACTGGCATCCTTATAGGAAGAAGCAAAGACGCAGAGACACACAGGGGAGAAGCCCATGTGAAGACAGGACAGAGATTGGAGTGATGCAGCTGCAAGCAAGGGTCACCAAGGACTGCTAGAAGAGCAAGGAAGGATTCTTCCCTAGAGATTTCAGAGAGAGTATGACCCCAGATGGCACAAATGGTTAAGTGCTTGGCTACAAGCCAAAAGATTGGTGGTTCAAACTCACCCAGAGTCACCTCAGAAGACAGGCCTGACAATCCGCTTTCAAAAGGTCACAGCCTTGAAAACCCTACAGAGCAGTTCTACTCTGCACGCATGGGGTCGCCATGAGTTGGAATTGACTCGAAGGCAAGTAACAACAACCTAGCCTAACTGACACCTTGATTTCAGACTTCTGACCTCCACAACTGTGAGAGAATAAATTTCTGTTGTTTTAAGTCATCAAGTTTGTGGTACTTTGTTACAGCAGGCCTAGGAAGCTAATATGCTTGCCTTCAAATGCAGCCCCACCAAGAAGTCCCCCCACACACACACTACCCCCAGCAGGGCCAGCTTCCTCCTCTTAACTCCCCAACACTTGACACATCTCTCAAGATGCTCAGTTTGTGAGCTACAGAGCGCCTCATTTTCCCTCCTAGGTGGGAAAGGGAGGGATGTTGAGGCAGGGTCCATGTGCAGTGAGTCAGTTCTGGGCCCTCACAGTACCCACCAGAGAGACTGTATGCATGAGATGATGGTGGAGTGACTCAGTGAGTGAGGGGATAAGGGAGTGGCTACAGGGTATCAGACCCAGAGTAACACTACCTCGTGGATCTAAGACACTCATTTCTTCTCATGCTAACATCTCTGACGTCAGCCTGTATCTGGGTTATCTAGTGCTACTGTAACAGAAATAGCACAAGTGGAGGGCTTCAACAAACAGAAGTTTATTCTCTCACAGTCTAGTAGGCTAGAAGTCCAGATTCAGGGTGTCAGCTCCAGAGGAAGGCTTTCTCTCACTGTCGGCCCTGGAGTAAGGCCCTTTTCATCGATCTTCCCCTGGTCTAGGAGCTTCTCCATGCAGAAACCCCAGGTCCAAAGACGTGCTCTGCTCCCAGCACTGCTTTCTTGGTGGTATAAGTCCTTCTGTCTTTCTGCTCATTTCTCTCTTTTATATCTCAAAAGAGATTGACTTAAGACACAACCTAATCTTGTAGATTGAGTCCTGCCTCATTAACATAACTGCTTGTAACCCTGCCTCATTTAACATCATAGAGGTAGGATCTACAACACATAGGAAAATCACATCAGATGACAAAATCGTGGACAATCACATGATATGGGAATCACAGCCTAGCCAAACTGACACACACTTTTGGGGACACACGCAATTCAATCCATGACAGGTTGCCTGTGACCATTCATGGGCTAAAAAAGCCCTGGGTCATGGATCAACCGGCAGTGTTTTCTCGCAGCGAACATAAGTAATGATGTATCTCATAGCCCTTGGCAACTTGGAGCACAACATTAGAACACCCGAGGAGTAGGTACTTTTTTTCCTTACTGGGAAAAGCCCAACAAGACAGAGGTTGAATCACTTCCACTGCCTGCCCCCATCCTCAATCCAGGGTTACTGCTGTGAAGGTGTTCAGTATCTTCCCTCCAAAACTTTCTGGAAGGGTCCTCCCTCCCTCTCCAAAGATGCATAGTTTTGTTTTGCTTTTGTTTATAAATAAGATTAGATTCTATGCATTATTTTGTAACTTGCTATTAAACACTTACCACTATACCTTGGGGGTCTATTAGTGTCTGCGACTATAGATGGATCTTTCCTTTCAAACAGCTCAGGATTTAGCCCCTGCCCCACATTCAGCTGCCTTAAGCATCAGGCTTTAGGGTTTTCATTTAACTCCTACCAGACCCTGCTTTGCTGTGGGTGAGTGGTGGTGCTCTGGAAGAGTCCCTCTTGTCCTCTCCATGGAGGGCTGCAGATTCCACCCCAAGGCAGTGCGAGACAGAGAAAGCTGAGGCCCAGGCCTGCCTGCCAGCTGAAATCAGACAGCCTTATCTTATTCTCAGTCCTTTGTCCCTGTAGTGGACTGAATTGTGCCCCCCAAAAATATGTGTCAACTTGGCTAGGTCATGATTCTCAGTATTGTGTGATTGTCATTCATTTTGTGATCCGATGTAATTATCCTTCATTTTGTGATGTGTTGTTAATGTTATGAGGCATATTAATGTTAAGGCATGCAAAGGTTAATAAGTGTGTGTTATATCTTGAGTCACAGCCTTACAAGAGAGTCACACCCTTACTTGAGTCACATCTTTTATCTTACAAGAGATAAAAGGAAAGAGAAGTGAGCAGAGAGGAAAGGGACCTCATTACTACCAATAAAGAAGAGCCAGAAGTGGTGTTGTGGCCTTTGGACCTGGGATCCCTGCTCTGAGAACCTCCTAGACCCAGGGGAAGATTGATGCCAAGACACATGGAGATTTCCAAGGAAAGCTGGGCCCACAGATGTTGAAAGGAGACAAGGACCTTCCCCCAGAGCTGACAGAGAAAGCCTTCCCCTAGAGCCATCACCCTGAATTCAGACTTCTAGTCTTCAGTCCATTACACAAAAGGCAGAGATGAAACCTGTTACCCCAGGTTGCCCTACCTCCACACCTCACCCAGGGCTCTGCCCCAGCAAGCAGGAAGCCAACTAGAGGAGTGGGGATGGGGGGGTTGGTACACCTTCTCAGAAGAGGGAGGCAAAGTGCAGGAAGGGCACTCAGCATCCAGGTAGTCAATCACAGCCTCTTATCCTATAGTTGGGGAGACTGAGGCCCAGTGCAGGAATGGAGCTCTCACTGGCCTGACCCAAAAAAAACCAAACTCATTGCCGTCGAGTCGATTCTGACTCATAGTGACCCTACAGGACAGAATAGAACTGCCCCATAAGGTTTCCAAGGAACACCTGGTGGATTTGAACTGCCAACCTTTTGGTTAGCAGCAGTAACTGTAAACCACTATGCCACCAGGGTTTCCCCTGGCCTAACAGGACTCAGAAATCAGACTCTACCATCTCCCCAGGCTTAGCTCCTGGCTGTCTTCTCTCACAGCCTAATCACACTGTCACCACATCATGTAGTGTAATTGCCTGCTCATCCTCTGCCTGCCCCTTGAGGTTATGAGTGCTCTAGGGGTAAGGACCTCACCTTGAATCCCCTGCCTCAAAAAACCAATGTATTCATCTATTCATTCATTGAGGGCCTACTGTGTACCAGGTGCTGTGCCAGGCTCTGGGGTTACGACAATGACCTAAACAGGCCAATCCCTGTCCAGTTACAGCTAAATGTATGTGGAATGAATGAAGGCATGAATGAATGAAGGTCTACATCTGTCATTTCTGGAATCTCATTGCAACTCCACCTTTCCTCCACTCCATTCTTCCAGCTATACAATGAGGAGGGTAAATTCCAAGGTGAAAAACCCTCAGTGAAATGGCTGGCACAATAATAGCCATCAGAATGGACTCAAACATACCAATGATCATGAAGATTGTGCAGGACCAGGCAACATTTCCTTCCGTTATACACGGGGTCGCCATGAGTCCCAGCAGACTCAAGGCAACTAACCAACCCAAAATCAAACTCATTGCCATCTAGTGAATTCTGACTCATCATGACCCTATAGGACAGAGCAGAAATGCCCCACAGGGTTTCCAAGGCTGTAGTCTTTATTAAACGACGCAGAAAGCATCAAAAGAAGACGTAAGGAATACACAGTTACTATACCAAAAAGAATTAATCAACTTTCAACCATTTCAGGAGGTAGCATAGATCAAGAACCGATGGTACTGAAGGAAGAAG
Source organism: Trichechus manatus latirostris (assembly GCF_000243295.1). NCBI lineage: Eukaryota > Metazoa > Chordata > Mammalia > Sirenia > Trichechidae > Trichechus > Trichechus manatus. Next base: position 15,310,090 of record NW_004443963.1, read on the forward strand.
TCCAAGCTGCACTGAAGGCATTGGTGAAAAACAAGGCTTCAGGAATTGACGGAATACCAATTGAGATGTTTCAACAAACAGATGCAGCGCTGGAGGTGCTCACTTATCTATGTCAAGAAGAAACTTGGAAGACAGCTACCTGGACAACCGAATGGAAGAGATTCATATCTGTGCCCATTCCAAACAAAGGTGATTCAACAGCATGTAGAAATTATTGAGCAATATCATTAATATCACACACAAGTAAAATTTTGCCGAAGATCATTCAAAAGCAGTGACAGCAGTATATCAACAGGGAACTGCCAGAAATTCAAGCCATAGTCAGGACAGGATATGGAACAAGGGGTATCATTGCTGATGTCAGATAGACCTTGACTGAAGCAGGGAATGCCAGAAAGATGTTTACCTGTGTTGTATTGATTGTGCTAAGGCATTCAACTGTGTGGATCATAACAAAATTATGAATAACATTGCGAAGAATAGGAATTCCAAAACACTTAATTGTGCTCATGAGGAACCTGTACATAGGTCAACAGACAGTCTTTCAAACAGAACAAGGGGATACTGCATGGTTTAAAGTCAGGAAAGGTGTGCATCAGGGTCGTATCTTTTCATCATACTTATTCAATCTGTATGCTGAGCAAATAACCTGAGAAGCTGGACTATATGAAGAAGAACATGGCAACAGGATTGGAGGAAGACTCATTAACAACCTGCAATATGCAGATGACACAAGCTTGCTTGCTGAAAGTGAAGAGGATTTGAAGCACTTACTGATGAAGATCAAAGACTACAGCCTTCAGTATGGATTGCCCCTCCACAAAAAAACAAAAGTCCTCACGATTGGACCAATAAGCAATATCATGATAAACAGAGAAAAGATTGAAGTTGTCAAGGATTTCGTTTTATTTGAATCCAAAAATCACTGCCCATGGAAGCAGCAGTCAAGAAATCAAACAACGCATTGCATTGGGCAAATCTGCTGTAAAAGACCCCTTTAAAGTGTTAAAAAGCAAAGATGTCACTTTGAGGACAAAGATGTGCCTGACCGAAACCATGGTGTTTTCAATCACCTCATACACATATGAAAGCTGGACAATGAATAAGGAACACCAAAGAAGAATTGATGTCTTTGAATTATGATGTTGGCGAAGAATATTGACTATACCATGGACTGCCGAAAGAACCAAGAAATCTGTCTTGGAAGAAGTACAGCCAGAACGCTCCTTAGAAGCAAGGATGGCGAGACTTCATCTCATACTTTGGACATGTTATCAGGAAGGACCAATCCCGGGAGAAGGACATCATGCTTAGTAAAGTACAGGGTCAGCGAGAAAGAGAAAGACCGTCAATGAGATGGATTGACACCGTGGCTGCAACAATGAGCTCAAGCACAACAAGGATTGTGAGGATGGTGCAGGACCGGGCAGTGTTTCGTAGGGTGGCTATGAGTCAGAACCAACTTGATGGCACTGACAACAACAATCTTTATGGAAGCAGACTGCCACATCTTTCTCCGTGGAGCAGCTGGTGGATTCAAACTGTCATCAGTTAGAGCGGGGCTCTTAACCAGTGTGCCACCAGGGCTCCAAGGCAACTGGCGACAATAAATCCTACTTCATATGGTATCACAAGGATCAAAAGAGCAATGATCAGAGTTTTGCAAACTTAGTGGTTTATCAGAGTTACCCGGTGCACTCCTTAGACATACAGCCCCTCCCAGAGCAGATGCACTAGAATCTGTGGGAGAGGTCAGGAATCTGAGGGTTTAACGAGGGCTCATTGAAGAAAGATACCAGTGAGAATCCCACCCAAGCTTGCTGGGCTCCCAATCCCAATCCCCTGCCCACCACCTGCCAGGACAGCCACCCTTCACTCACCTGTAGGGAGCCTTCCCAGAGCAGACCCTACCCCATTACTGCTGCACTGAAACCTTTTGCTCTTTCTCGGGGCAGACCCTGCCCTTGGACTAGGCCCAGGACCTGGCCTGTCCTCCTCTCTCACCTTCCCCCTAATCTGCAAACTCTATCTCTTTAGGCGACTGGCCCCCTTTCATTTCCAGGCATTGCTCTCGCTGTTACCCTCCTGGAACGCTCTTTCCTCCCCTCCTGGGGCCACATCACCCCTGGGAGTCACATATACCCCACCCACACCCGTGGCCATGATCTCCCACAGCCCTGTCCTGGTGCACTGAGTCACTGTTTCCCCTCTTAGCTCTGAGCCCCCCAAGTGGGGACTGTACTGGGGTCATAATCCCCAGGCCTGTCACAATAGCGGGGAGGGGTGCTCACAAATATTCCTTCCCCTCCTCTCTTCTGTATTCAGATAGAAGGCTCCTAGGAAATCAGGGACAGGACAGTGGGTCTCGGGACCAAAGCGAGAGTGAGGGAGAAGAGAGAGGGGCTGCTCCCTGCTGCCCCCAGGGGTCCCCTCCTGAGGCCCTGGGTGCAGATTCTGCACATCCTGATCCTTGGTCCACCATGTCTACCTGCTCTGTGGCTCAGCTCCATGGTCTCTCTTTCTCGGACAGGTAATTCCAAGGTCAGTCCTATAGACAAAGAAACTCGCTCATCATCTCAGATGACACAGGTCTGGTGATTGAGCATAGACTGAGAACTGAATAGGGGGGCCTCCTGCCGTCTGCCCGGCCCTGACCTGGGGCCCCTCCATGCTGCTCCTGGTGCTCTCTGGCCCTCCCCGGACCCCCAGAGCTTCCTGCCCCATCCACTCCCAGCACTGGGCTCTGCCTCCAGGACCTCTGCCCTCTCTGGAAAGCCTTGGTCTCCCCCACCACCGGGACTTCAAAGACCTTTCTCAAACAGCCTTGGGACCCTGGGCTCCTCTTCCTCCTTCACAGCTATTTAGATTTGTGTTGTGTTGTGTCCCCGAAAAATATGTGTTGGAATCCTAACCCCTATACCTGTGGATAGAATCTCGTTTTGGAATAAAGTTTTCTTTGTCATGTTAATGAGGTCATACCAGC
>NW_004443963.1:15313172-15328846 GCF_000243295.1 Trichechus manatus latirostris
AAAAAAGTCCTCACGATTGGACCAATAAGCAACATCATGATAAACAGAGAAAAGATTGAAGTTGTCAAGGATTTCGTTTTACTTGAATCCAAAAATCACTGCCCATGGAAGCAGCAGTCAAGAAATCAAACAACGCATTGCATTGGGCAAATCTGCTGTAAAAGACCCTTTAAAGTGTTAAAAAGCAAAGATGTCACTTTGAGGACAAAGATGTGCCTGACCGAAACCATGGTGTTTTCAATCACCTCATATGCATATGAAAGCTAGACAATGAATAAGGAACACCAAAGAAGAATTGATGTCTTTGAATTATGGTGTTGGCAAAGAATATTGACTATACCATGGACTGCCGAAAGAACAAAGAAATCTGTCTTGGAAGAAGTACAGCCAGAACGCTCCTTAGAAGCAAGGATGGTAAGACTTCATCTCATAATTTGGACATGTTATCAGGAAGGACCAATCCCGGGAGAAGGACATCATGCTTAGTAAAGTACAGGGTCAGCGAGAAAGAGAAAGACCGCCAATGAGATGGATTGACACCGTGGCTGCAACAATGAGCTCAAGCACAAGGATTGTGAGGATGGTGCAGGACCGGGCAGTGTTTCGTAGGGTGGCTATGAGTCAGAACCAACTTGATGGCACTGACAACAACAATCTTTATGGAAGCAGACTGCCACATCTTTCTCCGTGGAGCAGCTGGTGGATTCAAACTGTCATCAGTTAGAGCGGGGCTCTTAACCAGTGTGCCACCAGGGCTCCAAGGCAACTGGCGACAATAAATCCTACTTCATATGGTATCACAAGGATCAAAAGAGCAATGATCAGAGTTTTGCAAACTTAGTGGTTTATCAGAGTTACCCGGTGCACTCCTTAGACATACAGCCCCTCCCAGAGCAGATGCACTAGAATCTGTGGGAGAGGTCAGGAATCTGAGGGTTTAACGAGGGCTCATTGAAGAAAGATACCAGTGAGAATCCCACCCAAGCTTGCTGGGCTCCCAATCCCAATCCCCTGCCCACCACCTGCCAGGACAGCCACCCTTCACTCACCTGTAGGGAGCCTTCCCAGAGCAGACCCTACCCCATTACTGCTGCACTGAAACCTTTTGCTCTTTCTCGGGGCAGACCCTGCCCTTGGACTAGGCCCAGGACCTGGCCTGTCCTCCTCTCTCACCTTCCCCCTAATCTGCAAACTCTATCTCTTTAGGCGACTGGCCCCCTTTCATTTCCAGGCATTGCTCTCGCTGTTACCCTCCTGGAACGCTCTTTCCTCCCCTCCTGGGGCCACATCACCCCTGGGAGTCACATATACCCCACCCACACCCGTGGCCATGATCTCCCACAGCCCTGTCCTGGTGCACTGAGTCACTGTTTCCCCTCTTAGCTCTGAGCCCCCCAAGTGGGGACTGTACTGGGGTCATAATCCCCAGGCCTGTCACAATAGCGGGGAGGGGTGCTCACAAATATTCCTTCCCCTCCTCTCTTCTGTATTCAGATAGAAGGCTCCTAGGAAATCAGGGACAGGACAGTGGGTCTCGGGACCAAAGCGAGAGTGAGGGAGAAGAGAGAGGGGCTGCTCCCTGCTGCCCCCAGGGGTCCCCTCCTGAGGCCCTGGGTGCAGATTCTGCACATCCTGATCCTTGGTCCACCATGTCTACCTGCTCTGTGGCTCAGCTCCATGGTCTCTCTTTCTCGGACAGGTAATTCCAAGGTCAGTCCTATAGACAAAGAAACTCGCTCATCATCTCAGATGACACAGGTCTGGTGATTGAGCATAGACTGAGAACTGAATAGGGGGGCCTCCTGCCGTCTGCCCGGCCCTGACCTGGGGCCCCTCCATGCTGCTCCTGGTGCTCTCTGGCCCTCCCCGGACCCCCAGAGCTTCCTGCCCCATCCACTCCCAGCACTGGGCTCTGCCTCCAGGACCTCTGCCCTCTCTGGAAAGCCTTGGTCTCCCCCACCACCGGGACTTCAAAGACCTTTCTCAAACAGCCTTGGGACCCTGGGCTCCTCTTCCTCCTTCACAGCTATTTAGATTTGTGTTGTGTTGTGTCCCCGAAAAATATGTGTTGGAATCCTAACCCCTATACCTGTGGATAGAATCTCGTTTTGGAATAAAGTTTTCTTTGTCATGTTAATGAGGTCATACCAGCATAGGGTATGTCCTGAACCTAATCCCTTCTGAGGTATATGAAGAGCAGCATGTTGATGTAGTGTGCCCTTGAGTAGATTCCAACTCATAGTGACCCTGTAGGACAGAGTAGAACTGCTCCATAGGGTTTCCAAGGCTGTAATCTCTACAGGAGCCTTTTCTCTCACAGATCGGCTGGTGGGTTCAAATTGCCAACCTTATGGTTAGCAGCCAAGGGCTAACCATTGTGCACCAGGGCTGCTTAAAGAGAAACATAAAAACCAAAGCCAAACCCATTGCTGTCGAGTCAATTCTGACTCCTAGCTACCCTATAGGACAGAGTAGAACTGCCCCATAGGGTCTTCAAGTGAATTTGAACTGTCAGCCTTTTGGTTAGCAGCCGAGCTCTTAACCACCGCACTAGAAAAGCTGTCCCTGGGTGGCACAAACAGTTTGCATTCAGCTGGCAACTGAAAGGTTGATGGTTCGAACACACCCAGTGGCACACTACTCAAGAAAACTCCATGGAGCACAGTTCTATTCTGTCACACAGGGAGTGGCCATGAGTTGGAATAAACTCCATGGCAACAGGTGTGGATTTTTTGGTTTGTATAGACACAGAGACGAGCAAGCACAGATGGGGGAAGGGTAGATGCCACGTAGAGATTGCCAAGGAACTGGGGAATGCCAAGGCTAGAGAAGCTGAAACAAGGATTGCCCCCAGAGCAGACAGAGAGAGAGCCTTCCCCTGGAGCTTGTACCCTGACTTCAGACTTTTATTCTCCAAAACTGTGAGAATAAATTTCTGTTCGTTAAAGTCAACCACTTGTGGCATTTCAGTTACAGCAGAACTAGGAAGCTAAGACAGTGATCTTTTTCTTCCATCTCCTCTTGGCTCCTCTTGACCCCACCCCCTTCACACCCAGCACTCCCCTAGGAGTCCCCAGCAGGCCCCTGGCTGTGGGGTACATTGCCCCAGCCCCCCATTCTGGATAATTTGCCTTTCTGCAAATAGAATTGTGTCCATTTTGCCAGCTGGTTAGTCAAGGTCACAGGAAGGGAACCAGCCAAGAGTAAGAAGTCACCATGGTAACCTCAGTCTTCCCTCTGAGGAACTGGCCTTTGTCCCAAATTTGAGGGGCAGCTCTGGCATCTTCAAAAGCTCCCATAGCTGACATGTTTGTATTCCTTTTTCCCCGGTGATACTTTTCTTATTCATATTCTTTTATCACATGTGGGTTTTTTGGTTTTTTTAGGTTTTTGCAAGTGTTTTCATCTAAATCAAATAAACTATTGTATAATAGATGTTTAACACCTGGACCTGAATGGTAAGTGTCTTTGTAATAAAGGAAGCATAGAAGCCTGCAAGTCAGAGCTGAAATGGATCTTTGAGATCTTCATTTTACAGATGAAAAGCTGAGGCCCAGAGAGGGGGAGTGACTTTTCTAAGGTTGCCCAGCAAGTCGTTGCACTGGTAGGCTCAGAGCAGGTAAGAATGAGGTCAATTTGATCCTTTTGAAAAATTGTCAAGCAAGGGCCACTATTTAATTTGCTACTTAGTAATTGGTAGATGATTGTGGTGGGCAGCTTCTGATGTGACCTCCAATGATAGTCATATACTTGTGCAATCCCCTACCCTTGAGTGCGGGCTGGACCTAGTGACTTGCTTCTATCCTCTAGAATATCACAAAAGTGATGGGATGTCACTTCCAAGATTAGACGAGTGACTTCTATCTTGTTTGCACTCTTTCTCTGGGTCTTCCTGGGTCGCTCACTCTGATGGAGGCCACCTGCCATGTTTTATCCTACTGTATAGAGAGATCTATGCTGCAAGGAACTAAGGAAGGCCTCCTGCCAACTGCTCATGAGGAACTGAGGCCCTTAGTCCAACAGTCCTTGAAGAACTGAAGGAATCTGCCACATGAATGTGCTTAGAAGTGGATCCTTCCCCATTTGAGTCTTGATATGAGAATGTGGCCTGGTTGACACTGTGATTACTTCCTTGTGAGAAACTCTGAGCCAAAGGGCACAGGTAAGCCACACCGAGGATCCTGACTCATAGAAACTGTGAGATAATAAATGTATATTTTTGTAAGCCACTAAGCTTCATGGTAATTTCTTATGTAGCAATAGGTAACTAACATATATTTTGGTACCAACAGTGGGATGTTGCTGTAACAAATACCTAAAAATGTGGGAATGGCTTTAGACCCAATCAGTGGGCAGAGCTTGGAAGGATTTTGAGGAGCATGACAGAGAAAACTTAAATAGCCTCGAACAGGCTATTAGTAGAACTGGACTTGGAGAACACTGCCAGCGAGGACTCAAAAGGACATAAAGAACATGTTATTAGAACTTGGAGGAGGAAGAGTCCTTGTTATTTAGTAGCAGAAACTTAGCAACACTATCATCTGCAGCTACGTGGAAAGGAGAACATGTGATTAATGAACTGAGTGATCTAGCTAGGGAGATTTACAAGCAAAATACTGAGGACACCAGCTGGTTTCTTCTCGTGGCTTATCGTAAAACTTGAGAGGAGAGAGATAAGTTGAAAGAAGGACTGTTAAGCAAAAAAGGCATCAAGACTTAATGGTTTTTGAAAGTTTCTCATGCCCAGATGACAAAAGATGCTAAAATTAAGAAATGGGTTCTTAACACTACCAGGAAAATGTGGTACAGAGAAAAATCCAAGCGTGTGACTGTACAATCTTTTGTTAAAAACTTAGGAATACCAAAGATAAAATAATTATTCAGTCACACAAAGGAACCTTTAAAGAGATTAAGGGTATGCCTCACATACCGTTATGGGACAATACAGCTTTTGGGAAGCTTAAAGGTATCGTCCATCAGCAGGAGACCCAGGTAGAGAAGGGTGTGGTTTTTTTTCAATGGAGTGAACCCCTATAAATTTCACAGTTTTGAGAAAACTTAATCAGCAGAACTACTGCCAGTTTGGAACAAATGGAACAAGACAGTATAAAATGAAGGAGATCAATGAACTCCCAAACTTCTGCTGGCAGAAAGCAAGCTGAGGAAACTACTCAGCTCCAAATGTATGCTACCTTTCATAAAATAAAAATAAACAAGACTCAGAGTGAACGAAAGAGTCCAGAGGGTGAAGCTGAGAGCCATGGAGTGTTATTATCCAGACTTGAAACCTAGTCAAGGAACGTCCAACATTTGCCTGACTAGATTTCAAAACTGCCATGGACCAGTGATTCCTTTGCATCTCCATTCTACCTGTTTATGACTAGAAATGTCTATAGGTCTTATCCAATGTCTGTCACACTATTGTATGTTAGGTGTTAGGAGCATATAACTTAGTTTCAGCCAAGTTCTGGAATGACATCAAGGACATCATACGTGAAGAAAGCAAAAGGTCATTAAAAAGACAGGAAAGAAAAAAAGACAAAAATGGACGTCAGAAGATACTCTGAAACTTGCTCTTGAACATCGAGTAGCTAAAGCAAAGGAAGAAATGATGAAGTAAAACAGCTGAACAGAAGATTTCAAAGGGTGGCTCGAGAAGACAAAGTAAAATATTATAATGACAGGTGCAAAGACCTGGAGATAGAAAAGCAAAAGGGAAGAACACACTTGGCATTTCTCAAACTGAAAGAACTGAATTAAAAATTCAAGCCTCGAATTGCAATATTGAAGGATTCTATGGGGAACATATTAAACGATGCAGAAAACATCAAAAGAAGATGGAAAGAATACACAGAGTCACTACACCAAAAATAACTGGTCAACATTCAACCATTTCAGGAGGTAGCATATGATCAGGAACCAATGATACTGAATGAAGAGGTCCAAGATGCCCTGAAGGCGTTGGCGAAAAACAAAGCTCCAGGAATTGACGGAATACCAACTGAGATATTTCAACAAATGGATGCAGTGCTGAAAGTGCTCACTTGTCTATGCTAAGAAATTTGGAAGACAGCTACCTGGCCAACTGACTGGAAGAGATCCATATTTATGCCTATTCCAAAGAAAGGTGATTCAACAGCATGTGGAAATTATCAAACAATATCATTACTATCACACGCAAGTAAAATTTTGTTAAAGATCATTCAAAAGTGGCTGCAGCAGTACATTGACAGGGAACTGCCAGAAATTCAAGCCGGATTCAGAAGAGGACATGGAACCAGGGATATCATTGTGGATGTCAGATGAATCTTGAATGAAAGCAGAGAATACCAGAAAGATGTTTACCTGTTTTTATTGACTATGCAAAGGCATTCGACTGTGTGGATCATAACAAATTATGGATAACATTGCCAAGAATGGGAATTCCAGAACACTTAATTGCGCTCATGAGGAACCTGTACATAGATCAAGAGGCAGTCTTTGGAACAGGACAAGGGGATACCGCATGGTTTAAAGTCAGGAACAGTGTGAGTTAGGGTTGTATCCTTTCACCGTATCTATTCAATCTGTATGCTGAGCAAATAATCCAAGAATCTGGACTATATGAAGAAGAAAGGGGCATCAGGATTGGAGGAAGACTTATTAACAACCTGCCATATGCAGATGACACACCCTTGCTTGCTAAAAGTGAAGAGGACTTGAAACACTTGCTGATAAAGATCAAAGACTTCAGTATGGATTACATTTCAACATAAAGAAAACGAAAATCTTCACAACTGGACTAATAAGCAACATCGTGATAAATGGAGAAAAGATTGAAGTTGTCAAGGATTTCACTTTACTTGGATCCACAGTCAACACCCATGGAAGCAGCAGTCAAGAAATCAAAAGACACATTGCATTGGGCAAATCTGCTGCAAAAGACCTCTTTAAAGTGTTGAAAAACAAAGATGTCACCTTGAAGACTAAGGTGTGCCTGACCCAAGCCATGATGTTTTCAATTGTCTCATATGCATGCAAAAGCGGGACAATGAATAAGGAAGACCAAAGAAGAATTGATGCATTTGAATTGTGGTGTTGGTGAAGAATATTGACTGTACCATGAACTGCCAAGAGAATGGAAACCCTGGTGGTGTAGTGGTTAAGAGCTATGGCTGCTAACCAAAAGGTCAGCAGTTGGAATCCACCAGGCGCTCCTTGGAAACTCTATAGGGCAGTTCTACTCTGTCCTATAAGGTTGCTATGAGTAGGACTAGACTCAACAGCAACAGGTTTGGGTTTTTTTGTTTTGTTTTGTTTTTGCCAAAAGAAGAAACAAATCTGTCTTGGAAGAAGTACAACCAGAATGCTCCTTAGAAGCAAGAATGGTGAGACTATGTCTCACATACTTTGGGCATGTTGTCAGGAGGGTTCAGTCCCTGGAGAAGGACATTATGCTTGGTAAAGGAGAAGGTCAGTGAAAAAGAGGAAGATCCTCAATGAGACGGATTGACACAGTGGCTGCAACAATGGGCTGAAGCATAACAAAGATTGTGAAGATGGCACAGGACTGTTGTACAAAGGGTCACTATGAGTCAAAACCGACTCAGTGGCAGCTAACAACAACAAATAGCAACTTAGTTTCACAGATCATAGATGGAAAAGAACTGTACACGAGAAGCTGTACTCAAGAAATGGCACCTGAGGAGCCTCATCCACACTTGGACCTGATTTGTATAATAAGATTCTAGATTTTAAGCTAATTCTGTAATGGAATGAGACTTTTGGATACCTTGGCAGAGAATGAATGTCTTGCATGTGAAAGGGATGCATATCATTGGGGGTCAAGGGGCAGACTGTGGTAGGCAATTTGACATGGTTCCCAATGGTTGCTGTTTCTTCATATTCACATACGCGTGTAACTTCCTTTCTTGAGTGTGAGATGGACCTAGTTACTGGAATATTGCAAAAGTAATGGAATGTCACTTCCAAGACTAGACTATAAAGGACTTGACTTATGTCTTGTTCACACACTCTCTGACTCTTCTCCACTCACCCACTCTGATGGGAGCCAGCTTCCAGGTTGTGGGTTGTCCTATGGAGGGGCCCACATGGCAAGTAACTGAGGGTGGCCTCTGGCCAACAACTCGTGAAGAATTGAGACCCACAGTCCAACAACCCACGAGAAACTGAAACCTGCCATGTGAGTGACCGTGGAAGAGGCCTTGAGATGAGACAACAGCCCAGCCAACACCTTAATTAGAACCTTGGAAAAGACCCCGACACAGAGAACCTATTTAAGTGCATCAGTATTCCTGAGTGACTAAAACTATGAGATGATAAATGTTGTTTTAAGCCACTATGTTTTGGGGTGATTTGTTATGCAGCAATAGATAACTAATATAACTCATATGTCAAGCACTTTCACATCTAGTAAATTAGTCTAGCTTTACAAGTACCCAGTGAGGGGTTGAGGGAAAGTATTAACTCACCCTCTTTCACAGATGGAAAAACTGAGGCTCAGAAAAGAAATAAGATCTCACCAAATGGAGCTGAAACCAGGCCCCACATCTTCCGTCTCCTTCAAGTTAGCTTTCTGCTCCTGCTTTTGTTCTACAGATGTGGGCCCAGATACTACTCTGTCCCCAGCCATCCAATGTGCCCACAGCAGCTCCCTGTCTGCCCCAATGGAACCACCAACCCAGAGCAACCTGGACCAGCTTGTAAGAGTGTGGACTCACTGCCAGTTTCTGACCTGGAGAGAAAGGTCCCAAGAGACGTTGGTCAAGGAGGGAGGGAAGGTAGGTCCAATGGCAGTCTGAGCACACTTCACTCACAAGCAACTCTGAATGAGAGAAGAAAGATTAGATCTTGTGTCCTGGCAGACCCCTGCCCCACCTCCCAAGTCCCCACCTCACCTTTCCAATCTCTTTCATAACATCACAAAACAAGTGAACCACTCTGGTGTGTGCTGAATCCCAGGAGTGCAGATCTGAGCTGCAGAACTACTGTTAAAGACCCACGGATGGTTGCCAGACAACACCCCTCCCCCAGTTGTTTATGAGAGTTGCCATGGTGACCACTATACTCAGGGCTCTGTTACCTCAGAAGGCTGATTGGCCCACCCCTAGGGACAGAGGTCAGGAGGAAACCACTACTGAGAGGTCAGGAAGGGTCTTCGTGATTGTCTATTATCTCATTCACCCAAAATGTTAACTGAGCACCCACCATGTGTCAGGTTGTGTGTCAGGCACTATGGATGAAGAGAGGGCTCAGGTGTAACCAAGCACAAAGGAAGTTCTTGGGAGTACAGAGGAGTAAGTGCAAACAGTGACAAACTCTGTCCAGGGTAAGGGAGGCAGGGCTCACAAAGGGGCCATTTAAGCCAGATCTTGAAGCATGCATAGGACTTTAACAGTTTAGAAGGGACTAGAATATAGGAGGAATCAATTCCTGGAGAAAGATATCATGGTTGGTAAAGTAAAGGGTCAGCGAAAAAGAGGAAGACCCTCAACAAGATGGATTGACACAGTAGCTGCAACAATGGGCTCAAGCATAAAAACAATTGTGAGGATGGCGCAGGACCAGGCAGTGTTTTGTTCTGTTGTACATAGGGTAGCTGTGAGTAAGAACCGACTCGACAGTACCTAACAACAACAGCAGAATATTAAAGGCACAAATGCGTTTAAAAGCATTAGTGTAGGTCATGGGAGATAGAGGAGGGAAGGGAAAGATGCACTGTTTGAGTTGGAGACAAAGGGATCAGGGACCAGGGAGTAACTTAGAGCACGGTTGGGACAGTGAAGGTCCTTTCTCCTACCCTTGAACAAGGATTATAGAAGGAGATTAGTAGTTATGTGGCTTCTTTTCTGCAGAGAGAAGAGGTAGAAGACATTGGTGCTAGCACTGACTCTGTCTGGTGTGGCTGCTCTCAGCAGCAGCTGGGCAGGGGCGGGGGCAGGGTTTAATAGGGATTGTCACTTGCTTGCCCAGCCTTTCAGAGTCTCCCCAGGATGCAGAGAGCATGGTGGTTAAACCTGGAGGACCCTGCCACTTATCAGATGAGCAAATTTGGCCAAAGTTTTTAGCTGAACTTTCGTTGTAAGTGAAATATATAACCCACCTCAGTGGGTAAGGGTTAAATGAAATTATTTTTGTGAAATTTTTAGCACGTTGTCTGGCCCAGAGAGAAATGTCATGTATAACTCTAAGCTAACCCCATAATCAACCCATCAGCCAGTCCTTCAAAATGTACCAGACTCGTATCCCTTCTTCCACCTCTACATCTCCCCTACCCTGGCCCCTCAGTCCAAGTTATTACCATCACTTGCCTGGGTTAACGCAGTTGCCTTCTCCTGGTCTCCCCATTTTTGCTCTTCTCCGCTGTACTAATCGTCTATTGCTGCATAACAATAGTACCACAAACTTAGCAACTTAACACACATTTACTATGTCGGCTAGGGACTCTTACTGGCATGGCGTCCACACAATCAGCTGAACCATCTGTTGAGAAGTGGTAGCAAGGGTCAGTTGTTTTAGAATCAGGCATCTGAAAGACGGATGTCTAAAATGAAACAAAAATATTAATATAAAAGATTGTATTAAAGTCCAAGAGGTCAGTGGATGAAAATCTTTTGATGATTCAGCACTCTTTGCTCAGTTTCTTGAAATTCAGGTGTTCTTGGTAAGGTTGTCCAGTCCTGGTTACTGCTCCCAAGAGCATCATAATCTGAGTATTTTATCTGACTTCCTTAGTGATCAGATGACAGCTTGTCCAGAGAGAAATCCAGCCCATGCGTGGTCTTATGCGGTGATGAGCCCTGTGAGGTATATCTCAAGTCATCGGGTTTTAAACTCAGTGCTTCCTGAGATCCTGGGGGTAGGGGAAATCCAGCTGCAAGACAATCTAGAGTCTCGATAATGATCTGGGCAGTGAGGTTTTAGTTTTCAGTGATGTCAAATCAGAAGGGCGGGAGAAAAATTGAAAACATTAGTGTAAAGTGTTGGAATCAGATATAGAAGGGAACTATAGGGATTTAAAATTTGGTAAGGGTTGACCATGTGTGTAAGATGACAGGACCCAGTCCATTTACAGGTGGATAACAAAATCACCAGTTGCCTGCAGTTTACAAAAGAGAGACAGACTAGCTCAAAGACAATGAACAGGACCAGAATCTGATAACCCACAAGGGTATACTGTGTTGTAGTGTGAAAATCCTCAGAATGTGAGGATCACTCAAATCCCCACTTTTTACTTCTCTGTTCAGTTCTGACACCAGCTGCCCACGCAGCACTTCTCAAACTCGAGCCACCCAGAGCTAGGTCAGATCTCACAAGTTAGAAGGACACCATCCCTCAGACTGTCAAATAGGCAGATGCCAGCCACAAGTTTAAGAGTCAACAGGACACCCTCACTTCTGACTTGCAAGCTAAAATTTTAGGATGGCCCTCTACCCCTTTAGGATGCCAGCCACACACTCAGGAGTCCCTCCTGGACTCCCTCACTTCTGATCTGCTGGCTCCCTCTACTCCTTTGGGTTCGATAATTTGCTGTAACAACTTACAGAACTCAGGGAAAGTGCTATACTTACAATTGTGGCTTTATTATAGTAAAAAGGATATAAACAAAGAGATGTATAGAAGAAGGTCTGGGAGGGCTCCCAGTGTGAATCTTCCATGTCTCAAAGGACATGTTACCCTCCAACATGCATTTGTGTCTTTCACCAACCAAGAAGCTGATGGATTGTCAGTGTTCTGAGCCTTTACTGGTTTCATTACATAATCATAATTGATTGGATCAGCTCCCCTCCCTTCCCTAGGTCAGCTGATATCAGCTATGTGGTGATCTTCCTGGTCGGGCCAGCCTCCACCCATTTGCACAAACCTCCAGCTGTGGTCTAGAGGACTAGGTAACAAAGACACTTCAAATCCTCAGGAAATTCTAAGAGTTTAGAGTTATCTCTCAGGAACCAAGAACAAAGGCCAAACTACTTGAAGTAAAGTAATTCATTAACTCAAAAGTGTGCCATAGTTTTCTATTGAAACATAAAATTTTGTCTCTACAGTCACCCCCTTCTGGTCAAGCAAGATAATTCTTGATCACAAAATAAGGCTGATCTTTATTATTTCTATAGGTGCAGCAAGAACGGTAGTCTACCATATACACCCACTCCTCACTTACCGACTATCTCATTTTCTAACATTTCACATTTACAACAATAGTAAAAAATCTACTATCCGACTATTTTGTGCATTAACGATGTACATTGGGCAGTAACAAACGCAGAGTTGTGAGGTAAAAGTTAACGCTGGCAGTGATGGTTAAGGTTATGTGTCATTTTGGCTGGGCCATGATTCGCAGTGGTTTGGCCATTATGTAATGATGTAATTTGGCAGTTACGTAATGATATAATTTGGCAGTTATGTAATGATGTAGTCATCCTCCATTTTGTGATCTGATGTGTCATCTTCTATTTTTTCATGATGCTAATTTTCACGTAACAACCTGGTCTCTGGAACCTGACCATGTCAATAAGTGAGGTGTGGGTGTAGGCCTGTTTAAGTTTGCTTTGCTGGAAGTTTTCATAAGGTATCTCAGATTGGACTTTTAAAAATCCCTCAAGGCTAGGAAGCCAAGTTAAGAACTTGCCACTCACTTTCACCTGCAGTACCTATAGATTTGGATGAATTCCTCTCTTTTTTAGGTCCTCAAAATATAATTTTCCTGGTCTTGCCAGGAAGTTACTTTCTTACTCACCTATAAGTCTGGGAATCCTGTAAGCCAGGTACCAGACCAGTTTTCCTGGGAGGGCTTTTGAATCAAAGCCTTGATTATATAACTGATGTTTACAAATATGTCCCGTTAACAAGGAGGACAGATTCTTATTGAACCCATGCAAATAATTAGATAGATAGATAGATATAGACAGACAGACAGACAGACAGATAGATAGATAGCATCCTGGATTGAACTGTGTCCCCCCAAAGTATCTATCAACTTGGCTAGGCTATAATTCCCAATGTTGTGTGATTGTCCACCATTTTGTCATCCGATGTGACTTTCCTATGTGTTGTAAATCCTATCTCTATGATGTTAATGAGATGGGATTAGTGGCAGTTATGTTAATGAGGCAGGACCCAATCTACAAGATTGGATTGTGTCTTAAGCCAATCTCTTTTGAGATATAAAAGAGAGAAGTGAGCAGAGAGACATGGGGACTTCATACCACCAAGAAACAAAAGCCAGGAGAATAGGGCATCCTTTTGACCTGGAGTCCCTGCACTTAGAAGCTCCTAGACTAGAGAAAGACTGATGACAAGGACCTTCCCCTTAAGCCGACACAGAAAGCATTCCCCTGGAGCTGACTGATGCCCTAAATTTGGACTTCTAGCCTACTAGACTATGAGAGAATAAACTTCTGTTTGTTGAAGCCATCAACTTGTGGTATTTCTGTTATAGCAGCACTAGATAACTATGACAGACAGATAGGTAGATAGCTAGACAGACAAACAGACAGATATATAGATAGCTGCCATCGAGACGACTCCCACTCGTGGTGACCTTACGTACAACAGAATGAAATGTTGCACAGTCCTGCATCATCCTCACAATCACCAGCATGCTTGAGTCTGTTGTTGCAGCTATTGTGCCAATCCATCTTACCAAGGGTCTCCCTTGCTTTTGCTGGCCCTCTACCAAATATGATGTCCTCCTTTAGTGACAGATCCCTTCCAATGATGTATCCAAAGCAAGCAAACCAGACAATGTTCTGTTGTGATCCATAAGGTTTTCAGTGGTCAGTTTTTGGAAGTAGATCACCAGGCCGTTCTTCTTAGTTTGTGATAGTCTAGAAGCTTTACTGAAACCTGTACACCATGGGTGACCACCACCAGTCTGTCAGTTCGTCAGAATGTGGTGGCTTGCGTGTTTCTGTGATGCTAGAAGTTACACAACCAGTATTTCAAATACCAGCAGGGTCACTCATGCAAATAATTACATCACCATAAAAATAGGAATACTTAATCAGAGTTTCAAAATTCTGGAGGAACAGTCAGTGAGAAAAAGATAAATGTTTCATTTCTGTTTACAAAAGCATAGTCTACTAAATTGTTAAGTTATACATAGCTTAAGAGACAAGGGAAAGGGGCTCCTTGTATTTATAAAATAAAACATTAAAACATCGGAAATATTCCAAACAAAACCCATAAACATACTTCATCCAAACCCATTGTCGTCGAGTCAATTCCAACTCATCGCAACCCTGTGGGACAGAGTAGAACTACCCCATAGGGTTTCCAAGGCTGTAATCTTTACAGAAGCAGACTGCCACGTATTTCTCCCACAGAGCAGCTGACAGGTTTGAACCACTGACCTATCAGTTAGCAGCCAAGTGCATTAGCCACTCCACCACCAAGTTTCCCTATATCAGTAATAGCTTACCTATACTTAAGGAAAGTTAAGCATCTCTTCTTATCTGACAATATTTCCCATGCAACTCATAACATATCAAATAAGCCTAATTATTTCTAGTACCTTTCTTTTCACAAGGTGAAAGAAAAAATCCTTTTTGATCTTCCAGAGGCCTTCTGGGAAATCCCAAAAGACAGTTTTAGGTGGACCAATAACATTTAGGATTAGATTTTGGGAAGGGAAAATATCAAAAGTTGTCAGAGGGTTTGAGTACTTGGTTAAATAGGATCATGGGTCACTGAGAAACTATACTTAGCCATCTACTTAACCAAAGCAACAACAAAATATTCTAAAAGTAACATGATTGTAAAAATAAAACAAAAACCAAAAAAAATTAGCTCCTTTAAAAGTAAGAAGACTTGGGGGACTTCCGGCAAATGGCACTCTAGGCAGAAGCACCACGCCATCCCTCCACAGCAAAGATCCAAAAAACTAAGCCGAACAGAGAAAACAACAATCCTGAAACCCTAAAACATCAAATGAAGAGATAAAGAACTCAGCCAAGCACCAAATGGAGTGAGAAAACTGACAGAGAACAAGAGCGAGGAGAGATTCATGCAGAGGTCCCCTACCAGCTAACGCAGCGCAGATCCGCCATCCTGGACTTCTATCAGAGACCAGCAAACAGGGGGTACGAGAAAGCAGCTTCACCGAGCTTCCAGCCGGAGACAAAACAACTGGTAATTTGCGATATATGCTTTCCTAGCCACCACCCTTCTTCACCCCCACTCGGCCTCCTCTGCTTCCTGAGGCCACAATCTCTTGTCTGGGAAACACCGACAGCTTGGATTCCACACACCTGAAAGGGCCGGCTCTCTGAGTGCCATTTGTTGTCTGCTGGTGTTGCTTTTATCTTCTTCTTTTGATTTCTTCCTTACCTCTCACCACCTCCCCCTCTTTTCGCTAAGATACCTGGCTCCATGCGCCAGCTTTGCTTCTTCCTGAGGGGCTGTGGAGCTCCATTCGAGTGTGGAGCTGCTTCCCAGTCTGGGCTGCCGTGCTGATGGAATCCCGGGGCTTTTGTTCATTTGTTTGTTTTAAATTGTTTACTTGTATTCTTTTCCTTTTCTTGAGTTGGGAGCCCTTTCTGGCCAGGCGGTGCTGCGTGGCAAGGAGACTATCCCTTCGGCTTGCACAGACGTGCAGAGGAATCCCTGAGGGCATTTCTTTTTTTTCTTTTCTTTTCTGTTTTTTGGGGGCTTTTCTTTTTGTTTGTTTTTTTTTT
>NW_004443963.1:15332381-15382359 GCF_000243295.1 Trichechus manatus latirostris
AATTTTTGAAATGGTGTATCTTTGGCTATGTGTATTTTCACCAAAAAAAAAGTTTGAGAAGTTAGAGGGTTAACATGTTGTGGGGTTGTTAACCAATGTCAAAACAATATGTGTACTACTGTTTCATGAGAAACTATTTGTTCTGTAAGGCTTCACCTGAAGTACAAAAAGAAAAAAAAATAACAGAACACAAAAGACCCACATATTTTCCACTCTTATCTTTTCCTATCAGCATTTAGTGAATAGTAAGATTTGTTGGACCAATGTAGACCCTCCTGACTGTTGTTACTGAAACCTGTACCAATGATTGTTAAGAAAAACGATTCAAAACGTAGAATCACAGTGACTTAACAGTTTCTAGCCAATCTGTGAAGAGGTGAAGCTTTCAATGGTTTTGTCCATTTGTAATGTTAATATATATTGATGACTCTATAATATTTCCTTGGATTCGGGCAGACATAGCTCTGGCAGCACGCTTGTCTGTTTCCTACTTTTGCCTCTTTGAACATATGCTGAATAATATCTTGCTTTTTCTTTACTAAACTTTGTGGTGTTTTTACCCTAGAACATGTGCAACCGTCACCACTATTTCCAAAAGCTTTTCATCACCCCAAACAGAAACTCAGTACCCGTTAAGCAATAACTCCCTACCACTCCCAGCCCCTGGGAACCACTACTAAACTTTTATCTCTATGCATTTGTCTATTCTAGATATTTCATGTAAGTGAGATCATACAATATTTGTCCTTTTGTGTCTAACTTACTTTATACAGCATAATGGTTTTTAGGTCCATCCATGTGGCAGCATATATCAGAACTTCATTTTTTTGTATGGCTAAATAATATTCCATTTTATGTATGTGCCACATTTTGTTTATCCATTCATCTGTTGATGGACACTCGGGTTGTTTCCACCTTTTGCTCTTGTGAATAGTGCTGCAGTGAATGCTGGTGTACAGATTTAAAAAAAAAAAAAAGGTAAGAAGATTGGTTCTAACAATGAAGGGCATGGTAATAAAGTCAGTCCAAAGGGCAGGGAAGTTATTTTGGTAAAATACAGGATCTTTGCCTTCTAGGCAGATTACTCCTAAGGCAAAGATAATCTTTTACAACCTCTTACTAAACCCTGGTGGCATAATGGTTAAGAGCTTGGCTGCTAACCAAAAGGTTTGCAATTTGAATTCACCATGTGCTTCTTGGAAACTCTATGGCGCAGATCTACTCTGTCCTATGGGGTCGCTGTGGGTCAGAATCGACTTGACAGCAGCAGAGTTTTCTTGGTTTACTGAGAGCAACCCAGTAAATCAAAAAAATGTTAACAGAGAAAACTGAATTTTAGTTTTGCGCCAGTATATTATTTGATATTAAAACTCTATCAAATCTTGGCCAATTTTGACCAGGACAAATAAAATTCCTTTCCAAAAACATTCTACAACTTCCATATCCATTTAGGTATTGTCCTACACTTTCCTGTTTTTCATTTTGGAACAACCAGTCATTTCACACTAGGACAAACTACTCTCTTTTTTCTTAACAAACATATCCTGCATACCTTGCATATGTAATCTAGCCTAAGTCCAAGATTTTAAATTACCAAAAAGATCTTGAAAATTGTCTTCAAGCTGACATACCAAAAAAAAAAAACTACTGTTTTGTCAGAACAAATTCATGTTCATTAATTTCTGGGAATATTAAGACTATTCAGTTTAAACAAGTACTTACTTATCTCTCCAACAAACCAGTCTGTCTTGGAAGAAGTACAGCCAGAAAGTTCCTTAGAAGCAAGGATGGTGAGACTCTGTCTCACATACTTTGGACACGTTATCAGAAGGGATCAGTCCCTGGAGGACATCATGCTTGGTAAAGTAGAGGGTCACTGAAAAAGAGGAAGACCCTCAATGAGATGGATTGACACAGTGGCTACAGTAATAGGTCCGACTCACAGCAACCCTATGTACAACAGAATGAAACAGTGCCCAGTCCTGCGCCATCCTCACAATTGTTGTTATGCTTGAGCCCATTGTTGCAGCCACTGTGTCAGTCCATCTCGTTGAGGGTCTTCCTCTTTTTTGCTGACCCTCTACTTTACCAAGCATGATGTCCTCTAGGGCCTAGTCCCTCCTGATAACGTGTCCAGAGTATGTGAGATAACTCTAGCCATCCTTGCTTCTAAGGAGCATTCTGGCTATACTTCTTCTAAGACAGATTTGTTTGTTCTTCTGGAAGTTCATGGTATATTCAATATTCTTCTCCAACACCATAATTCAAAGGCATCAATTCTTCTATGAACTTCTTTATTCATGTCTAGGTTTTGCATACTATGGCTTGGGTGAGGTACACCTTAGTCCTTAAAGTGACATCTTTGCTTTTTAACACTTTAAAGAGGTCTTTTGCAGCAGATCTGCCCAATGTAACACATCGTTTGATTTCTTGACTGCTGCTTCCGTGGGTGTTGATTGAGGATCCAAGTAAAATGAAATCCTTGACTTCAATCTTTTCTCCATTTATCATGATGTTGCTTATTGATCCAGTTATGAGGATTTTTGTTTCCTTTATGCTGAGGTGTAATCCATACTGAAGGCTGTAGCCTTTGATCTTCATCGGTAAGTGCTTCAAGTCCTCTTCACTTTCAGCAAGCAAGGTTGTATCATCTGCATATTGCAGTTTGTTGATGAGCCTTCCTCCAATCCTGATGCCATAGTCTTCTTCATATAGTCCAGTTTCTCTGATTATTTGCTCAACATACAGATTGAATAAGGATAGTGAAAGGATACAACCCTGAAGTTGATATTACCTGCTCAATATGAGGGCTGAAATGTCCCCATCAACATTTGTGGAAGAGACCATTAAGATCGCCTTGCCATGATGTATAATCTTATGGACACTGGACTAAATTTTGGGTGAGGGACTGAGAAGAAACCAAATGGCCATCTTGGTGTCTCCAAAGCCCTTCTGAGTGGGTAAAGCATCTATCCTGTTTCTAATTAACTTTTTCAGTATCAGGTGGTTATTTTTGGGGTCTCTGACCCTTTTCAGGGCCACTCAGTGGGGGCAAGGGTCCTAAAGCTTTGGTGACTGTAGGGAGTTGAGGGTTTGGAATGCAAAGGGAAAGGTCTGGCAGGGTGGATAAAGGAGTGAAGGAGGTCAGGGGATTAAAGGGGGACAGATCAAAGGATTTAAGGGAGTTGTAGGGAAAGTCAATGGTGGTAAAAAGGAAGAAAAAGTAGGGGGAGAGTGATGGCAAGGAGAGGTCTTAGATGAGCCAGTTGGGGAGATCTCAAGGTTCTCAAAGAGGGTATTAAAGTTTTAAACTACCTTTAGTAAAATGTTCCCATGTTTTGAGATACTGGGCAGAAAGAGTGCCATACCGTTAGAGCATAAAGTCAGTAAGAGAAAAGGAGGAGGAAGGGGACACCCAGAAGATTGAGAGTAACCCATGGGATGGGAAGAACAGAATCAAATAGAAAAAGGAGCCAGATACAAAAAGATAAGCTGCTTGCACAATCCCCATCAGAACCAAAGGGGTTCCTTATGCTAAAGGGCTAGCTCTGTGCAATCCCTGGACAAGAAGGCAGGAAAGACCATGTGGCCTCACAAGAAAAGAGCCAGAGCAAGTCCTGATGAAACAGAAAAGATCCAGGAAGAGTCCTGCTGAGACAGAAATGAACTTGGCAGAGACCCACTGAATAGACTTAAAGTAACCCCCTGTTGGGCTTCTACAGACCAATGGATTAGGAGTTGTGACTCACCACTGTGGATCCCAATTTCCCCATCCAGGAAAGGACACAAAGGGTCTGAGAAACTGGCATGATTAACTGGGTAAAGACAATGGGGTGTGAGGGGCAGTCAGCCCTCCATTCGAGTCACAGCACCATTAACCACCAAATAAAAAACAAATCCAGACTGTGATAGGGAAAAGCTTTATTCAGAAAGAAAAGGGGAAAAAGGAAGGAGACCACTATAATAGTGGAGGGGCAGGCACTGCTATAATCGGGAGAACACTCTGACCATCAGATCTGCAAGGGTCTCAAAGAGTTAGGGAAAAGGCATTTTCTTCTATAGAGACTGAGCATAAACAAGGTTAGAAAAAATCCAGGTGTGGGGAAGTGGGATCAAAGGGTGATGTCAATGAACAGTAAATCAGAATGTTTTACACTGAGGTCAACCTATTCTCCAGGAGGGGCCCTTAAACAGGGGTGAAGCTGGGCCAAAGTTCAGGGACTTGGGGGAAGGAGAGAAGCTTAACCAAAGTTCAGTTTGCAAACACTTGGTTTCTGATCAATCAGTGGGGACAAGCAATTCAGTTACTTACTTATGAAACAAAGAATGGGAATTTGGAGCATCTGTGTCTGACCTTGCCATAGGGAAAACAAGGAGGCATCTGAGAGTCTTACTTGAGTCATATGGAAGGGGTGGTTATTTATAGAAAGCTGTATTCCTGAACACCAAGTGTTATGGATTGAATTGTGTCCCCCAAAAATATGTGTTGAAATCCTAACCCCTGTACCTGCAAATGTGACTCTGTTTGGAAACAGGAGTTTTCTTTTGTTTTGTTTGCTAATGAGGCCATGCCAGAGTAGGGTGGGCCCTAAACCTAATCATCTCTGAGTTATAAAGGGAGCAGAACAGACATAGAGACACATACGAGGATTGTGGGGGGGGTGGGGGGATTGTTAAAATGTAGATTCTGATTCCTTCTATCTGGGTGGAAATGGAAAGTCTCAGCAGGGGGTCAAACTGGAAAGAAACTTTTCAAAGCCCTGATTCAGACTTTTAGCCTTCTGAACTCTGAGAAAGTAAATTTCTGTTTTTTAAAGTCACCCACTTGTGGTATTTCTGTTGCAGCAGCATTAGGTAACTGTAAAGTCTCTATTCTCTAGTGAATCCTGCCAACTATACCCATTATGCAAACCTGTCCAGCGAGACTAAGATCACCCACTTCTGATGCCAAATTGTCTGGCGGATAACAAAGCCCACTCACGTGCCAGTTGCATCATATGGAAATCTTACCTTCCCTTCTCTGTTCAGTTGAGACTCCAATTGCACATGGCAACCCTTCTGTCTTGGTCATCTAGTGCTGCTCTAACAGAAATACCACAAGAGGCTGGCTTTAACAAAGAGAAGTTTATTCTCTCATAGTCCAGTAGGCTACAAGTCCAAATTCAGGGCAGCAGCTCCAGGAGAAGGCTTTCTCTCTCTGTCAGCTCTAGAGGAAGGTCCTTGTGATGTATCAGTCTTCCCTTGGTCTGGGAGCATCTCAGTGCAGGAACCTCAGGTCCATAGGACGCGCTCTGCTCCTGGCATTGCTTTCTTGGTGGTATGAGATTCCCATGTGTCTCTGCTCGCTTCTCTCTTTTCTATCTTTTATACCTCCACACTATCTAATCTTGTAAACTTCATCAGTATAACCTCATCATAGTGATAGAGTGTACAACACATAAGGTAATCACATATAACCTCATCATAGTGAAACAGTTTACAACACATAAGGAAATCACATTAGATTTACAAAATGGTACACAATCATACAGTACTGGGAATTATGACCCAGCCAAGGTGACAGATATTTTGGGGGGACACAATTCAATCCATGACACCTTCTGTCATCCCTAGCCACCCAGGGCAAGTCAGCAGGTACCAGCCACAAGCTTGGGAGTCCACATAACTCTCTCCACTTGAGACCAACTGGCCCTAAATGTGGGGTTTTCCTCTACCCCCTTAGGGTACCAGCTACAAGTGCAAGTGTCCACATGGCTCCCTCTACTTCAGATCAGCCAGCCTCTACTACTCATTTGGGTCCTGTAATTCACTGGAATGACTCACTGAGTTCACAGGAAACACCATACCTGCGATAACAGCTTTAATATAACAAAAAAGGATATAAACAAAAAGATGCATAGGGCAAGACCTGGGAGGGGCCCCAGTGCAGAGCTTCCATGTCCCAAGGGGACAGGCTAACCCTCCCAAGAGCAAGTTCACTCTTACCAACCAGGAAGCTACACCTGAGCCACAGGGCTCAGGACTTTTATCAGCCTCACCACATTGCCATGATAGATTACGTCATGCCTCATGAGGCTTAGTCAGCATTCGGCCCCCAGGCAGTCCCTTTTGGTCTGGTCAGCCACCATTTATTAGCCTCAGGTGTAGTCTGCTCTCACTAACTCAGAACAAAAGGCCAAATTGCTTTCTGCACCTGACAGTAACTAAGACACCAAGGTGGGGGGGGGGCGGATCTTGTTAACCATCGCTCTTTTCCAGTATCACAGGGTCCAGGTAAACTTCAACATTAACAGGAGGTGGATTGTTTTGTTCACTGCTGTGTCCCCAGCACCTGGAACAGTGCCTGACTCACAGTAGGTGCTCAAGAAACGTGTTGACTGAATGAACTTTAGGATTGGTAGAGGAGGAAAAGGAAGAGGAAGTGGTGTCATCAGTATTCCCTGAGGCTGGCTCTCTGGCTCATCTCTCCATGCTTATTCAAGGCTCTCATAAGGGACCTAAAGCTGATGTGAGAAGGACTGTATGGATGTGGGAGGTGTCAGTCATCCAGACTGCCCTTTCCCTGCTCCACTGAGGACCCCAGGTATCTCAACCTTCAGTCCCACCACCCAAATCCCCAGCCACCAAGGAAGTCTCTTCAGCCGACCTAGCGGCTGGGTTATATGAGTGACAGACTTGGTCCCTGGCCTTCCAGGACCTGTCTTACCTCTGGCAGCCTGGACAGCAGAGAGCCAGAAATCCCCAGTAGGTGGGGCCTGAAATTTATCTTGCAGCTTGTCTTAGTTTCTTAGTGCTGCTATAACAGAAACACCACAAGCCGTTGGCTTTAATGAACAGAAATTTAGTTTCTCACAGTTTAGGAAGCTAGACATCTGAATTCAGGGCGCCAGCTCTAGGGGAAGGCTTTCTCTTTCTGTCAACTATAGGGGAAAGTCCTTGTTGATTTTTAGCTTCTGTTCCTTGGCTCCTTGGCGATCTTCATGTGGTGTTTATCGTCCCCTCGGTTTGTACTTCCTTCTCTGTGCCTCATCTGCACTTTTTATATCTCAAATGGGGATTGGCTTTAAAACACATAATATAAGCAAGCCCTGGTGGCACAGCAGTTAAAGCACTCAGCTGCTAACCAAAAGGTTGGCAGTTTGAACCCACCAGTGCTCCACGGAAGAAAGATGTGGCAGTCAGCTTCTGTAAAGATTTATAAACTTGCAAACACTATCGGGCAGTTTTATTCTGTCCTATAGGGTTACTATGAGTCGGAATCGACTGGATGGCAGTGGGTTTGATTTTGGTTTTTACGTTGATATGGCCTTATTAACATAACAAAGAAACCCCTATTCCCAAATGGGATTACATCAGCAAGTATTTGCTGTTATTGTTAATGCTGTCCCATCATCAGTTCCAAGGTGACCCTATAGGACAGGGTAGGACAGAGTAGAACTGCCCTGTAGGGTTTCCAGGGAGTGGCTGCTGGATTTGAACCACCAACCTTTTGGTTAGCAGCCAAGCTCTTAACCCACCACACCACCAGGGCTCCTCCGCAAGTAGAGGGGTTAGGATTTGCAGCACCTATTTTTGGAAGACACAATTCAATCGACCACACAACCTCAAAAGAGTTTTAAGAGAGTCTGTTTCTGGGAAACTCAAAATTCAGCCATGTTGGTCCTGTCTACCAGACTACTTTCTTCCACTGTAGCTTCCTGATTCACAGTGCCAGAGCACTAAGACCTTTCTCCCAGGAGGCTGGAGCTGCTTCCCCAGGCCCTCCCCTCATCGTTCCACACTGGGGCTTATTCTGAGTTGGGAAGGGCACTCAAGGCAGGCAGCCACCTACTTTTTGCCTCTTCTGAGAGGCCCTAAGGCCTATGTTACACCTCTTTGGACACTCACTTGGAAGGCCAGTTGTCCTCTAGTCCCCTAGGGCATTGGGCAGGAAGGGTCAGTGCCCTGGCTAACGCTGTTTTCATCTCTCTCAGGCTTCTGACACCTCCTCCTAGCTAGCCCACCAGTGAGGTTTCAGCATGCTCCGGCCGGGGCGGGGGCGGGGGCGGGGGCAGGGGGGCGCATGGAGTCCACCTGACATGGGACAACAGACATCTTTCTTTACCCGAATTACATAGGAAAGTGGGTGTCCTCATGGGGCGCAGTTGGAGGTCACTATGCAGGGTTCCTTTCCTTGGTGGAGTCGAAGAAGCCTAAAGGAGATGGAAGTATGGGACAAGGATGGAACCCAGGGAGATGCAGACAAACATAGTTTCTCAGAAAAGGTAGGTTTTATTCCAGTGTTATTGGGGAAAAGGAGAGTTTTACACAGCAAGTTTTAAAACTTGTCAATCTCCTTCACCAGAGAGGTACAGACCAGCTGCAGGGCATGCCAGGGTCACTAAGCTCACCACTAAACTCACCAGAGTTACAGCAGGTGAGCGGAGGGGGCCCTGCTCAGGCCTTCTCAGCCTTCTGCTGGGACACACGGGTCTCCGGGGGGGCCCGGCGGAACCACTCAGACCAGGAGCCATCATAGACAGCCACATCAGGCTTGCCGCAGAGGTAGGCGGCCAGAGCAATGTGGCAGGCAGTGACGCCCTTCCGGCAGGTAGCAATGAGGGGTTGCGCGAGGTCCACCTTCTTGTCCTCAAACATGGCACGGAGCTCCTCAGGGCTCTTCTCAAAGCCTTCTTCCGTCAGGAAGTCCATGAACGGCATGTTGATGGCGCCACGGATGTGGCCTGAGCCAAGTCCTGGAGAGGGAGCAGAGGATGCAGGGAAGGACAGTGTTAGGGGCAGCATAGGTGCCAAGTGGCACCTGCAGGCTGCAACCAGCATGGCTTTAAGGATAGAGAGCTTTGCAAAAAAAAATAACTTCTGTGTCCTGTTTGGAGCTCAATATATTCCCAGCCCTGCCTACATTCGATGTTCATGACTTGAGACACCTGACCCCCCCAAAATCTGTCTTGAAGAAGGAATGCTGCGGTAGACAGGGATATGAGTCTCAGCTCCACCATTTATTAGCTGTTTACGTTGGGCAAACACTTTCATTTCTCCGAACCTCAGTTTTCTCAGCTGTAAAATGGGCTCAGTGGTACATACCTATCTCAAAGGCTTGTTGAGAGGAGCAAATGAGATGATTAATGAGAATGCTACGTGTTGTGGCAGTTGCAGAGAACACAGTAGTGAGAGAGACACATTCCAGGCCTTCTAGGAGATTACAGTCTAACAAAGAAGATAGATGTTGAGCAGATAACCACATAATTTATTAAATACAACACCACTCCATTTTATAGGCTGTGTGAAATGAAATGGTTCACCTAGGGCCAGGCAGAGTTAAAGGCAAACCCAGGCTTGCACCACATCCCCTGGTTTCCCAGTTAAGCATATGGTTGTGGAAAGAGCATGTGACCTGTTGTTCCAGGTAAATTCAAGTTCCAGCTCTGCCACTTACCAGCTGGGTGGCCTTAAGCAAGTTACACCACCTCTCTGAGCCTCCGTTTCCCCATCAGGAGGAGCGCTGGTGGCTCAGTAGTTAAACAGTCAGCTGCTTACCAAAAGGTTGGTGGTTCAAACACACCAGCCACTCCTTGGGAGAAATATGTGGTAGTCTGCTTCCACAAAAGATTACAGCCTTGGAAACCCTATAGGGAGTTCTATTCTGTTTTATAGGGTCGCTATGAGTCGGAATGGACTTGATGGCAGTGGGTTTTGTTAATGGGGGTTTTCCCCATAGGTAAAATGGGAATTAGAATACTCACCTGTGTAAGGGCTATAATAAGGTGCAAATAACACATGGAAAGCATTGGCTGCTGCAGAAAGTGTGTAAAAAAACAAAACACCAATCCCCATGGAGTTGACTCCTACTTATGGCGACTCCAGAGTAGAACTGCACTCCCCAGGGTTTTCAAGGTTGTGACCAGTGGGAAGTAGATTGCCAGGCATCTCAACTCAACAGCGACGGGCTTGTTTTTTTGGTTACATTCTATAGAATAACTGCTCAGAATAAACCTTACGTTCAAATTTTGTTGGGTTTTAATTATTTTTAACACCTTCCTCCAAAAGTCCTCACCACCCCACTGAATCCACCCAAAAGGTGAGAGTGGGAGGGAGAGCCTCACCAGTATGGCTGAGGCAGCGTGGGTCAGTGTGGGGCAATGCAGAGCCAGGCAGCCTCAGCACCTCTGATCATCAGAGTTCCCATAAGTGAAAAGAGGGGATAACCCCACCTATGTCACAGGGTAGTCAGGAAGTTTAGCTACTGTCGGTAGAAGCACCTAGCAGCACTAACATCCCAGTCCCCTCTCGCCACAGTCAAAGAGGCTCCCAAAATTCTCTCAGTCAAGAGTTCCTTCACTAGAACCAAAACCAAACCCACTGCCATCAAGTCAATTCTGACTCATAATGACCCTATAGGACAGAGTAGAACTGCCCCATAGAGTTTCCAAGGAGCACCTGGTGGATTCAAACTGCCAACCTTTTGGTTAGCAGCTGTAGCACTTAACCACTATGCCACCAGGGTTTCCTCGCTAGAACAGATGTCCCAATTGCTAAAATTATAGCAATTTCTTCCTGTTGTGGTTTCATCTTTTTGTCTGAAACTTTAATCCTATGTGCGCTGACCCTACCAAAAGAGTCCATCTGTTGGATTCGGGGGTATTCCTCTGCTGGTTTCCATGTGAAAATGTTTTCAGCCTCCAGGCAGTGGAATGGATTGAAGTGCTTTTATCAGCTGGGGCATGTCGAATTTTGAATGCTGTTTTGTTTCTCTCCCCACCCCCATGAAACAGCGTCATTGTTTTCTTCTGATTATATAAACAGCACCTCTTCTATTTACATTTGAATTAATATGCAAGCACAGTTAGGGGGATTTCCAGTCCTTGGGAGGTTCCCCCTTAGGAGGCGGGGTTGCCTCCTTTTCATCTCAGTGGCCCTGGCTGAGCACCCAGCGAAGGCCCAGGGTCTCTGGGGAATTTAAATGAGCAGGAACTGATGGCCTGTGTGCAGCCGGGAAGGAATGAGCCTCGACCAGAGAAGCCTGGGGGAGACCCAGCTAGGGGAAAGGCACACTGGCCAAGAAGCAGGGCTCCTTGCTTCTCCTCTCCCAAGTCCGGCCTCTCACATGTGGCTTTCCTTCCCCCACCAGGCATAACCGCTAGTATCAGGCGTCCTGGCACCAGGTTCTTCCAAGAACTTTATCTCCTTCAGTCCTCACAAAGTGGGGAGATTATCCTTCTCACACTAATGGGGATCCCAGGCTCAGAGAAAGGAGGTAACCTGCCCCAGGGCACACAGTAAGCGTGTGTGAGGTGAATCAGGTCGTCCAAGCCTGTGTTCTCTGCCCCCCTGGGCCTCTCTGGCAAAGGAAGCTGAGAAAGGGAATGGATGAGATGACCTCTCGTGGTCCTCTGCTGCTCATGCTCAGAAAGTCTGAACTTTTTGCTCCTGCTTTGGTCAGAAGATGCCCATCAAGGCAAGGTGGTGAGTTAATACCCCTCAGCCCACTGGCAGATGTTGATTTGCAAAGCCAGGAAAACTTGTTTGGCCCTTTCTGGCCTTCCTCCTAGCCCAGCACTCTCCGGCCCAGCCCCCAGCCTGGGAGGGAGAGCCGGTGGGGCGGGGGGGGGGGGAGGGGGGTGCGGGGAGAGACAGGACTGTGACCTTTCCCCAGCACCTGTGTTTGCACAGGTTCACCCGACCCACAGCACTGGCCTTGGGAAACACCCCACTTTGAAGCCTGCCAAGCTGGGGTCAAGTCTCGGCCATTCTGCCTCGTTCTAGAAGTCTCTTTTCGGTTTCTCTACCTGCAAAGTAGGACCAGTCCTAACCCTGGCTTTCTCCCCTCAAAGGCTACTGTAAAGGGTTCCGCAAAAAGGGCTCATTAGGGGTCAATATCCTCCCTCTTCATTCTCACCCCTCAAGGGAGGGAGGAAAACAGAATAACATTTATAAAGACATGGGGCCAAAAAAACTCCTGCACCTGTTCTCTCGTTCCCCACCAGTACCCAGCCCCCCGCCCCCACGCTCTATAGGCGAGCAGGGTTCCCTTCACTGAGAGCAGTTCAGAGGTGAAGGGACTTGAGGCCACATGAAAGTGGCACAAAACCAAACCATCGAATCGATTCTGACTCATGGCAACACCAGGTGTGACAGAGTAGAACTGCTCCACAGGGTTTTCTTGGCTATAATATTTATAGAAGATCGCCAGGCCTTTCTTCCATGGCACTGCTGGGTGGGTTCGAACCACCAACCTTTAGGTTAGCAGTCAACCACAAACTGTTTGCGTCACCCAGGGACCAACCAGGAATGTAAACCCAGGTCTGACTCCCACCCTGTGTCCCATGCAAACAGGACTAGAGGCATTTGCAGGTATAGAATTGAGGCCAGGGGAAGTTGCCTATACAAGGTCTAGGCCAAATCCCGTACCCACTCACACGCCCCTGTGCATTACATTCGGATTGCCGAACCCACCAGAGGCTCCCCAATCCCACCCTAAGCTGGGAACCGTGAACTTTGAGGGAGGGAAGTGCCACCCACTCTGTCTTTCCAGATGACCCTGACACCGTGCAGCTCTTCACACTGCCAAATTCCCTCTCCAGCCACTGCTGCAGTTCAGTAAACACATACCCAGGGAAGGTGGGTAGGGCTGATAATATTCTTCTCATTTTATAACGAGAGAGCCCGAGAGACAAGCAACTGGATTGCAGTCACACCACAGAGGAGTGGCTGAGCTCAAATTAGACTCCATGCACCCTGGTGCCCCAGATGGGAACTAGAGGAGGTGGGAGTAGGGCCACAGAGAGGGGGTGGAACTTTAAAATCCAGGGCTTCAGGAGGCATTGCCCACAGCAGGCTGTTTCCCCTCTCTGAGCCTCAGTTTCCTCGTCTGTAAAATGGGAGTGAGGAGACTGAACCTGTCAATCCCAAATTCTCCCTTTCGCTTTTTTCTTGGTTTGCTTCTGGGCGGTTTGGGAAGTAGCTAGAACACCAACTCCACCATCCCTCCCTCCAGTGGCAGCTTAAGTCCCAAGGAGAGAACACATCTTGAACCAAGGCCAGGAGGGGGCTCCAGACATTCTGGGCCAAAAGTTTTTGGAAGGTTCCAAACGAACCTGACTCTTTAACACCAGGCCTTCAGAGAGCAAGCAGGACAAAAACTGGAAACCAGGGCAAAGCCCTGCAGGTAGGGCAAAGTCCTTAGCTCTTCTGGCTCTGCCACTAACCAGCTGCGTGGCCTTGACCCGCCTCTTCCTCTGCGTGCCTCGGTCTCCCCTCTGCCCTATGATATGACCTTTTAGGACCTCTAGCTCTAAGAACATATGAAACATCTTTCATGGCATTCACAGCAGGCACAGGAAGGAAGAGACATTTTTCAACAAGTTAGGCAAGATGTTGCACAGGAGCCAGCTTCCGCAAGGAAGGGCTCTGAGTGAGGAAAGAGCGACCATCTCCGTGGTGCGGGGCCACCCTTCAGCCTCAGGCCCAGGTCCAGAGAGATTTAGGGAGATGTTCAGTCAGGGGCTGCAGGGAGCCCAGCAGGAGTGATGGCAAGAAGACAGGTCCTGAGCCTAGGAAAGGCAGGGCCTCGTGGTTCTCTCTGGTTCACAGGTTCTAGAGTTCAGTCTCGCCTCTCCTGGTGCTCTCCCCCAGCAGTGTAGAACCCTCTCAGTCTCCCGTCATTCACAGGCGAGGAGTCAAGAGCCTGGGGGTGCCTAGTGGAGGAGATTGCCTCCTGACCCTTGGGGATGGGGCAGAGGTGGTTTTGCATCCCGGTTTAAAGCACAAGCTTTGAAAGCAGGCAGCGGCGCTGAGTTCAGATCCGACTCTGCCACTTTTTGAGCAAGCAACTAAGTTTCCTGGCACCTCAGGAAACTCCCCTCTAAAATGGGGGTGTTGAGCCTCATCAGATGAGAAAATAGAGCATCCAGGGCTTAGCATGCAATGGGAGCTGCTGTTACAGCTCTGCAGATGGGCTGCGTTGTTTGGAAAGTTATCACCCTAGCTCCTTTGCAAACACCAGTCAGTGGCCCAGGTGAGCTAGACGACGGAGAGAGGGGGAGCTAAGGGAGGGCACTGGTTAGAGTCTCTAAGAGTTTCTGGGGAACTAGAGGTGCCCTGAGAAGTTGAGTGTGCCCTTGGGAGGCCTCTGTACAGCGATACATGTGTTGGCTCATGGGTGTGACGCCCTTTGGTACAATCTAGGGTGCCTGGGAGTGAATGTGGGTGGACATGTCACCTGTTACCTCTGCCGATGCCACCCTACACACATCCTGGGTCATTTGTTGGCATGCGGCTATGGGGGCAAGTATGTAGGTCCTCATGCATCAGAGCTGAAAAAGCCTTTGGTTTGGCTCCACACTCTCATTTTACTGATGGAAAGACTGAGACCCACATGTGGAGAGCACCCCAGTCATCCTCACTGCCCATCGATGGTGCTCCTTCCATTGGGTAGTGCTCCCCCGGGACCACCTACCCACCTGCACAACCTACCTTCTATATCCGGCTCTGGCTCGGTACCCAGGTAGCGCCCTTGGGACCGTGAATCCACCAGCTGGAATCTCTTAGATTTGAGGTTCTCCAGCACCTGCTCGTAGGTCTTGAGCAAGGAAGGGTTCAGTGTGGCTTTGAAGACAGCCGGCTCTGGGCGTGAGGGCTCGGATGTCACTGGGTGGCCCTCCTTCAGCCAGTTCCGGAAGCCACCATTGAGCACTGACACGGTTCGGTGGCCAAACACACGGAACATCCACCAGGCCCTGGGCGCGTAGAAGGTGCCCAGGTGGTCACCATCATATATCACCACGTGCGTGCTGTTGCTGATGCCCAGGTGCCCCACATAGTCGGCGAAGCGTTCCTCACTAGGCAGCATCATCTCATAGGGCGAAGCCGTGTCCCGGCACTCCTCGATATCAAAGAAGGAGGCACCAGGCACGTGGCGCTCCAGGTACTCCTTGCGAGCATCACGGGTGCCCGGTGAGTACCAGGATGCATCCAGCACCCGAAGGCCAGGCCCCAGCTTGCCAGCCCGGACCGATTCTGCCAGCCACTTGGCGGAGACCAGTGCCCGGTAGAGCACCTGCTGAACCATGTTTTCAGCTCTGCGTGTCACCTGGCACGGTTGAGAACCAGGAAAGAGAGATGGGGATGAGGGCGGCTGTGTGCAGTGGGGTGGGGCCTGGGAGGAGAAGCTGGGGCCCTGTTTTTCCAACCACACTCCCCTAGGGTGTCGTGATTATAGCAACCCAGGGAACACGGGGCATGCAGTGGGATAGGTCTGCAGGTTCCCTAGGGAAGGCCAGCTCCACCCCTCCCACCAGGCCTGGGCCCTGCAGCTGAAGGGGGTGGGAAAAGAGCTTCCGAGGGCTCCAGCTGGGGGAGCTGGCTGTGGGATGGAGAGTCCTGCCCCCAGAAGCTGCAATACTCGTCCTCAGGATCCTTCCTGAAAAGAGCAGTGAAAAGATGGCCAGGATGGGGAGTGATGGCATCGTGGGTTTAAGACCTCCTTTCCTGGGAGGACAGGGCATAGGAGCATAGCAGGGAAGGTTCGGTGGGGCCCTCCATGCATCCGGTCTGCGCCCTTTTGCAGACCCTCCTGCGGCCTCTCAAGAGCCTGAGCTCACCAGCCTCCGGAATGCCCGCGTCCAGCCCCGGTTCGGTGACCTGTGCCAGCTGGGTCAGGGGTTCCCGGGGCACCGCGGCACTCCGCCTCGCTCTCGCCACCGGAACCCTTCCCCGGGCCACAGGTGGCTCGGCCGGTGGCTCAATCCCGGGCGGCCCGCGCAGCTAGCCACCGCCCCCACCGCCGCACTCACTCGCTCTCGCCACCGCCCTGGCGCTCGCTCTGCCCGCTGGAGAAGTTGGCCTGTTCAAACCCGGAGCCCGCAGCTCCCCTGCCGGCCGACACCATCCCGCCGCCGCCGGAGGGGGGACCGAGGGCACCCGCCGCCACTCCGGGCAGCTTGTCGCCCGGCCGCTCCCCCCAAGGCCACCCCTCCACGCTCAGCGCCTTTTCCGCCCGGGAGGGGCTCCCGGGGGCGCTCGGCAGCACCGGCGCGGCGGGGGAACCGACTCGGCGGCGCGCGCGTCCCCCGGGCCCGGCCAGTGGAAGGCGCGGGCAGCGGCGGTGCCGAGTGGCCACGGCTGTTAGCTGTGCCCCAGTCTCCTCCTTTTGGCCGCCGCAGGTTGGTGGTGAGAGGAGGGGACAGCTGCGGGAGCGGGGAGGGGGCGTCCTGCCGCGAGGGACATGGCCGAGCCTGGAAGCCGGAAGCTCGAGAACCGGGTAACAGCAGTGGCCGCGGGTTTGCTTTCTTTAGGGTGAGGTCGCTCTTTGGGTTACGTGGCGCAGTGACCCCGCGCTGGGGAGGCCGCGGGGGCCTGAGCTGAGGAGAGGGCTGCAGACTAGGAGGGGGAAGGCGCGCCCCTAGGTTCACCCCAGGGATCACTTGGCCGGGGACTGCAGAGTGGCCTGCCTGGTCCTAGTCTGGTAGCGTGGGGAGCAGTGGGTGGGGGTGGGGGTGACCTGGAGCCACCAGAGAGGGAGGAGGGAGGGCTAATAAAACTGGACAGAGAGGTCAGGGAGGGGCAAGGCTCGACCGACCCAGAGGCCCCTGGAGGAGAAACTAGCAAAGAACTTGCCGGAATAAAATGAAACGAACATTTGTCAAGGCTTGCTCGGCTGACACTTTCCTGAGTACATCAGCGGGTGATACTTTGTTCCTACAACAACCCTGCCAGGTACACCAGAAACTATTTAAAAACTGCCAGAGAGGTCCATCCAAATGCTGGAGGGTACAGCGTCCAAGTGTGGTTGATGCTGGGCCATTGATCTGAGGCCATGTGGCCCCAGCTGCCTTTGTTGATCTTCCTTGTCCCTGGAGCCCTAGGCCGGTCTGAAGCCTCATGTTCTTTTGGATTGCCTTTGTTTTTAGTATGATTTATTTAACTGTAAGTAAATATAATTTAATTTTTAACAGTGACTGAGCTTAACCAGCAGGCAAAATTCCTGAAAATCTAACAATTGGCTCTTGAAAGCTGTTCATATACCTGGGATGCTTTTTTCACCTCTACACCCCTTTTAAAACATTTTTACTCTGAAATAATTATATCCTCACAAGAAGCTGCAAAAATTCATACTCAGGTAAACATTGACCCAGAGAGTCTTCCAAACCTCGTGCTTGGTAGTGGGTGCCACAGGGGACCAGGCAGGGGACATCCTTGAGCAGTGCTCACTCTAATATAAGTCGTGATCCTTAAGGGCTCACCCTGCATTGGAGTCTGGGCCATCCCCTTTATGTCCTGAAGTCCTTCACCCGCACCTACAGGGGTCCTGGCCCCCCAAGCACGCAGCTGGTCGCTGTTCCTGGTGGGGGACCTTCAGTGACTAACACATGCAGCCTGCCTCCCAAACCCTCCTATATGGCCCACAGTCCCAGGACTGTCAATTCTGAAGTTGTAAGATTCTAGATTTGCTGCTGTCAGTTCAAAGTCCACCTGTGAGAGTAAATTTGAAGAAATAATGGGCATTTATTAAACTGTTTTAATGTTTATGAAAATTAGCCATATGCTATGCATTGTGGCCCCTCACTTTCATTACTGAAACTTCTCCATAA
Organism: Trichechus manatus latirostris; assembly: GCF_000243295.1. NCBI lineage: Eukaryota > Metazoa > Chordata > Mammalia > Sirenia > Trichechidae > Trichechus > Trichechus manatus. The sequence goes on from NW_004443963.1 coordinate 15,349,970, forward strand.
GAGGCGGGGCTGGAAGCGCCATTATAAGAACAGGAACTGCCCAGGGAGCCTAGCGTGCCCACCTTCATGCGACAAGTTGAGCAGTGGAGTAGGCTTCTCACTGACTTTGGGGAGTTCTAACCCCCAAACCAGTGTTCTTTACCCTCCAAGTGAATCCTTGCGGGAAAAACAAGGAGCCTCCAAAATGGGGGAAGATAGGGGCTTCTGTGGTTCACAGGTGGGGTCTTCAACAAGTCTGCAGTGTCCCATCATTATCCAACTATGGTGAAACCCGCAAATACTGGGATCGCCCCTTAGTCCAAGCCCCCTTGGCAGCCTCCCTATCCTGAAGGTCAGGGTTTCCTCGGCCCCTGAAAAGGTCAAGAGAGCTTGGACTTCCGCCTCCTCCAGGAAGCCTTCCCACCCCTCTGCTCACATCCCAGGCTGTGTTAAGGGCCCCTCTGTGCTCACACTGGACTCTGGACGTTCGTCAGTTGCCTCGTCTCTAAAGCAGGCCTATAGCCTGTCTTTTCCCCCAGGCCAAGGGCCCCTTGAAGTTAGGGCCTGGCCAAGTCAAGAGTGCGTAGGGACGTTGGCAATGTGGGCAAAGTGGATTCCTAAAAGCCAGCACGTGATGATACTGGGGGAGGGGTGGGCACAAGGTGGCCATGGTGAATGTGCCTGGGGCTGAGGAAGAAGTGGGAACTGATAGGTGGCCATGCCCCCTAGTGGGAGCTCTGCCTAGCAGAAGGGGCACTTTTCTCTAATCTGCACAAAGGTATCTTATGGACTAGTGGCTGCCCAGCAAAAGGGGCTCAGTGTGTTTGGAGACTCTGGGTCCTGGAAGGCTGTAACTGAGATGTTGCGGTGGCCTGGTGAGCACTCTGGTCAAATGCACTCTTGGCCCCTGTCTGGCAGGGGCAACAGAGGAAAGAGGAAGTGAGGCTGTAAGTCACTATTTGTTATGGATTGAATTGTGTCCCCCCAAAATATGGGCCAACTTGGCTAGGCTATGATTCCCAGTGTTGTGTGGTTGTCCTCCATTTTATGATCTGATGTAATTATCCTTCATTTTGTGATGTGTTGTAAATCCTAACTTCTATATGTTAATGAGGCAGGATTAGGGTAGGGTGTATCTCGAGTCACCATCTTACAAGAGAGTGTGACTCAAGTCACACTTTTTATCTTACAAGAGATAAAGGGAGAGAGAAACAAGCAGAGACAGGGGACCTCACCACTACCAAGAAGGAAGAGCCAGGAGCAGAGCTTGTCCTTTGGACCCAGGGTCCCAGTGCTGAGAACCTCCCAGACCCAGAAGACAGACAGCTGTAACACCGGAGATGGTGAGAAATGGCAGCAGAGAACCAGCAGCAGTAGAACCAGGAAGAAAACAGTAGAAACAGGCAGAAGATGACACAGTGGGTGTGCCAACCCACAGAGCAAGAGAACTGAGTGCCTTTGGCTGAGGCTTACTGGCGGAGTGGGGTGCCTCTGAATACTTATCAGTGGGGCTGAAGAGCTTTGTAACACTTGCCCGAGCAGGGTAGAGGCTGGGCTGAGAGAGAGAGGCCTGCCTGTGGGCATTGCTGAGAAGCTGTCTTGACTGAACTGTATCCTGAGTCGTTTCTGATCCTGAATTGTAACCTGTTATGCCAGGACACACAGAGATCTCCAAGAAACACGGGGCCCACAGATGCTGAAAGGAGACAAGGACCTTCCCCTAGAACCAACAGAGAGAGAAAGCCTTTTCCTAGATCTGGCACCCTGAATTTGGACATCTAGCTGCCTAAACTATGAGAGAATAAATTTCTGTTTGTTAAAGCCATCCACTTGTGGTATTTTTGCTATAGCAGCACTAGATAACTAAGGCACTGTTGCTACGGTTAGAAGGGTGAAGAAAGCTCAGGTTGGAAGGGCAAAAGCTGGCTTTGCTGGACTCTGAGAGCCTGCATGATGCAAGTCGGTGAAAAGTCTGGATTCACGTGTCAGACTGCCCAGCGTGAAGCCTGTCAGCACCACTTCTTGGCAGCTGACCTCAGTCAGCTTAGTGAACTTCTCTGAGCCTCAGGAGCCTCAGTGTCCTCCTCTGTGAAACGGGAGAATAATTCCAAACCTCTTGGGTCTGTTCAACAAATAATTGAGGGCCTACTCTGTGCCAGGCATTGTTCTAAGGTGTTGTGAAGAGTAAATGGCACCTAGCAAGCACTCAGTAAATTTCAACTTCTATTAGGATGCTTATAGAAATGCTGAATGAATGAATTCCACCAGGGGCCTTGGTTTGTTTGCAAAGAAACTGAGCTGCATCCTGGGGAGAGGCTGAGACTTTGCCCCTGCTTGCCTTGAAGTGCCAACAAGGCCTTTCAGGTTTGGGCCCTCTACCTACCTGCCCCCCACGAGGTGTCCATGAGGGGATGCGTGGTCCCCTCTCCAGGGGGTCCTGGTCACTTGGCGCTGGCTTTCCACCCAAGGCCTGGTAGGAGGTGGCCCAGGGTCACCACAGCTGGGTTTCTGCCTTCTGGACTCTGCCCTCCCTGGGCTCCACCTCCCCCACCAACCCTGCCCCTTTCCCAGCTAAGAGGGCGTTTCCCAGCCTGGGGCGGCCCCTCCCTGGCGTCCCTCCTGACACCTCCCTGTCGCCCAGGCCTGCAGCCCGAGTGCCGCCGCCATGGCCCCACAGCAGCTCTTCCGTGCGCTCGTGTCGGCACAGTGGGTGGCCGAGGCGCTGCGGGCACCGCGTGCTGGGCCACCCCTGCAGCTGCTGGATGCCTCCTGGTACCTGCCAAAGATGGGCCGCGACGCGCGCCGCGAGTTTGAGGAGCGCCACATCCCAGGCGCCGCCTTCTTCGACCTGGACCAGTGCAGCGACCGCACGTCGCCCTACGACCACATGATGCCCAGCGAGGCGTACTTCGCCGAGTACGTTGGCCACCTGGGCGTGGGCGCCGCCACGCATGTTGTGGTCTACGACGCCAGCGAGCAGGGTCTCTACGCAGCGCCACGCGTCTGGTGGATGTTCCGCGCCTTCGGCCATCGCGCCGTGTCATTGCTTGACGGTGGCCTCCGTCATTGGCAGCACCTGGGCCTTCCGCTCGGCTCCGGCAAGAGCCACCCGGTGCCCGCCGAGTTCCGCGCCGAGCTCGACCCTGCCTTCATCAAGACGTTCGAGGACATCAAGGAGAACTTGGAGTCCCGGAGCTTCCAAGTGGTGGATGCCCGTGCCGCTGGCCGCTTCCGGGGCACTGAGCCCGAGCCCCGAGAAGGTAATAGCTGGAGGAAAGGGACTGGGAGGTCGCCCGGTGTGCAGGGTCAGGTGTGCGTCCTATGCCCCTGAGCACTGCTCTGGCCTTTGGAGGACAAGGTGGGGGAGTATTGGGAGAGAGATCGAATAGGGGCCAGAGATGGGTTTCCAGTATGCTCACTCTGTAAGCCTCACTTGCTTTGTTCATAAAGTGGGGCAGTAATGCTTGCCCACCTCCTCTTGTGCTTGGGGCGATCGTTGCCCAACTCCCGTTTGTGACCCCAGGGTGCCCTGTATAAGTGTGAAAAGGTATTATCAACCCAGACAGCCCCCATCCCAATACTGTGCATGTGTTGGGTCACTGCAGATTCAGGGGCAGGCCCTAACTGGGGAAAGGCCCCACAGGGATGGAGGCCTGATTCAGGTCTACCCTCACCCCTGAGGGTGGTGGAGTGGAGGAGATGGAGGAGGAAGAATCTGAGGCAGAGTTAAAGGAAAGCTCCTCAGAGGGGCCGAGTCTTGGAGAGGGGAGCATGGAGGAGACACTGAACAGATTGGAGCAGAAACTGCAGTAGAGGTGCTGTTCTGAGTTGGAACCGAGCTTTCTGCCTGTGGGCTGGAGTTCCCTGGGAAGGGAAGTAGGCCAGAAAGCTCTGCATAATGAGGGGAGGGGTCTTCCTAGGGTGGAGCAAACAACAACAACAAGAAAACCATTGCCATCCAGTCAATTCCGACTCATAACAACCCCATAGGACGGAGTAGAACCGCCCTAGAGGGTTTCAGCGAGCAGCTGGTGGGTTCGAACTGCCGACGTTTTGGTTAGCAGCCGGGCTCTTAACCACTGCACCACCAGGTCACCAGGGTGGAGCATTCCCCACAAAATGGGTGGTAATGGCCACATTCTTGTCAGCCTTTCAGCAATCCCATGTAGTAGGTACTGTCATTGTACCCCTTGTACAGAGGAGAAAATGGAGCCTAAGAATGGCTACTTTGCCCCAGGTCTCAAGAAGAGGCAGCCAGGATTTGAACACGGGTGTTGGCATACTTAACCACAGTGAGCAGCCAGTAATTCACCAACCCTTTCTCTTGGGCCTACTTTGGGAAGGGTACAAGAAACTGGCCACTGCCTTTGGAAGGCTCTCCCTGAATGTCATTCCATGCCCCCGAATCAGGGTGGGAGCTTCTGTTCTGTGATTCCAGAGTAGCTTGTCCTCGGTCTGTCTCAGCACTGAGCACTGGGCTCAGCACTGCTTTGAGTGTTCTGAGGGTGAGGACTGCACCATGCTCCCAGTGTTCCTGAGAGCCAGCCCAGCACCTGGCGGAGTCGAGGCCTCACACAGGTTTGAATTTAGAAGATCCCAGCCACATGAACAAAGCAATGATGATATGAGGTAGGTCTAGACACAGGAAACTGCTTTGATCCAGCCAGTTTTGAGCTTACTCCTGCTGTTGTTGTTAGGTGCCATAGAGTCAGTTCTGACTCACAGCAACTCTCTGTACAACAGAATACAACACTGCCCAGTTCTGTGCCATCCTTATGATCATTATTATGCTTGAGCCCATTGTTGCAGCCACTGTGTCAATCCCTATCTTTGAGGATCTTCCTCTTTTTCGCTGATCCTCTACCTTACCAAGCATGATGCCCTTCTTCAGGAACCAGTCCCTTCTGATAACATGTGCAAAGTATGTGAAACAAAGTATCTCCATCCTTGCTTCTAAGGAGCATTCTGGCTGTACTTCTTCCAAGACAGATTTGTTCATTCTTCTGGCAGTCCGTGATGTATTCAGTATTCTTTGCCAACACCATAATTCAAAGGCATCAATTCTTCTTCAGTCTTCCTTATTCATTGTCCAGCTTTCTCATGCATATGAAGCAATTGAAAATACCATGGCTATGGTCAGGCGCACCTTAGTCCTCAAAGTGACATCTTTGTTTTTCAACACTTGAAAGAGGTCTTTTGCAGCAGATTTGCCCAGTGCAATACATTGTCTGATTTCTTGACTGCTGCTTCTGTGCGCGTTGATTGTGGATCCAAGTAAAATGAAATCCTTGACTTCAATAATTTTTCCATTTATCATGATGTTGCTTATTGGTATAGTTGTGACGATTTTTGTTTTCTTTATGTTGAGGTGCAATTCGCACTGAAAGCTATAGTTTATGATCTTCTTCAGTAAGTCTTCAAGTCCTCTTCGCTTTCAGCAAACAAGGTTGTATCATCTGCATATCACAGGTTGTTAATGAGTCTTTCTCCAGTCCTGATGTCCCATGCTTCTTCATATAGTCCAGCTTCTCAGATTTTTTGCTCAGATTACAGATTGAAAAAGTATAGTGAAAGGATACAACCCTGACACACAACTTACCTGACTTTAAACCACGCAATATCCCCTTGTCCTGTTCAAACGACTGCCTCTTGATGTACGTACAGGTTCCTCATGAGCACAGCTAAGTGTTCTGGAATTCCCATCCTTTGTAATGTTATCCACAATTTGTTATGATTCACAGAGTCAAATGCCTTTGTGTAGTCAATAAAACACAGATAAACATCTTTCTGGTATTCTCTGCTTTCAGCCGAGATCCATCTGACATCAGCAGTGACATCCCTTGTTCCACGCCCTCTTCTGAATCCAACTTGAACTTCTGGCAATTCCCTATGGATGTACTGTTGCAGCTACTTTTGAAAGATCTTCAGCAAAAATTTACTTGCGGGTCATATTAATGATATTATTTGATAATTTCCGCGTTTGGTTGGAGCACCTTTCTTGGGAATAGTCATAAATATGGATCTCTTCCAATTGGTTGGCCAGGTAGCTATCTTCCAAATTTCTTGGCATAGATGAGTGAGCACTTCCAGTGCTGCGTCCATTTGTTGAAACATTTCAATTGGTATTCCATCAATTCCTGGAGCCTTGTTTTTCGGCATCCCCTTCAGTGCAGCTTGGAATATTCCTTTATCATATGCCACCTCCTGAAATGCCTGAACATCGACCAGATCTTTTTGTACAGTGACTCTGTGTATTCCTTCCATCTCCTTTTGATGTTTCTTGCATCATTCAATATTTTGTGCCCCTGCAAAAAAAACCAAACTCGTTGCTGTCGAGTCAATTCCAACTCATAGCAACCCTAAAGGACAGAGTAGAACTGCCCCATAGGGTTTCCAAGGAGCACCTGGTGGATTTTTTTTTTTCCTTAGACTAATAGAGCACAATTTAATTCTGAGAGACAAGATACAGATAAATGCAATGCCTTTTCACATATTCTGATGAACCATTTGAGAATATTAGCAAATAACTCAGAGACAGCATTCTCTCCTTTTTCTTCCAGTTTGGTTTAATTGTCTTCAAAAAATTTACGCACAGAGAAGATATCCCTTAGGTTTTTCTGTAGAAAAAATTAAATGTAGGGCTGATTTATGTTCATACTGATTTTTTTTTTTTCTTTTCTTAATGGTCAAAGTGACCATCCTTCCTGGTGCAGTTCATCACTCCATATCTACCCTTCCTTGGAATTTTAACATATATATATACCAAAAAAACAAAAAATAACCACTGCCCTTGAGTTAATTGAAACTCATAGCAACCCTACAGGACAGAGTAGAACTGTCCCAGAGTGTTTCCATCTTTAAGGACGCTGACTGCCACATCTTTCTCCCAGTGCCGAGTGGACTTGAACTGCCGACCTTTTGGTTAGCAGCCGTAGCTCTTAACCACTACGCCACCAGTCCTTCAATATTGCAACTCGAGGCTTGAATTTTTTCTTCCGTTCTTTCAGCTTGAGAAATGCCGAGTGTGTTCTTCTCTTTTGGTTTTCTAACTCCAGGTGTTTGCACATTTCATTATAATACTTTACTTTGTCTTCTCAAGCTGTCTTTTGAAATCTGTTCAGGTTTTACTTCATCATTTTTTCCATTTGCTTTAGCTGCTCTACGTTCAAGAGCAAGTTTCCGAGTCTCTTCTGACATCCATTTTGGTCTTTTATTTCTTTCTTGTCTTTTTAATGACCTTTGCTTTCTTCTTATATGATATCTTTGATGTCATTCCACAACTCATCTGGTCTTCGGTCATTAGTGTTCAATACGTCAAATCTGTTCTTGAGATGGTCTGTAAATTCATGTGGGATACACTCAAGGTTGTACTTTGGCTTTCATGGACTTGTTTTAATTTTCTTCAGCCTCAACTTGAGCTTGCATATGAGCAATTGATGATCTGTTTTACAGTTGGCCCCTGGCCCTGTTCTGATTGATGATATTGAGCTTCTCCATTGTCTCTTTTCACACAGATGTATAGTCAATTTGATTCTTGTGTATTCCGTGCATTCCATCAGATGTGGTCCATGTGTATAGTCACTGTTTATGTTGTTGAAAAAAGGTATTTGCAATGAAGAAGTCATTGGTCTTGCAAAATTCTATCGTGATTTCTGGTGTCATTTATATCACCAAGGCCATATTTTCCAACTACAAATCCTTCTTCTTTGTTTCCAACTTCTGCATTCCAATCACCAAAGTAATTATCAGTGCATCTTGATCACATGTTTGATCAATTTCAGACTGTAGAAGTTGGTAAAATGTCTTCATCTTTGGCATTAGTGTTTGGTGCATAAATTTGAATAATAGTCGTATTAACTGGTCTTCCTTGTAGGCATATGGATATTATCCTATCATTGACGGTGTTGTATTTCAGGATAGATCTTGAAATGTTCTTTTTAACAGTGAATGCAACGCCATTGCTCTTCAAGTTGTCATTCCCAGCATAGTAGACCATATGATTGTCTGATTCCAAATGGCCAATACCAGTTCATTTCAGCTCACTAATGCCTAGGATATCGATCTTTACGCATTCTGTTTCATTGTTGACAACTTCCAATTCTCCTACATTCATACTTCGTATGTTCCATGTTCCTATTATTAATGGATATTTGTAGCTGTCTCTTCTCATTTTGAGTCATGCCACATTAGCAAATGAAGGTCCAGAATGCTTTACTCCATCCATGTCATTAAGGTCGACTCTACTTTGAGGAGGCAGCTCTTCCCTAGTTGTATTTTGATGGCCTTCCAACCTGAAGGACTCATCTTCTGGCACTATATCAGACAGAGTTTCACTGCTATTCATAAGGTTTTCTCTGGCCAATTTTTTTAGAAGTAGATCACCAGGTCCTTCTTCCTAGTCTTTCTTAATCTGGAAGCTCTGCTGAAACCTGTCCACCAAAGGTAACCCTGCTGGTATTTGAAATACTGGTAGCATAGCTTCTAGCATCACAGCAAGATGCAAGCCACCACAGTATAACAAACTGACAGATGAGTGGTTGTTTGAGCTTATATAAGTAGCAGTTTATGTTTAAGCCTAATAAGGGTGCTAACGTGAACACGGTGGGCCCTCTAGCTCAGCTGTGGGGCAGGGAGGGGAGGAATGGCATAGGACAGTGAGCCAGAGCCCTGCCCCAGGTTGCACTGGCTGTGTGTCACCTGGCAAATCACCTAATCTCTCTGAACCACATTTCTGCACATATAAAATGGGAGCAGTAACAGGTCCCTTAAATGATGTGGTGAGGTCAAATGAAGAGCAAGTGTGTAAAGCACTCATGAGTTCCATTTTTGCACACACAAGTAGGCACTCAAAAATAGGAGGTGATATAATTAACGTGCTTCGCTGGTTATGGATGGTTTCCAATGCTCACCCCAATCCTGCTTGCTCATCTGTAAAATGGGACATAACGGTTCACACCTAGCAGGCTTGTTGTAAAAATGATCTGAGCCGATATGTGCAAAGGCTTAGCCGAGCTCCGCACAGTACTCATTCCAATCAGTGGTGGATGTCATTGTTATCATTGTCCCCACTCTACAGCCCAAGGCCTGCCCACCTCAGGCCAGCAGTGAGGGGAAGCCTGCTTTGCTTGGTTGCATTTCCAGGTTTGGGGACAGCCCTGTCCTTAGAGTCGCCACCCTGGCTTGAAAGCTTGCTCTTCTTCCTTGCTCCAGGCTTGTCGCTAGGTACTGTCTGTGAGTGAGTCCAGTTTTAGCATCTGTTAAATGGGGTATGTCTTAGTTGTCTAATGCTGCTGTAACAGAAATACCATGAGTGGCTGGCTTTAACAAACAGAAATTTATTACCTCACAGTTTTGTAGGCTAGAAGTCCAAATTCAGGGCGCCAGGTCTAGGGGAAGCCTTTCTTTCTCTGTTGGTTCTGGGGGAAGGTCCTTGTCATCAATCTGTCCCTGATCTAGGAGCTTCTCAGTACAGGGACCCTCAGATACAAAGGATATGCTCTGCTCCTGGTGCTACTTTCTTGGTAGTATGAGGTCTCCCATGTCTCTCTGCTTGCTTCTGTCTTTTATATCTCAAAAGAGATTGGTTTAAAACAATCTTGTGGATTGAGTCCTGCCTCATTAACATAACTGCCTCTAATCCTGCCTCATTAACATCATAGAGGCAGGATTTACAACACGTAGGAAAATCACATCAGATGACAAAATGGTGGACAATCACAAAATACTGGGAACCATGGCCTAGCCAAGTTGACACACATTTTGGGGGGACACAATTCAATCCATAACAGAATGCATGATGCTAACTCTAACCTCTCCACAGACTCCAGAGTACTGTCTACACTCAACCCTGAGAGTAGGCACCGGGGTGGGTCAGCAGCTCCCTGGAGCGGTGTTACCCCATTGCAGCAGAAACCAAGGCGGAAGTGGCCCTAGAGCCAGAATGGCCTGAATTTGAATCATTAGCCATGAGTGTTTATTTTATTGCTAGTCTCAGGCCTCCATGTGAAAATGGAACTAATAGTAACACCTACCTGGTAGGGGTTACTAGACTGGTGTTACTGGAATAACCAGAATGTGTGTTGGAGCCCTGGGGAGGTTTGCAGGATGCGGGTGAGTGAGGCCATGAGCTTCTTGGTGAATAGTTCTCTGGCCTTGCCCTCTTTCATGCTACAACCAAAACTACCTTTAAAGATGGAAGTTGGATTTCTCATTGCCAGGTCAAAGCCCAGTAGTATCAGTAGGCGGGTGCAGGGGGTGTGGACCTTACTGGGTGACACTGTCAGAGGGGGTGACACTAAAATGACTGTCTATAAAATTTTTATGCAGTGTTTCAGCAGAAATTTATTTTTTATAAAAATATCCCTGTAGTTAGTTATAACAACAGAAACATTTTTCGTAAACCCAGTTTACATGTATCAATATACCTGCAAGGCTAAAACTTTACGCGAATTTACTTTCTGAACCTTCTAATGCCCTCTGGGAGCCCTGGTGGCACAGTAGTTAAGAGCTTGGCTGCTATTCAAAAGGTAGGCAGTTCGAATCTGCCAGCCGCTCCTTGGAAACGCTGTGGGGCACTTCTACTCTGTCCTGTAGGGTCGCTGTGAGTCTGAATTGACTGGATGGCAATGGGTTTTTAATACCCTCAGGTCAGAGCTGTCATTATTATCCAATTTCAATGATGCTTCGAATCACATGGTTTCGTCTGCATGTGCTATAAGCACGCACTGTTGTTTTTGTTGGAGTCCTGGTGGTGCAGTGGTTAAGAGCTCGGCTGCTAACCAAGAGAGCCGGCTGTTTGAATCCATCCCAGCTGCTCCTTGAAAACCCTATGGGACAGTTCTACTCTGTCCTATAGGGTCACTATGAGTCGGAATTGACTCGATGGCAACAGGTTGTTTTTATTGCTGCTGGTCACTGATTTTGTCAAATTTTCTGGTGTTTTAACCACAATATTGTGGTCATTAGCTTTTGGGGTGACACCATGAGTTGCTGCACTGGGTGACACCAACCTTAGTGATGCCACTGTCAAAGCCCAGGCCTTGACCCAGGCCTGCAAAGGCATTCGTGCCTCCCCCCTTGGCCGCCCGTTGGTCGTCTGTCTCCACACTCTCTGGGCTTCTGCCACGATGCCCTTAAACCCCTCCAGGCACCTTGTGATTCCCTGCCACCTCGGCTTTCCTGTCAGTCCCCAGCCCCCAGAATCCTTGACCTGGCTAAGTCTACTCCCCTTTCAGGGCTTCCTCAGAGAAGCTTCCCTGATGACCCCCAGCCCCTCAGGCAGCGCGCCCGGTGTTTAGCAGCACAGGCTTTGGGGCGGGGCAGCCTGGGTTTGAATCCTGGTTGCCCCTTACTAGCTTGGGCAAGTTACTCTGTGTGTCTCATTCTCTTCATCTATAGAAAAGAGAGAACGATAGTTTCTTTTCCATAGAGTTTTGGTGAGGATTAAAGGAGAAAATACTGCTGAGGGACTTAGAACAGTGCCCAGCATAGAGTGAGCACTTGATAATGTCAGCCATTATTATTACCATTATTATTTTTTATAATAGCCCCCGTGCTATCCTGTAAGGACTTTTGATAATACCTGTCATACTTGTGGAGCCCTGGTGGCACAGTGGTTAAGTGTTTGGCTGCTAACCGAAAGGTCAGCAGTTCAAATCCACCAGCCCCTCCTTGGAAACCCTATGGGGAAGTTCTACTCTGTCCTATAGGGTCGCTGAGTTGGAATTGACTTGATGGCAACAGGTTTTGTTTTCGGATCATACTTGTGAGGAGCCTTGGTGGCTCAGTGGTTAAAGAGCTTGACTGCTAACCAAAAGGTTGGCAGATTGAACCTGCCAGCTGCAACACAGCAGAAAGATGTAGCAGTCTACTTCCATAAAGATTACAGCCTTGGAAACTCTACGGGGTAGTTCTACTCCCTACTATAGGGTCCTGTGAGTCGGAATTGACTTGATGGCGATAAGTTTTAACCATACTTGTAGGGTCCCTGGGTGGTACTAACAGATTGTACTCGACTACTAACCTCTAAACATTGGCGGTTTGAACCCACCCAGTGGTACTGCAGAAGAAAGGCCTGGTAATCTGCTTTTGTAAAGATTACAGTTCCACTCTGTAGCGTATGGGGTCTCCTTAAGTCAGAATCAACTTGACAGCAACAGAGTTTTCCATACCTGCAATTACTCCGTTATTGCTGTCTGCCTTGCCAGATCCAAACTCCTTGCCTGCAAGTACTACTTGTCCTAGCTAGGGAGGTTCTGAGCCCTGGTGGTGCAGTGGTTAAGAGTTCAGCAGCAACTAAAAGGTTGGCAGTTCGAATCTGCCAGCCGCTCCTTGGAAACCCTATGGAGCAGTTCTACTCTGTCCTGTAGGGTCTCTATGAGTCTGAATCAACTCAACAGCAAGGGTTGTTGCCCCGGGGGTGCACAGTAGGTGGTCAGGAAACCTGTGGGCTGAGTGTGACTCTTGTGGAGTCTGAGTCTTAGGTTCAAGCCCCAGCCAGCAATTTGCTGGAAGCATGGCCTTGGGCGGTAGTTGACGTCAGCACCAGCATCTGTGAAATGGGAATGCCTGTGAGCACGAATTGAGATAACGCCTGGCACCAGAGGCTCTCACTACTGAAGCCTGCATCAGCATGGGTTACCATTCACGCCACCTTTCTGTTTTATCCTTCCTGCTCCCCCACCACAGGCATCGAACCTGGCCACATCCCTGGCACCGTGAACATCCCCTTCACGGACTTCCTGACCAAGGAGGGCCTGGAGAAGAGCTCTGAGGAGATCCACCACCTGTTCCAGGAGAAGAACGTGGACCTGTCGCGGCCATTGGTAGCCACGTGTGGCTCTGGCGTCACAGCCTGCCATGTGGCGCTGGGGGCCTACCTCTGCGGCAAGCCTGATGTGCCCATCTATGATGGCTCCTGGGTGGAGTGGTACATGCGTGCCAGGCCTGAGGAGATCATCTCCGAAGGCCGGGGGAAGACCCTCTGAGGCTGGGCAGGGACATGGCAAGCCCCGTGACACCCAGCCACCAGCAGTGCCCAGCCTAGTCCAGCTGTTTGCACTCTGTCTACCAGAAGAGTATTTCTTCATCCAGCTCAGGTGGCACAAGGGGTGACGTCCCTGAGGCCAGGAATTTTGTGAATGTGTGAACGCCCAGTGGAAGCAGGAGAGAAGGTGGCAGGAGGGCATATGGGGAGGGAGGGCAGAACACCCCGCTGCTTGTCATGATGCTGAGCTGGCTCCCCACCTCCCCTCCTGTTTTACTGTTGAGGAAATAAAACAGCCAAGTGCCAAACCCTTGCAGAATGGGGCTGCCTCGGTTTTCTGGGAGCCAGCAGTTCCAGCATGGCTGGTGAGGGGAGCTCTGTGCAGCCTAAGGGCCTTGGGGATGCTGTCCTGCCTTCTGAGCAGGCTGGGACCCCAGAGCCCTTTTCTTCCTATGACGGACTACATCACACCCTCCAGCAAACCATCCCCACTCCATAATCCTGGGGTCTTCCTTCTGGGCTATTAAGGTGAATCTTGCTGGGTCATGCCTGGGACCCCATCCACAGCCCCCCACAATTAAGCAGTACATCCTTATTTCAAGAGAGGGATGGATCCACAGCTTACTAGAAGGCTGTACCATGCTAAGCCTGTGCCTGGCCCAACTCTAGAATGTTCTGGAGAAGGGCTGAGTTTAGCCAAATTAGAGGAGAATCGAGCTCTAAACTCTCCTGGTTAAATCTGGGAGCTTGAGCTTGGAGGCAGGTCTCTGGAACTGCTGGGGAGGAGGGGCAAACCCAGGGGTCTGATCTTTGCTGCTCAAGGGTAGCCTCTGCCCCAAGACTTCCTGAGAAAGGGCCTCCGTACTCTTTGCTCTATATCCTTCGGGCAGAAGTGGACATAGGGTCTGAGAAGACCCTAGTGCCCCTACTGGACCTCAGTCACCCTCTGCATCTTTCTAGCCCCTGGGTCACTGTCTCTAGCAGAGAGGCAGTGTCAGCCAACGCTGGGGTGGGGGACCCAAGAAGTTACCTTGTGTGGCCCCTCCTTCCAAAACAAAACCAGAGCAGGGCAGTGACTTACCCAAGGTCACACGACGAATTTATTCCAGAGCTGGGACCTGCCTCAGATTTCTTGACTCTGAAGTTACTGTCCTTTTCCTTTGACCCTGCAACCGCAGAGGACTCATTTTCCAAGTCCACAAGGAGACACCAACCGCACAGAATTTCAGTTTTACACGGAAGAGCTCTGGAGTAAGTCCTAACCTCTCTGGGCCTCAGTTTCTCATCTATGAAATGGGCATAATACCTACTTCAGAAGAGAATTCAGACAAGGACCTAGCCAAGAGCCCACGGAAGTATCCCATTCTTCTAGCCCAGGGTTTCTCAACCTTGGCACTGTTAACATTCGAGGCTTGATCATTTTTTTTTTTTGGTGGTGGGGGGCGCTATCTTGTGCATTGTAGGATGTTTAGCAGCATCTCTGGCCTCTACCCCTAGATTCCAGTAGCACCCTCTAATTGTAGCAACCAAAAAAGACAAAAAAGATCTCCAAAAAAAAAAAAAAGAAAACTTGTTACAGTAGAGTTGATTCCAACTCTTGGCAACCCCATATGTTACAGAATAGAACTGGATTCTATAGGGTTTTCTTGCCTGTAATCTTTACAGAAGCAGATCACCAGGACTTTCTTTCCTGCCACCACTGGGTGGGTTTGAACCACCAACCTTTAGGTTAGTAGTTGAGAGCAAACTCGTTCGTGCCACCCAGGGACCTTAAAAGATCTCCAGAACAAAAACCAAACCCGTTGCTGTCGAGTCAATTCTGACTCATAGCGACCCTATAGGACAGAGTAGGACTGCCCCATAAGGTTTCCAAGGAGCAGTTGATGGATTCGAACTGCCGACCTTTTGGTTGGCAGCCATAGCTCTTAACAACTACGTCACCAGGATTCCATTGCCAAATGTCTCCTGGGGTGGGGGTGGGGGCAGGGGCACAATCACCCCCAGTTGAGAACCACTGCTCTATCTGCAGTTAACACACAGTTGACCACAGCAGTCAGGAACTGTGAAGAAAGGAAACCCCAAAGTGGAGGAGGGGGTCCCTGTCTCCCCGTCATAATCCCCTTCCCTTGAGGCTGCGTTTAGCAGTTTAAAAGCCCCCTTCCTTTCTTGCTAGTTTCAGACAAACTTTGTTTTCTCCCCCGGAAGGTTGCTGCCCCTTGGAGGAGAGCGGTTTGTCTACAGCATGTGTTGGTTCTGATCTAGCTTCCTGTCCCAGCTACTCCATTCCAGGCTGCCTGACACGCTGCTGAGCCTTTCCGAGCCTCAGCTTTGACTTTAAAATGGGGATGATAGTACTTTCCCTGAGAGCTATGAGGATTAATGAGATAAATCCACAAAAACTGTTTAGCTTGGTGCTGAGCACAGAGTATAAACAGCACGTATTACTGTTATTTGTTAAGGAATTTTACGTAGCCAGCATGTTGAATATCTCCTGTGCTTCAGGCATTGGGGGAGAGAGCAAGGAAGAAGAGAATTGTGTCGTGCTTGACTACTAACCAAAAGGTTGGCAGTAACCTA
Organism: Trichechus manatus latirostris; assembly: GCF_000243295.1. NCBI lineage: Eukaryota > Metazoa > Chordata > Mammalia > Sirenia > Trichechidae > Trichechus > Trichechus manatus. Next base: position 15,365,511 of record NW_004443963.1, read on the forward strand.
CCCAGCGGCACTGGGGAAGAAAAGCCTGGAAATCTGCTTCCGTAAAGATTACAGCCAAGCAAATCCTGTGGAGCAGCTCTACTTTATAACACATGGGGTCGCCATGAGTCGGAATCAACTTCACGGCAAAGGGTTTGGTTTGGGTTTTTTTCGATCCTGCCCTCACAAAGTTTCAAGCCAGGGAGGGAAACTGGCTTTATATCATATTTCCACGAAGAAGGGAGTACTGTGAAATGATTCATTATACAACAGACTCATTTTACAGATGTGAAAGCAAGTTCAGAGAGGTTCCGTGATTTGCCCAAGGATGCGCAGCTTATTAGAGAGAGGGGCCAGTCCCCACTGAACTTAGAACTCTCAGTGGAAGAGCCCCTCCAGTGGGTCGCACCTGTGGTGGTTTTCTGACTGTCAGGATCTAGGGGAGAATGGAGTGTAACCCAGGTTTGGAAACACACATGACAAGCTCATGAAAGAGGGCCAAGTGTTCCCCAACTCCACATGGAACCGCCTTGAGCAGTGGAGTTTAAGCTGCAGTCAAGGGGTTTGAGTAAGGCTCCCTTACCCCACCTAGTCCAACCTTGGCAAGGAAACCCAGGCTGGTCCAAACCAGTTGCCGACGAGTTGATTCCGACTCATGACAACCCCATGTGTGTCAAGAGTAGAACTGTGCTCCACAGGGTTTTCAATGGCTGATTTTTCCGAAGTACATCACCAGGCCTTTTTTCCATAATGCCCCTGGGTAGACTTGAACCTCCAACCTTTTGGTTAACAGCTGAATGCATTAACCATTTACGTCACCCAGGGACTCCAAGCTGGGCGTATGCCTCCTGAGAAGGTCCCCGGCAGGTCTGGGCATGTCCAGGGGAGGCCTGCCCGGAGGAAGCAGAAAGATTTGGCAGAGCCTTAAGTTGCAGCTTAACTTTTCAGAAGCTTGTCAGGAGGGACCCAAGGCCCCTGAACTCCCAGAATAATTAACCACTGGCTGCCAGGGCTCCTTGTTAACCAGCAACCCAGGGCCCCTGTCAGCAGCCACCCCACCTATCCACATGTTCCATGCAGGAGCTTGCAATACTGCACAGCCAGACTGATGACATTTGGGTCCATTTGGCAAATATTTGCTGAGCACCTCCTCTGTGGCAGGGACAGTAGGGAATGCGTTTCCCAACATGTCTAACCAGCTGCTCAGGAATGTTTCTACTCCTGGGACCATGGCCTGAAGGGGCCGTGGCCGAAAGCCCCCACCCACACAAAGGACTAACTAATGGATCCAGTGTGGCCATCCGGTCCTGGTGCTGCAGAATCAACCCCATAAGCTCTGCCTTCTAGACCCTGTCAGTCCCTCAGTCTTCTCATCTGAAAATTGGGGGCAGACTCCAGCCTGCTTCGCACAGGGTGGGTGTGAGGCCAAATAAGGTAACACTCAAAGCAATATAAGGTGTCACTTCTACGGGAATAACCCCAGCTATAGAAGCACAAGGAAGCTTTATGATCCTTAACTCTTGAAGAATGAGTCACACAGGAGCTGAAATTTTCAGGCAACTGAAGCATTATCATTTAAGCACCAAAACTTTTAACATATTAACCCATTATTGTTGCTGTCCTGTGCCCTCCAATTAATTCCAACTAATGGCGACCCCATGTGTTACAGGGTAGAACTGCTCCATAGGATTTTCTTGGTTATATGCAATCTTAACAGAAGCGGATTGCCAGATCTTTTCTTCTGCTGTGCTGCTGGGTGGGTTCAAACCATCAACTTTTCAGTTACCAGCTGAACAAAAACCATGTCCACTCAGGGACCTCAGTAACCTGTAAGAAGTGGAAACCAGTGTACTGACAATACCTGAACTCTCCGTGGGTTTGATTCATTGCTCTATTGCTCAGTGATATCCTCAGGGACTGTTTGCCCCTGAACTGAATGGCTCGAACTGAGTGCCTGTCCAGTGCTCATGTTCTTGCTGCTCTGCACCATCCTGCTTTTACGCAGACTCCCCTCCTCGGCCTCCTTCCAGGCCTGCTCCTTCGGGATGATACCCTCCATTCCAGAGGCTTAAACCACTGTACGGAGCTCAGGGACTCCCCAGTCTGTGCCTCCAGTTGCTTGCCCTCCCCTGAACTCCAGGTCCCTGTGTCCACTGCCTGCTGGATGCCCAAGCCTGCCGCACCCCAGCGCCCCATTCATGTTCCCTGTCGCAGCGTTCTCAGCCATCTGCCCTTGGTTACTGCACTCAGGGCTGGCAGTGAGTTATCGAGACCCTGCCTCCCTCAGCTCCACAGCCGCCCAGCACTGAGGCCAGGAGATTTCCACCTGTTTCCACCACCCTGTCCAGGTCCCCTCCCTTGCCCCACACTCAACATACGCAGACACAGCCCTGTTTCATCTGTTAATTCAAGCCTACTGGATCTAGGGGCACCGAGGATAAAGGCAGACCGTGAGAGGGGGAGGGACGGACACACAGACCGGCCATTAGAACACATGATGAGTGTCTGAGAGATGGAAACATTGGGCAGGTAGAGGGCGGAGGGGCTGATTCCGGGTCTGAGAGGCACCTCTGGGGGGCACTGACTGCTCTTTATGAATTCCCTAGACTGAGCCCTCACCCCATGTAGAGAGGTAGTGTGGGGCAGGGTTCGGGGCAGCCTCTGGAGGCTTCAGGTCCCTGCTGCCCACTCCCTGGCTGTGTGAGTGTGCCGAGTGCTTCAGTTTCCCCATCTGTGACTGGGGATTATCTTGGTGCATACCTGTCTTATTTTTCTAGGGCTGCTGTGACAAATGACTGCAAACTGGGTGGCTTAAGACAACAGAAATTTCTTCCCTCACAGTTCTGGAGGCTAGAAGTACAAAATCAAGGTGTCAGCAGGGCCACGCTCCCTCCAGAGGCTCTTCCTCTGAAGAATCTTTGTTTGCCTCTTCTAACTTCTGGTGGCTGCCAGCAATCCATGGTGTTCCTTGGCTTGTAGCTGCATCACTCACACCTCTGCCTCTGTTGTCAGTGGACTTCTTCCTGTGCATCTGTCTCTGTCTCTGTTTTCTCTTATAAGAACATCAGTCACTGGATTTAGGACCCATCCTAATCCAGTATGACCGAGTCTTAACTAGTTACATCTGTAGTCAAATAAGGTCACATGTTGAGGCTCTGGGTGGACTTGAAGGGGCCCTGGTGGTTCAGTGGTTAGGCACTCAGCTGCTAACCGAAAGGTTGGTAGTTCAAACCCACCAGCCGTTCCATGGAAGAAAGAAGTGATGGTCTGCTCCTGTAAAGATTTACAGCCTTGGGAACCCTGTGGGGCAGTTCTACTGTGTTCTATTAGTTGGGATCAACTTGACAGCAGTGGGTTTTGGGTTTTTGGTGGGTGGACATGAATTTGGGGGGACATTTTCAACCCATCTGTCATGGATTGAATTGTGTCACCCAAAAATATCTGTCAACCTGAGTAGTCCATGACTCCCAGTATTGGTGATTGTCCACTATTTTGTCATCTGATTTGATTTTCCTATGTGTTGTAAATGCTATCTCTATAATGTTGATGAGGTGGGATTAGAGGCAGTTGTGTTAATGAGGCGGGACTCAATCTACAAGATTAGATTGTGTTTTAAGTCAATCTCTTTTGAGATTTTAAAAGAGAATGGGGCAGAGAGACATGGGAACCCCATAACACCAAGAAAGCAGTGCCAGGAGCAGAGCGTGTCCTTTGGACTTAGGGTTCCTGTGTGGAGAAGCTCCTAGACCAGGGGAAGATTGATGACAAGGACCTTCCCTCAGAGCTGACAGAGAGGGAACGCCTTTCTCTGGAGCTGGCACCCTGAATTTGGACTTCTAGCCTACTAGACTGTGAGAGAATAAATTTCTCTTTGTTAAAGCCATCCATTTGTGCTATTTCTGTTATAGGAGCCCCAGATAATTAAGACACCAGCACAACACCTCATAGGGTTACTATGAGGATAGAAATGACTTGATTCCTACAGAGCACTGAGAAGAGAACCTAGCATAGTGAGCACTAAGTAATGTTTGTTTTATTTGTATTGCTTATATTACTGTATTTGTATGCTTGTTGTTATGGATAGAATTGTGTCCCCCCAAAATGTATGTTAACTTGGCTAGGCCATGATTCCAAGTAGTATGTGGTTGTCCACCATTTTGTGATCTGATGTGATTATCCTACGTGTTGTGAATCATAACCTGTATGATATTAATAAGGTAGAATTAGAGGCAGTTATGTTAATGAGGCAGGACTCAATCTGCAGGATTAGGTTGTATTTTGAGTCAATCTCTTCTGAGATGTGAAAGAGAGAATTGAGCAGAGAGGAGAGGATCTCATGCCACCAAGAAAAAAGTGCCAGGAGCAGAGTGTGTTCTTTGGACCCGGGGTTCCTGCATGGAGAAGCTCCTAGACCAGGGGAAGATTGATGACAAGGACCTTCCTCCAGAGCCGACAGAGAGAGAAAGCCTTCCCCTGGAGCTGGTGCCCTGAATTCGAACGTCTAGCCTCCTAAACTGTAAGAGAATAAACTTCTGTTTGTTAAAGCCATCCACTTGTGGTATTTCTGTTGTAGCAGTAGTAGATAACTAAGACACTTGTATTGTTTGTATTACTGCTGTTATTAACATTCTAATCTGGACCTCTCCTGCCTCGCTTTGCCTGACTGTAAACTCTTCAGGGGTACTATATCTTATTCATCTTTTTTTTGGCACCAGGACAGTGACTGACATGTGACGGGGGCTTAATGAGTGCTTGACATATAAATATAAAGGAGCCCTGATAGCATGGTTATTAAAGCCCTAGGCTGCTAACTGAAAGGTCAGTGGTTCAAACCCACCAGCCACCTCGAGGGAGAAAGATGTGGCAGTCTGCTTCCATAAAGATTTATAGCCTCAGAAACCCTATGGGGCAGTTCTACTCTGTCCTATAGGGTCGCTGTGGGTTGAATAGACTTGACGGCAATGGGTTAACCATTCAGGGGCTAACCAAAAGGCTGGCAGTTCAAACTCACCAGCCACTTCTCAGTAGAAAGATGTAGCAATCTGCTTCTGCAAAGATTACAGCCTAGAAAACCCTATCAGGCAGTTCTACTGTGTTCCATAGGACTGCTATGAGTCAGAATCGATGGCAATGTGACATATAAATGAATGCACTAAGAGAGACCTTAATAACCACTCTTATCTACCAAGCCCTTTCCATGTACCCAGGAGGATGCTAAGTGCTCTATATCCATTTAATCCTCCCAGCAAGCCTGGAAAACTGGTTATGAGCCCCAATTTTACAGATAAGGAAGGTGGGGGCTTAGAGAGGTCAGGCGACTCACCCAAGGTCATATGGCGTGTTAGGACTGGGGCTGGGGTTTGAAATCTGGACAGAATGACTACAAGACAGAGGAGGGAGTGGGGGCTTCTCTCCGGATGAGGAGAAGGGCTTTGTAAAGGAGATGATGGTGGTGCTGAAAATTAAAAAGGAAGCCCCCACAAACACGCACAGTCGCTCATGCACGCATACATGCGCATACCTTTGTTCACAGGTGAGGAATAAGGGAACCAGTGGCCAGTTTGCTGGGCCAGCTGTTGTTGTTAGTTGCTGGGCCAGCTGGGCACTCTGCAAAATTTCTCCAGGACTCCTGTATACAAGGTGAGCTCTCTCTCTTTAAATAATTTAGCCCAAAACAGCAGAGAAAAGGGCAAGGTAGCAGACAATCACCAGGTGCTAAAAACTAGGCAGCATAATTAGCTGGCCCAGAGCTGGGGAGGGGCCTCCAGGTGTTCCTAGGTGAGCCAGGTGTCAGGGAGGCTTCATGGAGGCGGTGCGGTGAGGGCGGCTGATTACTATGGTGGGGCTCATTGGCGCCCACTGTTCCTTCTCAGGCTTCCTCCTCTGCTGAAAACAAATAAAACAAAATAAACAGGTTGCCATCAAGTCAATTCCAACTCATAGCAACCCTATGGGTCAGAGGAGAACTGCCCCATAGGGTTTCCAAGGCTTGCCACATCTTTCTCTCGCAGAGCGGCTGACAGGTTTAAACTGCCAACCTCATGGTTAGCAGCCAAACTCTTAAGCACTACGCCACCAGGGCTCCTCTAAGCCTGTCAGAAGAACAAAAGAAGGCCTGGAACAGAATTCCTCATTCACTCTCCACAGGTGTGCTTGGGGAGGGGGGAATGTTTACCTGCCACATAACACCCCACCCCCGGGAAGAGGGGGGCTTCCCAAAGAAGTGCCACTAGGAGGGTCAGCACCCCAGAGAAAAAAATAAACTGAAGCTGCTCCTTGGAAACCCAATGGGGCGGTTCTACTCTGTTCTACAGGGTCGCTATGAGTTGGAAGCAACTTGAAGGTAGGGTTTGGTTTGGTTTTTGGTTCTAACAGGCTTGGGCTACAGATGCCACCGCCTGACACTGAAGAAGGAGCTGAGCATGAGTCTAGGGGCCGGAACCTGTGTGATGGGCAGGGCCAGGCAGAAACAGACAAGAGCCCCTGCAGGCCTGCAGAGAGCTCCAGGGTGGCAAGAGCTGCTCTTGGCACTTCTGGTCTGGGCTCTCCCTCATGCTACTGCCCATCCTCAGGATACCCACGCATTCCTCACTCCCCCGCTTCTGAGATTCTGGCTCCCTGGCTGCCCTTCATGGGCCTTGTACTTGCGTGCAGCCTCTGGCATCTTGACTCAGTGGCCCTTGGCATGACCCATTGTGGCATCTGCTCCGGCCACACCAGCTCCCTCTTGACCCCAGGCAGTGTCTGGGCTGGCACCTAAGCCTCCTAGACTCCTGGAAGCTGTCTTCTTCCTCCTTTCCCACAGCATGGACTGTCCCAAGAGCAGGCAGCAGCAGGCAGTGGGAGAGAGGAGCTATGGGTGCAAATGGGCAGTGTGTGGCTAGGTGGGGAGAACCCCCAAAAATCCCCCATGGAGGCCTGGCAAGTGCTTTGCCAGCAGTCAGCCGGGGAGCTGGCCCGAGGTGGGAGGTAGGGCAGGACTGCCAACATGAGGTGAACTGGGACACAAAGAGCCAGAAGAGGATGTTGAGCTGAGATCCTTCAAATACAGATCCAGAGGGCAGGAGCAGGCAAGGAGAATGGGAGACTGGGCACTGGAGCAGGGAGGGAGCTGGAGCCAGCCAGGAGCAAAGGGAGGGGGGAATGGCCCCCGGAAGCTGCTGCTGCCTGGCCTGGCCATTGGGTGCATTGGGTGTGGGTGTGTCTTGGCTGGCTGACAGGTTCAACCTTGGCCTTACAAATTGCAGTAGAGACAGGGTTATCAAGGGAGGTCATGCGCTTGCCAAGTGAGGACAGTGGAGTCCAGCTACTGCAAACAGTAGTTGCGGTAACCGGGCTCCAGTTATCGTCACACCCATCCATTTTCATGCCAACCGATTCCACTGCCCTTTTTTTTTTTTAATTGGCTACAAGAAATGTTTATTAAAGATCTCAGAATAAAATATTAGAATAGGTAACTAGAGGAAGTTGTGAATTCACTGTCGTAAATCATTGTGTTTTTGTTTTTAAATAATAACGTGTTGTTTGAGCAGACAGTGCAGGCACTCTGAATAAAATTCAACAGGTTCCAAAAGGTGCGTGAGGAGTCTCCCTTCCCTCCCAGCCCCAGCGAGCCAGTTCTCTTCTCCAGGGCAACCACTGTTACAGTTCCTTTTGTGTTCCTCCAGAGACGATTTGTGCATATAAAATACGAACAGATAAGTGTATGTATACATTTTTTTTTCCATAAATGGATTCCAAGCTTACACAGAGTTCTTCACCCTGGTTTTTCTCTTAACAATATACTTTGGTGATTGTCCCCTATTAGGACAGAGGTACTACATCCCCTGAAAGGCCAGGGGTGTTCCTTTCATGGATCTACCATTCTTTATTTAACTAGGTCCCAGTATTTTGCTGCTACACATGATGTTGCCGTGAATAACTTGACACCTTAACTTGACATAGGCACATATCTCTGTAGAATAAATCCCTAGAAGCATCTCCCTGTGTCTTAGTGTCTTTGTGCTGCCGTAACAGAAGTACCACGAGTGGGTGACTTTGAAGAACAAATTTATTTTCTCACAGTTCTGGAGGCTGAAAGTTCAAACCAGGGTCTCGGCCCTGTAGATTCCTTCCTTGTTGGTCACCCTGGGCCTTCCTTGGTTTTTTTGCAATCCTCACATGGCATCTGTCTAATCTGCTCTTTTCTTATTACTCAGAGTGATTAGATTTAGAACCCACAGTACTGGGTACAATCAAATTAACATAACAAAGAAAACCCTATTTCCAAACAGGATTATATCCACGGGTATAACCCTATTTCCAAACAGGATTATATCCACGGGTATAGGGGTTAGGATTCCAATACATATTTTGGAGTGACGCAATTTAATCCATAACATTCTGCATCTTGAGGCAAGGGTCTGAGTCTTATTCATGTTGGGAGTGCCAGCACTTAGCATGGTGTGGGCACATAGTTGGTGCTCCATAAATGTTGAAAGTGTGCCAGGATGTTAAGCATGGGGCTTTTCATCAGGCCCGGGTGGTTTCAAAGGGGAAGTCTACCAAACCTTCAAGGACCGGATAGTCCCAATGCTCCATAAAATGTTCCAGAGCACAGAAAATAAAAGTAAACTTCCTAAATCTTTTCATGAAACAAGGATAACATGGATAACCCTGATGAAAACCGAAAAAACCAATATTGTGGCCGTCGAGTCAATTCCAACTCATAGCGACCCTATAAAGACAGTATAATAAAAGAAAAAGAATACTACAGACCAGTTTTGCTTGTTTCTATCAATTCAGAAGTACTGAATAAAATATTAGCAAACAGAATCCAATATAATATTAAGACAACCATGACCAGGTCAATTTGTTCTAGGAATGCAAGATTAAATCAATTTTAGGAAATCCATGAACATGTTGTTCTTGTTTTGTTGTTATTGATTTTGTTTTTGTTTTTGGTTTGTGACTTTGGAGACCACACGTGTTACAGAGCAGAACTGCTCCATAGGGTTTTCTTGGCCATGGTGCAGTGGTTAAGAGCTCAGCTGCTAAACATAATGTTGGTGATTTGAATCTACCAGCTGCTCCACCAGAGAAAGATGTGGCAGTCTGCTTCTGTAAAGATGACAACTTTGGAAACCCTATGAGGTGGTTCTACTCTGCCCTATAGGGTCACTATGAATCAGAATTGACTTAAGGGCAATGGGTTTTGGGTTTTTTTGGAATCTTTATGGAAGCAGATCGTCAGACCTATTTCTTTTGAGGTGCGTCTGGGTGTGTTCCAATTGCCAACCTTTTGGTTATCAGGCGCATGCAAACTATTTGTGCCATGCGGGGGCCTTCATGAATATGTTGTTGTCCAGTTGAGGTCGACTCATGGTGACCTTACGTATAACAGAATGAAATGTTACCCGGTCCTGTACCATCCTCACAATTGTTGGCGTTTTTGAGCCCATTGTTGTAGCTATTGTGTCAATCTATCTAGGAATGCAAGATCGGATTAATTCTAGGATATCTATGAATATAATACACCATATTAATATGTATAAGGAGAAAGATCGTATGACTATCTCCATAAACCAAAAAAAAAAAAAAAAAGTTGCTGTTGAGTCGATTCTGACTCATAGCTACCCTATAGGACAGAGTAGAACTGCCCCATAGCATTTCCAAGGAGCAGCTGGTGGATTCGAACTGTGGACTTTTTGGTTAGCAGCCGTAGCTCTTAACCACTGCACCACCAGGGCTCCAACTATCTCCATAGTTGATGAAAATCCTTCGACAAAATTTAACACCCAATCTTAATGAAAACACTCAGAAAAATAGAAATTGATGGATACTTTCTTAACATGGTAAAATGTGTATACTTGAGTTCTAAAGCCAGCATTTTAGCTAATAGGGAAACACTAGAGGCATTTCCACTAAGATCAGGAACAAGTTAAGTATGCCCAATATCTCCATTACTATTCAGTATTGTACAAGAGGTATTGTTGTTACTAGGTGTTGTCGAGTTGGTTCTAACTCATAGTGAACCTATGTACAACAGAATGAAACGCTGCCTGGTCTTGTGCCATCCTCACAATCGCTTTTATGCTTGAGCCCATCGTTGCAGCCACTGTGTCAATCCATCTTGTTGAAGATGTTCCTCTTTTTGCTGACCCACTACCTTACCAAGTATGATGTCCTTCTCCAGGGACTAGTTCCTTCTAATAACATGTCCAAAGTATGTGAGACGAAGTCTCGCCATCCTTGCTTCTAAGGAACATTCTGGCTGTACTTCTTCCAAGACTGATTTGTTTGTTCTTCTGGCAGTCCATGGTATATTCTACACTCTTCGCCGACACCGTAATGCAAAGGAGTCAGTTCTTCGGTCTTCCTTATTCATTGTACAGCTTTTGCATGCATATGTTGTTGTTGTTGTTAGGTGCCTATGAGTCTGTTCCGACTCATAGCAACTGTATGTGCCACAGAACGAAACACTGCCCAGTCCTGTGCCATGCTGACAATCCTTGTTATGCTTGAGCCCATTGTTACAGTCACTGTGTCAATCCATCTTGTGGAGGGTCTTCCTCTTTTTTCGCTGACCCTGTACTTTACCAAGCATGATGTCCTTCTCCAGGAACTGAACCCTCCTGACAACATGTCCGAAGTATGTAAGACGTAGTCTCGCCATCCTTGCTTCTAAGGACCATTCTGGTTGTACTTCTTCCAAGACAGATTTGTTCATTCTTTTGGCAGTCCATGGTATATTCAATATTCTTCGTCAACACCACAATTCAAAGGTGACAATTCTTCTTCAGTCCTTCTTATTTATTGGCCACCTTTCGCATGCATATGAGGCGATTGAAAATACCATGGCTTAGCTCAGGCACAACTTCATCCTCAGAATGACATCTTTGCTTTTCAACACTTTAAAGAAGTCTTTTGCAGCTGATTTGCCCAACGTAACACATTGTTTGATTTCCTGGCCGCTGCTCCCATGGGTGTTAATTGTGGATCCAAGTAAAATGAAATCCCTGGCAACTTCAATATTTTCTGTTTATCATGATGTTGCTTATTGGTCCAGTTGTGAGGATTTTTTGTTTTCTTTATGTTGAGGTGAAATCCATACTGAAGGAAGTAGTCTTTGATTTTCATCAGTAAGTGCTTCAAGTCCTCTTCACTTTCTGCAAGCAAGGTTGTGTCATCTGCATAACACAGGTTGTTAATGAGTCTTTCTCCAATCCTGTTGCCATGTTCTTCTTCATATAGTCCAGCTTCTTAGATTATTTGCTCAGCATACAGACTGAATAAGCATGGTGAATGAATACAACCCTGATGCACACTTTCCTGACTTTAAACCACACAGTATCCCCTTGTTCTGTTCAAATGACTGCCTCTTGGTCTGTGTACAGGTTCCCCATGAGAGCAATTAAGTGTTCTGGAATTCCCGTTGTTTGCATTGTTTTCCATAATTTGTTATGATCCACACAGTCGAATGCCTTTGCATAGTCAATAAAACACAGGTAAACATCTTTCTGGTATTCTCTGTTTCCAGCCAAGATCCATCTGACATTAGTAATGATATCCGTCATTCCAAGTCCTCTTCTGAATCTGGCTTGAATTTCTGGCAGTTCCCTGTCAATGTACTGCTGCAACCACTTTTGAATGAAAATATACTCTGAAATATATTTTAAATGAAAATATACTCTAAAAACTCTGTAATTAAAACAATTTGTTACTTGTGCATGAATAGACAGACCAGTGGAATAGAATAAAAATTCCAGAAATAGGTCCAAGTACAGAGGGAAATTTAATATATGATAAAGGTGGCATTTCAAACCACTGGGACAAAAATGAGCTTGTTAATAAATGTTCAGGGACAACTGATTAGTATTTGTAAAATGATAAAATTAGATCTTTATCTCACACAATGGATGCACTCCAAATGGATCAGAAATCTAAATATAAAAAATGAAATATCCAAGTGATGGGAAGAAATATGGATGAATTTGTCTATAACCTGAGTGTATGCAAAAGTTTTCTAACTGACCCAAAATCCAAATGCAAATATATATATTAGAAGTATATATATATATATATATACACACGCACACTATATATATACACATAAGTGTATATATATATACACATAAGTGTATATATATATATACACATAAGTGTATATATATATATACACATAAGTGTATATATATATATACACATAAGTGTATATATGTATATATACGTATATATATATAAATTGACTGCATTAAATTTTTTTTTACACTGTAAACAAAAAACACTATAAACAAAGGCAAAAGACCAACGACAGTGGAGCCAACATGGCATTATAGACAGAAGCACCACGCCATCCCTCCACAGCAAAGACCTGAAAAACTAAGTAAAACAGAGACAAATGTCAATCCGGGAAATGTAAGCATCAAATAAAGAGATAAAGAGCTCAACCAAATACCAAATGGAATAAGACACTGACAGAGAACAGAGAGCAAGGAGAGTTACTAGCGGAGGTCCCTTATCAGCTAACACAGCACGGATTCACCGTCTCGGACTTCTGTTGGAGATCGGTGGACAGGGAGTACGGGAAAGCAAACTCATGGAGCTCCTAGCAGGAGACAGAGCACCAGTAACCAGTGATACACGCTTTCCCACCCTCCACTCTGCCTCCCCCTGCTCAGCCTTCGCTGCTTTCTGGTGGGCCGATTTGCTGCTTCCTAGCAGGCTGATCCATACCTTCCCGGATGGCCAATCTGCTGCTTCCTAGCAGACCATGACTGTGGCATGAGAGGCCCTGGTTCCATGACTTGTGATTCACCCTGCCCACACCAGCTGGCTTCACTGCCATTTCTTTGTTACTGGTGTTGCTTTTTTCGGCCTCTTTTGGTTTCTTCCCTGCCTCTCCCCTCCTCCCCTCCTTTCTGTCAAACACTTGACTCTGTGTGCCATCTTTGCTTCTTCTTGACAGGCTGTGAAGCACCACTCGGCTGGGGAACTGCTTCCCCGGTCAGCGCCACCAAGCTGGTGGGGTCCCTGGGGGCTTTTTCTCTATTTTTTTCTTTTTCTTTGTTTGTTTGTTTTCTTGTTCTTGTTTCCTTTTTATTTTTCTTCATTTCTCAGTTTCTCATCTCTTTCTACTTACCTTCTTTTCCTGTCTCCTGAATACCTGGCGCTGTGTATCATCTCCACCCCTTCTAGCCAGGCTGTACTGTGCAGCTTGGAAGCTGCTTCCCTGGTCTGCGCAGTTGCACTGGTGGATACCTGGGGGTTTTTTTTTTATTATTTAATTTAATTTATTTTCCTTTTTGTTTTTCTCCATTTCTCAGTTTCTCATCTCTCCACTCCAATGGCAGGCTCCTTCAGCACTTTTTTCTTTTGGCTCCTGTTTCACTCTCCTCTCTCTGTTCTTTCCTGTACCCAGCCTAGCTCCACACATCACAACCTCCTCCTCCCCCTTCCTCCTGGCTATCTGCACCATGTACTGAACATTGCACTGCTGAGCAGTACAGGCACAGCCTACTGGAACTTGCCCTGCACTGACCCCTGGCTCACCTTGTCAGCCTCAGTACGTGCCACAAACAACCCATCCAAGCCCCTCCCCTTCAACTGGACCTGCCCTGCTGCACCATAGCTGAGCAACTGGCCCTTCCCATTGGACAAGGAGGTGAAAAATATCGTGTCCACAGACAAGTAAACAACAAAGAATACACAGCCCACCTGCTCAGACATAACCAAATAAAACAAAAAAGCAGGGCAAAACAAACAAACCTACAATCAATAAACAAATAAAATAACTACTGAATGTTCTGAAGACAGCAGACAACATCAAAACATAAAAAAAAAGACAGGATGGTTCTAGTACGTGTCCAAAATAAAACAGCAGATGACTTTCCAGTAGAAGAAAAGGCACTAGAACTACCTGATAGGGAATTCAAACCTCTAATATTCAGAGCTACCCAAGAGTAGAAGCAAAAAGCTAACAAAAATGAGGAAAAAATAGACTAATTCATGGAAAATGCAGACAAATTCATAAAAAACACAAGCAACAAAATGGAAGAATTCAGGAAAATAATACAGGAACAAAATGCCAAAATAAATTCACAACTAGAAATCATACAAAACAATAATTAGAAATACAAAAGATAAGCAACAGAAATGGACAGTGTCATAGAAAGCCTGAGGAGCAGGCTTGAAATGATGGAAGGCAGGATCAGCGAAATTGAAGACAAACACTTGGAGACAACTTTGTTTGAGGAAAAATCAGAAAAAAGAACAAAGAAAAATGAAGAAACCCGTAGAATTATGTGGGATACAGTCAAAAGCAAAAATCTGCAAGTGATCAGAATCCCAGAACAGGGGAGAAAATAGAAAGCACAGAGGGGATCATTGAAGAATTGCTGACAGAAAACTTCCTTAATATCATGAAAGATGAAAAGCTGACCATCCACGAAGCTCAACAAATACCATATAGGATAGACCCCAAAAGAAAATCACCAGGCATATCATAATCACACTTGCTAAACCAAAGACAAAGAAAGAATCCTGAGAGCAGCTCAAGAAAAACAAAAAGTCACATACAGAGGGGAAACAATAAGACTAAGTTCTGATTACTCAGCAGAAACCATGCAGGCAAGAAGGTAATGGGATGACATATATAAAACCTTGAAAGAAAAAAATTGTCAACCCATAATAATATATCCAGCAAAACTCTCATTCAGATATGATGGTGAAATTAGGGCATTTCCAGATAAACAGAAATTAAGGGAATATGTAAAAACAAAACCAAACTTAAAAGAACTATTAAAGGGAGACTTTCGGTTTGAGAACAGAAAACAGCCTGAATCTAGGATGCAAGATTGCACCAGGCAGATACCAACCTAGGAAATGAAATCTTAAGGAGTATTCAAATCCTAAAGATTTACAACAGGGTACCAGAGAGGTTAATCTGCAAATAACAACAACATCAAAACAATAAAAGAGGGAATAAATGGTGTAGGTATAGAACTTTCTAATGAAGAGAAAGGGAAGGTATACTAAGTAATAACAGACTGGTTCAAACCTGGGAAGATAAGGGTAAATTTCAAGGTAATCACAGAGAAAGTTAACTAACCTACTCATCAAAATAAAGAAGAAAAATATAAAGTCTCAGAAAAAATAAAACCTAAAAAACAAAAGAAATGAAAAAAATCCACAAATAAAAGGAATTCAGCACAAGAGAGTAAGAGGAACAAAGAAATCATCAGCACCACAAAAAAAAGCATTACAAAATGACAGCAATAAACTCACACCTATCAATAATTACACTAAATGTAAATGGCCTAAATGCACCCATAAATAGAGAATGACAGAATGGATTAAAAAAACAGGATCCATCTATATGCTGTCTATGATAGACACAACTTAGAAACAAAGACACAAATTTATTAAAAATCAAAGGATGGAAAAAATATATATCTAGCAGACAACTACTGAAAAAGAGCAGGAGTGGCAATACTAATCTCAGTTAAAATAAACTTTAAAACAAAATCCACCATAAAAGACAAAGAAGGGCACTATATCATGATTAAAGGGATGATCCATCATGAAGACATAACCATAATAAACATCTATGCACCCAATGACAGGGCTCCAAAATACATACAACAAACTTTAATAGCACTGAAAAGAGAAATTGACAGTTCTACTGTAATAGTAGGAGACTTCAACACACTACTCTTGGTAAAGGACAGAACATCTAGAAAGAAACTCAACAAAGATACAGAAGATCTAAAGGGCACAATCAGCCAACTTGAACTCATAGACATATATAGAACACTCCATTCAACAGCTGCAAAGTACACATTCTTGTCTAACACACATGGAACATTTTCCAGAAGAGACCACATCTTAGGCCACAAAGCAACCCTCAACAAAATCCAAAACATTGAGATAATACAAAGTATCTTCTCTGATCACAACACCACCAAAGTAGAAATTAACAACAGGAAGAGCAAGGAAAAAAGTCAATTACATGGAAACTAAATAACATCCTACTTAAAAACCACTGAGTAATAGAAGAAATCAAAGATGGAATCAAAAAATTCCTAGAATCAAATGAGAATGAAAACACATCATGCCAAAACTTTTGGGACACAGCAAAGGCCGTACTTAGAGGTCAATTTATAGCAATAGATTGCACACACCAAAAAAAAGAAAGGGACAACATCAAAACATTAGCTACACAACTTGAACAAATAGAAAGAGAACAGCAAAAGAAGCCTACAGCCACCAGAAGGAAGGAAATAATACAGATCATAGCAGAAGTAAATGGGATAGAGAATAGAAAAACAATAGAAAGAATCAACAAAACCAAAAGTTGATTCCTGAAAGAATCAACAAAATCGACAAACCAGTAGCCAAAGTGATAAAAGAAAAACAGGAGAGGACGTAAATAACCCAAATAAGAAATGAAATGGGCAACATTGCAACAGACCCAACTGAATTAAAAAGGATCATAATGGATTATTATGAAAAACTATACTCTAACAAATTTGAAAATCTAGAGGAAGTGGACAAATTTCCAGAAACACACTACCTACCCAAACTATCACAAATTGATGTTGAAAATCTGACAGACCCATAACAAGAGAAGAGATTGAAAAGGTAATAAAAAAACTCCCAACATAAAAAAAGCCCTGGCCCAGCTGGCTTCGCTGGAGAATTCTACCAAACATTCAGAGAAAAGCTTACACCAGTACTATTCAAACTATTTCAGAACATAGAAAAGGAAGGGATACTTCCATTCTATGAAACCGGCATAACCCTGATACCAAAACCAGGCAAAGATACCACAAAAAAAGAAAATTACAGACCAATATCTCTCATGAATATAGATGCAAAAATTCTCAACAAA
>NW_004443963.1:15384912-15413712 GCF_000243295.1 Trichechus manatus latirostris
GCATAACAAAGCTTATTAAGAAAATGTTCTGCATCCTACTTTGGTGAGTGGCATCTGGGGTCTTAAAAGCTAGCAAGTGGCCATCTAAGATGCATCAGTTGGTCCCAAGTGGAGTAAAGGAGAACAAAGAACACTAAAGACACAAGGAAAGTATTAGCCCAAGAGACAAAAAAGGGCCACATAAACCAGAGACTTTATCATCCTGACACCAGAAAAACTAGATGGCGCCCAGCTACCACCTGACTGCCCTGACAGGGAACACAACAGAGAGTCCCTGATGGAGCAGGAGAAAGATAGGGTGCAGAATTCTAATTCTAGTAAAAAGACCAGACTTAATGGTCTGACTGAAACTGGAGGGATCCCAGAAAGTATGGCCCCCGGACTGTCAACCTAGAACTAAATTCCCAAGGCCAACTCTTCAGACAAAGATTAGACTGGACTTTTGGGACATAAAATGATACTCGTGAAGAGAGTGCTTCTTAGCTCAAGTAGATACACGAGACTAAATGGGCAGCTCCTGTCCGGAGGTGAGATGAGAAGGCAGAGAGGGTCAGGAGCTGGTTAAATGGACACAGGAAATCAGGGGTGGAAAGGAGGAGTGTTCTGTCACAGTATAGCGGGAGCAATTAGGGTCACACAACAATGTATGTATAAATTTTTGTATGAGAGACTAACTTGAATTGTAAACTTTCACTTAAACTACAACAACAAAAAAAGAAAATGTTCTAGTTTTTAGAAAATCATACTGAAGCATTTTGGCCTGAAAGGTCATTAACTCTGCAACTTACTATCAAACATTCAGAAAAACAACAATAATTACATATGTATATAATTACACGTTTTAAGGCGCCCTGGTGGCACAATGGTTAAGCGCTCAACTGCTAAAGGAGAGGTTGGCAGTTCAAACTTACCCAGCAGCTCCAAGGGAGAAAAAGACCTGGCGATCTACTCCCAAGAAGATTACAGCCTAGAAAACCCTATGGGGCTGTTCTACTTTGTCACACTGAGTCACTACGAGTCAGAATCTACTCGACCACACACAACAACCACAACATATGTTTATATGTTTTTATTTTATATATTTGAAGGGGAAAGAGAGGGAATGACAAACCAAATATAATAAAATGGTAACATTTGGGAAATCTGGGTAAAGGCCATCCAGGAATTCTTTTTACTATTTTTGCAACTTTTTCATAAGTTAGAAATAACTTCAAAATAAAATATTTTCTAAAATGAAGGTTTTTTCTGGTTCAGTTTCAGCCAGCGTTGCTAACTGCACCCACATTCCAGAACAAGATGCTAGACCATCTAAAGCAGTCCTTACAACAAGACAGTTAAGAACTAGTTTTAGAAACTTGTGGAGATCACCCCCTTCCCCATCTCCTGCCCATAGCAGAGCTAGGAGAGGTGCTAAGGGACTGGATGAAGGCAGAATGAGGAGTCCCCTAGAGCCGTGGTTGGGATGCTGTGTGCACTTTACTTGTCTTGCCCCAGGGGGTGAGGAGGGTGCCTCCTCTCACCACGGGCTGAGTGGAAGGGGCTTCCAGGAGGCCATCTGCCGAGCTTGACTATACCCCTGAATCCTGGGAGGCTCAGAGGCTGAGGTCAGACCCAGACCTGGAAAAGCCTACAGGTGAGACAGTGGTTACAGCAGCGTCACTAGGGTTGGTGTCACCCCATCCCCATGGACCTCCTCCTGTACCAGACCATACAGAATCCTTAGTAACGTCTTTTGTACTAATGTTACTTGTAAATCGTAATTCTTGCATATCACTCCTTTTCCTTTAATTACTACCCCATTCTCAAAAAAGTTATTGATATAGGTTCACAAATACTAATTACCACATTATTGCAGCTAAAACGCCAAAAGATTTGACAAAATCAGTGACTATAAAGACACCAGCAGCAACCAAAACGAGGACATATGCTTGTAGCACGTGCAGGATCAGAGCGCGTTAGAAGGTTCAAAAAGTAAATTAGCTTAGAGTTTTAGCCTTGTCAGTATACTACTGATATGTATAAACCGAGCTTATGAAAAATGTTTTTGTTGTTATAACTAACTATAGGGATGTTTTATAGATAATCATTTTGGTGTCACCCCTTCCGACAGTGTCACCCGGTG
The DNA here is from genome assembly GCF_000243295.1 of Trichechus manatus latirostris. Taxonomy (NCBI): domain Eukaryota; kingdom Metazoa; phylum Chordata; class Mammalia; order Sirenia; family Trichechidae; genus Trichechus; species Trichechus manatus. The sequence goes on from NW_004443963.1 coordinate 15,387,035, forward strand.
CAGTCCGCATGCCCTGCACCTCCCCTAGTGACGCCACTGAGGCCAAACGCTGGCCTTGCTGCTGGTCTATGGTAGAATCAGGAGATGCTGCGGCTGTGTGTGTGTGGCGGGGGGGAGTGGGGGAATGGGGGTCCTTGTCAGGCAGAGCATGACCAGAGGCTTCCTGGGACCAGCTGAGGACCTTGGGGAAGAGAGCTGGCTTGGAGCCGTCCTTAAGGGACTTCACCCATGATGGCTGTGGGGGTGGGGCCGGGGGGTGGTCAGGGGACCCAATCGAGGTGCTCCTTGAGTGGGATGTCCCAAGCGGCCAGCAGGGGGCACTGCACAAGAAGGGAACTGTAGTATGTACCAGCAATAGGGGCTCCAAAGGACCCCCAAAACAACCCACCAGAAAAAGAGAGCCAGCTGGAGTTATCTGCTCTGGCCAGAGCAAAGCTACATCAAGCGGACACTTGTCCAGGCAAGGAAAACTTTCCTTGCCCCTCCTCTTCCTCCCACTCCCATCCCCACACCTGCCATGGAGGAGCCGGCAGTGCGAGTGGAAAGAGCCGGAGGAGAAGCTGGGAGCTCGGAAAATGTACAGAAAACCCCCTCAGGTTTCTCCTCCGTAAAATGCAGATTACAGTCGCATCTCCCTGTTGCATTAGAATTAAAAGAGGTAATTAATGAAAGTGCTTTGGCTCAGAGCCCGGCACATGGAAGAGCTCATAAACGTTCCTCTGGCCCCGAGTCCCTAGATTCCTGGTTCTCGGTGATCATCGTCTGTGGAATTATAGCCACAGGAACGAGAGAGACAATAAGGTAGAGAGGAGGGCCCCTGGGCAGGCTGCTAAGAGTTGGGCTGACTCTCATGGCCTCAGTCTCCAAGAACTGAGCTTCTGGGGGAGACCAGATGGAAGCCAACAAGACCACGGGGGCTGTCGTGGGCCCGGGATGCGGCTGGTGAGGCCGCCCAAGGACTTGGGCAGATTGGGGCGCCCCCTGCTGGTGAGGCCGAATGGCCGTCCACACTTCCTGCGCGGTCAGGACTGGCCTGGGAGAACCCGGCCGGGGAGAGCCCTGCCCGGCTGGTTGAAGACAGAGGCGCCCAGGCTGAGGGGTTCTGGGGCAGCATTACTGACAGCCCAACTGCACCGGTACCGAAATTAAAGACAGTCACCTCTACCTCCAGACACTTGACTGCCATTCTCAATGTGAATGGCGCCCCCTAGAGTTCTGCAGTTATTACAGGCCCTCTGCCTTCCTGGGCAGTGTGCCCTTCAAGGGGAGGGGTCTGTGTCTCACTCATTTCTGAAACACTAAAGGCCAGCACCACCACTCTGTCAGTTTGTTGTACTGTGGGGGCTTGTGTGTTGCTGTGATGCTGGAAGCTATGCCGCTGGTATTTCAATTAACAGCAGGGTCACCCGTGGTGGACAGGTTTCAGCAGAGCTTCCAGACTAAGACAGACTAGGAAGAAGGATGTGGTGATCTACTTCTAAGAAAATTGGCCAGTGAAAACCTTATGAGCAGCAGAGGAACATTGTCTGATATAACGAAGGAAGATGAGCCCCTCAGGTTGGAAGGCACTCAAAATACGACTGGGGAAGAGCTGCCTCCTCAAAGTAGAGTCAACCTTAATGACGTGGATGAAGTAAAGCTTTTGGGACCTGCATTTGCTGATGTGGCATGACTCAAAATAAGAAGAAAAAGCAAAGCCGTCACCTTGAGGACTAAGGCGCGCCTCACCCAAGCCGTGGTGTTTTCTGTCGCCTCATATGCATGTGAAAGCTGGACAAGTAGTAAGAAAGACTGAAGAAGAATTGATGCCTTTGAATTATGGTATTGGCAGAGAATATTGAATATACCATGGACTGCCAGAAGAACGAACAAGTCTGTCTTGGAAGAAGTACAACCAGAATGCTCCTTAGAAGCAAGGATGGCAAGACTTCATCTCACATACTTTGGACATGTTATCAGGAGGGACCAGTCCCTGGAGAAGGACATCATGCTTGGTAAAGTAGAGGGTCAGCAAAAAAGAGGAAGACCCTCAATGAGATGGACTGACACAGCGGCTACAACAATGGACTCAAACATAGCAACGATTGTGAGGATCGTGCAGGACAGGGCACTGTTTAGTTCTGCTGTACATAGGGTTGCTATGAGTCGAAACTGATTTGATGGCACCTAACAACAACAAAGCCAGCAATTGGGGCAGGCTTTGTGACTGCTTGCTGACAATTGGAGGAAGTTCTAGGTGACAGCATCATGACATACTTTTTAGCTTATGAATATTTAAGTCTGTGGACCAGCTATCTAGCACCTCTGAGTCCCCTATGTAAAGGGGGATTAATAATATTTCGGCTAGAACGGAGTCTCTGGGCGATGCAAATGGTTAATGAGTTTGGCTGCTAACCAAAGGGCTGGAGATTTGAGTCCACCCAGAGGTGCCTCGGAAGAAAGGCCCGGCGATCTACTTCCCAAAATTCGGCCATTGAAAACCCTATGGAGCACAGTTCTACTCTAACACACATAGGGTTGCCATGAGTCAGAGCTGACTTGATGGCAACTGGTGGTTTGGGCTAGAATAATACTTTTAGCCCAGGGCTTGGCACATAGTAGATGCTCAGTCATAATAGCTAACATTTACTGCATGTAATAACACTAAAAGCCAAACCAGTTGCCATCCAGCCGACTCATGGGACCCCATGTATGTCAGAGTAGAACTGTGCTCCAGAAGGTTTTCAATGGCAGAGTTTTTGGAAGTAGATTGCCAGGCCTTTCTTCCAAGGCACCTCTTGGTGGACTTGAACCACCTGAGTAATCTAACCGTTTATACCATCCAGGGACTCCTGCAATAACACTACTAAGTATTGCTAACACTATGATGCAAATATTGCAAATGGTGTAAAGTGAGGTTTGCAGAGGTTAAGTAACTAACCACGCATCCCACAGTCAGGGAGTGATGGACCAAAGATTCAAACCTAGACTCTCGGGCTCGGAAAGCCTGTTCTTAAGCATGAATACTTCTGGCCATTCAGAATGGACTCTCCTTGGTTGGATGTGCCTATTTCTCACCTTGGGTGACCTGAAAGGTGTAGATTCAGAACCCACCCCTCGCCCCCAGGATAAGTGGCAGAACTGGCACCCAGGCAGTGCTAAGATTGGATTTGCTGTGAAGAACAAAGCAACGAGTTGAGACTAATCAGAATGTTCTGACATTCTGAACTTGGGGGAGAGGAGGACTGAATCCAAAAAACCCAGCTGGGATGAGTGACATCTTAGTCAGGGGGCTGACAGCGGATGTGAAACAGGCTGCTCAGATGTGGGGGATGCTGAGAAGAAGGTTCAAAACAGGACGAGGTGCTGAGCTCAGGTGAGAACTTGAGGCTGTGTTCTATGTGCCTCCAGCTCTATCTGGTAGCCAGGAGACCCTGGGTCACTTCAGGTCACTGGAATTTAGCATGGAGAAAGGGCAGCTGCTCTGTTGTGGAGCCTGGACCATTTGTTGTGACCTTTCTCTCTGCCCTTCCTTCCAGTCCCAGCAGGGAGGAGCTGACGGAGCTGGTTCATCCCCGACTGATGGGAAATGGATCTTAGGGAGTAGTCACAGGTCTCAGGTCCAAGCAATAATAAACAGGGTGGCAGGATGGGTGGCAGGTCAAGTCTTTGCTCAGACAGCGTGGTGAGTTCTCTTCACGAGTTAGCTCACTGAATCCTCACAACAACCACATGAGATAGGTAGAAGGTACTATTATTACTCGCACTTTACAGATGGGGAAACTGAGGTTCAGAGAAGTTAAGTGGCTTTCCCAAGATCACCAGCTAGTAAGCTGCTGTCAGGGCTGCCATCTTTGTCTGGGAGCTTGTACCCCTTAACCACGTTGTTAGTTGCCATCAGGTCGAACTCATGGTGACCCCATGTGTGCAGAGTAGAACTTCTCCATAGAGTTTTCAAGGCTATCACCTTTTGGAAGCAGACTGCCGGCTCTTTCTTCTGAGGTGCCTACCAACCTTTGAGCTAGTAATCCAGTGCTTAACCGTTTGGAGAACCTTATTAAAAAGCACCTGAGGCTGCTCTTCCCAGAGAGGACAGCAGGGGGCAGTGTAACCAGTAAGCATGGATAATAATTGTTGAGGGCTCACTAAGTACCAGGAATGGTGCTAATCTTTCAAGGCCCGCTCATATCCCATCTCGATCATTTGTTTGTTTATTCATTCATTCAGTATACTGAATACTAGGGACTGTGCTAGATGTTTTAGAGACATAATTTAATCTTCACAACAATATTCTGGCATTTTGTTGTTGTTAGGTGCTGTCGAGTCGATTCGGACTCCTAGTGACCCTATGTACAGCAGAACGAAACACTGCCCGGTCCTGCGCCATCCTCACAATCCTTGTTATGCTTGAGCATATTGTTGCAGCCACTGTGTCAATCTATCTCGTTGAGGGTCTTCCTCTTTTTCACTGAGCCTCTACTTTACCAAGCATGATGTCCTTCCCCAGGGACTGATCCCTCCTGATAACATGTCCAAAGTATGTGAGACATAGTTTCGCCATCCTTGCTTCTAAGGACCATTCTGGTTGCACTTCTTCCAAGACAGATTTGTTCATTCTTTTGGGAGTCCATGATATATTCAATATTCTTCGCCAACACCACAATTCAAAGGTGTCAATTCTTCTTCGGTCTTCCTTATTCATTGTCCAGTTTTCACAAGCATATGAGGTGATTGAAAACACTGTGGCTTGGGTCAGGCGCACCTTAGTCTTCAAGGTGACATTTTTGCTTTTCAACACTTTAAAGAGGTCTTTTGCAGCAGACTTGCCCAGTGCAATGAATCTTTTGATTTCTTGACTGCTGCTTCCATGGGTGTTGACAACTAATGTTCTGGGGTAGCAACTATCATAATTCCCATTTTGCAAAAGAGAACATTGAGGCTCAGAGAGAAAGTTGCTCAGGCTCACACAGCTGGTGAATTCTCAGGGGCGGTATTCTAGTCAGGTCCATGACTCACTCCCTGCTGAGGAGGAAGGGCTTTATTGGGAAAGCAGGGCCTTGAGCAACATTTCCCCTACCCAGGGCCAGGCTGCCCTAGCCTTGGGAAAGGGGGACTGGTCTAACTGCCCAGTGTGTGGGTCTGTGTGTGTGGCCCCTCTGCCTTAACTCAGGCTGGGGACTGAAACAACAAGGAGTGGAGGAAGCTAAGGAGGACAGCTTTCCTTCAGTCCTTGTCCCAACCTGGTCTCCAACCACAGAAGTAGCTATCCCCTCCCCACCACTCCCCATTCTGCAGTATCCATGATGTCAGCCCCACCTCCAAGCTATCTGGCTCCTCCCATCCCCCCCTCTCCACCCAGTTTACAGATGGGTAGAACTGAGACCTCTCCCAAGACCTCATCCTACAAAAGCCAGGATGAAAACCAAGTTTCCCAGGCTTTGATCCAGCATTCTCTCCATTCTTCCTCCCTAGAAATCTTTCCCAGGAGTGCAGACAAGCCATGGTAGGAGAGCCAGAAGGGGGCCTCGGTGGTGGAAATGCAGCCCTCTGCAGCTAGACCCACCTGGGTTTGTGGAGGCCTACCACTCACCAGATGTCACTTCACTTCTGCGTCCTCATCTGTAACATGAGTACAGTAATGCCAACCTCGGAGCCCCGATGACACAGTGGTTAAGAGCTCCACTGCTAACCAACAAGTCGCCAGTTCAAATTCACCACTCCTTCGAAATGCTAGGAAACCCTGGTGTCGTAGTGGTTATGGGCTACGGCTGCTAACCAAAAAGGCCAGCAGTTCGAATCCACCAGGCACTCCATGGAAACCCTATGGGGCAGTTCTGTTCTGTCCTATAGGGTCGCTATGAGTTGAAATTGATTCGATGGCAACGGGTTGCTGTTTGTTGTTGTTTGCAAACTCTATGGGGCGGTTCTACTCTGTCCTATAGCAATGAGTTGGAATCAACTCCATGGCAATGGGTTTTGTTAATACTAACCTCACAGGGCTGCTGAGAGCTTTAAGTGAGTAATATGTGCACGAAAGCATCTGGAATACAGTAGGTGCTCAGCCAACCTTAAGTCCAACCTTCGTCCCCAAAGAACTTATGTGGGGGAAAGAACGCCCCCCACCCCACAACGGCCACACACAAACGAAACCCGTTGCTGTGGAGTCAATTCCGATCCATGAGACCACATGTGTTACAGAGTAGAACTTAATTCCCTAGGGTTTTCTTGGCTTTAATCTTTACAGAAGTAGATCGCCAGGCCTTTCTTCCATAGTGAAAAGAGCCCTGGTGGCGCAGTGGTTAAGTGCTCAGCTGCTAGCCAAAAGGTGGGTGGTTGGAACCCACCAGCTGCTCAATGGGAGAAAGACGTGCTTCTCTCAAGATTTACAGCTTTGGAAACCCGATGGGCAGTTCTACTCTGTCCTACAGCGTCACTGAATCAGAATCCACTCAATTGCAATGGGTTCTTCCACAGCACTGCTGGGGGGGGGGGTCCAATCGCCAACCTTTTGGTTAGTAAAGTGCAAACAAATTTGCGGAACCCAGGGACTTTTACGCGCGCGCACACACACACACACACACACGCACGCACGCACGCACGCACACACAAAGAGCAGAATATTAGAAAATCAGAATATTGGAAAACAGAAGTGAAGGTTATGGGAATTTCGGAAGGGGGAGTTTCATCCCCCCATACGCTATTTGATAACCCCGAGTGGACAAAGGAAAAGCAACAATGTGGAGAACAGATGGGAGGACAGCTGCATTGAGGTATCACTATTTTTCCAGTGGCCGGAAAAGGAACGTGACCTATCCCAAACACACAGTAATTTGGCAAAAGGGCTTATTCAAGAGACCACGTTTGCAGCCTCCCAGGAAGGGAAGAGTCGGGCAGCGGCGGAAGGCTGGAGACCTGGCGTATGCGCGACCCTCCGCTTGGGGCCACGCCAGCGCCGGGGCGGTGCGGACTACAGCTCCCGGCATTCCCGGCGCCGCCCCGGCCCGCCTCCTGCAGCCGGGCGCCGGGGCTGCAGACTCCGCGGCGGGCGATGAGGATGGAGGCTGGGGAGGCAACGCCGCTGACAGGGGCGGGCGGCCGCGCGGCGGGCGGCTGGGGCAAGTGGGTGCGGCTCAACGTCGGGGGCACAGTGTTCCTAACCACGCGGCAGACGCTGTGCCGGGAGCAGAAGTCCTTCCTCAGCCGCCTGTGCCAGGGCGAGGAGCTGCAGTCGGACCGGGTGAGGCCGCGGGCGGGGACCAGCCCGGCGGGGTCCGCGGCTCCCCAGAAAAGTGGCTGTTCGGCCGGCCCGCCCACCCGCCAGTCTGCAGACGCGGCTGGCTTTATCTCCGAAGGGCCGGAGGCGGGAAGACCTGGAAGGAGGGGGGAGGGAGTGGATCCGAGAGATAGGGATGTGCCCATTGCCGTGGCAACGGGACAACGCGAGGCTCACGGCCATTTGGAGCCTTCGAGGCTGACCCAGGGCGCCCACCCCTGGGGGCTGACTGTCACACCCGGGACGCTAACCCTCCTTTGGGGCTGCGGGGACAGACGGACACCATGGGACCGTCCTACCCAAACGGACTCCCGCTCTGAGGAAGAAGTTGATTAGACCACTTCTCTCCATCCTTTGGGGTGCGGTGAGCAGGGTGGAGGAGTCCCCGGTGCCCTCTCAGCTGGGCTCCCGTCAGGGAGGAGCACTGGCCCCACAGCACCGTTTCTGGGCTTCCATCCCAGCTCAGCTGCAAACGGCCTGTGTGACCTTGGGTGGATCCTTCCCCATTCTGGGCTCAGCCTCCTCGTCTGTCTCCCCAGGGGGCTGGTCTGGAGATGACCTCTAAGGTCATCCCATGCCCGGACCCGCCGGCCCTGTGACCTTGGGGAAGTCCCCTCACCTCTTGAGATCTCAGTTTTCTCTACAGAGTTGAGCCCTGAATGCCTGCCCTGCCTCCCTGCAGGATATGAGTGTCCAATGAGATGATGGCGCCTTTGGAAACTTGTAAACACTCCCCCGATGACTGAGGATCTGTAGAGACGAGTGGGGCTGGCTTCAGGGGACAACCACTAACAGGACTGTTTACTGAGCCCTGCCTGGGGCCGGGATCATTGAGACCTCATCCACTGAGTGGTTACAGTGATCCTTGGTTACAGGGGAGAGGAGTGCGCTCAGAGGCCACATCACGGGCCCAGGGTCACACAGTCGGGCAAAGGCCGAAGCAGAATTTGAACCTAGGTCCATCTGACCCCCAGACCTCTTTGCTCCATCATTCTACCTCCTCCCTTCTAGCCTCTATCCCTCCAGTACTTTGTGGGGCGTGAAGCCAGGGAAGGGTTGTATGTGTGGGGTTGGGCAGGCTAGGAGGCCTCACTCTTCTCTCATTGCCTGCGTCCCTCACCTCTGTAGGATGAAACGGGGGCCTACCTCATCGACCGTGACCCTACCTATTTTGGCCCCATCCTGAACTTCCTCCGGCATGGCAAGCTGGTGCTGGACAAGGACATGGCTGAGGAGGGTGAGTTGGTGTAGGGATCCGCCCTGGGACCCACATCCTATCCCCGCCCTCTGCAGCCCACTGGGTTTTCCGTAGAGGCCCGAAGCCATTTCTCACTGCTGGGAAGACATCTGTTTTCTTCCATGTCTCCTACCTCTTCTCATCCTTGACAGGGCTAAATCCCACAAGCCTCTGTCTAGGCTGAGCCTGGGGGCTCTGCCGAGGTGACAGGCCCCAAGCTGTCACTGGGTGCTGTTGGGGAGGTGATGGAGATGCACAGGCAGGATGGAGGGGGCCGGTGAGGCCCATGGCCTCTGTTGTGGGCGGACATGCCCTTTCTCCCTGGCCTCTGGGAAGTCAGGTGTGGATGGTCACACCCAGAGGCTGGGGTGAAGGGAATGGGCCAGAAAAGGGTATGGGGTGAGGTGGTGTTCTCTTTCTCTGAGGCCTCCAGTATCTCAAATGCCTGGTAAGGCCTGGCAGCCAGTGGTGGGTGGAACGGCTGACTCTTCCCCAAATCCAGCAGCCTCTGCAGCATAGTCCTGGTGTGGGTGGAAGATGAGGGCTGCTCTCCAGCAGGAGGTTGGCTCCTCTGGGGCCTGGAAGGCTGAGGCCCAGTGGTTCCCATCCTTGGGCCCAGCAGCTGGGGCAGCCAAGGCTCGGGGAATGGCATGCGGGCAGAGCCCCACCAGGGATAGGACCTACGGTCTGGTGCCAGGTCAACCCTTCTTTGGGGCACAGGGTGTGGCTGGGTTAGCTGACAGAGTCGGGCCGGTTTGAACATGTCACTTCTCCTCTCTGAGTCTCCACTTCTCATGTGTTTCAAACGGGGTGGTGACCCGCCTTGCAGAGAGCATGTGCTGGAATTACAGATGTCGTGACGCCCAGCCGGCAGTTGTACACTGTGGGTGTCTAGCACAGCCCATCCCTCCCCATCTGGTCCATGGTCTCTGCTCCCAATCCCCATGGGATACTGTGAGTGGGAGGCCAAGTGGCTTCCCAGCGGGTCAGGACTTCAAATCAGAGCCCCAAGCTCTCCTGCTGCCCTAGGGGAGCTCAGATAGTGTGGGTGTGGCCAGGCCCAGGAGCAGGTCTCAGCGGTAGAGATGTAAACACTCCAGCTGTGTCACAACCAGCACCTGTTTACAGGTTATGGGTTTCTCAAAGCCCTACTACTCCCAGCACCTTCAGACAAGCCAGGGCCCCGTCGGGACCTGGGAGGAGACTTACTGCTGTGTGACACTGGGCAGGTTATTTAACCTTTCTGTGCCCTCATCTGTGAAATGGGCATAACAGCAGTACCTGCCTCACTGAGCTGCTGTGAGGATAAAATGAGCTAGCACCAGTGCAGCCCTTAGCATGGCACCTAGGACGCATGGTGCAATGCTGGTTGTCATCTGCAGGGCTCTGCACAGGGCACTGGGGAGAAGGTGGTCACTTGGCCGTGACACTCACTGACCGCCTGCTCTGTGTTAGGTCCTGTGCAGGCGCTGGGGACTGATGTTGGATCAGACACAGGAAGCCCAGAGGCCAGTCAAGGAAAGGACCAGAAAGGCCCCCACCTTGGAGGAGCTTAGGGGAGTCCAAGGCCTGGGGCTTGTTCCCCTTCCCCGGCCGAGTGACTTACTTGACCTCCCGGACCCTCAGCTCCCCTCACTGTAAAATGGGACAGTAATGCCGCTCTCTCATATCCCTGGGGCTTGTGACGAGCACGTGAGACCGCAGGTGGGAAGGTGCTCCCCAAACCGTAAAGAGCTGTGATCAGGGAGATGAACGTACACAAAGATTGCACACTTATAGTGAGGAAACATGGGCTCTGAAGCCAGAGGAGCTTAAGTTTGAATCCCAACTCTGCTGCTTACTGGCTGCGTGACCCTGGACAAGCTGCTTCACTCTCTGAGCCTCAGTTTCCCCATTTGTTAAGTGAGGATAATGAAAGTACCTATTTCATAGAGCTGAGAATTAAATGCAATAAAGAATAGATGTGCCTAGTACAGTGTCTGGTACTTACTAGCTGCCGTTGAGTTGATTCTGACTCAGAGTGACCGTGTGTGTCAGAATAGGACTGAGCTCCATAGGGTTTTCAGTGGCTGATTTTTCAGGAGATTGCCAGGCCTTTCTTCCGAGATGCCTCTGGGTAGACTCAAACCGCCAATCTTTTGGTTAGCAGCCAAGCATATTAATTGTTTGCACCACCCAGAGGCTCCTTCTGATATTCACTACGTTGTTAATAAATGAGGCTGAGTAACAAGGTGCCAGCCAAGGCCTTTGTCATTGTGGCGTTTTAGGGCTCAGGCCCAATGAGCCTGGTATCTCTTGATTGGTGAGCTGGCCCACATCCCTGCACCTCCGTGCTCAGCACAGTCGAGGAAATGTGGGCCTGAGTGGTGGCATCTTGGCCCGTTTCTCGGGGAGTATGGGATCTAAGGAAAGGAACGTTCCTTCTTGCTTGATCCCTGAACTTCCAAATGCTCAGATACCCACTCGAGGGGTATGATGGAGCGGGAGGCAAGTTTGGGTGAGGGATGAAGGGAGAATGGGGCAGGTAGGGGCAGTGGGAGTGACCCAGGGGCTGCTCTGTCTATGCCAGGGGTCCTGGAGGAAGCTGAGTTCTACAACATTGGCCCCCTGATCCGCATCATCAAAGACCGGATGGAGGAGAAGGACTACACTGTCACACAGGTCAGATGCCATGGCCAGGGCAGGGTGGAGGGGAAACGAGGCCGGGGAGAGGGAGGGAAGCAGGAGAAAGGCTGGGAGAAGCAGGACTGGTGTTTCCCTTGGGAAGGCCCAGCTGGCCTGTAAGGGGAGGGGTGGTTGTTGGGCTCCCAGACGGCCCAGCACTTCTCCAGACTGGGACACAGATGCCTGGGTTCTGTCCTTACATCAGTACCATTCGCTGTGTGACCTTGGGCTTGTCATGCCCCTCTCTGGACCGTGGTTTCCCCTTGTGGAATACAGAGGTGCTGAGAACTGCCCAGCCATGCCTCCCTCATACACAAAATGGGGTTAGTGTGGAGGTAGGGGGGCCCTGCAGGGGCCAGTGCAGGAGCAGCAAGTTGTCCATTATGTGGACTCAAATGGTCCCCTACTCAGTGGCCATTCTACAGGAGGAGATAGAGCTGAGATTCTCTGCCTGCCCTGGGGTAGATGCAGGAGATGGGCAGTGAGCCCCCACCTTCCAGCCCAAGGGTGTTCTTCTGGAAAGCCTGACCCAGGATGACCCCTGGCCCCTCCTGCCCTCCCTCATGTGTCACCTGGCTTCCACCTTCTTGCTGGGTGACTTTGGGCAAATAACAGAACCTCCCTGAGCCTCAGTGAAAATCCCTTGACTCATAGGGTTCTTGGAAGGATTAAATGAGATCAAGCATGTCGGGTGCCTGGCACATAGGTGCTCAGAACATGGCTCCTTTCCTCCCTCTCTGCCTCCTCCTTCTCTTCTCCCTTTCTCCTTCTAGATGTGTATGGTTGGGTGGGGGCAGGAGAGAAGAAAAACTTGGGGGGCTGGTGCTTGTCACCCTGCTGGGTGCCTGCCGTTCCCACGGGACCCTCCACACGCCCCTGTGCCTGCAGGTGCCGCCCAAGCACGTGTACCGCGTGCTGCAGTGTCAGGAGGAAGAGCTCACGCAGATGGTCTCCACCATGTCCGACGGCTGGCGCTTCGAGCAGGTGGGCTGGGGACATATGGGCGCCAGGGACCACCCAGCTCCTCCCAGCTCCCTGACCTAGCAGGCCCCTCCCCCACTGCAGCCTGGGCCTTGGGTTCCCCAGTGCAGCCCCCACCTGAACGTCTTCTTAAGACAAACTAAACAAGGCTGTCGAAGGCCATGCTGGGCAGCAGATTCACTGAGGAGAGGGGATGGGAGCCCCACCCTTTCACAGGGCAGCTCTGGGAGTCCCTTTGGTGGGGTCCTCACGGCAGCCATGTAGTAGTCTGCACCACAGTCTGGGGTACATCCCTGGCCCCGAGCTGACAGCTTGGGTACAAGGAGACGGTATCCACATAGAGGAGTGGAGTTCACCTTGGTGTAGAGCCCCATCCCTTCTCAGAGTCCATGCCTCCCATAACAATTCTATAGACATCGACACGTCCAGGTACAAGTGTCACCATAGTCAGGGCAGTCTGGAGCAGTGGCTTCCCATCAGGCATTTATAGTGACAGTCCCTTTTCAGGAACTCATGATGGCGGTTTGCCAGTCGGGATTTTTTACCACAGAGTCTTATCTAGCCATAGGACTGACCTGCCACCTTTACCAGATTTCCAGGGGAACAGAGCCAGAATATTAACCCATGACCAGGTTTGCCCTTGGAGAAGGAGAGGGTTTGCTAGCCCTTTATCACACCCACCGCAGCTCCCTTACATGTGGAGACTGAAGAAGGGAGAAGGCCAAGCAGTGTGGCTGGACAAGCCCAGCCCAGGAGTCAGAGGTCTGGTTTCACATCTAGGCCTCACCACTGACAGGCTGTGGGACCTCGAGCAAGCCATGTCTCCTCTCTGGGCCTCAGTTTCCTAATCTGTGATGTCGGCCAATACTACCTGCTTTGCAGGACTGTTGTCAAGAGTAGAAGGGTCATCGATGTAATTCCTGCCCAGGGTAGGACTCGAGACATTTGAGTTAGTGCCATACAAATCATTAGAAGTGGTTAAGCCTACAAGGCCGTAGGAAGGACTTGGGATCCCGGATTCTCATCCCCACTCCACCTCTTCCTGGCTGTGTGACTGCCTTTCCAAGCCTCGTTTGCCAAAGGCGCCAATACTCTCCTCCCTGACTGCCCCACAGTATGTGAGGGTGGACTGAGATCGGGTGTGTGCAAGGACTTATCAGCCAGAAAGGACCCCATGGGTGTGGTTACTCTAGGGACCCAGAACAAAGGCAGGCCCCTCTCAGGAGCCTGGAAGACTAGGTCAGAGGCCACTGGTCATTCACCCTCTAGCCTAAGGCACGGACAGCCTGTCCTACCTCTGCTTCCAAGAGTGAAGGGCATTTTCTATGGGGCTCCACGCATGCAAGCTGCAACCTGGCCCTGGGGTTGCTCCGGCCACATCTGGGACAGGGCAGCACCCTGCCTAGTACAGGCCTCTGCCTGATTTTAGAAAGTGGCCTCCTGGACCTGGGGCTGGGCATGGGGGCGGTGTGATGCAGCCACCCTCGTCCAGGGGTTGGGGTCAGCCACACCAGGTGGGGAGGGTGGACCTGCAGAACAGAACCAGAGATATAGGTGTGTCTGGTGGGGGGAGGGGGTAGAGAAGACTGTCTTTCTGCCCAGCGGTGCCTTCTAGAAACCGAGGGGTGGGCCTGAGGAGGACAGCAAGGTCAGGACGTAACTTGATGCCCTGATGGGTGCTCCCAGCCTATCCTTTCTCATCGTTCTCCCCGCGCCCCTCCCCTCAGCTGGTGAACATCGGCTCCTCCTACAACTATGGCAGTGAGGACCAGGCAGAGTTCCTGTGTGTGGTGTCCAAGGAGCTCTATAGCTCCCCACACGGGCTGAGCTCCGAGTCCAGCCGCAAAACCAAGGTGAGCCCACCAGCCTCAGCCACAGCCGTCCTGGTCCAAAGAGACCTCCCTTCTTTTCCATCCCCTCCCTGCCCCCACCTCGCTATCCCTGCTTCTTCTTTCTCCCTCCTGCTGAACACGCATAACCCTCCATGGTCACGGCTGCCATCATCCCATCCCATGCCGTCTGGGCTTCTGTCTGCTTGTACTGTTCCACGGGCCCAGGCTAGGGGACCATGAGATGGGACAGTCCAGCGTGGACTCAGATGGCCACGAGGCACGTGGTATGAGGAAGAGTACGCTGAGCTAGGGGTTGGGGGCACGGTGTGTCGCTTGCTCTCTGTGTGACCTCAGGCAAGTCCCAGCCCCTCCCAGCGCCTTCACTGTGTTCTCTGTTAAGTGACGAGATGGACCACGTACTCGCTGTGGTGCCTTCGAGCTTGGAACCTCTGAGAACCCAAGAGGCCAGTTTGTTCCCCAGGGGTGGGTGGAAGACCCCTGCTGGCCTGGGCTGGGGTGTGGAGGCCGCCTCTGGAAACCCTGCCCTGGCCCAGGCCTCCCCATCCAGGGCTCCACAGGACAAACGTCAGGAACTCTGCAGGGTCCAGCTCCTGCCTGTGGCCTGTGAGGCTGCCTCCTTCCCGAGGACACCCTCGCAGCCCCCGGCTGCTGTGGGGAGGGGACTGAGCAGAGGTCCTGTTACTTGGTTCTCAAGCTGTTTGGAAGCCTGGTGGGGTCGGTGGAGCAGGGAGAAGGGCAGCCATTCCTCCCAGAGGCCTGTCCCTGTGCAGTGGAGGCTTATGAACTCTGGCTTTCTGTCTGTCTGTCTGCCTCCTGTCCTGCTGTGACCCCCTGCCCACCCCACCCCACTGGTGCCAGTGGCTGGCACTGCCTTGCGGGGTACAGAGTGAGCTGCTGCTCTGCCTGTGTGGAGTGGCCGCTGGGCAAAGCCCCGGGCCTGGGGTTCCAGGGACTTGCTGACGTCCCAGATGTGGGAGGTGCCCGCCCTGGGCTTCCGTGGCCTCATTTCCACTCTCAGTCACTTCTCCTAATGGGGCCTTCCCATGTCCCCCTCCAGGATGCCCCAGCCACGCACCCACCCCATTCCTTTCATCCCCATGCCCCAGCCTTGCTTCCTGTGACAGTAACCAGATTGACCCATGAACATCCCCCACGGGGGTCCAACCTTGGCCGGCTTTCCCCAGACCCACCCCAAGCTTCCCAGGGGACTGGAGAAGACTCCCCAGCTTCTTTGGCTATAGCCCTCCACTCTCCGGGAGGTCCCCCTTACCCTGCCTGCCCCCCCACCCTGAGATAGGGAGTCCGTGAGGACAGCTGCCCGCGGCCCTGTCGCCCTTGTTAGTGTCTCCACTCTTTCTTCCCTGGGTCTGCCGGCTGGTTCACAGAGCACGGAGGAGCAGCTGGAGGAGCAGCATCAGGAGGAGGTGGAGGAGGTGGAGGTGGAACAGGTGCAGGTGGAGGCAGATACGCAGGAGAAAGGTGCAGCCACCCCCCGAGGAGAATGATTGCTAATAAAGCCGGAGCCTCCAGCCCACCCCCTGCTGGAGCCAGCTGCAGAACCTGGGGGCCCCCCACCGGGACTGCTGGGGGGTGGGCCACCAGGGGTAGCTCAGCCCCGCCGCCTCAGCCGCTTAACCATCCCTTCTCTCACTTTCTCTTTGCAGCCCAGTCATCTCAGGATCCCGCTAACCTTTTCTCCCTCCCACCACTGCCTCCTCCGCTTCCCGCTGGAGGTCCTGCCTCATCTTCACCCACCTCTTCTTTCTCCTGGATCTCATCTGCTCCCTGCCTCTTCCCTCTCTGCTCCTGTCCGGGTTTTCTCTCTGCCTGCTCACGCCTCCATCCTGGGGCTGCCCTGGTCCCAGCCTCCTGTGCCCTCCACCCAGGCCCCCTGGCCCCACACCCCAGAACCTTCTGCCTGCCGCCTCCTGTGCCCCCTCTGGCACCTCCTGCCTCCTGGCCTGGGGAGGAGGGGCACAGCTGTACCTCCTTGGGGCCTGCCAACCCAGCTGGGCACCCCTGAGGCCAGGCCCTGGCCACGGCCCTGCCCTGGCCCCGCTCCTCCTCTCCCCAGCGCCGCCGCCTCACGTTTCCTCCTTGCAGGTGCCCGTCCACACCCTCTCAGACCTGAGGCTGAGCTTGCAGTGAGGGCTTCTCCTCGGCCCTTTGCCCGCCCCCAGAGCCGCCGTCACTGGTTTGTAGCTTGGCGGAGCTGGAGGGCGGGCAGAAGCGAGGAGGGGGCTCACCTCTGACTCCTTGGACTTGCGCCGAGCTTTTGGCGGCTTTTCTCCCCCACCCACGTTTCTCGGCCTATCTTGGCCTTGGGTGTGAGGCTCTGAGAGGAGGAGAGAGTTAGGGTGGAAACGTTCCCACTTGCTGGTAAACGTCAGAGCCAGGCTGGGGAGGAGGGAAGGGACACTGAAGCCGGGGCCCGGACCTCATCCCTGTACACCCAGCAGCTCTGCTTCACTGCCTGCTGACACTGGTTCCATTTCCTGGGGCTGGGAGGACAGGCCCACAGCTGGATTCCCTGGATCTACAAGGAGTCAGCCAGAGCGGCTGAGGATCGGGGTATGGCCAGAAAAGCCCTGGCCAGGTGCTCAGAAGCCCCCATTCAGTCTTGGCTGCCTGCTGTGTGACCTTGGGCAAGTCACTGTCCTTCTCTGGGCCACAGTTGCCTCTAAAATGGGGAAGGACAGCTGGTCTCTGTGACCCCTTTTGCCTGGGACTGCAGTGACCTGCCTCTCCCATCCCTGACCCCTCTGGCCAGAGTCTTGGTAGAGAACCTGGATTCCCTAAGTGGCCACAGGAGAGCCACTACTCCCACCCCAGGTGGGGGTCCCCTTTCTGCCCACCCCTCTCAGCTCTGACTCCCTCTCTGGACCTCAGCCCCATGTCCTCCTCCAGAAGGGGGCCTGTGACTCACCTGCTCTTTCTCTCTCCCTCTCTCCCCGCTCCCTCCTTCCATTTCAATCTCCTCTCTGCCCTTCTCCTGGCCCTTGCATCCCCCCCACTGGCCCTGCCCCCTCATCCCAATCCCTGGTTTTCTGACCACCACCCCGCCCCCTGCCCCTTCCCCCTCTTATTTTCTAGCTGTTACAAGCCAGAGGTACCCGGATATGAGGCCTCAGATCACCTCCAGGGACTTGGGGTTCCAATCTAAAATCCTTTATTTTTGTACCATGGGGTGGGCCCCTGGCCTGAGGCGGAGGAAGCACGCTCCCCCTTGCCACCTCTGTCTGCACCTGTGGGGGTCCGCTTGGCCCTCTCAAGCCCTGAGGTGGGCCCTGGGACCCCTGGGCAGAACCATCTGCCTGTGGCCAAAGTGTGGCACCGTCCAGCTGTGTCTCCCCAGCCCCTCTGCCCCCTCCCCGGGGGCCCCCTGCTACATGGCAGATGTGCTCCCTCCTGGCCCAGTCACATCACCTCCTTGAGCCTTAGTCTTCGTGTCTGTTAGTCAGAGTAACTCCTCCCACCCCACCTACCTCACAGGGTTGTTGTGAGGGTGCAGAGAGGAACAGGGTTGGGAAAGCCCTCGGGGTGAATAAAGCGCTAGGCAGGGCCAGGGGCATGCCCTTCACCCCGCCTCGGCTCCTGGAAAGGACCAGCCTAACCCCCAACCGGACAGTATGTACAAGTGGAGGTTCAGGTATTGATAGGGGATGAAGGGTGTAGGGGTTTGGTACTGTCTGGAGGGGGGATGGGTGACTCGGCCTTTACCTTGGCTGTCCCCCTACCCATCTTCACTGCTAGCAGAGAGCCCTGGCCAAGGCCAGTGGGCAGAAGTGGGTCAGCAGGGCCTGTGAACGACTCAGGAACTTGTCAGGGGAGAGTCTGGGGTGGCGGAGGCTGAGGGGCCCCTCCTGTGTTGACTTCCCAGGATGGGTACCTGCTTCTCAGCTGTGTCCGACCCCACCATGTAATAATAAATCCTGAAGAAACAGCCCGGCCTGGCTGCCTCCCCTCTTTCTCTGGGCTACTTTTGGGGACAGGGGCTAAACTCAGGGTGGGACAGTCTGACCCAAAGGTAATGGAGCCTTTCCCTAAAGCCCAGAGACCCTGTCCTGTTGTCAGTCTCCTGTATGTGTGTGTGTTGGGGGTGGGGGTGCATGGCCACATCCTCTGCCCAGTGGTGGACACCGTGGGCAGCTGGTACAATAGAAACAGCCCAGGCTAGGGGCCAAGTCATGAGAGCTCAGCCTTGCTGGGGGACCTTTGGCAAATGCCTGCCACGTTCTGGGCCTCAGTTTCCTCATCTCTAAAGTGAGGGGTTGGACCAGGTAACCATAAGGCCCAATGCCCTGGAGTCATGCAGGCAGCCGGACCAACGTGGAGATTCTAAGGGGGCTGGGAATTCGGACTCCCTTGGAATCAGGAGACCCAACCCTCCCCAGCCTTGCTCCTGTCCTCCCCTGCCTCTCCCATTGTCGCATGGCCCTCTCCACTCACTGACTTCATTCTGAGCTGCCCAAGGCAGCCTTTGCTGCATCTGAAACCTCCCTGGGACACCGCCTCCCTTCCTGCTGTGACCCATCGGGCACCTCCACCCCTCCCTGCTCCTGCCAATCCATGTCCAGTCAGGCCCCAAGACCTAGATAAATAGCCAGGCTTTCCACCCCACCTCGCCCCCTAGGACACTACACGCCACCAAAGTTGGCTTCACTTTTTGTGTCCACCTTTGCTTGCATAAGAATCACAGGGTAGGGAGGGGGCTTGTTACAAGAACAGATTACTGTCCTTCCCCTACCCCCATTGAAAACCCATTGCCCTCGAGTTGATTCCGACTCATAGCGACCCTATAGGAAAGAGTAGAACTGCCCCGTAGGGCTTCCAAGGCTGTAAATCTTTATGGAAGCAGACTGCCACATCTTTCTCTCTAGGAGCCGCTGGTGTGTTTGAACCACCGGCCTTTTGGTTAGCAGCCCAGATTCTGATTAATTAAGACGGGATAGGGTACAGGAATTTGCATTTTAGCAACGCACCCAAGATGATTTCAACAAGGTAGGACTGAGAGAGCCACTGGGTGGAGTTCATTAACATCCTACCCCCACCCCCAGGTGTGTCCATCCACAGCAGCCACCCCACTGTCCAGCTCCCTGCCTCCAGGGCTGCTTCATCTCCTGGGGCCCGGACGTCCCATCTACCCGCAGCTGCCCCTCTATGCACAGATGGGGGCTGCTCCAGATCCAAAAAAACCTCTCCTAGTGGAGATGTCCCACCACTCATCTGTCAGTTTGTCCTGTTGTGGGGGCTTGTGTGTTGCTGTGTGATGCTGGAAGCTATGCTACTGATGTTTCAATTACCAGCAAGGTCACTCTTGGCGAAAAGATTACAGTGGAGCTTCCAAACTAAGACAGACTAGGAAGAAGGTCCTGGTGATCTACTTCTGAAAAAATTAGCCAGTGAAAACTTTATGGATATCAGCGAAACATTGTCTGATATAGTGCCGGAAGATGAGCCCCTCAGGTTGGAAGGCACTCAAAATATGACTAAGGAAGAGTTGCCTCCTATTTGACCTTAATGATTTGGATGGAGGAAGCCTTTCAGAGCTGGCATTTGCTGTGACAAAATGAGAAGAAACAGCTGCAAACATCCATTAATAATCGGAATGTGGAATGTATGAAATATGAATCTAGGAAAACTGGAAGTTGTCAAAAATGAAATAAAACACATAAACATCGATATCCTAGACATTAGTGAGCTGAAGTGGACCGGTATTGGCCATTTTGGATCAGATAATCTTATATGATCTACTGTGCCGGCAATGACAAATTGAAGAGGAATGGCGTTGCATTCATCGTCAAAAAGAACATTTCAAAATCTGTTCTGAAGTACAATGCTGTCAGTGATAGGATAATATCCCTACACCTACAAGGAAGACCAGTTAATATGACTATTACTCAAATTTACACCCCAACCACTAATGTCAGAGATGAAGAAATCGAAGACTTTTACCAACTTCTGCAGTCTGAAATTGATCAAACATGCAATCAAGATGCATTGATAATTATTGGTGATATGGAATGTGAAAATTGGAAGAGAAGAAGGATTAGTAGTTGGAAAATATGACCTTGGTGATGGAAACAGCGTCGAGGATCACCTGATAGAATTTTGCAAAACCAATGACTTTTTCATCGCAGATACTTTTTTTCAACAACAGACACGGTGACTATGCATGTGGACCTCACCAGACGGAATACACAGGAATCAAATTGACTATATCTCTGGGAAGAGATGATGGAGAAGCTCAAAACAAGGCTAGGGGCCAACTGGGGAACAGATTATCCATTGCTCATATGCAAGTTCAAGATGAAGCTGAAGAAAATTAGAGCAAGTGCATGAGAGCCAAAATATGACCTTGAGTACATCCCACCTGAATTTAGAGACCATCTCAAGAATAGAATTGACAATTGAACACTAATACCCAAAGGCCAGACCAGTTGTGGGATGACATCACATGTGAAGATAGCAAAAGATCATTAAAAAGACAGGAAAGAAAGAAAAGACCAAAATGGATATTAGAAGAGACTCTGAAACTTGCTGTTGAACACAGAGCAGCTAAAGTGAATGAAAGAAATGATAAAGGAGCTGAACAGAAGATTTCAAAGCGTGTCTCCAGAAGACAAAGTATTATAATGAAATGTGCAAAGACCTGGAGGTAGAAAACCAAAACGGAAGAACATGCTCAGCACTTCTCAAGCTGAAAGAACTGAAGAAAAAATTCAAGCCTTGAGTTTCAGTATTGAAGGATTCTATGGGCAGAATATTGACTGACACAGGAAGCATCAAAAGAAAATGGCAGGAATACACAGAGTCACTGTACCAAAAAGAATTGGTCGACATTCAACCATTTCAGGAGGTAGCATATAATGAAGAATCAATGGTATTGAAGGAAGAAGTGCAAGCCTCACTGAAGGCATTGACGAAAAACAAGACTTCAGGAATTGACAGAATACCAATTGAGATGTTTCAACAAATGGATGCACGCTGGAGGTGCTCACTTGTCTATGCCAAGAAATTTGGAAGACAGCTACCTGGCCAACCGACTGGAAGAGATCCATATTTGTGCCCATTCCAAAGAAAGATGATTCAACAGAATGTGGAAATTAACAAATAATACCATTAATTTCACACACAAGTAAAATTTTGCTGAAGATCATTCAAAGACAGTTGCAGCAGTACGTCAACAGGGAGCTGCCAGAAATTCAAGGCCGATTCAGAAGAGGACATGGTATGAGGAATATCATTAGTGATGTCAGATGGATCTTGGCTGAAAGCAGAGAATACCAGAAAAATGTTTACCTGTTGTTTTATTGACTATGCAAAGGCATTCAACTGTGGATAATAACAAATTATGGATAGCATTGCAAAGAATGGAAATTCCAGAACACTTAATTGTGCTCATGAGGAACCTGTACACAGATCAAGAGGCAGTTGTTCGAACAGAACAGAGGGATACTGCATTGTTTAAAGGTGTGCCTCAAGGTTCTATCATTTCACCATAGTTTTTCAATCTGTATGCTGAGCAAATAATCTGAGAAACTGAACTATATAAAGAAGAACTCAGCATCAGAATTGGAGGAAAACTCATTAACAACCTGTGATAAGCAGATGACACAGCCTTGCTTGCTGAAGGTGAAGAGGACTTGGAGCACTTACTGATGAAGATCAAAGACTACAGCCTTCATCACGGATTACACCTCAACATAAAGAACACAAGAATCCTCATGATTGGACCAATAAGCAACATAATGATAAACAGAAAAGAATTTAAGTTGTCAAGGATTTCATTTTACTTGGATCCACAGTCAATGCCCATGGAAGCAGACGTACTGCATTAGGCAAATTTGCTGCAAAAGACCTCTTTAAAGTGTTAAAAAGCAAAGATGTCACTTTGAGGACTAAGGTACACCTGACCCAAGCCATGGTATTTTCAGTGGCCTCATATGCATAGGAAAGCTAGACAATGAATAAGGAAGACCGAGGAAGAATTTTTGAATTATGGTGTTGGCTAAGAATCTTGAATATACATACCATGGACTGCCAGAAGAATGAACAAATCTGTCTTGGAAGAAGCACAGCCAGAAGCTCCTTAGTAGCAAGGATGGCAAGACTTTGTCTCACATACTTAGGACATGTTGTCAGGAGGGACCAGTCCCTGGAGAAGGACATCATGTCTGGTAAAGTAGAGGGTCATCAAAAAAGAGAAAGACCCTCAACAAGATGGATTGACACAGTGGCTGCAATGATGGGCTCAAGCATAGCAACAATTGTGAGAATAGTGAAGGACTAGGCAGTGTTCCGTTGTTTTGTACATAGGGTAACTATGAGTTGGAACCTACTGGACGGCACTTAACAACAGTGGAGATGTCCTTCTGAGGCCCTCCTTCCTGCCTCCTCCCAGTAGGGCTTCAAAAGTTCTCTACATTTGATCTCCAGCCCCAGCTGTAGTCTAGTTAGCCCCTACTTTCCGGTGGGGGCCTCCTTCACCCCCACCCCCACCCCAACTCCCCGTGTTTGCTGAGACTCCACTGGTCCAAGGCCATGCCCCCTCTCTGGCCATGCCCCTCAACGACTTCCTGCAGGGCCCACGCTCCCTGGGCCCTGCTCTGCTCTGGGCAAGGTGTCTGAATTGTCTCCTTGTCTCCTACATCTCCACAATGTCCCTTCCCACCCCCCAGCCCCTTCTGTGTTGTCAGCCTCCCAGACAGGATGGTCTCTGAAACCCCTCCCCACCCTCTTTCAGGCTCCAACCTGCCTCCTGGACATCTCCCTCTTGGTGGTCCTAGAGTCACCCGAGCTCATGGCACCTTCCTGGAGCCTTTCCCTCCCCAGAGCCCCCAGGTTAGGCAGTGGTTCCTCCATCGGCCACTGCTCAAGCTGGACACCTGGAAGTGAGTGTGGATGGCACCTCCTTCGTCCTCCCATCCCCACACAGTGAGTCACTAGGTCCTTTCAAGCCTGGGTTCTAAACAACCTCCCCCACCTCAACTGCTGCTGAATAAATGAGTCGAACAAACAGATGTAGTGCCGGAAGGGGAAGTAGTGGATTGACACACAGGAGACGGGGTCCCACACCAGGCTCCTGTCCTAGCCCTCAGTGGATCTTGAGGAGGTCCCTGCACCTCTCGGCATCAGTCACCTCCAAGGTCCCAGAAGTCCATCTGTTGCCCCACCCCTCACTCTGGCCTGAGGGTCACCAGATCGTTGCCTTTCTGGGGTTTCTCCCAGGGCCCTGGCAGCTGCCCTGGGGACTCCAGCTCTCAGCAGCTCCCCCCTGCTTCCACTGACTCCCCCTTGGCCTGCTGGTCTCTTGGCGAGCAGGCTGAGCAGGAAGCAGGGCCTGGTGCTGCCACGGGCAAGAGGCTGGGCAGGATCCCCATTCAAAACCACAGCAAGACCTTGGGTCAGGCAGCTTTATTCCCGAGGATAGCCAAGCTTGCCTCCAGGTGAGAGTCTGGGCGTTGGAGACTTGGGTGGCAGGTAGAGGTGGGGCGAGGACCCTGGGCCCAGGGTCCCCACCTTTGGCTTTGGTGGCAGCTGGGCCATGTGGCTGCTTGAGGGCTCTGTGGGCCCCCTCCTCCAGGGGCACCTTCCACCCCCACCTCTCACGTTAGCCCGGAGGGATTCACTGGCTGGAAGTGTATGCTGCCCAAGCAGCTTCTGTATTATGAGGACAGGGTCGTCTCAGATGCCCCCTGGGTACTGGAAGCCAGCATCATCCTGCTGAACCGCTTCCCCTCAAAGACGGGGGTGGAGGGAGGAGACTCAGGAGATTGGGGCGGGGGGAGACGGGGGTAGGAAAGAGGAGGAGGAGACTCAGGAGATATGGGGGCAGTTCATGGAAGGGGGTGGTGTAGGGCTGGATGTGACCCCCAGCTGGGCCTTATGTCCATCCTGGGCCCTTGGGAGATTCCTGGCCATCGGCGGGTAGCACTATCCTTCCTCGTGTGTCTTCCTGGGAGCAGACGTCAGGGAGCGGATGGGGGCCTTTCACCCCCTAGAATACTTGTTTCCCCACCTGGTGGGTGCCCAGCACTCTCTGAGTCCAGAAGGTGGGCCCCAGCTCTGCAAGGGGGCAGCTTCTCAGGTCAGCACCTGCTGGATCCAGCCAATCACACCTGTGATGCGGGTATAGACGCCGAAGTAGTTGGGCCGGCCACAGCCCAAGCCCCAGCTGACCAGCCCTGCCAGGAACCACCGGCCGCTGGGCTCCTTGCACACCAGGGGGCCGCCTGAGTCACCCTGAAGGGGAGAGAAGAGGTAGCTGTGCCAGGGTCCCCACTATGCAGACTGGGGCCGCAGGGGCTCCAGTCCTGACTGGACATGCCCCCTTAGAGAAGCCGAAACCATCTGGTTAATTTCGTGTGTCATCTCGGCTGGGCTGCAGTGCCCGTTATTTGATCAAACACTAGACTAGATGTTCCTCTGAAGGCGTTTTGTAGATGTGAGTAACGTTTATAATGAGTTGACTTTAAGTAAAGCAGATTACCCTCAGTAACGTGGGTGGGCCTCATCCAGTCAGTTGAAGGCCTCAAGAGCAAAAACAGGTTTCCCGAAGAAAGAAGAATTCTGCTTCAAGATTGTAACAGAAATCTTGACTGAGTTTCTAGCCTGCTGGTGTGCCCTATAAATTTCAGACATGCCAGTCCCTATAGTCATATGAGCCAATTCCTTAAAATACCCCCTGCCTATATAAATCGATTTTGTTTATAGATAGATAGACAAATAGATTCTTTTTCTCTGAAGAATCCTGACTGAGACCCCATCCCTGCTGGCCTCCAGCGGGTCCTGGCTTGATGGTTACTCTCCTGGAACCATGGGTGTGTGTTCCAATGCCTCTGTTGCTTAGGCGACACCCCTCCCCCGGGTGTCCTCCTAGAGTCCTAGAGTCCTCCCTAGTCTGTGGCCTTGGGCAAGTGCCTCTCGGTGAGCAAGGTGCAGAGCTAGGTCTGAGCCTAAGGCCTGCCCACCACAGGGTCTCTCCTGATCTATAGCTCTGCAACCTTGGGCAAGTCCCTCAACCAGTCTGAGCCTCAGTTTCCTCCTCTGTAAAGTGGGGACAGTCATCCCCACTTTCCTGGGAGGCTATGAGGATTCAGCAGGCTGATGTGAGCAGAGGGCCAGGCCCTGGGCGATGTGTCACCCCTTGCCCTCCCGACCACTGCCCGTGGAGTCACCTGGCAGGCATCCTTCCTGCCTTTGCGGTAGCCGGCACACAGCATGCGTGGTGTCACCTGATAGCGGTAGGCCTCGCTGCACAGGTCCTGTGGGATCAGCTGCACGTCCACCTTCTGCAGAGCATTGCTAGTGGGGCCTGGCCAGTGGGGTCAGGGGGTAGAGGTCAGAGGAGAGAAGAGGTGCCCGGGAGCACACCTGCATGCCTCCTTCTCCTATCTCTCTGCATCTCAGGAGCCCCCTGCCCACCCCCTGCCTCTCTTCCCCACAGTCACCCTGTTCCAGCTCCTTCTCTGCGTGGCTAATGCTGAGAGCCCCAAACCAAAGCCAACTTGGACCAGCCTCTTCCTCCAGGTTCTCCTCCCCTCCTTCCTCCTCTTCCTCCTCTTTATAAGTGTGTCTTGGCTCCTGGCGGCCCTCCCCTACTCTGTTACTCCTGGGGGATCTTTTCAGACATACATCTGACCCCTTCACTCTCCCCTTAAAACTCTTCAGCGTCTCCCCACCCTCCAGCCCAGTGCTTCTCCATGGGGGATTTAATGTACTTGGGCGCCCGGTCCCACTGCCAGAGATTTGGTCTCATTCGTCTGGGGTGGGGCCGAGGCACCAGTGTTTTTCTCGAAGCTCCTCAAGTGCTTCTAAAGTGCACTTCTAAGGTGCGGGCAGGGAGGAGAGCCCCGGCCCAAGCTTCTTCCAGAGGCCCGCAAGGCCCTGCCCTCCTCTTCCCTCTGACCCTCACCCAGATACACCCCCAGGCCCCCTCTAGCAGGCCCTGATGCTAGTGCGTGTCCCCAGGTCTGTCTTGGCACCTGTGCCTTTACCAGGAACACCTTTCCCCTTTGCCTGGCCAATCAATGCTGACTCTTCTTCCAAGCCTCAGCTTAGACACCCCCTCCTCCAGGAAGCCCTCCCTGACTCCAGCTGGGTGGGAGCCTCCTCTGAGCTGCCACTGCCCCCTGTACCACCCCATCCATCTCAGCTCTTACCACTGTCTGTCTCCACCAAGAATATTACCTTTTTTCATCTTTATACCCCTTCTGCCTAACTCGATGCCTGGCTAATAGTAGGTGCTCAATAAATCTGTGGTTGAATGAATGAATAAATGAGTGAGTGAACCAATCCTTGCTTTGCTACTACTCTGTCATCCTTATAGACAAGTTACTTTCCATCTCTGAGCCTCAGTTTCCCCATCCTTAAAATATCTCTACCTTGCAGTCTGCTACCAAATTCCGCAAATCATGTACACATTTTTTTTAAGCTACCACTACTCAGGTTCGAGGGACATGGCCTTTGTTTCACAGGAACTGAGAGGTGGCTTCTAGGGACAGCTGCTCTGCTCAATTTAGGCAGGAAGGGGAGAAAGCCCCTGCTTCGGAGAGGCGGCAGCAGAAAAAGCAGGAGCTGTGGAGCCAGGCGGCCCCTGCTTCCAGTCTCTGTTCCAACCCAGTCTAGCTGTGTGACTTTAAGCAACTGCTAAATGTCTCTAAGCCTCGGTTTCCCTGTCCATAAAATG
>NW_004443963.1:15413861-15414834 GCF_000243295.1 Trichechus manatus latirostris
ACCTTGAAGGACACCTCCCCAGGCCAGCGCGAGCTCTGCCACACCTTGCCCAGGAACACGGTCCACAGCGCCGGCGAGGCCATGCTGGGGGCGGGAGGCAGTCCTCGCTCAGAGGCTGCCTCTCCTGCTGTGGGGGCCTTTGTGATAGCCACCTTCCCCTCCTGGGACATCATCTCCCCTCCTCCACACCCACGCCTTCCTCGGCTGGGAAGCTGTCTTCGCAACTGGTGGCGTCATGATCAGAGCGTGTGCCCAAAGTCAGCCTGCCATGGGGTCCAACCCCAGCTTCATCTCTCCCTACGTAGGTGTGTGCCTCAGTCTCCTTCTCTATTAAATGGGACTAGCAGTTTCTACTCATAAGTTCCTGGGAAAATTCAGTAAGACCGTGTATGTAAAGAACTAAGGAGCCCTGGTGGCGCAGTGGTTAAGCGCTTGGCTGCTACCCGAAAGATGAGCTGTTCGAATCCACCAGCCGTCCAGTGGGAGAAAAGACCTGGCCATCTGCTCCTGTAAAGATTACAGCCTAGGAAACCCTATGGGGCAGTTCTGCTTTGTCATATAGGGCGCTACGAGTCGGAATTGACTCAACAGCCCCCCAAAACAACAACAACGTATAAAGAACCAGCACGGTGCCGGCACTCAACAGGTGTTTCTTTTTTCCTGAACACTTTGGACACAGCCCATTCTGAACTCTCGGACCCGGATGCCTGGGTGGTGTTCAGGTCTTTCTTTCCCTCGAGGGCAGTGGCGAGCAAGGGATGGAGGTACAGAGTGACATGGTTAGATGGCACCCAGGCAGAGGATGCAAAAGGGAGTGGCCTGTGGGCCACCAGAGTGATCCAGGTGATGGTGGAAGTGCGGACTCGACAGCAGCTGGGGATTAGCTGGGGTATGGAGAGGCCATGCTGCCTGACTCTAGGTGTAAGGGGAGAAGAGCGTGTCCTGCGCCTTGGGCTGAGGAGACTACATCCCC
>NW_004443963.1:15415204-15416961 GCF_000243295.1 Trichechus manatus latirostris
GGCAGAGGATGCAAAAGGGAGTGGCCTGTGGGCCACCAGAGTGATCCAGGTGATGGTGGAAGTGCGGACTCGACAGCAGCTGGGGATTAGCTGGGGTATGGAGAGGCCATGCTGCCTGACTCTAGGTGTAAGGGGAGAAGAGCGTGTCCTGCGCCTTGGGCTGAGGAGACTACATCCCCGGCCAGGACCCAGGGTGAAGGAGGAGGTGGGGAGAGGAAGAGTCCAGGGCTGGCCATGATGAGGGAGAGGGCTGGGGCCCAGAGATCTGGCTGGGGTGAGAGCGGGCCATGTCAGCCCACCATGCAGATGGGGCAGATGGCCAACAGGCAGGAAGAGATGTCCGTTCCTCAGGGCCTCCCAGCCCCGCCCACCACCAGGCGCAGCCCCAGTCACACCTTGGGGAGGGGGTGGCATGGCTCATAACACAGGTCGGGCAGGAATTTTTGTCCATTTTGTCCTCTACTGTATCCCCAGCGACTAGTGCAGACCCTAGCGCCCACTGGGAGCACAACACATACTGCTGAAGGGATGAACGAGTGAATGAATGAATGAATCATGGACCCAGCCTGAAGAAGGATGCCCAAAGCAGAGTGTGGGATGGCTGAGCAGACTGCCCAGGGGCACAGAGTGGGTTCGTAGTTGAGCCGGGACGAGACGCCAAGTGTCCCAACAGCCATCCAGGGCTTCCACCACACGCCTCTGTCTGCTCAGAGCTCAGACACTGGGCATGCCAGGCATCCTGCCATGGCCATCTCCACCCATCGCCCAAGACCCCACACCTGCCCTCACCTGTCCTCCTGGAAGCAGTGGGCAGCCGTTATCACCCAGCGGTCAGCGATGAGGGCCCCCCCGCAGATGTGTCGGCCCCGAACCTGTAGGCTGGCCTGCCACGGCCACTCACCCTCCGAGGACACGGCCCCACCCACAATGCGACTGGAGGGGGCCTGGAGGCCACAGTCTGATTGGAGGGGGGACAAGGAGGGAAGGAGGGACAGAGGAAGAGAGGAGAGAGAGAGGCCAATGAGAAACGGACAGAGAGAGAAAGATAAAAAAAGGGAGGGGAGAGAGAGAGAAAGCAAAGGAAAGATGGAGAGAAACAGGAAGAATGAAGACAGAGAGAGGGAGATAAGCCCAAGATGAGGGGGCAGAGAGGCAGAATAGAGACAGATGGATGAACGGTTAGATTTCCCCCTCCAGCTTTCCAGTGTGGGCACCTCCCTCCCTCCCTGCAGGTGGAAGGGGACCCCTGTCCTGCTCTGAGCCCTGGGGCATCTGGGCAGGGTGGAGGGGCTGGGGTGGCAGGTGGAGGGACAGCTGGGCTGGGTGGAGGAGCCAATGGGCAGGTGAAGGGATAACTGATTGAGGTGGAGGGGCCGGTGGACAGGTGGAGGGCCAGCTGGGCCAGGTGGAAGGGCTGGGGTGGCAGGTGGAGGGGCAGCTGGGCCTGGTGGAGGGGCCGGTGGGCAGGTGGAGGGGGCGGTGGGCAGGTGGAGGGGCAGCTAAGCCGGGTGGAGGGGCAGCTGGGCTGGGTGAAGGGGCCGGTGGGCAGGTCGAGGGGCAGGTGGGCCAGGTGGAGGGGCTGGGGTGGCAGGCTCACCACAACTCTGTTCGTCCGAGCTGTCCCTACAGTCGGGCAGCCCATCACACTGGGGGTTGGGCTTCTTCACACAGCTGCGGTCCTCACACTGGAAGGTGAATGTCCCACAAGGCACCCCTGGGACAGAGGGCACAGAGGGGTGGTCCCTGAGCCCAGAGGG
>NW_004443963.1:15418012-15472291 GCF_000243295.1 Trichechus manatus latirostris
AGATACCTGGTCATATGCCACCCTACCTTCCTGGCACTGCTCTTCGTCACTCCCGTTGAGACAGTCAGGCTGCCGGTCACAGACCCTGGACAGTGAGATGCACGTGCTGTCCTCTTGGCACTGGAATGTGGCTCTGCAAACTGTGGGGACACAGGGAAGGGGCAGGGGAGGAAGTTAGAGAAATCGGCTGTGACTTTCCAATGCCTGGGGAATGCGTACTGTGTTGCACTTTATGGACCACAGATCCCTCTCAGCTACTTTGCACCTGGACTTCACAGCAACCTGTGAGAGACCCCATTTCATGAATGGAAACAGAGATGAAGTGACTTGTCAAGGTATCTTGGCTGAGCCTGAACTTGAAGCCAGATGTTCTGGTTCTAAATATGAGGCACCTTCCCTAGCACCACAATAGGATCTTCCCAGAGGGGTGCACACCTCCCTTCCCTTCTGCTTCTGTCCCCTCATATTTAAAACTTTAAAAAGAGGGCATGGAGAGATCAGACCGGAATGGGCAGCCTGCATGGTGACTCTGGGGCCAGAAACCAGGACTCAGAGAGGGAGAGGTGTTGCTCCGAGACAGTCCTCACTTAGGTCCCAGGACTCTGAGCCCTTCTCTCAGGCAGGCCGGTGGTGAGGACAGCTCCAGTAGGAATTGGCAGCTCCATTTTGAGCCCTTGGAGTGAAGGGGTGAGGGCCCCACTCAAGGGGAGGAGATAAAGACTTCTTCCCAGAGCTGCCCTGAATCTGCCTGCCTGCTGCTGTGTAACAGCGCCCCCCTCCACGTCCTACCTCCACCCTCTCCACCGTCTTGGAAGGCTGCCTGGGCACGGGGTGGAGAGGGACGAGCCCTGAGCAGGGAGTCAGGAGATCTGGGTCCCAGCTTGTTCCGCCACTGCCCCACAGGGCAGCCCTGGGGAGGACACTTTCCCACTCTGTTTCCATTTACCATCTTGGCACAGGAGAGAACCCCCTGCCTGGGTGCTGATAACCGAACTGGGTGGGCGTCTCTACTCAAAAGGGTGGGGCTGCCCCAATGTGGGCTCAGCTCAACACAGGGAAGCCAAGCAGCCGGAGGGGTGGGTGGGGGCTGCTCACCGCAGTTTCTCTCATCCAGGCCGTTGGGGCAGTCCTTGATCCCGTCACAGACGGGGACACAGAGTCCGTTCACAGAGCAGAGGAACTCTCCAGGGCAGGCTGGCAGGCCACAGGGAGACCATGGGGACAGAGAGGGTGCCATGAAGACATGCGTGGACCTGTGTGCTCACACATGCATGGACAACGTACCCCAGACACCTGCTATGGGCACATGTGTGCAAGGTCAAGACACGCACACAACACACACATGGGCATGTATGGGTGTGTATACCAGGTGAACACACGTGGCCTCATGGGCACACACATAGCTGCATGAGTATATGCACGTAAGTGTACACACATACACACACAGACACACTCCTTTGTTCAGCCTGAAAAGCAGCTGCCCACAACCCGCTCAGAGGTTCCAGGGATGGCAACAAGGCAGGGAAAGGGCTGAGGGGTTTTGGGGGTGCCCACTGTGCCCCTGGTCTATCCACACTCACGGTCTGACTGGTTGTACAAGCCGTAGTGCACCTGCACGCCAGGCCCGGTGAGGGAGGTCTGGGAGGTGAAGTTGATGGTGATGCCGGCGGTGGCCACCACGGGGATTCTCTCAGCGTAGGGCTGCAGGGTCCGCAGGCCACACAGCCTGGGGGTGACCGGAGGCCGACTCAGGGCCACATAGGCCACAGCAGCGGGGAAGAGGAGCTGAACCCTCCCCCACCCCACCTCCCCTATCTTGGTCCAGGACAGCATGGTTTCTTCCTTGGTTATTTCTCACTCCCAGAGTCATCTTTGTAGAAAATGCCCTGGCTACGTCCCTCCCCTGCTCTAAAACATTCAGTGGCTCCCCGGTGCCCACAGGACAAGATTCAACAACATCTGTATTCTACTCCCAGATCTCTGGCAACTCAGGGTCCTTCTCTGAACCCCACTCAACTCCGTTTTAAAATAAGGAGAATTACTGCATCTGACAAGGGCTTCACTGTGTCAGTAGAGGCAAAAGTCCTTTCTTGATAGGCCCACTCTCTGGGAAGAGGTTCACTGTGCTTGGTGTGCGGTGGAGGATGGCTGACTCCCATTCAGGCAGTGTCCCTCCTACGGAGATGCCTCCACAGCCCTGGTGGTCTCCCTGGGCCCCTGGACATGAGGGAAAGACCAGCCCCTCCGCCGAGATCGGTAGTGCAGTGCTGATGAGCTGTGGCCACACTCCAAGAGAATGCGTGTGGCCTTCTCCATGTGTGGCCACAGCCGAGTGGGACCAGCCCTACCCACGGGGTCCAAAGTCAAAACTATTTTCCTATTAATACACAGATGTCATTTGCCTTTCACGCTCACCCTCTCACAAGTGTACAGTGGGGTTTTCCAGAGGCCACGTGCCACGTGATACCATAACTGAATGCAGGAGCAGCTATGAGGACCCAGTTGTGATCTAGTAAGCCAGATAGTAAAGACATTCGGAAAAACATAAAACATGATCTTCTTCTCAATGTTTTTAGATTGGGAACACATAATTATTTTTTTCATAAGTATGTTATTTATGTGCAAATTAATGGGTTTACTATTGTTATTTTAAATAAATATTTTACAATTTTCTCAGTTTTCGTTTCTAATATGTTAAATATAGACATATAGAACTTCTGTAAACAATAGATCTTTAGAGCAAGCAATAATTTTTAAGAGTGTAAAGGAGTCCTGAGATGAAAATTTTTGAGAACCATTGGGAGCCCCTGGGTGGCACACATGGTTAGGCTCTTGGTTACTAGCCAAAAGGTTGGCAGTTCAAATCCACCCAGAGGTGCCTTGGAAGAAAGGCCTGGCAATCTACTGCTGAAAGATCACAGCCTTGAAAACCCTATGGAGCATAATTCCATTCTGAAACACATGGGGTCTCCATGGGTCAGCAACTGATTTGGCTTGGTTTTTTCGCCCTGTACCAAGACTGCCATAGCCCCAGCCAGGACCAGATGGGGAGGTGGCACCACCAGAGGGCGCCCCTGAGCAAGCCTGGCCCCTCTTGCCCTTTTAAACTAAGGAACTAGAAGAAGTTTTGTTTGCTTACTTTCAAAGCGAATAAAAGGAGCCCTGGTGGTACGGTGGTTAAGTGCTCAGCTGCTAACCATAAGGTCAGTGGCTCGAACCCACCAGCTGTTCCACAGGAGAAAGATGTGGCAGTCTGCTTCTGTAAAGATTATAACCTAGGAATCCCTATGGGGTAGTTCTACTCTGTCCTGTAGGGTCACTATGAGTCAGAATCGACTCAGACTGCAAACAACGACAGTGAATAAACAAACATTATGGTGGATTGGCATTACAGAGAATGGCCCCAGGAAGCAGACAGGGGCGCTAGGGGCTGGGGAGTCCTGGGCAGGGCACACAAGGAGCCAGGTACCTCCCTGAGCACACTAGGATTCAGGGACCGTTGAGGCATTGTCCCCACTAAGTCGTGGGGAGAGTGTGGGAAGACAGAGAGCCGGGGTTGGAGGAGATCGGAGCGTTTCAACCTAGAGGTGTTTGAGGGCTGCACTGTCACCCCAAGCCTTGGCCGGGGCGCTTAAGTCACCAGCAACTACCAAAAAGGTGGACTTTCTATTGGCATCAGGAAAGAATTCTGGAATCAGCTTGTGGCTGGCGGTGACCCTCCCACAAGTCTGTTTGGTACCCGGAACCTGCCCATCCTGGCCAGCCCTGAGCTCTTGCCCGGAGGCCTGGGGCCTGCGGGCAGGGGTGGGGACAGGAATGGGGGGACCCCTGGGGGGCAGGCCTCTCAGTTAGCAGGGGCCAGACATGTGCAAGGCAGCGGCTGCAAGCTAGTGACCAGGCTGCACCCAACTC
Source organism: Trichechus manatus latirostris (assembly GCF_000243295.1). Classification (NCBI taxonomy): domain Eukaryota; kingdom Metazoa; phylum Chordata; class Mammalia; order Sirenia; family Trichechidae; genus Trichechus; species Trichechus manatus. The sequence continues at coordinate 15,421,925 of NW_004443963.1, forward strand.
AGAGATGATCTGTTTAATCTTTGCAGTATTCTAAAAATTTTTCCTTAATTTAGTCTCCAGCCTAAATTCATACTATAATGTAGATTCTGGCTTCTCTTGAAAAATAAGCAGTCCAGGCCGCACTGGCTGGAGGTAATCAGAGGCTGCCCACCTTGGACAGGGCCGCGCCCCTCTTAGCTGGGTCCCAACCACACTGACCCTCTGCATGCAGTGAACTGCACACCAGCCTGGCCCCTTTGCACATCTCAGTTTCTGGTTCCCACTGCAGGACCTTCAGAGGGAGGATAGGCCTCCTCTGGCTCTCCAACTCCCCCATCCCTCCTCAGCTCCCCCGCCCCAGGAAACTCCAGGGGTCTGAAGCCTACAAGTCCACCGTCTCTTCTCAGCTGTAGCAGCGCTCGGGGACCAAAGCTGCCATTTTGCATTGTGTGGCCTGCCTTGCTCTTTCACGCCTCTGGACTTTGGGATTTTTCCTTCTTGCCTCACCCATAACGTGAGCAGGGTGTCAAACTTCTTGCATATTAGCAACTCCACACAGGGAGGAATTCGAGAAAACCTGGGTGGATGGATGGGTGGGTGGGTGGATGAATGGATGGATGGATGGCTGGGCGGACACTTGTACACATGCATGCCGTTTCCTAAAACCACAACCAAACAGAAGCAAATTGCCAGGCCTTTCTTCTGCAGTACCACTGGATGGGTTTGAACCACCATTTCGGATAGTAGCAGAGCACAAACCACTGGTGCCCCCCAGGGACTCCTGCCCTTTCTTTTTCTTTTCTTTTTTAAGGTGTGCTTTAGGTGAAAGTTTACAGACCAAATTAGTTTCTCATTGACCAATTTATAGACAAATTGTTTTGTGACATTGGTTGCAATCCCCACAATGTGTCAGCACTCCCTTCCCCACTCTGAGTTCCCCATTTTCATCTGTCCATTTTTCCTCACCCTTCCTGCCTTCTCATCATTGCTTTTGGGTGGGTGCTGCCCATTTGCTCTCGTACACATGATTGAATTAAGAAGCACATTTCTCACGTGTGCTATCGTTTGCTTTATAGACCTGTCTAATCTTTCTGCCCTTTCTTAAGGGCAGGTTAAATGGGAAAGAAAGTCAGAGGAGACAGGCATTAAAGAGGGGAGGACAGCAGTGTGTGACATGGTGGCTGGAGTGTTGGACTTGGAGCCGCAGTCTCGGCTTCGAGACGCTGTGTGACCCTGAGCACATGGCTCAACCTCAGCCAGCTTCAGTTTCCACATCTGTAAAGTGGAGGTGATAATACCTCCCTCACAGGATGTTTTAAGGAATAAATGAGAAGATGACTTCTTTGAAAACAGGCTGCTGACGTGGTGGGGCTGTGAGCTCACGGGGGCAGCCATGGCGGGGCTCTGCCTTCTGCACTGCCTGTGCCCTGCACCGGGCCTGACGCTCGCCCAGCAGTGCTGGTTGCCCCAGGGCTTGGAGGGCAGAAGGACCACCCACAGCCAGGCCAGGCCACAGGGCCTCCGGCAGGCCCCCAGGCCAGCAGCTTGTGCCCACAAGCTAGGTGGAGACAGTGGGGCAGAGCCTACAGAAGTGATGTCAGAGGAGAGGAAGCTGGTGGGAGGGGAGGCAGGTTCCCGGAACGCTGAGCAAGCGGCGGCAATGACGCCCAGCTGAGTGGCTTCTGAGAAACCCAGCGGCCAGCGGGCGGCCGGTTCTCACGAGGCCAAGGCCCTCCACCGCCTCTGCGCCACTCAAAGATCACGAAGCCTCAGCCGGGCACAGGTGGGCACGGGGAAGCTTGGTAGAAAGCAGGGAGGATAGGGAAGGCAGAAAGGCTCAGAGAAGGATGCCCAGCAGGGGAGGGAGCCCAGGTCTGCCTTTCCTGTCCCAGCACCGGCACCCTCTGTTCCTCCCTGTCAGTGACCATTCTGGCCGAGGACTGCCCCCCAACTCTTACGAATTCTGTGTCTGAAATCTAGACCCTTTCCCAGACCTCCAGAGCCCTGGTGGTGCAGTGGGTTAGGAGCTCGGCTGCTAACCGAAAGGTTGGCCTTTCAAATCCACCAGCCTCTCCTTGGAAGCCCTATGGGGCAGTTCTACTCTGTCCCATAGGGTCGCTATGAGTTGGAATCGACTTGAAGGCAATGGGTTTGGTTTTTTGGTTCCCCAGGCCTCCTGCGTCTCTAAGCCACCCACACATGCAGATTTTCCAAAAATGCATGTTCAAAGAATTTCCCAACATCTACAGAGGATGATCATTATCACAGCCAGCAGTAACTCCAGGAAATGGTCTGCCCAGTGCTTGATGTTTACGAGTCCCATCTCTGCCTCCCCTTCCACATGCAGACCTTGGCAGGAGTCAGAGGGAGGGGCATGATTCCCCACCTGAGGACCCCGGACCTTTAATGAAGGTCTAGAAGGTAGAGGTGGGACTTCCCAGTGTGCTCTTGAACTGGCGAGAGAGCCCCAGGAACCATCAGTTCTCCCACCACGAGGCCAATGGATTGATCTGGAATGTCTTGGAGAGAGCAAACACATGCACATACGTGCACACATATGTGCATCCATGCACACACACACACACACACACACACACACGCGTGCGCGCGCCTGGATCAGACTGCTCAGGTTTAACTCCTTCTTCAGTTACTAGCTTGGTGGCCTTGTGCAAATTACCTTACCTCTCCATGCCTCAGGTTCCTCATGGGTCTATGAAGGCACTAAGAACACCTGCTTCCTTGCCGGGTGGTGGTGGGGCTGAACGAGATTGTAAACCCTCAGCTCAGTGCCCACCTGGCACACAGATCCAATTATGAACCCGTGTTGATGCCACATGGAGCTGCGCTTTACCCAGGCCTGCATGCGCCATGTTCTCCATCCATGGCATCGTTCTGTCTTCACAGAAAGCCAGGGCAAAGGGTCTGTTTCCTCCCCATTTTTCAGATGAGTAACCCAAAGCTGGGAGAGGTTAAGTCCTTGCCGAAGTAGGAAGTAGAGGAGGCAGAATTTGAACCCTGCTTTGTCTGGCTGTCACACTTAAGCTCTTCCCACCTCACCAGCCTGGTTTGGAACGGCATTTCATTAGGAAGTAATGAATACAATTTGTTTGGGAGACAACACCTTTCTGGTAAAAATAAAAGGTTGGGGCTCTGAGCTGGCCTAACCCCCTTTTTTCACAGATGAGGGAGGGGTGTGCCCAGAGTCACATGCAGGAACCAGCTGGCCAGACTTCTCTGTGCACATCCTCTACCCCTAATGAGGCAGGGGAAGGCTTGGGATGAGAGAGGGAAGGGATGGGGACACCAGGTCCCGTTAGGCTCCACCCTCCCCATCCCATCCACTGCCTGGCTGCTTCCTGAAGTCCCTCTCCACCATTTAAAGGCCTAAAGACAAGTGGCCAAGTCCTTTGTACTCTCTAGACCTTAGTTTCCCACCTGTACAATGGGTGAGTGTTGGGCTTGATGACCACACTCTACAGTTTAGTGGTGCGTAGAGGCAGTGGGGAGAGCTCCCGCCAAACTCTTTAGAATCTGTCACAGTGCCTGAAGTCCCACCATTGCAGCACTGTCCTTTTTGATTAGACTCTCCCCATCCTTGGGCACATTTGCTTCAAAATACCTCTTTAAAGTGCCAAAAAGCAAAGATGTCACCTTGAAGACTAAGGTACGCCTAACCCAAGCCATGGTGTTTTCAGTGGTCTCATATGTGTGCGAAAGCTGGGCCATGAATAAGGAAGACCAAAGAAGAATTGACGCCTTTGAATTGTGGTGTTGGTGAAGAATATTGAATATACCGTGGACTGCCAAAAGAATGAACAAATCTATCTTGGAAGAAGTATAACCAGAATGCTCCTTAGAAGCAAGGATGACAAGACTATGTCTCATATACTTTGGACATGTTATGAGGAGGGATCAGTCCTGGAGAAAGACATCATGCTTGGTAAAGTAGAGGGTCAGCGAAAAGAGGAAGACCCTCAACGAGATAGATTGATACAGTGGCTGCAACAATGGGCTAAAGCATGGCAATGATTGTGAGGATGGCGCAGGACTGGGCAGTGTTTTGTTCTGTTGTACACAGGGTCGCTATGAGTCAGAACCAACTCCAAGGCACCTAACAACAACATCTGTGTTCCACATTCAAACACCCTCTGTCATCACCCAAGGGAGGCTCATGCCGTCCCTAGAGCCCCATTGCCCGGACAGCTCTCCTGGCCACATCGAGGAGGGGAGGAAGGCCGTCCCATAGGGTGTGTGCTGTGTACCATCTTAAGTCCTACTGTGTGTGGTGGGTGGAGGGTGGGAGAGGCCCTGACTATGGACCCATCTGGGCTCCGCCTGACCCCAATGAGCCGCGCTACCCTTCCCCAGGAAATGGGAAGGATGCCATTACATCAGGGTGTGTTGGGCCAATGAACCTAATTCCCTGGTGCAGGGCCTAGCCTCTGGCAAATGGAGATGGGGGGTGAGCGCAGCGGAGGTCCGACCAAGGGCACCTTGCTCTGCTTCCTAGACCCTCCCGAGATAGCAGATTCAGCTGTGGGTTGGGAGGGTGGCAGGAAAAATTGTTATCATCATTCTCAGAACTGTGAATCATGGGTCAATATCGAGGTCATTCTGTGAGCTACTGACGCAGAGGGGTGGGCCAAGCCATCCTCAGACTGGCCAGGCCTCAGGCAGGTAGCAAGGGGGCACCGAGGGAGATCTGTGAAGGGTCAGGCAGCCATACCCAGAAGTACTGCCCACATGCTAAGACAAGTGGGACAAGATGCCTTCTAGAGCCCCCCAGACAGTGCCTGAAATCAACATCAACATCAAATGCCTGGAGTCACACCATCAGTCTTGTTTTTCTTTTGAAGCATAGTCCCTGATAAATTGCAGAAGCCCTGGAAAGGAGTGATGCATCAAGCAACCATTGCCAATCCTGTCACGTTTTGGTCTGATCGATCCTTTTGAATAGAATCAACTGACAAGCAAAGGACAAGTGTCGGTGAGTGTGGATGTGAACCCCACCAGTACCAACTGCCGTCAAGTCAGTTCCGACTCATGGTGACCTCACATGTGTCAGAGTAGACAGTGCTCCATAAGGTTTTCAATGGCTGATTTTTCAGAAGTAGATTGCCAGGACTTTCTTCTGAGGTGCCTGTAGGTGAACTCAAACCTCCAACCTTTCGGTTAGCAGCCGAGTGCTTAACTATTAGTACCACCCAGGAACTCCAGACACAAACACTAGAATCCAAGAATTCCAGATCCCTAGAACCTTCCAATTTTAGTATACTGGAATCTTGGCAACTCAAAATCTGTGAAGCCAAGAAATCAAGAATCTTGACTATTAGGAGCCCAGCTTCTTAGACACCCAGAGCCTTGGGGTTGGGAGGGAGTGCTTTGGCCCAACCCTCAGTTGGTGTAAAATCTTCCCTTCAATCTCCTGATAAGATCCTCTGCCCCCTGGATCCCAGGTAGGGAAGGGTCTCCCTGGCTCTGCATTGGCTACTTCAAGATCCCTCCTTGCTCCCCAAACCTCTGCCCTGCCCCCCTTCAGTGGAGCCATCAGAGGGTCCCTTAGGCTCCCCCTCCCATGCTTACCACTCCACCACCCCTTGACTCTCCTCCTCTCTAATCATCATCACCTCTGTTCCTAAACCTTCCTCGTCCCCTCTACTGGTGCGTCCACACAGGGTTTAGACATGGAATCTCTCCAGTGTTAAATATCCCCTTCCTGGAAGAAGAAGAGTCAGGAACAGAAGAAGGGAATGGAATGCATAGTTGATTGCCTCCACAAACAACTGCCTCCTTTGCCATGAGACCACAAGAACTGGATGGTGCCTGGCTACCGTTACTGAAAGTTTTGATCTAAAATTCTAAAGCAGAACCCTAATCAAAAGGGGTAAAATGTGGAACAGATTTTCAATTCTCATGGAGCCACTGAAGCTGGATGAACCACTGAAACTACTGCCCTGAGATAATCTTTAACCCTGAAACTATAAACCAAAAATATCCCCTGAAGCCCTCTTTAAACCAAACGACAGTCTGGGTTAAACTAGTAAAGAATGTCTGCCATGAGATTGTGCTCTTTTAAAGAACTTACTATACAGGATCAAATTGTTAACAGCAACTGCAAAAGCTAGACAGGAAGCTTGAGGGGAAGTGAGTTTAAGTCAGTACAGGAGGAACAGATAGGAAAAGGAGGGTGAGAATTGCCGTACAACTTGAAGAATGTAATCAATGTAATCAGTCAAAGAATTGTACGTGTAGAAATTGTTGAATTGGTGTGTTTGGCTGCGTATATTTTCAACAACTGAATATAGAGACTCACATATTTTGTATATCTCACATGCTTTGGACATGTTGTCAGGAGGGATCAGTCCCTGGAGAAGGACATCATGCTCAGTAAAGCAGAGGGTCAGCGAAAAAGAGGAAGACCCTCAAGGAGATGGATTGACACAGTGGCCGCAACGATGGGCTTAAGCATAAAAAGGATTGTGAGGATGGCGCAGGACCGGGCAGTGTTTTGTTCTGTTGTACATAGGTTCGCTGTGAGTCAGAATCAATTCAATGGCACCTGACAACAACATATATATATACACATACATACATATACATATATACACCCCCTCCTTTACATTTTAGAAGTCAGAATTGACTTGATGGCAACGGGCTTGGTGGCACAATGGTTTAAGCTCTTGGCTGCTAACCAAAAGGTACTGGTTCAAACCCACCAGCGGCTCCACAGGAGAAAACCCCTTAGGAACCTATGGGACAGTTCTACTCCTTCTTATAGTGTTGCTATGAGTCAGAATAGACTCGCGGGCACACAGCAACCACCTTGCATTTCTTCTCCTCTCTCCAGTCAAACATCTCGAAAGCATATCTGCACCGTCTCCTTTCCCTCTACTCCCTGCCAACCCTGCTCCTTTGAAGCTGTCAGGATATTCTGTGGCCTCCTGCTGCTGGACCCAGTGGCATTTACAAGTCCTCACGCTACTGATCCGATCTGGCCTAAGCTGACCCTGGGACGCCCTTCACTTTGCCTGACCCCAGGCTCCAGCCACCTCCCAGAGAAACTCATTCTTCATCAGAGGCTTCACTACCAGAGGGCAAAGGGCAGGAACAGGTGACAGGGTGGGTGCCCTAGGGGGATATGGGTGATACAGGGCATTCCCCTATGGAAGAATTCTGATCAGGAAAAGTGGTGCCTGGTCCCTGGCTATGCAGCTTTTCAGCCATGAAGCCACTTGACCTTGGCCAACAGTGGGAAGTCGGGTAGGGAGGACAAGTATCCATTTGCACTTTTGGGCTTAGAGGCAAAGGCACACTAAGCCAATGATGAGTCCTTGACTCGAGCAACACCTCATGTAAGGATTCCGAGTGTCAGACACACTGGCTGCGGTACCCAAGGGAAGCAACCATCTCTCTCTAACTGGGATTAGCATCAGAGCTGTCTGATGACCAAGCACATGCCTGAGGCCTTTGGGGTGGCAGGAAGGGTGTCGGGCAGCAGGCCTGATGCCAGCCTCGCCCTCTGCTCTCTTCCTTGTGCCTTCTCTGACATCCGGGACTTGCACTCCCAAGGGCAGTATCTGTGGGAGAGGGGACGAGGCCCAGGGAAGGAGGAGAGGGCTGTAGGGGTGGGTACCTTCTGCTCTGGATCGTCCACTGGCCCTGAGTACAGGGTAGGTCGTGTTTCTTCCTCCGCAGTGCGTAGGCATCAAACCAGAGGGCCAGGCCGTAGTCCAGAGAAGGCACCTGAGAGGGAGCGCCCATGTCACAGGGCTGGGGGTGTGGCCAGCTGGTGGGCCAACTACCCAGGAGAACAGAGGTACAGGAATCCCACGGAGTGCTCTGGGCAGAGGGCAGGTGGGCAGGAGGGCAGACAGGGCACGGGGCTCACCGTCAGGTGCCAGGAGCAGTGGGTGCTGGGCGAGTAGTAGCTGGGGAAGTACGGAGTGCTAAGGACGCCCTGCAGGTCCAGTCGGCCCTCCAGCGTCAGGTTTACCTCGCAGGCTGGGCCCGGAGAACAGCCTGTTACACAGGGTGCAGCCCTGCCCTGCCACCACCCCTGCCACCACCCCGCCACCACCCCTGCCACCACCCCTGCCACCATCCCTGCCACCACCCCCAACACCACGCTTGCCACCATCTCTGCCACCACCTCTACCACAACTAGACAGTAAAGCATGGTGGTTGAGTGTGACTGTGGGACCTTGAGCAAGTCTCTTGACCTCTCTGGGCCTCAGTTTCCTCATCTGTGAAATGGAGACAACAATAGTGCATACCTCTTAGGGTACATGAGCGGATTAGATGGACATAAAACGCTCAAACCCCTGGCATGTACCAGGCGCTCAGAAAATGCTGGCACTCTAGTTGCACTGCACTCGACAGTTTAACAAATGTATTTTCAACTGTTGGAGGCTCACAGTTCAGGGAAGGAAGCAGGGGAGGGAGAATCATTCTCCTTTCCAAAGACGAGGCTCGGGAGGAGGAGCTACTCGGCTGAGGTCACACAGTGAGTGGACAAGGGACGGGAGCAGGAGTTTCCTCAGCTGCCCTGGTCACCTCCCCCAGAGCCTGTGTCGGAGGCCCCATGACCCAGTTCTGGTACCTCCCAGCCTCAAAGCCCCGAGTGGCAGACAGCGCCCCAGCAGGGTCAGCAGGGACTTAGGGGGACAGACACCAGGGAGAGGCTGCCCAGAAGAGGGAGGGGAAACTGAGTAGGAAGGGGCAGAGGGAGGTGGGAGGATGAGGAGTGAAGGGAAGATGGGAAAATGAGATACAGAGGAGGGAAGAGGAAGTCAGGGTTTGAGAGCGGTGTGGCTTCCAGAACCTTCTCCTTCCTCAACTCCTGCCCCCGACTGGGCAAAGAAGTAAAGGGCACACTCACACGTACCTCCTCCCTCTCCCCCAGGACCTCTGAACCCCTCACCCTGGAAGGCCATGGGCTGCACGGAGAGCACGAAGGGGTCATAGTAGCTGTGCAGGCCCTTCTTCCAGACCACAGCCATGACGGCGCCCGACCCCAGCACCTCCACCACGGGCTCCTGACGGCTGCAGCCATAGACCCTGGAGGAACAGAGAAGGGTGACATGGGGTGTCGGGGTCTGGGAAGGTCTGGGAGGGTGAGCAGTCAGGGTGGAGTGAAGGAGGGTGGCCTGGGAGGCTGTACACCTGGGGTCCAGGCCCAGTTCTTGACCAGCTTGTGGGCAGGTCTCCTCTCTCAGCCCCAGGGGACTGACTGGGTGTCCTCTGTGGGCCAGACCAGCTCCAAAGGTCAAGAGAGGCCAGAGATCACCCAGATGTCTGGAGCTCACAACTGAACTATGGTGGCTGGCTTCAGTCCCATAGCCTGTGTCCAACAGGTAGACCTGAGTGGCACCTGTAGGGACCATCCCCTCTGCTGACCACACCCTGACTCTGGGGCCTTTTCCTGGGCCAGGATAGAAGGAAGGTCTGGTGACCCTGGGATGCCTCAGGGAGCACCAGAAATCCACCCAGAACTTAGTGCTCAGAACAAATAACACCTTCTGGAATTCTAGCAGAAGGTCAGCGAAAAAGAGGAAGACCCTCAGTGGGATGGATTGACACAATGGCTGCAACGATGGGCTCAAACGGCAATGATTGTGAGCATGGCGCAGGACCAGGCAGCCTTTCTTTCTGTTGTAAATAGGGTCACTGTGAGTCAGAAGTGAGTCGATAGCACCTAACTACAACAGAATTCTAGACTTTTACAAGTCCAGAATGTCAGCCTTCAAAAGACTCTTCAGATTGTTGAGGTCAATTTGCTTAGTTTACAGATGGGGAAACTGAGGCTTGGGCACTTGCCAAGGCCCCACTGCCAACCCATGGTAGAGATAGGGGTGCGCTCAGCACTGCCTGGGACAGTGCCTGGCGCCCTCCCACATATGTAGGTGTCCCCAGGTCTGCTCGTCTCAGGGAGTGTCCCCAGATCTGCTCATCTCAGGGGGTGGTACCCCACGTCTGCCCCTCTAAGGGGGTGATGCCCCAGGTCTGCTCATCTCAGGAGGTGGATCCCCAGGTCTGCCCCTCTCAGGGAGTGGTGCCCTAGGTCTGCCCCTCTCAGGGAGTGGTGCCCTAGGTCTGCCCCTCTCAAGAGGCAGTGCCCCTAAGTCTGCCCATCTCAGGGGGTGGTGCCCCCAGGCTTTCCCTTCACCCACTCACCACCGTCCATCTAACTTCCCATTGTCCCTGACAGAACTCCCAGAGTCCTTCCAAACCGAAAGACCAATTCACAGGAGGTGATGACCCTGTCTCCCCAGAGGGGACGAGCCAACATCCAACAGCACTTTCCTAGACGCCCACTAGGCACGGCCACTGGACCTTGCTGGGAAGGAGTGGTGTCAATGAAGGTGCCTAAGATCCCTCAAACCTGCCACACGTGGGCACCCCTCACCGCCCCGCAGCCTGGCGAAAGAGTGAATAATCCCAAGGGGGTCTCCTGAGGCTGGTCCCGGTGCTAAAGGGTGGGCATTTTCCAGGGCCTCCTGCCCCAGCTCCTCCAGGAGAGGGAGACAACCTCTTTCCTGATCCCTCCCATCACCATGGCTGCCTGCGCAGCCCCAGTTCCTGGTTTCCTTCATCCTGATTTTACCCCTGCTGGCTTGTTTTTCCTACCGCAGTGCCCGAAACCCCTGGGACCAGTGTCTCCCTCCATCCCCCACACGCCCACACCCTCCCAGCTCATCTCCCCCTGGAGAAGGGAGGTAAGCTATCAAGGCCAAGAGAGACCTGGAAGTCACCTTAAATGGGGGCTTCAACTTTTATTGTTGGAGTTTTATCCTATTGTATTTACTTAGCAGCAGAGCCCTTGTTGCAAATAACACATCTCGCAGACCCCCGGGTGCTGAACACATAGAAACCAACCACCTGGTTAAAGGTGGACAGGGGCCCCACCTGCTCAGTCTTCCCGTCACCACCAAAGACCAGAGGCTCTGGGGTGCAGGTTTGAGGACGCTGCTCTTGTCTGACCTTGGGATTTTATATCTTCTCTGAGGATCAGAGATGGGGAGGAGCAGCCCCAGTCCCAGGTGAGTAGGGGCCAAGCTGCGCTTGGCAGCCAGGTTCCCTCCTCAACAGCAGGCTGGGGCCACAGGGAGAAGCCCCAGGGGAAGCCCATATGTGCCCCCGCCCTCCCGGGCCTGGAGATCTGATGGTATCTAGCTTCTCTGCACTTCCAAGAGCCCTCTGGGAATGCAGCCCATGCACGGCCCAAAATGAGGTCACCCACAGTGGTGCCAAATAAGTGTGTAGCCTGGAAGCCCTGTAGGAGCAGCAGGGGCAGGAGCCTTCACCCAGATCCACCTCAAGATCTTGATCTGAACACACTGGTCTTGATCTGAACACACAGATCATCTCCCTACCCACCCAGAAGCTGGGCCGGTCCCAAACAGGACAGAGGAGGCTGGCGCAAAGTTAAGTGCTCAATCAAGGATTACCCAGAGGGCTGCTGCCCCAGAGTATCTTCCCCCACCTCCTACAGTGCCCTTTAAGCTCAGCACTCCTCCCCAGACCTGTGGGGAAGTGACTACTCCTCCCTGAATCCTGGGGGGATGTGACCAGGCTCCTGGAGTCTCGAAGCTATTTCCACTCCCCTCCCCTTACTACCTGGGAAGAAGTGCAACCAGAATGCTCCTTAGAAGGAAGGATGGTGAAACTACGTGTTACATACTTTGGACATTTTGTCAGGAGGGATCAGTCCTTGGAGAAGGACGTCATGCTTGGTAAAGTAGAGGGTCAGAGAAAAAGAGGAAGACCCTCAATAAGATGGACTGACACAGTGGCTCCAACAATGGGCTCAAGCATAACGATTGTGAGGATGGCGCAGGACCGGGCAGTGTTTCGTTCTGTGGTGCATAGGGTCTCTAGGAGTCGGAACCGAACTGACGGCACCTAACAACAACAAAAATTTCCTGCTACCTGCCTTCTGACCCTGGTCACTTCTGCACTCTACCACAACATCCCATAATCTAAAGCTCCAGTCCTCTGCTCAAGAACTTTCACTAGCTTCCCACTTACTATGTGTTTAAGTCCAAATTGCTCCTGGCACTCAAAGCCCTTTGTGACTCAGCCCCAACTAGGTTATATATAATAATAACGGGCATCCACTATATGTGAGGGTATTGGCACAGATGGTCTGATTTTAATCCTCATAATAACCCTGCAAGGCAAGCATGATTGTACACCTGTGTTGTGGGTGAGGAAACCGAGGCTCAGAGAGGTACAGTGTACACAGCTAGGAAGAAGTAGAGCAGGGCTTGGAAGTCAGAGCTGCCAGATTCTGAGACATTCCCATAAGCCATGTTGCCTCCCAGAGCTGACCTTACCAAACACCAAACCCCTTGCCGTCGAGTCGATTCCGACTCACAGCGACCCTATAGGACAGAGTAGAACTGCCCCATAGGGTTTCCAAGGAGCAGCTGGTGGATTCAAACTGCCAACCTTTTGGTTAGCAGCCCAGCTCTTAACCATTACACCATCAGGGCTTGTCCCCTAGTACAATTGCTTTACTACAGATGGGTAAACAGGCTCAAGAAGGCCCACAGCACAGCCATTTCCAGTCTCCTCTGTGGAAGCTAGTAACACTCTTTCCCAGATACCCAGGTCCAAGGTCACATAGCTCCTTGTTTTAGAATGCTGGATCTGATCTTTGACCCCACATGGCTCACCCACTTCCCAGCCCTCCCCCCACCCCATGCCACCTTCCCTGGGACTCACGAGGTGATAAGCCTCTTCTCCAGGGGCCCGGCCGCGTCGTACATGGCCAGCCGGTCCCGGCACTCAGCCAGCATCCACTCAAGCCGGAGTTTGAGTATGAGATCCTCGGGGCCCTGCAGGTGCCATAGGCAGCTGGAGGCCAGGTTGTCGGGCCCCTTCAGCTGGAGCACCTGGCCCTGGCCCACGTAGCTGTAGCGGTAGCAGCCTGGAGCGGGGAGAGGGACAGGCCCCCTGACCCCTGTTAGCTGGGAGGAAAGGCCCTGGGGAGCCAGGCCCTGCAGGAGCCTCACTTGGGCAGGGGTGGGGCAGAGACAGCAGTTGGACCAGGGTCAGTCCACACATGCTATGACCCACCCTTCTTTTCCCTGTAGCTCTCCAGGTCCAGTCTCCTCATTCAAGAATTCACTGGTTCAACCATTCATTCTCTTAACACACACTCCATGCCAGGCAAGTGCCAAGATAAAAGTCCAGTTGCTGGGGATGCTGAGGACCAGCCAGGAGACGGAAACAGAAACAGTCAATATTAGGTCAGCAGGTGAGACCTCCAAACTGACCTGTGGATTAGGGAAGTCTTAGGGTCACAGCTGGGGCAAAGGCCAGAGGCCAGGGCAAGCAGGAGAACTCTGAGGACAAGGTCTCAATAGCAAGAGATGATACTGGGGAAGGAGGCAGGGCCCAGATCATGCCCAGAAGAGGCACTGCTTTATCCTGGGGAGCCATGAAGTTTAGACCGGGCTGAGGCATGGTCTGCTTCAGATTAGAGTGTCGTGGATTGAATTGTGTCCTCCCAAAATATCTGTCAACTTGGCTAGGTCATGATTCTCAGTACTGTATGATTGTCTACCATTTTGTCATCTGATGTGATTTCCCTATGTGTTGTAAATACTATCACTACGATGTTAACGAGATGGATCAGCAGCAGTTATATTGATGAGATCTACAAGATTAGATAGTGTCTTAAGCCAATCTCTCTTGAGATATAAAAGAGAGAAGTGACCAGAGAGACAGGGGGACCTCATACCACCAAGAAAGCAGCCCCGGGAGCAGAGCGTGTCCTTTGGACCCTGGGTTCCTGTGCAGAGAAGCTCCTTGACTGGGGAAGATTGATGACAAGGACCTTCCTCTAGAGCTGGCAGAAAAAGACTTGCCCTGAGCTGACGCCCTGAATTTAGACTTCTAGCCTACTCGACTGTGAGAGAATAAATTTCTCTTTGTGAAAGCCATCCACTCATGGTATTTCTATTATAGCAGCCCTAGATGACCAAGACACAGAGACTCCTGGGAGGCCAGCGAGGCAGCTAGTGCAATGAGTGAGAAGGGTTGAGGGCTTCACCTCAGGTGATGTTATGGACTGAATTGTGTCTCCCCAAAATACATATCAAAATCCTAACCCTTGTACCTATAAATATGACCCTGTTTGGAAATAGTTTTTTTGTTGTTGTTGTTAATCCTGATGAGGTCATATCAGAGTAGGGTGAATCCTAAACCTCTAATCACTTCTGAGTTACAAAAAGAGCAAAATAGACACACACGGAGGGGAGACAGATGCCAAGGAACACCAAGAACAATGAAGAATGCCAAAGACCCCCAAGGAGCTTCAAGGAACATCAAGGATTGACAGCAGTCACCAGAAACTAGAAGAAAGAAATCCACACAGCCAAGACGCTGATTTGGACTTTTAGCCTCCACTACTGTGAGAAAATAAATTACTGTACTTTGGACGTGTTATCATCTGGGACCAGTCCCTGGAGAAGGACATCATGTTTGGTAAAGTAGAGAGCTGGTGAAAAAGAGGAAGACCCTCAGCGAGATGAATTGACACAGTGGCTGCAACGATAGGCTCAAGCATAGCAACGATCGTGAGAATGGCACAGGACCAGGCAGTGTTTCGTTCTCTTGTACACACGGTCACTATGAGTTGGAATGGACTCGACGGCACCTAACAACAACAAGCACTAGGTGACTAAGACAGGTGTGTAAAGGGAAAATATCTAAGAGGAGTCTGGAGGCAGCCCAAGGTAGGGGACATGAATTTTGAGCTAATGATAATAAAACAATGACAAAAACAAATTGCACTTCCTGAGCATTTGATACATCCGGGCACTGGGCTGAGTGCTTTACACACGCCCTCTCGTTTAATGCTCACAACCACCCTGTGAGATAGTGTCCCTCTTTGTCCCCATTTTACTGACCTGGGGCCAGGCAGACCCAGCTTCACCTAATTTCTCCTGGGCCTTGGTTTTCTCATCTGTAGAATGGGGATGATAATACTGACTTTACAGGGTGGTCACAAGGCTTAGGGGTGATGCATATTTGAGTGCTCAACACAGTGGCTGACACACAGTAGGTGCTCAATAACTGCAGTGACTATTCTTCTCTGGGTGACCATGGGAGAGAGGGAGAAAGTGGAGCTGGGGAGAAAGTCCTGTGGCTTGTCGCCCCTCGACTGGCTCTGCTTGAGGTTCAAACCTAGCTAATCGCATTGGCTGCCCCACTTCACACCTCCTTCTCCATCATCCAGACACACTTGCCCACACGACCACACCCCCGCACATCAGCTGTGCGTCTTGTCTTACATTCAATCCATCAGCTTTGTGTGCAAGGGCTAGAACGTGTGGAGTAGTACCACCTACACCATTCATTCATTCAAAATAGTTATTGAGCACCTACTATGTGCTTGATCCAGACATCAGGGGCCAGCAATGAATAAACAGACAAATATCCTCTCCTGTGGAGCAGAGAGTATCTCATGTAATCCTTGTCATGAACCTGAGAAGCAGGGAGGTTGGCAGATCTGCCAGGAAGGGATAGGGAGGTGGGAATGAATCCCAGACCTGGGAGGCAGCCTGGTGTGCACTCCCTCTGCACTAGTCCCAGCACCACCACACATCAGCTGTGTGGCTCCTCAGGAATTGCTTAGCCACTCTGAGATCTGCCAAATGGACACAATAATAATCCCTGTCCCACCTTCTTCTCTGGGCGGTTCAGAGGGTCAACAAGAGAACAAAGGTATACATGTTTTGCTCTATATTGCTACCTTTTGCTTAACTGCCTCTCCCTGACCCCTGGCAGTCCTGACTCCAGTGGGAGCTGACCTCCCCAGGGAGAGACCTCTGACACCTGCCTGGAGAAGTGACAGGGCTGCTGACATCTGCCTCAGCCAGCAGCTGGGGCAAAGTGCCTGACTGTTCCTAGGTGGTTATATTCTTTAAATCTTGCTCCACACTGATGCTTTGATTTTGCCATTTTAATGATTACTTTTTTAAAAAAATGTTTATTATGTTGCTGTTGTTGTTGAGAATATACACAGCAAAACACACACCAGTTCAACAGTTTCTGCATACAATTCAGTGACATTGATTACATTCTTCGAGTTGTGCAACCATTCTCACTCTCCTTTTCTGAGTTGTTCCTACCTCATTAATATAAACTCACTGCCCCCTAAGGTTCGTATCTAATCTTTCCAGTTGCTGTTGTCAATTTGATTCCATATAGCTAGATCTTAAAAGAGCATAATGCTCAAGGCAGACATTGCTTATTAGTTAAGCTAAACTATTGTTTGCTTTTAAGAAGACTTTGGGGGACATTTTTGGTTTAAGGTTGAAGAATTATCTTAGAGAAATAGTTTCAGGGGTTCGTCTAGCCTCCATGGCTCCAGAAAGTCTAGAGTCTATGAGAATTTGAAGTTCTGCTCTGCATTTCCCCCCTTTTGATCAGGATTTAATGATTACTTTCTATTTTAGGCTAATTAAGTGGAGAGGAGTGCTCTGGTCTCTGTGGTTAGCCAGGCACACGTTTGTGGCATCTGGCATTTTGCACGTTTTCCTCTCCAGGCCTTTGCTCATGCCATTGTCTCTTTCCAAAGTGCCCTTTTCCCCTTCTGGATCAGGCAGATTCCTACCTGACCCCAGGCCTGTGTCTGACACCCCCTCTTCCATGAAGGCTTCCTGGATCCCTGAATCAGGAGCAACTCCTGGGCTGGTCCTCTAGAGGCATGTCCCTTCTCTGCCTTGGATAAAACCCCTGGTGTCCAGCTCTGTCCCTGGGGCAGAATGGTTCCCTCTCTCCAGCATCTCTGGGGCCTCTATTCTAGCACTAGCACTGGTGTGATGAGGATCTGTTTATGTATCTGTGTCACCCATGGGGCTTGGAGTTCCTATGAGGGAAGGAATGAGGACACGGGTGTCCCCAGTGCAGGAGTGGGGCTTGGCATAGAAGAAGTATTCAAAACGTCTCCTTCTTGGATCTGAATTTTCATCCTTGCTCCCTTAGACTGTGATCTGGGAGGGCAGGGCATTGGGCATGGGGGCTCTAGGCGTGAACTAAACCTAATAAGGATTATTGCAAAGCAGATGTCAGAACATGCTTGACTGTGACCTTCAAAGGAAGACATTTGAAAGCAGAGAAAATGATGAAAAACCCAGGTTTTCACTTGGGGAAGCCAGGCTCTTGAGAGGAATGAAGGTTTTCTCTGGACTCCCAGGCTTTGCACACCCAAACCAAGCTTGGAGGACCAGCATAGGGGATTTGCTGGCTTCTTTGTTTTTACTAAAAGTGTTTCTTAGGGGTGCACCTGGCCCACCTGCATCTCTACCACATCCTGGGGATTCTAACTGAAATCTGGATTCCTGTGCTCCAGTTACACCAATGGAATCTGAGTGGGAGTGGTGTGTGCTCTGCATTCTGACAAACTTTCCAGGAGGTTCCTGCAAACCTCAGAGTTTGAGAACCACTGCTGTAAACCACAGACTAGAGGAAAAGGCATCTTCCCAGTCATAAGAAAATTACCCAAGGAGGTGGAGCCAACATGGCACTGTAGACAAAAGCACCATGCCATTCCTCTGCAGCAAAGACCTGAAAAACTAAGTAAAACAGATACAAACGTCAATCCTGGAACCCTAAGCATCAAATGAAGGGAAAAAAAACTCTCTCAAGCATCAAATGAAGTAAGAACCTGACAGAGAACAGAGAACGAGGAGAGCTACGGAGTGGAGGTCCCCTACCCGCTAACATGATACAGATTCACCATCTTGGACTACAGTCACCCAGGAACGCAGACAGGAGTATAGGAAGGCAACTTCATGGAGCTCTCAACAGGAGACGGAACACCCGGTAACCAGAGATACACGATTTCTCACCTCCTCCCTTCTTCCCTCTATGTGGCCTTTGCCACTGTCCAACGGTCCACTGTTGCTTGGCCAGAGAGACACCAGTTCACTGCCACCCAGGTCCGCCCCACCTCCACAGGCTGGCCCCTTCAGCACCATTTTTTGTTTGTTTGTTTTTTGTTATTGTTTTTTGAGGGCTTTTTTAATTGCTTCTCTCTCCCTTCCTTCCTTTCCTTTCTCGCATCCACCTGGCCCCATGTGCTGTCCCCGCCCCTTCTTGATGGGCTTTGCTGCACCACTTGGCTGGGAGGGCCACTGGCACATGGCCTCCCCGGGTCTGCATTACCCTTACTAACTGGCTCACTCAGCGTCATATTTTTTGGTTTGTTTGCTTTGTTCTTTATTTTTAATTTCTTTTTTTGTTTCTTCTGTCTCTCACCTTTCCTTCCTTCCCTTTCTCCACTCCCGCCCCCCCACTTAGCCCTGTGCGCTGCCCCCGTCCCTTCTCGAAGGGCTATGCTGCATCTCTGAGCTGGAGAGTCATTGGTGCATGGCCTCCCCAGGTCTGTGCTGCCATCATAAACAAGCTCCCTCAGCACCATTTTATTTATTTATTTTCGTTTGCTTGTTTTTCTTTTTTGTTGTTGTTGTTTCTCCTTTCTTTCTCCCTTCCTTCCTTTCCTTTCTCCCACCCACCTAGACCCATGCGCCTCCCCTCCCACTTCTTGGCTGGTTGTGCTGTACTGCTCGGCTGGTACACAGCCTCCCCAGATCTGTGCTGCCTCCACAGGCTGGCTACCTCAGTGCCATATTTTTTATTTTTCTTTATCTTTTCCCTTCTCCCTTTTTCTTCTCCCTCGCACCTAGGCCCTGTGCTGCCTCCACCCCTTCCTGATGAACGTGCCGTGCTTCCTGGCAAGACAGACATCAGCTTGCTGCCACCTCAATTACACCCCATCCCCAACGGCTGGCTCCCCCACCACTGTATTTATTTATTTTTTGTTGTTGTTATTTTATTTTATCTCCTTTTTGTTTGTTGGTTGGTTGGTTTCTTCTCTCTCTTTCCCCTCTTTCCTTTCCTTTCTCCTGCCCACCTCGCCCAGTGCACTGCCCACATCCCTTCTTGGCAGGCCAGAAGAACTGCTTAGCTAGAGAGCCACTGGCACATGGCCTTGCCGGGTCTACCGCACCACCACTCGCCAAATCCTACCACACTGCTATTTTATTTAATTTTTTTTTCCTTTTTCCTTCATTTTTTCTTTTGCTTTTTTTTTTTTTTTTTTGCTTTTGCTTTCCTCTCTTCTTTCACTCACCCACTTAGCTTCACACATCACATCCTCTCCCTTCCCTCCTGATTATCTTCACCATGTGCCGAGCACTGCTCCCATGAGCAGCACTGATGCGGTCCCCTGGCCCCTGCCCTGTACTGCCCTGTCGGCCTCAGTTCATGCAGCAAACTACCCATCTCCACCCTTCCCCCCTTCTGGACCCACCCTGCTGCACCATTCATCATCAAAAAGAACATTTCAAGATCTATCCTGAAGTACAACACTGTCAGGGATAGGATAATATCCATATACCTACAAGGAAGACCAGTTAATACGACTATTATTCAGATTTATACATCAACCATTAAGGCCAAACATGAAGAAATTGAAGATTTTTACCAACTCCTGCAATCTGAAATTGATCAAACATGCAATCAAGATGCATTGATAATTACTGGTTATTGGAATTCAAAAGTTGGAAACAGAAGGATTGATAGTTGGAAAATATGGCCTTGGTGATAGAACAACACCAGAGATCACATACCAAAATTTTGCAAGACAAAAGACCTATTCATTGCAAATACCTTTTTTCAACAACACAAATGGTGACTATACACATGGACTTTGCTAGATGAAATACAGAGGAGTCAAATTGACTATACATCTGTGGAAAGAAACAATAGAGAAGCTCAATATCATCAGTCAGAATGAGACCAGGGGCCGGCTGTGGAATAGATCATCAATTGCTCGTATGCAAGTTCAGGCTGAAGCTGAAGAAAATTAGAACAAGTCCATGAGAGCCAAAGCACGATCTTGAGTATATCCCACCTGAATTTAGAGACCATCTCAAGAATAAATTTGATGCATTGAATACTGATGACTGAAGACCAGACGAGTTGTGGGATGACATAAAGGACATCATACAGGAAGAAGCAAAAGGTCATTAGAAAGACAGAAAAGAAAGAAAAGACCAAAATGAATTCCAGAAGAGATTCTGAAACTTGCTCTTGAAGAGCAGAGCAGTTAAAGTGAATGGGAGAAATGATGAAGTAAAAGAGCTGAATAGGAGATTTCAAAGGGCAACTTGAGAAGACAAAGTAAAATATTATAATGAAATGAGCAAAGACCTGGAGTTAGAAAACCAAAAGAGAAGAACACGATTGGCATTTCTCAAGCTGAAAGAATTGAAGAAAAAATTCAAGCCTCGAGTTGCAATATTGAAGGATTCTATGGGGAAAATATTGAACGACGCAAGAAACACCAAAAAGAAGATGGAAGGAATACACAGAGTCACTGTACAAAAAATATTTGATCAATGTTCAACTATTTCAGGAGGTAGCATATGATCAAGAACTGATGGTACTGAAGGAAGAAGTCCAAGCTGCATTGAAGGCACTGGCGAAAAACAAGGCTCCAGGAATCAACAGACTACCAATTGAGATGTGTCAACAAATGGATGCAGCGCTGGAAGCGTTCGCTCATCTATGCCAAGAAATCTGGAAGACAGCTACCTGGTGAACTGACTGGAAGAGATCCATATGTATACCCATTCCAAAGAAAGGGATCCAACAAAATGCAGAAACTATCGAGCAATATCATTAATATCACATGCAAGTAAAATTTTGCTGAAGATCATTCAAAAGCGGTTGCATCATTACATCAACAGAGAACTGCCAGAAATTCAAGGCAGATTCAGAAGAGGACCTGGAACGAGGAATATCATTGCCGATGTCAGATGGATCTTGGCTAAAAGCAGAGAATACCAGAAAGATGTTCACCTGTGTTTTATTGACTTACGCAAAGGCATTCGACTGTGTGGATCGTAACAAATTCTGGGTAACATTGCAAAGAATGAGAACTGTGCTCATGCAGAGCCTGTACATAGACCAAGAGGCAGTCGTTCAAACAGAACAAGGGGATACTGAGTGGTTTAAAATTAGGAAGGGTGTGCATCAGGGTTGTGTCATTTCACCATACTTTTTCAATCTGTATGCTGAGCAAATAATTTGAATAAGTAGAAGAATGCTGTATCAGGATTGGAGAAAGACTCATTAAAAACCTGTGTTACTTCAACAAACTTTCTTGCTGAAAGTGAAGAGGCCTTGAAACACTTACTGATGAAGATCACAGACTACAGCCTTCAGTGTGGATTACACTTCAGCATAAAGAAAACGATAATCCTCACACTGGGCCAATAAGCAACATCATGATAAACAGAGAAAATATTGAAGCTGTCAAGGATTTCATTTTACTTGGATCCACAATCAACACCCATGGAAGCAGCAGTCAAGAAATCAAATGACGCATTGCATTGGGCAAATTCACTGCAAAAGGCCTCTTTAAAGTGTTAAAAAGCAAAGATGTCACTTTGTGAACTAAGGGTGCCTGACCCAAGCCGTGGTATTTCCAACGCTGCTAACCAAAGAGTTGGCAGTTTGCATCCATCAGCCGCTCCCTGGAAACTCTGTGGGGAGTTCTACTCTCTCATAGGGTCGCTATGAGTTGAAATTAACTTGACAGCAATAAGTTTTTTGGTTTTCATATGCATGCGAAAGCTGGACAATGAATAAGGAAGATGGAAGAAGAAATGATTCCTTTGAATTATGGTGTTGGCAAAAAATCTTGAATATACCATAGACTGCCAAAAGAATGAACAAATCTGTCTTGAAAGAAGTCCAACAAGAATGCTCCTTGGAAGTGAGCATGGAGAGACTTCTCACATACTTTGGACATGTTATCAGGAGGGACCAGTCCCTGGAGAAGGACATCATGCTTAGTAAAGTAGAGGGTCAGCAAAAAAGAGGATGACCCTCAGTGAGATGGATTGACACAGTGGCTGCAGCAATGGGCTCAAGCATAACAATGATTGTGAGAATGGCGCAGGACCAGGCAGTGTTTTATTCTGTTGTACCTAGGGTCGCTATGAGTTGGAACTGACTTGGTGGCACCTAACAACAACAATAAAGTCACTACTCACCCTCACACAGCACACATATACACCCATGTACACAAAACCCACTCACACGTGGACACTTGTGCAGGACCTCCTCCCCTCCCCCACATGCCCAAGCCTAGCTCAGACCCGTAGTGTGGCACTCCTAGGTGTGTCCAGGCCAGGGCCACCTGCACCCAACCATGGAAACCGCATGGCCCCTGACCCTTGACCAGCCAAGAAAAGCACCAAGTCAAAAGGAAAGTGGGAGGACAACAGAAAAAGTAGCGTACCCAGAGTGGAATTCAGTGCAACTATGTCTTTCACGCTGGCCTCTGTTAAAAAGAAGAAGGAAAAAAAAAAAAAAAGCAAAAACAAATAAAAATAAATAAAGTAAAATAAAAAAATTTCAATAAGGAGACCATCAGAGGCAGCCTTGTCTGAGATTTACTGAGTCCCCCCCCAGTCCCCAACACCCCTCTGCCCTGACTCCTGGGCCACTCAGACTCAGGGATCCACCCTAACAGCATCCGGGGCCCTGGTGGCATCCCCAGGCCTTGCCACCAGCCTGACTCCCTGGCCACACTAGGCCGACTGCCTTTCTCCTTCCCCAGTACTCACCCAGGATCACCAGGCCCTTGGTGTCCACCTCGTACTCGGCCCTGTAGGGCGCAGCAGCTGAGCTGTTGACTGTGGACAGCAGTTCCTCCACCAGCAGCGCCTGTACCACCTCAGGGCTCAGCATCAGCCGGCGGTGCTCGGGGATTTGGAGGATGAACCAGAAGAAGCAGGTGAAGGGTCCCTCCCTAAGACAGGTAGAAGTGAGAGGGGCCGAGGAAGGAGCTGGAAGTCTGGCCCTTGCCCAGCCCCTGCTCCTGTGGGAGAAAACCAACTGTGGCTCAGGCTTATTGAGCGCTTACTATGTCCCGGGCATTGTTCTCAGTCTTTACCCGGAAACCTCCCAGCAACATCTGAGGGAGGTGCTTTCATCAGGCCCATTTTACAGGTGAGGAAACTGAGGCACATAGCTCACATTGTAAGCAGCAGATCTGGGGTATGAACACAGTGGCTGGGCCCCAGGGCCCATGCTCTTAATCACCATGCCCATGGCCTCAGCTAATATGTGCCAGCCCCTTGATAAGCACGTTATGTCCACGATCTAACGTGTTTCTCATTGCTGAGATGAGGAAACCAAGCTCGACGAACGGAAACCATACACAAGAAGCCAAATCCCCTAACCATGCCTCAGTTTCCCCATTTCTAAATGAAGGCATTGCATCAGAAGTCTACAGGGCACTCCCCACTTTTTGAGTCCGAGGCTCTAGCAGGGGGCAGGGTAGGGGGCCGGGGGCAACTCACCCAAAGGAGTAGACGGAGCTGGAGTTGTAGTAAGGACCCAGGCGGGTGCTGGCAATGAGGTCCTGGAGCTGTGAGGAGGGAGAACAACCACCTCCATTGTGAACCTCCCCAGGGCAGACAGCCCCAAGTACCTTTCTACCTGGGTGCCCCTTGCTCCTCCTGGCAGCCCTGCTTGACAGAGGAGCCTGCAAAAGCCCATAGGGATGGGAAGGCTCTCCTGTGGTCACACGGTGGTCAGTGGCCGAGCCAGGGCACCAATCTCAGAGCCAATTCCACCTTTTTGTCCCCTCCCCGCCACAGCCAGGCACTGCCCTGCCCTAACTCTCACTTCCACCCGAACACTAGTGGCCTTCTCTCCTCTTGTTTGAAAGCCACTCGTCAACTCTGAAAAGCCCACTCTTCTCCAGAGTGCCCTTCCTCGCCTCCCTGCAGTGGCCTCAGGCACAGCAGCCTGCCCTGACCCGGAGCTCTGCTGGGTGGTTCGTGCACATCAACTATAGTACTGATGGCAGGATCAGATGGTAATATGTGTTCATAAAGCTCTTTAAACGTATAGCAATGACACCCACATTATCACATTTCACCCCAACCCTACAACGCAGGTACTGTTACCATCACCTCCAGCTTACAGATGAGGAAGCAGAAAGCCTTATGCTGGGTCCCCCAGAATCAGACCCTGAGTCAAGGATGTGAAGCCAGTGGGTTAGAGCTTATTTGGAGGTGGTTCCAGGAAACACTGATTGGAGAGTGGGGAAGGGAGGGCAGCAGGTTAGGGCTGTGGGCAGCTGAGGCTCAACCCAACGGGGCCCCTGGGAGATGATGTGGAGCACCCTCAGAATTGCCCTCTACCCCAAGGGTGAATGAACCTGGGGTATTTATCCACCAGCTCCCATCTCTCATTGGTTGAGAGTTGTTCCTGGGCACATTAGCTCCCAGCCCTTCTGGTCTGCCCTGCCCTGCTGGGCAGAGCGTGGCCCTGTGGCTGTGAGTGGCAGGAAGCCCTCTCCAGCAAAGTCGCCATCACCATGTAGGGAAGGTGAGTGCCCAGGGATGTGGGTGGAGTCCTCACAGCCTTGACTACCCTGAGCTAACTTTCCTAAGGTCATGCTGCTTGTAAATAGCACAAACCAAACTCATTGCTGTCAAGTCATTTCCAACTTATAGAGACACTGTAAGGACAGAGTAGAACTGTCCTCCTAGTCTTTCCAAGAAGTGGCTGGTGGATTCGAACTGCCGACCTTTTGGTTAGCAGCCAAGCTCTTAACCACTACGCCACCAGGGCTTCAAATAACACAGGTAGGATTTAATTCAAGTGGCTTTGACCCCGGAGTCCATTAACTTTCCACCCTGTACCACATCCTCCTCCTCAATATCACCTCCGTCATGCCTAGAACAGGGCCATGCTTCCAGTGAGCGTTCTGGACGGGATTGAGCAATTGGTTTGGCGTGGTCAGTCCCCTCTCCCTTCTTGCCATCTCTTCCTAGCCTCTCCCTCCTGCCCACCTCCCAGCCCCGCCGTCCTTCCCTACCATCTTCTGGGCTTTGGCTGTTTCACTGCGGAAGGCACTGGACTCCCGGCGGGCAAGGTCCTGGGAGAAGCGGCGATTGAGCACGCGGAGGCTGCCTGAGTACACCTGGCTGACCGTCACCTCCGCCCTGTACCCTGCCGGGAAGGAGCCAGCAGGGTTAACCAAGGGAACAGATGGGGAGGGCTCCTGTCCCCATGGCTTCTCCTGCCACCCCAAACCCTCAGCTCGGCCTCAGAGTCTTGGGCCTCCAAGGCACCATCATCATCTTTTTCATTATCATCTGAAGTTTATTTGGTGACAAACTCGCCCCAAGCTGCCAGAGAGGAGAGGGGTCCCCAGATGGATGGTGTCCCAAAGCCTGACCCATTGCCTGGTCCAAGACACAGATGACTTGAAGGCCAGAAACCCACATGGGCTCAAAGAGGTCAAGATCATGGGTTAGCCCCTCTATGCAACCTTCCCTCACCACGTTGTCCAGGGATTCCACAAGGGTCTGCTAAGTGCCTACTATGTAGGGATTCACTAGTAAACCACACAAACGAGTGTCCCCTCATGGAGCCAGCAGTGGTGGGGAAGACAGGTTTGACTCCTACAATCCCACAGCTTGTAGAAGTGCCATCCAGAGAAGCACAAGTTTCTACTGAGAGGACATGAAAGGAACCTGTCCTGGACTGGGGTGACCTTTGAGCTGAGGTATGAGGACTGAGAAAGTAAATTGGGAAAAGGAGAGGGAAAGAAGTACCTTCCACAGAGGGAACAGCATGTGCAAAGGTCCTGAGGCAGAAGAAGGGTCACTGGGAGGATGAGGGGCTAACGACCTGTTTGGTTGGAGCAATCAGAGAGAGGGGTGCAGCAAGACATTGGGCTGGGTTGGGCAGGCCCTTACGATAGGATTTTTGAGCAAGGGAAACCATGAAAGAATTAAAATTAGGGGTAACATCATCAGATTTCCATTTTGTAAAGCTCGGTTTTGGCTGATGTACACAGGATGGATTCATAGCCTTGGGTTTATACCCTATCCATTCAATGATCCATTCATTCAACATGTATTCGTTGACAACTTA
This sequence comes from Trichechus manatus latirostris, assembly GCF_000243295.1. Lineage (NCBI taxonomy): Eukaryota > Metazoa > Chordata > Mammalia > Sirenia > Trichechidae > Trichechus > Trichechus manatus. Next base: position 15,447,890 of record NW_004443963.1, read on the forward strand.
TTATATGCAGGTACTGATCTGAAGCACTTGAGACTATACCAGTATAACAGTGAACAAAACAACAAAGGAAAAAAAGAAAAAAACCCTGCCCTTAAGAGCTTATAGTCAAACAAGGAAGATAGATAATAAAGAACAAACACAGAATATTACCTATAAGAGGTGATAAGTGCTGTTGGAATCAGGGGCTGGGAGTAGGTTGCAATTATAAATACGGAGGCCAGGGAAAAAAGTGACAGAGCCAGCCACGTGTATGTGTACCCGGGACCAGCAAGTGCAAAGGCCCTGAGGCACAAGCTTGCCTGGCGTAAGAGTGAGCAAGGAGGAGGTGAGATGGAGACTGGGGAGGTGATGTAAGGCCTTGTAACCCCTGGGGGACTATGGTTTTCACTCTGAGAGAGACAGGAGCCATGGGAGGTTTTATTTATTTGATTTACTTTATAAAACGATTTCTCTGCTATTGTGTTGAGAATAGACTTGAAGGCAGCAAGGGCAGAAGCAGGGAAACCAGTGAAGAGGCCACTTCAGTTGTCCAGGTGAGGGGTGACAGGGTGACAGAGGCCTGGATGAAGCTGCAGTTGTAGAGAGGACAAGAAGTGATTGGATTCTGGATATACTTTGGAGTTAGAGATGATCAGGTTGCTGGCAAACTGGGGGTGGTATATAGGAGAGAGTAGTCCTCATGTGGTATAAACGGTTAATGCTCTCAGCCGCTAACTGAAAGGTTGGAGGTTCGACTCTACCCAGAGGCACCTTGGAAGAAAGGCCTGGTGATCTCCTTCTGAAAAATCAGCCGTTGAAAACCCTACTCTGACACATATGGGGCTGTCATGAGTTGGAGATGACTCAAGGGCAACTGGTTATCTGATATAGGAGGAAGAGAGAGGTGAGGGAGGAGCAACTGAAAGATGAAATGGCCCCACCTGAGATCTGGAAGGTTGGGAGGCACAGGTTTGGGGAATGAGAGTTGCAACCTGAACATGTAGGATCTGAGATGCCCCTTCGACCTCTAGAGGAGAAGGGACACCAGCTATAGTGTCTGGAGCTCAGGGGAGAAGCCCTGGCTGGAAATGCAAATTCGGGAGTCCTCAACGCATAAAATACAGTTAAATAAAGCCCGAGGGACTAGAAGAGATCACAAGCAGAGGGAGAAGCCTCCAGCAGCAGAGACATTCAGAGGAACTGAAACCATGTGAGCCCAGGAGTGGAGGGAGGACAGGGTTTTGAGGCGGAGGGTTGAACAGAGTCCAGTGTGCTGTGGGTCAGATGCATGAGGACCTGGAACTGGCCTTTGGATTTAGCAACATGGTGTCTGGTGACCTTGCCAAGGGCGGTTGGAATTGTGGAGTGACAGCCAGGTTGGGGAGGTCCCAGAGAGACTAGGGGATGGAACTGGAGGCAGCAGCAGGGACACAGCTTTTGAAGGGTTCATTGCCAAGGGGAGAAAAGGAGTGAGGGGTGGCTGGAGAAGGACGCTGGTGGTGGGAGCAATGAGCGTGTGAGGACTGGTGAGGTGCTGGGGCCAGGCCATCACACGGGGTGCAGAGGGGCTGGGACCCGGTGCCTGGTTGAGGCCAGCTTAGGGCAGGCAGGGATGATTCCCCTGCAAGGACATGGGGGCAGCTGGAGGGTGTGTGGCGGTGTCTCTGGGGCTTCTCTTCCGAGTGGTTCAATGTCTTTATTGAAGCAGGAGGCAAAGGGAGAGTGAGGAGGGAGACGGAGGTGCTGGAGGTGGGAGAGGGAAGCATGAAATGTCTCTGTCAGGAAGAGTGAGAGGGAAGGACCAGGGAAGGCAGTGTGAGTGGTGGTGGCAGCATTAGGGGCCCGCGCTGGCCTGAGCACCAAGCGCCTTGGGAAGCCAGCCAGCTCCTCCCTCTCCTGGGCAGGGCTGCCTCTCAAGCCCAGTTGTTGGCTCCTCACTTTGGGCTCCTCCTGCTCCCGCCATCAGGCTGCTTGTTCATCTCCACTCCAGACTGGGAGCTCCCTGAGGGCAGGCATGCGTCCACTCATCTCCACACCCAGTGCCCAGCGCGCACCCCGCGCAAAGCCTGGACCAGGGTGGGAGGATCAGCACCTCCCGGAGTGCCCCTCCACCCTCAGTCACTTGGGAGGGGGGTTGGCTGGCTTCCCCCAGCTAAGGTTTAGGAGCACACACCCCAGGGTCCTAGGCCCATGGGGCACCCCTCCTGGCGGGGAGGGATTCACACCAGGAGCGCAATCAGGAAGAATGTCTCCCTGCAAAGAAAGACAATTGGCAGGCGGGTTCCTGCCGTCCACCCTGCTGCTCTGTGGTTTACCCTGAAGACTAATTATTTCACTGCCTAAGGAGGCCGCAGCAGCCCCCGACACTATCTGGGGCATTGGCTTCTGGCTTCCTGCCAGTCATGAAGTACGCACGGCTTCTACTCCTGTCACATCCTGCTCAGCTTTGTGCAGTCACAATCCACCCTATGAGGCCTTGCTAGCAGGCCCGCACCAAACCTAAGGTTCCTGACAGTGTCCCCCCAGAGGCCAGTTCCAGCCCACCTGCATGCCAACCCCTCTGGATCTGGGTCTAGGCGGATCTCCCTGATGGCTGCTCCAAAATGTATGCCCTCAGTTCTTTTCAGTGGGCCTGAAATCCCTCCATGAGATTTAGCCAGTGGAAATGCTGTCTAACTTTTGCAGAATGTTTACTGAGAAGTCTCTGATCACTTAGGCTAGGGGTGTTGTCCCTGCCACAGGCTCCCATGCCCCACCTGGTGTTCCTCTATCTTAACATAAGCCATGCGTTACAATAACTATTGTGTCTGACTCTGCAGCTAAGTCGTGAGGGCGGGGGCAGAGCCTGACAACAAGCCTGGTACACAGGAGGTGCTCTGGACTGAATGAATGAATGAGTCTTCCAGAGTACAGGGAGCGTTTTTACAGGCACCAGCTAATTTTGTTTCTCCACTACTGTCCATCACCAAGAATTGAAGGAATAAGACGCAGTCTCTATCGGTTTTAGAGTGAGACGTAGTAGGTGCTCAACGAATGTTGAATTTGGAAGGATGGATGAATGAATGGGTCCAGAGCACGGGCCAGTTGCTCCTGGGGCTCCAGGGGACAGATTGAGGCTGTGATAGCGGGGAGAGAGGGCCAAAGTTAAGGACATGGGAGAGGCCCCAAGCTCTCCAACTCCAAGCCCACCTTTCCCTGTTTGTTGAATCCTCATGTGCCCACACTGGGGCATGAAAGACCCCTCTGGAGGCCTGAATCCTGTGTCCCCCCACTAGTCTCCCATTAGCGCTGGGGCCTGGAAACACAGAAGTGACAGAGCTGTGGTCCCCGCCCTAGAGAAGCACCAGGCTGAGCTCAAGTGAGCAGAGTTACTAATTGGTACCTTGGCACCCCGGTGCCATGGGCTTCCGCCAGGAGGGATGGGCTGGCTTAGAGCCCCAGGGGTGCCCCAGGGGCAACCCAGGAGGGCTGAGGGCAAGGGAAGGCAGTGTTTACACTCCCTTTGGTTTGTCGATTCACAAGAACGGGGTCTTGGGTTCAATTCACAATTGGCCGAAGCAGGGAACGAAGCTGAGCCACAGGACCTGGAAAGTAGGACTGTAGCTCAGAGAGGCAAAGTGACTTGTCCAAGGTTGCACAGGCTTTGCTAGGCGTTGCTGAGCCTAGAATCCTGGTCCATCCTGCTGTGCCCCCAAGGCCACCCCAAGCCCTCCCCAGGTACATCTCCCGGCAGGCCTCCGTGGTTACCTAGGAAATACCAGAGCAGGACCCCCACTGAAGCCAGCACGACCAGGGCCAGCCACAGGGGCGCCAGGCGGAGGTAGTCCCGAATTTTCCTCCTAGAGTCCGAGGCAAACTTGAACATCCCCTCCGGCTCTGCCTCCTCGCCATCGCCTCCATCGCTCTGCCCGCCAGCTGCGTGGGGGGCCTCAGCCCTGGGCATCCTGGGGGAAACAGACTGAGGTTGGAAACAGGCTGGCATTTGCAAAGCAGCCTTCACGGAACACCAGACATGCACGTAAGTTAGGCAGTGCCCTGCCTTTTAGGGAGGAGGATAGCGACCCCAGGGAGCTTTGCTTGGAAACTAGCACCGAGCCCAGTTCACAGAGGACGGAAGCAGTCTGAACGGCTCGCCCAAGCTGGCAAACAGCAGAGCTCGGGACCCCACTTTCTCACCTCCACCTGCCTCCCTGGGCTCCAAGCGTAGCAGAGGTTTCAGAGCCTGACCACCTCCCCGATGCTGCACCCACAGGCAGAACTGGAGTAAATGGGGTGCATGTGTCTCCTTTTCACTGGAAAAGGACATCATGTTTAGTAAAGTTGAGGCTCAGCAAAAACAAGGGAAAGCCTCCGGGAAATGGACTGACATGATAGCAGCAACAATGGGCTCAAACATACCAATGATCACAAAGATGGCTCAGGACCAGGCAGCAATTCTTTCTACTGCGCACAAGGTCGCCACAAGCCAAAGGCGACTCAATGGCAACTAACAACAACCAAGTGCCTATAAACCAGTCGCTCTTGCCCCAGTGTCCCTTCCATTGGGGATGCTTGTCTTCCTGCCTGGCACAGCTTCTCACAATGTCAATGCCGTCAATTCCCTCCACCCCTCCCGCAGGAGCCCCTGAGCCAGCACTGGGCTGGGGACCTGCCCTGCCTTCAAGCAGCCAGCCAATTTATCTCCCGCCCTCCCGAAAGTCTCTTGCTGGGGAGAAAGGAAGCAAAAACTAATATTCATTTAGGGCCAGCACAAGACAGTTCACAGGTGTCACCTCATTTAATCCTCTAGTCACCCAGGGATGTGGGGACCATTGTCACCGTGGGTTTTTCTTCCTCAGGGCCACTCTGTGCTGGACACTTTATGTGCATTATTTGTTTAAACCTCCAAACATCTCTGTGAGCCAGACTCTGCACCCATTGGGCAGAGGTGGAAATTGAGACCCAGAGTGGTCCAGCAACAACTCAATCCAGGGGTTTTCCTAGCCTCATTTTCCAGATGTGATTTTAATATCTGGCATTCAGCACCAGCCACATTTTACAGACGAAGAAACTGAAGCCCAGAGAGGCTAAGCCACTTGCCCAAGGTCACACAGCAAGTAAGTGGGGTTTGAGCCCAGGTGTCTGACTGGGCTGGTGCTCGGTAAATGAGCTGTTAATTAACAAGTCATGATTAAATAATTTAAATCATAACTGAGAGTTGCCCGCCTTGGAGTGCTGGGCCCCCTGGGCTGGCAGCTCTGTCTTCAGACCTGCAAGCAAACTTCTGAGAGTCCACTGATGTCTGGGGCAGGTTTTCCCACAGTACAGAGGAGGCCTCCCAGCAGAGCAAGGAGTCCAGACCGTGGGCTGTTAGTCTTCTCTCACCACACCCATAAGTTGCCACTCTGGCTTTAAAATGCACCCCCAGATGCTGAGGGGCGTTGGTTTGCGGGAAGGCTCAAGGTAAATTGTCCCCTTAGGGCTGTGTCTGAGCTTGGGAATTTACACAGTGGATTTTCTGAAAATGGGGCTCTCCGTGATGCTCAAAGTCTCCCAGATGGATGCAAGGCCCCTGGCCCTCCTCCTCGCCACCTGGCTCCTCTTGGAACCCTTCCCAGCCAAGGGTCCCTGGCATCCCTGGCCCTCCCCAGCAGTCCCCATCAGATACAAGGAAGGGAGGGGCTGCAGTGATTCTCAACTAGGCTTGATACTCCCTCCCTCTAGGAGCTGGAGCTGGGGCCGATCCTACTGGTTTTTATGGGGCCAAAAAAAAAAAAAACCTCATTGCCATTGAGTCAATTCTGACTCATAGTGACCCTACAGGACAAAGTAGAACTGCCCCAAAGGGTTTCCAAGGAGCGGCCAGTGGGTTCGAACTGCCGACCTTTTGGTTAGCAGCTGAACTCTTAACCACTGTGCCACCAGGGCTCCTTTATGGGGTCAGAGACGGTAAGTGTCCTATAATTGGTAGGACAGTCTGCCCACAGTGCCCATGGCACCCTGGGTGAGAAACACGGACCCCCCTCTTACAGATGAGAAACGGGAGCTTGAGAGGTGAAGACTTGCCCAAGGCCACAGAGCAGGACCCAAGTGCCTAGCACAGAGCCACCTCTGTACTGAGCTGGTCACCTGTGTCCTGAGTAGCTGTCCCTCACAACCTGCACTGGGTGGCTGGATTGGGGCTAGCCCAGGTGGTGGGCCAGCTCCCTGCCCTCTCTCAGCCCCAGGCCCCCTCCCTCTACCAGAGGTGACCACACCCCTGCCTTACTCTTGAGTCTGGATCACCAAGGAGCTATTTCTGGATGACTCACAGGGCCGTGGGGACGCGGGGGCCCAGAGACAATAATAGATGACATTTATTAGTCACAGAGATATGCTGTTTCCAGTGCTTTATGCGCATTCTCTCATGTAAGCCTTTAAAAAACCCCAAAACCAAACCAGTCGCCATCAAGTCGATTTTGACTCATAGCAACCCCATGTGTGCAGAGTAGAACTGTGCTCCATAGGGTTTTCATGGCTGTGATCTTTTGGAAGCAGACCACCAGGACTTTCTTCTGAGGTGCCTCTGGGTAGGTTCAAACCGTCAACCTTTCAGTTATTAGTCGAGCACTTCACGATTTGTGCCACCCAGGGACTCCATAAGACTTACACAAACCTGATTATCCCCATTTAACAGTGAGACAAGCCAGGCACAGAGAGGTTGGGCAAAAGGCTACACAGTTGCTAAGCAGCATTTCCAAACAAACCCAAGCAATTTATTTCCAGAGTAACGTTCTGACCACTATGCTCTACTGCCTCACAAATCACCGGTGTACAGATGGGGAAATGGGTTCAGAGAAGATCACAGGTCCACTAGACTAAGCGCCAAGAGGAGCAGTCCAGGTAGGACCCTCAGTCAGCCTCACCTGCTCCCAAACTCCAACATTCCCAAGACTCTGTATGACCAGTCTGCTGCCCACCCCCTCTTCTAGCCATAATTTCCAACACGCCCGTCTAGCAACCTGCCAGGCGATGGGTTCCGGGACCCTGGGTAAGTTAAGCCACCTCCTCCTCTGGGCAGTCCCTGATCAGATCGACAAGACTCTCATTTCTCCCCCATGTGAAAAGGGAACCACTTGAAGCAGGGCTTGTGTCATGTTCACCTCTGGTTCCCCATAGAACCAGCACAGGGCCTGCCACGTGAATGAATGAAAGATTGATGAATAATTGAATGAATGAATAAAGTGGCCAGATTTCCAGACTCCTGGTGCAGAGCTCTCACCTGACATCTTGCTGCCTCCAGGAAGCAGGACTTGTGAGGTGTGGAACTAGGGCATGCATGTAGGTGTCAGCCTTTGGAGTTCTAAACTCGGGTGTGGAGGCATCTCATCTTTGCTGAGCACCTGCTTGGTGCCTGCAGTGCAATGAATTACTTAATCTGGCCCTTCTAGCCGTAGTCTTTATGACTCACACACACTGCTTGAGAAAGATTATGCAAATAAGGTGTATGGAACCCTAACAAGGGGATTGTTCAGTCTTGCCATCCCACTAGTCTTAAAATAATCCATCCCAGAGGCAGGAAGGGAGGATCTCACCACCAGCAAGAAAGAAGAGCAAGGAGTGGAGCGCATCCTTTGGACCTAGGATCCCTGTGCTGAGAAGCTCCTGGAACCAGGAGACTGAGAGAAAGAGTTATGACATTGAAGATGGTGAGAAGTGGCCACAGAAAAAAGTGGAAACAGAGGCAGGAGACCGGCCAGAGATGGCAAGGTGGGCTTCCTGGCCCACTGAGCGAAAAAACTGGGCGCCTTTGGGCAGGAGGCTAGCTGATGGAGTAGGGTGCCTCCAGGTACTTGGTGGAGCTAGAACTGAGCACCTTTGGGCTGAGGCTTACTGGCAGAGTAGGGTGCCTCTGGGCACTTACTAGCTGAGCTAAAAGAGCTTTGTAACACTTGCCCGAGCAAGGCAGAGGCCAAGGGCAGAGAGAGGCCTGTCTGCGGGCACAGCTGAGAAGAGGCTATCCTGATGGAAGAGGCTATCCTGAGCCTTCCTGAACGTGAATTGTAACCTGTTACTTCCCTGATAAACCCCACAATCATGAGTATTGTCTGTGGAGTTCTGTGTGGTCATTGTGACGAATTATTGAACCCAGCAAATAAGTAGAGAGTGCCATGGGAGGGACAGTTGGTGTCAGAATTGGTGAAGATGGCAGAGAGAGGAGATATGTCTGACCTTCGCCTTACAGGAATCAACCTTGGGCTGTTGATCTTGATTCTCCTTCCCCGTTGTGAATTTAGAGGAGGTCAGATGCCCCCACCACACCATTTTTACAGTGCCAGACTCTATACTGAGCATGAGGGGCACATTGGCAAATACAAGAGACCCTGTTCCCATCTTCTCAGGCTTATTGTACAGCAGAAGGAAAGGTAGTGGGCAGCAGTGAAGTTGAGCATGCCACCTTCACCTTTGTTATACAATGGTTCCCCCCTGGTTCTGAGGGGCCGGTCCATCAGAAAAGTCTGCAGCTCAACCTTCCAAATGTATCCAGAACCCAAGCCCTTCTCGGCACCTCTTCTGCTCCCACCCTCATTCAGGCCACCATCATCTGTCACCTGGACTCCTGCAATCCATAGCCAGTCACCCAGCAACCTTCTCCAGTGAATTCCAACACAGTCCCCAGAGTGGTCTTTTCACCTCATGGCTCCCATCCACCTGGAACAGAACCCAAAGTCCGTATCACTGACCACAAGGGCCTACATGATGTGGTCCTTGCCCGTCTTTCTGTCCTGTCCCTCACTGTACTGCAGCCACACCCGTCTCCTTGTTGTACCTCCAACACACCAAGCATATGACCACCTCAGGGTGTTTGCACTTGCTGTTCCCTCTGCCTGGAACACTCTTAAGTTCTCCTCATGGCCCACTCCTTCGCCTCCTTCAAGTGTTTGCTCAAATGTCACCTCTTCAGAGAGGCCTTCCCTGACTACCTCACCCCTCTCTTATCCCTTCCCTGCTGCAGTTTTCTTGAAGGACTAAACCAAAAACCAAACCCATTGCCGTTGAGTAGATTCTGACTCATAGAGTTTATGGGACAGAGTAGAACTGCCTCCTAGGGTTTCCAAGGCTGTAATCTTTACAGAAGCAGACTGCCATTATCTTTATCCCATGGAGCTGCTGGTGGATTCGAACCATTGACCTTTCAGTTAGCAGCTGAGCGCTTAAAATTGCACCACCAGAGCTCCTTTTCTGAGATCTTGTTGCTAGGTGCTGTCAAGTCCATTTTGACTCATCACAACCCCATGTACAACAGAAGGAAACACTGCCCAGTTCTGCACCATCCTCACAATCGTTGCTATATTTGAACCCATTGTTGCGGCCACAGTGTCAATCCATCTCATTGGAGGTCTTACTCTTGAGGCCTACTTTGTACCATATGCTTCCTTGTCCTTTTGTCTCCTCCCTCTAGGCTGTCAGTTCCAGCTATGTTGAATGAATGAATGAATGGATACAATCCCAGTTCCTTCTCACATAGCTGGAAGGTGCTGTGTGCATGTGAGGCTGGCCAATGTCTCCTGCTTCTTTTCTCCCCACTCCCTCCCTTCCCTTCTTGCACACCCCAGTGATATTGGACTACTATTTGTTATCAGTTCTAATACTGACAATAATAGCAAACTTTTATAGATCAAGGGCTCATAGCCAGCCCTGGGAGACAAGCATTATGCCATTGTTTCTTGGACCCCTCAAGTTCTCCCTTACATTCCCGCCAAGTCTTTGCGTACATGCTTCCTTCTCCCAGGGCTCCCCGCCTCCTGAGCCCACGTCCACTAGGCCAGCTCTCAGGGCCCCAGCTCCCCGCCTCATGAACCTACATCCATGAGGCCAGTTCTAAGGTCCTTTCAGGCCTCAGCTCAGACTCACATCCTCCTGACACCTCTCCAGAAGCGTCCCAGCTGCCCCCATCCCTACACATTTCACCCTGTGGACATGCTCTGTCCCTCTTCAGTCCAGGGGGAAGCACAGACTCTGCCCCACGTGCCACAGCGGCCGAAGTTCCCCTCTGCTTTGAGAACCTGGACCCCTTCCTGGGCCCTCTCCTCACTCTCTCCTGCCATTCTGACCATCCCAGGGCCTCAGTCCGCTGGGATATACAGATGCAGATTCACTGACTGCGTGTTGAGATCCGACTTGGTGCCAGGCCTGCACAAGGCAACTTCCCAAACTATTCCACTGCAGGCTTCAGCAGCCTGGGATGTTTGCCTTGCTGTCTCTATTTAATGGTTAGGGAAACTGAGGCACAGAGTGATGACCTGACTCACCCAGGGCAGGGCAGGGCAGGGCAGGGGTTCTGATATAAGACTGAAGGAGGCGCCTTTCAGTGAGGCCAGGAGGGCCTGGAGTGAGTCCCTGCCACCAGCTGAGTCCCTGAGTGTGTGGGGGAGTGGGTGGAAGTCCCTTCTACACACACAACACACTCCTACACTCACACAGAGATGTACACAGATGAAGACACACTGAGTGTCAGGGATTGAATTGTGCCCCCCAAAAGTATGTGTCAACTTGGCTAAGCCATGATTCCCAGTACTGTGTGGTTCTCCGCCATTTTGTAATTTGATGTGATTATTCTATGTGTTGTAAATCCTAACCTCTATGATGTTAATGATGGAGACCTGGTGGCACAGTGGTTAAGAGCTCAGCAGCTAACCAAAAGGTCGGCAGTTTGAATCCACCAGTCACTCCTTGGAAACCCTTTGGGGCAGCTCTACTCTGCCCTATAGGGTCTCTAAGAGTCAGAATCTATTGGAGGGTGATGGGTTTATGATGGTAATGAGGCAGGCCACAATCTACAGTATTAGGTTTTGTCTTGAAATCTCCTTTGAGATATAAGAGAAAAGCGAGCAGAAAGGAGAGGGACCTCATGCCACCAAGAAAGAAGTACAGGGAATGGAGCGTGTCCTTTGGATCTGGGGTCCCCACACTGAGAAGCTTCTAGACCAAGGGAAGATTGATGACAAGGACCTTTTCCTGGAGCCAACAGAGAGAGAAAGCCTTCCCCTGGAGCTGATGCCTTGAATTCAGACTTCCAGCATCCGAAACTGTGAGAGAATATGTTTCTGTTTGTTAAAGTCATCCACTTATGGTATTTCTGTTATAGCAGCACTCGATAACTAAGACACCACTATATCCGTGGAGGTAATCCTGTCTGGAGATAAGGTTTTCTTTCTTACATTCATGAAGCCCTATCAGGGTGGAGTGAGTCACTCCTGAGTTGTAAGGAGCAGCATAGGCACAGAGACCAGCAAGCAGAAAGGAGGGAAACAGGTGCCACGTGAAGATCTCCAAGGAACCGAGGAATGCTGGAAGAGACCAGGACCCTCCCCAGAGCCCAGAGAGACACCTTTCCTCTAGAGACGGCACCCTGAATTGAAACTTCTAGCCTCCTGACCTGTGAGAAAATACATTTCTGTTCTTTAAAGCCATTCACTTCTGGGATTTGTGTTACAGCAGCACTAGGAACCTAAGACACTGAGGTACACACACACCTATTTGCCACACAAACTCGTAGATGCACACCTGCATATTTCCCTCTCTCTCACACAGACACACACACACATACACACACGAAAGGCCAACTGTGTTCAACTCTGAGCCTGTGAGTGAAGGGCCCCAGTCACCACCTAGTTGCAGGTGGGGCTTTGGGCGCGTCTCTCACACAGAAAGCCCATATGGAGTCCCTAGGTTGGAAGTGGGAGCAGCATTGCAGTCCTGCAGGGTGCGAGTGGGGTGCTCAGCCTCACAAATCAGGCATCTCCCCTCCCCTTATCCCAACCCCAAGTCCACTGGCCTCTCCTCAAGCCCAGGCCTCCCAGGCCCAGAAACTGCAACCCCTCCACTGGCCCTGTGCCATCCAAGAACCTGGCCTCGCACTGCCCTGCCCTCCCCCAGCCTCAGCTCTGTGGACCCTTCGCCTTCTGCTCACCGCGTCACTCTGGTCGATGCGGCCTGCAGACCTGGCCTCAGAGCAGGGCAGACGGCTTGTGCCCCAGGGAGCCAGGCCCAGCTCTCACAGCGGACACTGTCACCAATCAGCCATTGATAGGTCCTGGCCCCCGTCTAGGAGGCCCCCGCTTACCTTTGGGAGTGGCAGGTGGGTGCCGGGCCTCTGCGCAGGCCTCGGGAGCCTTTGTTTGTCCAGACCGAGGTCTCCCCACCCCCACCCGGCCGGCCTGGGCTGGATCAATGGACCAGAGCCCTGGCCAGGCTGTCTGGCCCTTGTCCTCTGTGGCCTGTGGCCCCAGGCTCCATGGGCCTCCTGCTGGCTCCGGGATGGCCCTGTGACTGAGCCCAGGTAAACAGGCAGGAGGCAGGCGGTAACTGCCCAGCCCCGCCCCATGGGCACCCGGGAGGCAGGCTGGCAGGTGTGGGAGATCTGAGCTCTCCCCTGAGACCCGTTGCCTGGTGATGGTCCTGCCTGGTTATACCCCCTGGTCCCCAAGCCTGAGGTGGGGGTGCTGAGGGGGCTGTGCCGAGTCCCGTGCAGCTGTGGGCAGGGGCTCACCTGGGTCTCCTTACCTGGACAGGTGTGATCAGAGGGGCTCACTGGCCTAAAGGAGAGAAAAAGATGGCAGACCATGTGCTCTGGGGGGAGAGAAGAGGAGGTAGTGGGGGGCAGGGTTTGACACTTCTGTTTAGCTGGGAATTATTTGAAACACTGCCTGATTCTACAGAGCTGGCCTGTCCATTACGCTGGCCACTGGCCACCTGTGGCTCTTGGGCACTTGGGATGGGGCTGTCTGAACTGAGATGTGCCGTTGTGGGTAAGATACACAATGAGTTTTGAAGGCTCAGTACAAAAAAAGAATGTAAAATATCTCTATAATATTTTATACTAATTATTTATTAAAATAATAATATTTTGACTATATTGGGTTAAATATTTGATTTCACCTGCTTTTTACTTTTTTAAATGTGACTACTAAAAAGGTTAAATTGCACACATGGCTCGCGTTCTAGTTCTACTGGACAGCGCTCTGTAGACATGATGGGTTTGGTCTGGGGGTGTGCTGAAGCATGTGCTGGGAGCCAGGGTTACTGGGGTGTGTACAGGAGGATATTTGTCCCTTAGAAGGCAGTTGACTTTCAATCAGGGTGCGCCCTGAGACCATATGTGGTGTGAACACCTGAAACCCTGTGTGCCGTGGACACATGGGTCCCAGCGTGTGTGTGTGTGCGTGTGTGTGTGTGTGTGTGTGTGTGTGTGGTGTAGGTGGTATGTGAAGCATGTGGGGTGTGTGTATGTAGGGTGTGTGTGTGGAGTGTGTGTGTGTGTGTGTGTATGTGGTGTAGGTATGTATGTGGAGTAAGTGGGGTGTATGTGTGTATGTGAGGTGTGTGTGAGTGTGTGTGTATGTTGTGGGGGCACACAGCAGATTCTCAGTGGGGTTGTCCTCCTCGTTACACACCCGTGTGTCTGGGGCAGGTCAATGGGTACCAGGGTCTGGGGTGAATGTAAAGACTGCATGTGTGTGGTGCCTATATGTGTGTCACCTCGTATGTGTCACCCCTCGCATGCCCCGGATATGTTTTGTGAGGGTGCCTGCTGCAAGCACGTGCATCCCCAAGCGTATGTGTAGGGTGAGTGTAGGGGAGTGCTATGTGTCCTGAGGTGGGTGTCTATCAGGGGTTACAGTCATGTCTGGATGTATGCCCTGTGCAGTGCCCTCTCCAGGAAGGGAAAGGGCTAGGCGGGGCGGGAGGAGGGCTGTGGGGCCAGTTAGGAATTCTGGGTGAGGGGCACCTTCCCTTTCTTCCTGCTCCTCAGCCCCTCAAGGCCTTGCCCCCTGCCCACGAGCCTCATGGAGGCCCTGAGAGAGGACCGCAGGCTCGTCCCACTCTCTCTTGCTCTAGCCCCCGGCAATTTTCTCTCCTCCCTCCAAGGTCCCCTCTTCCCAGGCCCTGGCCCCCACCCTGCTGCAAATTTTCCAAGGGAAAGGTGCTTCCATGGGAGCAGGGAGGGGGTCATGGGCAGGGGCAGAGACACCCTGGCCCTGCCTCTGAGCCCCACCTGTCCTTTGGAAGGCAAAGGGGCCCAGGCCCCGGAAGCAGGGCACGCTGGTAGCTCGGTGGTCTGAAAGGCACAACCAACGTCCCCTGTACCTGACAGCCACTTGGCCACCCATCAGTCACTGCCTGGGGTAGGGCTGGCATCTGGGGGTGGGGTCAGCAAAATGCTGAGGGAGGGTTTTAAATTAAATACATGCTCAAGGGTCCCACCTCCCCAAGAACTCAGACAGCCGTTGGTGGCAGGGGCGCGGGGAGCCTGCCACTGAGACAGGGCTTCCCTCTGTTCCCAAGGGTAACCATGTGGTCTGGATACACTTGTTCGGCAGCCGAGGGACACACATACCTGGTGGGAACACCTTCACACACAGGCAGGGGATGAAGGCCCTGCTCCTCTCTGGGAGTCTGCATTTTTCCCTGGTGCTGGACCTCAGCCCCTGGGGACAGAGAGGCTATTTGGAGGCCTGGCCGGAGAGGCTTGGAGGCCAGGGGATACAGCAGGCCTGACCTAGCAGGATAGGGAAGAGATAGGTCTCAGCATAGGGACCCAGGGGATCCAGCAGGCCTGGCCCAGTAGCATAGGGAAGAAACAGGCCTCAGCACAGGGACCCAGAAACCACAAATGGTGTCCTCCACACCCAGGTGACAAGGATGGAGCTGGGGGTTGAGGAGTTAGAGGACCTGGGCTGAAATCCCAGCCCCTCCAGTTGCTAGTGACCCAGGCAAGACACATCACCTCCCCAAGCTGCCATTTCACTGCCTGGGGGATGGGAATGATAAAGTTGGGTTGCTGAGGACAGAAAGACAAAAACGTGTATAAATTGCCACGTGCTGCACCTCCCACCTGGGAAGCCTGAAAAATTGCCTTTCTTTTAGCTCATTGTTTGGGTGGAGTTGGGGTGTGCGGGGCAGCTCTGTGTCTCCCTCTGGCTCCACGGCGTGGGTGGTTGCGTCCTGATCCTGTGGCCGGCACTCACCACAGGCCAGGCACTGTTCCCAGGGCTTCATAGTTATTCTCTCAGGAAGGTGTCATTTTTAACCCCAATTTACAGACACTGAGACTCTGAGGAGATTTGAGCTCATGGCTCCTGGTTTATTAATTACACTAACACTGATTTATTGACTGCCTACAGCACACCAGGCCTGGGCTGGCCATGAGTGACACACATTTGACTTCCGCCCAACAGAGCTGGGGGATTACACACAAGTTCTCGGTTAAAAAGAAAACGTTGGCCCTTCAGCATCCCACTTCATAAGCAGATCAATGTTCTAAAGATGAGGTGACACTCAGAGACGGAGGCTTCCTGGCCAGCCAGTCACAGCCCCTGACCTCGGTCCAGTGCCTCCCGTGGGAAACGGTTGTCTGCCTTTGCTGGCAGCATGAGAAGACCTCAGTGAACTGGTGTTGGTTCAATGCTATGGCAAAGCCCATGTGTGTGTTCCACTTTACGCCAGAGCCTGGCACACAGCAGGTGCTCACTCATTGTCCACTGAAGAGGCTGAAGAGCCAAGATCTTTGCGTTTTTATCAGGAACCTTCCGGAGATGTGATATCTTGAGCCATGGAGTGGAATAATGGTGGAAGTTTAGGCACAGTAAAGGGAGGTTGGGGGTAGCTGAACTTGTTGAGCTCAGAGAAAGCTCTGGAAGCAAGAATTCCAACAGCCCAGCCTTTAGGTATACCCTTCCGCCTCCCTTGCGTGCACCTCCCCCCAACCCCCGCCCCATCATAGCACTTATTCTCTGAAATTATCCAGTTTAGTGGTTTACTTCTTGACTCCCTCCCTACTTCCTTATCCCTTTTGGACTGGGAGACTGATGAAGACAAAGGCTTTGTCTGTTTTGTCCCCTGCAGGATCCCCAGTCTAGAACAGTGCCTGGCACACAGAAGAAATAAATGTTTGTTGAGTGAACAAATGACAGTTATTATCAACTTGGATGATAATACAGTGAGGATTTTTGAGCTCCAGGCCTCATGCTGGTCCCTTTATAAACATGGTTCATCACAATTACACCTCAAGTCCAGGCCTGGGAGTGGGAATATGTGTCCCCAGTTAACAGAAGAAGAGACCGAGGTTCTGAGAGGAGAGGTTGAAGCCCATTGTGGGTGGAACGGAGACTCCAGTCTGGTCTCTTGGATGGGGAGTGATGGTTCTGTCTTGAGGGGAGGAGAAATCAGGCCAGGGAGACAGTAGGAGAGTCAGCCTCCTCTGTGGGTCAGTGGTCAGTGGGTCTCAGAGCTCAGGGAGGCATGGTGGGAAGTCCCTTGCCACTCTGGCAGGGAGAGGCCTGTCCTGGAGACTCTTCTCTACTGGGTTGAACTTCTCTCTAAAATCCTCAGGGAAAGCCCCAGGGAGCCCAGGGGCTGCAGTGAGGGGGGTGACTCTGCCTGCAGTGTCAGACGTCTAGACAGGTGTCTGAGAGGCGGGCTCCTGTGGGCTCAGAGACAGCGTGGGGAGCAGCTACATGGCTGTGGACTCGATTTTCAAAGGTCCCTGTGACCCTGAGTCCTTGAGTCATTTCTGATGCTGCTGTCTCTCTACACTTGATACCACCACCCTGGCTCTCCTCCTCCCTCCCACAGGCCTCTGGAGCCTGGCCTGAGTGGGCCTGCTGCTGAAGGAGAGGACGCTCCATCGGCCACGTGCCAGAGACACCTTTCCCGTTGCCCTGACCAGGCCTTCACAGGCTGCTCCTGGCCGGGTCCCTGGAGGTCACTTCTGTCACCTCTGTCTGTCTCGTGGTATGCTCACCACAACTCATTTGCTCATTTATTAAACGGGTATTGAGCCCCAACACGGGTCCAGCACATGCCAGACCTGGGGGCCATGGAACCTAACGAGGCACCTCCCCGCCCTTGAAAAGCCTGGTTGAGCCTGGGGAGACAGCCAGGGGACAGATGAGGTGCTTGGTAATGAGTTTCTTTCCCTCTGTCCATCCCCCTGAGTACCTAACAGAGGACAGGGCCTTCAGCAATACTTACGGATGCTGGTCAGAGGCTTCAAGGAACCGTAATTCGTCAGGGTGGCCTGACAGCAGTCACGGGCTCGGCAACCCCTCCTCCCTCGTCTCTACAGGACTCAAGGTCTCCCAAGGCCCTCTTGGCTGTAAGACTCTGTGACTTTATAACACGGCTGACCAGAGACGTGACTGGTCACCTCCCCTGCTACGGGTTGAATTGTGTCCCCCCAAAAGATGTGCTGAAGCCCTAACCCCTGGTACCTGTGCACGTCACGTTTTTGGAAATAAGGTCTTGGAAGATGTTATCAGTTAACATGAGGTCATACCGGAGCAGCCGTTGCTGTTGTCATTACGTGCTGTGGAGTCAGTTCCGACTCACAGCCACCCTATGCCCCACAGAACGAAACACTGCCTGGTCCTGCGCCACTCTCACAATCGTTGTTATGCTTGAGCCCATTGCTGCAGCCACTGTGTCAATCCATCTCATTGAGGGTCTTCCTCTTTTTTGCTGACCCTCTACTTTACCAAGCATGATGTCCTTCACCAGGGATGGGAATGGTCCCTTCTGACTATATGTCCAAAGTATGTGAGATACAGTCTCGACATCCTTGCTTCTAAGGAGCATTCTGGTTGTACTTCTTCCAAGACAGATTACTGGAGCAGAGTGGGTCCTAATTCAACCTGGGTGACTCCTTATAAAAGAGGAGAAGACACACAGAGAGAGGAAGGAGAAGGATGGCCAGGTGAGGATGAATTTACTAGCCAAGGAGCACCCGGGGCTACCAGAAGATGAGAGAGATGAGAAAGGATCCTCCCCTAGAGCCTTCGGAGATAACAGGGGCCAGCGGACTGCGGCCTCCAGGACTGTGAGATGATGAATTTCCATTGTTTAAAGCCAACCCCTTTGCGGTACTTTACTATGACAGACCTAGGAGACTGATACCAAGACTAAAAACCAGACCTGCTGCTGCCGAGTCGATTCTAACGACCCTATAGAACAAAGTAGAACTGCTCCGCAGGGTTTCCAGGGCTGTAATCTTTATGGAAGCAGACTGCCTCATCTTTCTCCCACAGAGCAGCTGGTGGGTTCAAACTGCCAACCTTTTGGTTCAGCCAAGCACTTTAACCTCTGTGCCACTGGGGCTCCTAGGAGACCAGTACATCCTCTAATAAGAAAAATGGTCATTTTGGCCCCATTTCACAGAAAGCAGATGTGATTTGCTCAAGGTAAAGCAGCCACAAAGAGCAGGAAGCTGGGATTCAAACCAGGCCCTCTGACGTCAGAGCTGGTGCTCCTTCCCAGTGCCACCCTCACATCACCCTCTGCCTCTGTGTCCATCCCTCCTTCCTACTCCACCCTTCAGGACCCTGGCTTCTCCTGCAGGGGAGGGAGAGCTCACTCAGGCCCGTAGACGATGCCCTCACTGCCTTCCTACCCAGTGGTCAGGGAGCTGCTGTTGACTCAGGGTTTGGGGTTTGAGACGTGCCATGTCTGGGACACAGAATGAAGCTGCCTGCATCACACAGCCCTGCCTCCTCCGCCATGGGGCCCCAGAAGGAAGGGCTCGTGGAACAGATGGGGGACCCAGACCCAGAGACAGGGAGAGTACACCCCAAGTCCCACAGTAGGGCCGAGGCAGGGTTATCTGACTCCCAGGCCCACACTCTTTCCAGTGCCCTGTCCAAAAATTAATCAATAAAAGGACACTATCATTTCTGTAAATATAAGATCTTAGGCATGAAAGCTGATAAAAATTTCCAAGGAGTGCAGAATTCCAATTTTCAACTTTTTTCTTCTTTTACCTAAAAATGTAGTTGCAGCCAGACTCCTCCTCCACAGACGGTTCAGTTGGAGGGCCCAGCTCTTGTGCTCTAAGGAAGCCCCGTCCAAAGCCTGAGCAACGGAAGACTCTCCAAGGAGCCTCTTTCCTGCTGCCCTTTCACGCAAAGCCTCCCTGAGGGCCTCTGGTCTCCTTGATAATCACGTCATCAGGCAGCTATTGATCTGGGTGGGGCTTTGAGATGCCCTAACACCAGTGCTCTAGGCCCCTTCTGTCCACATTGTTTTCCAGTTTATACACAAGTCCAGGTTTTCAAAACTGCTATATAATTGTCCCTCCCTCCCTTCTTCCCTCTTTTTCTTCCTTCCTTCCTTTCATCACTTCCTTTACCCATTTACTAGTCAACACATTCATTTAGTGAACATTCTGTGCCAGGCCTGGGATGCACTGGTGGATGGGACACTGAGGGTCCTGGCCTGGAGGGGTCACAACTCAGAAAGCATGGGATGGGAGGAGTGGAGGAGCACCCAGCCCAAACAGGGCCAGGAGGGCTTCCAGAAGAAGTGACCTTTACAATAAGTCCTTTTTCCTTCCTTCCTGTCTATCTAGCCTGCAAACACATTTTACTTGGCTCTACAGCATTTAAATTTTTTTTTAATTAGTAGCTGATGTTTAAAAATCAGGACATTTCGCATAAAAAGCTTCTCTTTAAAAATTAGAAGATCTGACTGCTCTGGGCCTATCTCCCAACGTGGCAACAATCAGCAGCGGCTGCCCTTGAGCAAATTTGACACAGACCCCACTACTCCCTATTGTCTGACACTGCATGAGTTAAAAACCCAGGTACTGGAGTCAGAACGTTGAGTTTGAATCCTAACTCTACCACTTACTAGCCACATGACTTTGAGCAAGTTACTTGATCTTCCTGTGCCTCTGCTTCCTCCTATAGAAAATAGGGACAATGATGCTACAAAAGGTTGGCGGTTCAAACACACCCAGAGGTGCTTTGGAAGACAGGCCTGGCTATCTGCTTCTGAAAGGTCACACACAGGCTTGAAAACCCTGTTGAGCACAATTCTACTCTGCACACATGGTGTCCCCATGAGTCAGAATCAACTCCATGGCAACAAACAACAACAAACGTGTATTGAAGGAAGGAATGGCTAAATCTGCAAGAACGATTCCTCCCTCTTCCAAGAAGCATCCTCGACCAACTATTTCTGATACTAGCTGTGCCCCACCTAAGGCCCTCTTGCTAAGCCCTGTAAAGCATTCTACCCTCCTGCCCCAAATCAGAATGCGTCTTCAGAGCCTTCTAATGCTTCTGAGTAAAGCCTGTGCACACAGGGCTCAGTGGGAGGACTGTGACCATTGGTGTACTTGTCTGGGTCTTCCATGGCCACCCCCTCCCCTGCAAGGCAGGGAGTCTTTGCAGACCAGGCAGAAAGCAGCCCCCTCTCGGGGGCCAGTGCCGGACCAGGCCAGGTGTGCAGCTTAAGGAAAGCCACGAATCTTCCACCCGCTCCTCCCTCCCCTCTGCGTCCTGCTTTCCTGGAATCATAGCCTGGGCACCTCTTCCCCCCACTCGGCGCTTCCTGCCTTGCTTTCGCACATCCCCGCGCCCGCCCCATCTGTCTGGCTGTGCGATGCGATGTCACACCGTGGTGGTGGAAAATGTCTCTGAGCAAGCCAGCTAAGGGGATGTCCCGGGGCTGTCACAGGAGGGGCTCAGCAACTGGTGCTGAGCTCAGGTTTAATCAACACCCCCTCCCCCATCACGGCAGCAGCTATGAGGCAGCAAGAAGCAGCGGTAAGAGCCCAGGGTCCCACTTCCCTCTGCCAAACTCACTGCGTGGCCTGGGACACATTACTGTCCCCTTGGAGGGCTCTTTTCTCATCTGTGAAACAGGGCTCAGAATCCCTGCCCCACTCCCATCTTGCTGGGTTGCTGGGCGGTTGTATGAAATACTAGGCAGGCACACACTTTATAAGCTGTTAGGAGCTGTGCCCCTGTGAGTGCTAAGCACTGCCTGAGTTCAAATCCTAGCTGTGTGCCCTTGGGTAAGTCACTTATCCACTCTGTGCCATAGTCTTCTGTAAAACAGGAGTAAGAATAGTACGCCTCAGCATTGCGGGAAGGGTCAAGTGAGTTAATAATGCTATGTGCTTGGAACAGAGCCTGATACCTGCTAAGGTACTAAAGCCAGCCTAAAGACACAGAACCCTTCATTCACGCCTCTCACCCCGTCTTACAGCTGAGAAGACAGGGGTGCAAAGGAGGCCCAGGGCCAGGATTGGAGGGACACAGCGGCCTTGGCCCTGGACTAGGCTGGTGACAGCTAACATGGCCTGATTTGAGAGGCAGAAGGAAGAACTCACATCACACTGTCTGGAATCCTGCCACCAGAGATGGCATCTTTGCGAAGCCTCTGGGA
Organism: Trichechus manatus latirostris; assembly: GCF_000243295.1. Taxonomy (NCBI): domain Eukaryota; kingdom Metazoa; phylum Chordata; class Mammalia; order Sirenia; family Trichechidae; genus Trichechus; species Trichechus manatus. The sequence continues at coordinate 15,469,058 of NW_004443963.1, forward strand.
AGGGTCCCAGCTGAAACCATTGAAGAGACCCTGAAGGACTATGAACGCTTCACTGTGGCCCTCAAAGTTCTCTGTCCCCTAGAGCTGTCCCTCCCCACCGCCTATTGATAAAGTCCAAGCTGCCCCGACAGTGGCTGCTAATCTGCAAGAACAATTCTTCCCTCTCCCAAGAACCATCCTTGACCAACGATTTCTGGAACTAGCTGTACCCCGCTGAGCCCCTCTTGCTAAAGCCCTGTACAATGTTCCACCCTCCTGCCACAGCTCAGAACGGTCCTTCAGAGCCCAGCATTTTCAAGTAAAGGCTTGTGCTAATGGGCTCTGCTTGATCTCCTTCCACAGCTATCCTTACTACCCCTCATTACTACCCCAGAATCTAGCCTAGGGTCTGGCCCACAACACAACAGGTGGTTAGAGCACGTGGCTCAGCAGGGGCACAGTAGGAGGAAGTAATCAACCCTACTTGGGGCAAATCAGAGGGCCTCCCAGAGTAGTGATGCTCAGGTGGAGTCCTGAAGGATGTGTAGGAGTCTGGGTATGGATTGTTTGGGTGGCAGGACTACTTCAAACCCAGGGATCAGCAGGAGCCACAGCATGTGAGTCCGTTGTAATCCCTGCCATCAACCCCTCCACCTCCCCCCAGCCTCCAACTCCCAAAGTGAAAAACATGTAGTCCTGGCCGCAAGCCACATTCCATGTGGCGCCTGGCACCACACATAACAAGGCTGGGAGAGCACCTAGAAATCATGCCATCTGACTGCTCCATTCACAGACGGGGCAGCTGAGGCACACGAGCAGATGGGACTTGCCGAGGTCTCCCAAGTCATGTCTATCGCATTAAGGATTTAAACTATTATCCCAAAAACTAAAGGGAGTCACTGCAAGTTTAAGTGGGTGTGGTCAGACGTGACCTTTAGCAACAGCACCCTGGCAGGGCTCCGAGGTAGAAGAATTGGAGGGGTGGGTGGCGGGGGATGGGTACATTGAGGAGGAGGCTAAGCACAGACTGGAGTGACAGGTTATAGTGGTGACCTGGTCTATGGCACAGGGATGGGATGAGAACCAGAGACCTGCGGAGCAGCCAGTGGGAGGAGACTAGGGAGGGTGGAGGAGGGGCAGGGTGAGGGGGCACTATTAGGAAGTGGCAGGGAGGAGGCAAGGACAAGGCAGCAGTGCCCTCAGCCGCAGAGAGCTGTCAGGTGCATTTTGTACAATTGTCTCTCATGCTACCTTTCTTGTACATGCAAAGGACAAAAAGTTCTGGAGCCAGATGGATCTGAGTTTGAATCCTGGCTCTACTAATCATTAGCTCCATTTCTTAACTTCTGTGAGCCTCAGTTTTCTGAACTGCAAAGTAGGGGTCATAACACCTCCCTCACTGGGTTGTTTTCAGGTGACAAAAGATGATGCTTGGGAAGTGCCTGGCACAATGTCTGGAACAGAAATATTAGTTTTTAACGTACTTCTTGATCTTCTCTGAGGTTAGCCAGACTATCAACGATGAGGAGAGCCGTGGTAGATTATTCATCATAGTCCTGGATTGTTTCCACCATAATTTCCTTGGGAATTGTGGGCACTGGAAGTTGCTTGGAGTGGGAGCTGGGAGGTGGAAGGAGAGCAGAGATACCTGGAGATCGGAGAGGCAAAGGAACACATCCAGTTGGACAAACAGAAACCCGAGAGGCTGGAAAGCCCTCCCATCTCTCCTCCCTTTTCTCTTATCCCCAGATCTGCCCACTGTGCACCTGACAGCTCTCTGGGGCCCCAGGCAGCCTGGTCCCCAGCTGCTGCTGCTCTGCTCGCTCCCCTGCAATCCGACCCAGGCAGGCCCTGTCTCTCCTTCCACCCCAGCCAGCTGCTTCCTCTTTGCCCCGTCTCCCAGAGTCTGCATTCTCATCCATGCTGGACTGTGGCATCTAGCCCATTGCTCCATCTCCACCTGGGGTAACGTGGCCCCTTACTCGGCTCTTGGCCAGCTCAGGTCTCTCACCAGACATGGTAGGGAAAGCTGGACTCCCTGAGTTTGCCTGCCCATAAGCCCCTCTCAGCTTTCCAGCCTCATCATCTCAGCCTCAGTTTTCCCTGCCTGAAAAATGGGAGTCAGGAATAAAAGCTCCTTTTGTGGAAGGGACTTTGGGATAGTCTGGTCCAGAGATGTCATCAGGTGCCAGATCCAATCAGTCAGGGCCACCTACAGCGTGGCATTGAGAACCTAAAGCTGCACCCAGGTGCTGCAGAAAGGAAGGGGAGGATCAATTAGCAATGTCTGCCATACATGGGTGCAATCGATTATAAATGCCAGGAATTTCCATTCCTGATCTGGCCCAATTTTTCAAGGTCAAAGGCAACTGAAAAAAAATTTTTGAATTCTGTGTATCTGTCATCAAGGTTAATATTTCCCTCAGCATGGGACTGGTGAGGTATCTACATGAGACAATGTCAGATGGCGCTTAGGCACAGAATAAGATAACTCTGACTCCTGTTAGTGAGACAGATACTTCCTCTTCAATCTTTCTGCTTTCTTTCAAGGAGGAACTCTCCATTTCTGCTGGTATATCTTCAACAGCTTCCCAACACTTGTTAATCTCCACTTTAAACTGAGACAGAGAGCAGATTTCCCAGCAGGTAATGAATCAAGAATACCAGAAAGATGTTTACTTGTGTTTTATTGACTATGCAAAGGCATTCGACTGTGTGGATCATAACAAATTTTAGATAACATTGTGAAGAATGGGAATTCCAGAGCACTTAATTATGCTCATGAGGAACCTGTACATAGACCAAGAGGCAGTTGTTTGAACAGAACAAGGAGATACTGTGTGGTTTAAAGTCAGGAAAGGTGTGCGTCAGGGTTGTGTCCTTCCACCATACTTATTTCATCTGTATGCTGAGCAAATAATCCAAGAAGCTGGACTATATGAAGAAGAACGGGGCATCAGGATTGGAAAAAGACTTATTAACCACCTAAGACATGCAGATGACACAACCTTGCTTGCTGAAAGTTAAGAGGACTTGAAGCACTTACTGAGGAAGAGCAAAGACTACAGCCTTCAAAATGGATTACACTTCAACATAAAGAAAACAAAAATCCTCACAACTGGACCAATGAGCAACATCACAGTAAATGGAGAAAATTTTGTAGTTGTCAAGGATTTCATTTTACTTGGATCCACAATCAATGCCCATGGAAGCAGCAGTCAAGAAATCAAAGGACATATTGCATTGGGCAAATCT
>NW_004443963.1:15472391-15561376 GCF_000243295.1 Trichechus manatus latirostris
AAGACTAAGGTGCACCTGACCCAAGGCATGGTGTTTTCAGTCGCCTCATGTGCATGCCAAAGCTGGGCCATGAATAAGGAAGACAAAAGAATTGATGCCTTTGAATTATGGTGTTGACAAAGAATATTGAATGTATCATGGACTGCCAGAAGAATGAACAAATCTGTCTCAGAAGAAGTACAGCTAGAATGCTCCTTAGAAGCAGGGATGGTGAGACTTCATCTCATGTATTTTGGACATGTTATCAGGAGGGTCCAGTCCCTGGAGAAGGACATCATGCTTGGTAAAGTAGAGGGTCATCGAAAAAGAGGAAAACCCTCAACAAGATGGATTGACACAGTGGCTGCAACAACAGAATCAAACATAGCAACAATTGTGAGGATGGTGCAGGACTGGGCATTGTTTTATTCTGTTGTACACAGGGTCACTATGAGTTGAAGCCAACTCGAAGGTACCTAACAACAACAATGAATTTAAACATTGTTTCATTGTGTTTATTTTCTACAGTTGCCTTTTATTTATAATGCATATCAGGTTTTCAATTTACAGACATAAAAATTTTTCTTTAAATAAATGTGTTTGAACAAAAAAAGTGAATTGATTTGAATAAAAATATTGAGCAAATAATAACAAAGGTAGTACACACAGATCATTAAAAGAACATAACACAAACGGCCAAGGCTTGAGAAATTTAACCCTTCCAAGAACTCGTAGAGCAAGCAAATAATATTCCAATTTTAGGGATAAGGAATTGGCTTACAGAGTGGTTCCATAGTTTGGCCTAAGACACACAGCAGAGCTATGGACACGGAGCTCAGGTCTGACGCTCAGGTCAGAGCATCTTATGGCAGGAGGTGAGAAATGAGGCTGTCAGTTAATTAAGCGCTTCCAGTGGTAAGGATCCAAGACTCAGACAACCTCAAGACGGGAGTTCATTGCGGACATAAGGGAAACAGGAATCCCCACCTAATGGTCACCAGCCCCCTTGGCAGCAGGAGTGTTTGTGTCAGCGCCCCGCCCCGGGGTCCTGTAGTAAAGTGACTCAGCCCCACTCCAGCTTTGCCCCGGGTACCTTCCCTCACCTGTGCTTGCTAGCAGGGCCAGCCTCCCTCCCTGTGTTCAAATGTCTGAGACTGAGAGACAATCTGATTGGCCAGCTCAGGCACGGTCTTCTTGATTGGATAGAGCTTCTATGTCAAGTGCCTTCATAGGCTGCTGGTCAGCCTATGGATGGGCTTGCCCGTCAGGGGCCCAATCAGCTGCGAGCAGAGTCTACAGTGCAAGCGCCGAGCTTTGGGGGCACTGAGGTGGGTGAGACCCATTTCTTGCCGTCTTTGCTCACAGTCTAGAAGGACGTTTCTGGCAGGCATCAAGGTGTGATTAGTGCCCCAGGCAGAAGGGAGAGGAGTGGAAGGGAGTGGGGAGCGCAGAGAAGGAATGGGCCATTTGTGTGGAGATAACTCTGAAGTGAGGGGACAAATCCCTGGTGCTGGCATGGGCATGCTGGAACCTAGTGGGCACGGGACTCTGCCTCTCCAAGTCTTGACCTCAGAAGGTTCAAGGTGCCAGTAGGGGCCCTTGCAAGGTGGGTGGTGCCCCCTGCATAAAGGCAAACAGGGCACAGGGAACCCAGGCAAGATGGTGCCATACAATTCACTAATTCATCAAGGTATACGATCAATCAGCCAGATGTCATACTGTGCTGGCTTGCGTGTTGCTATGGTACTGAAAGCTGTGCTACCAGTATTTCAAATACCAGCAGGGTCACCCATGGTGAGCAGGTCTCAGCGGAGCCTCCAGACTAGGACAGACTAGGAAGAAAGGCCTGGTGATCTACAGAAAAATCAGCCAATGAAGACTCTATGGATCATATCAGAATATTGTCTGATATAGTGCTGGACCTCATCAGAAAAGACCAGCAGCTAGAGAAGGGCATCACGTTTGGTAAAGTGGAGGGCCAGAGAAAACCGGGGAAACCCTCAACGAGATGGATTGATGCAATAGCCAAAGTAATGGGTCCAAACATACCAACAATCATGAAGATGGTACAAGACTGGGTAATGTTTCATTCTGTTGTACGTGGGTTCACCACGAGTTGGAGCTGACTTGACGGCAACTAGCAGCAACAACAGCATACAATCTGGTGCTCGGCACTGTGTCCGGTGCAGTAAAGAGATGATGAAGCCCTTCCCTCACGGAGCTGCCAGTCTGGAGGCCAGGTGTGCAGCTCCTGGGCTGCAGAGGAGCCTCCTCTGGGGAAGTGGGGAGACCCAGAGCATCAGAACACAGCACTGGTGAGGGGAGGGGGAAGCTATTTCTGCTGCTTGTGCAGCTCGGGCCCCCCAGGGAATTCTTCCCAGCAGTAGCCCTCATGAGTCTGGAAGCCATCATAGGCAGGTCCAGCTAGTGTCCACTTTGTTGGAAGATTTGGGTTCATACTTGGGCCACAGCATTGAGGGTATAGTAGCCAAGTGTTCCCACCACCCATCTGTCAATTTGTCATACTGTGGTGGCTTGGATGTTGCAGTGATGCTGGAAGCTATGCCACCAATATTTCAAATACCAGCAGGATCACCCATGGTAGGCTGGTTTCAGTGGAGACAGACTAGGAAGAAAAGTCTGGTGATCTACTTCTGAAACCAGAAGACAGACTAGGAAGAAAGGTCTGGTGATCTACTTTTGAAAATTAGGCAAAGAAAACCCTGTGGGTCACAACAGAATATGGTCTGATAGAGAGCTGGAAGATGAGCCCCCTAGGTTGGAAGGCACTCAAATGATCATGAAGATGGCGCAGGACCAGGCAACATTTTGTTCTGTTATATATAAGATCACCGTGAGTCAGAGATGACTAATGGCAAGTAACAACAATGACAGCCAAGTGTTCAGAGGTCACAAGAGATCTCAAGGGAGAAATGACAGGGCCGCTTTGTCCCTTTGCCCTGTGGCCCTGAGAGCTTCTCCTTCTGGGGCTGAACCTAGAAGCTTTGGCACATTACGAAGGCAGTATTTTCCTCCAGGAGAAGCAGACTGACCCTTGGGATAAGGAATGTTTGTCACCTGGATGAGGGAGGAGAGGGTACTCCAGGAACAGGGAACAGTCTGCAAAGATGTGGGGGGACGAGGGAGTTACAAGTGGTTCATCCAGTAGGACCCTTGTGAGGTTCCAGAAGGAAATATCCCAGTATGACGTGGACAGGCATGCAGGCTGAGGAGTGTGGATCTAATGCTGAGGGCAATGGGGAGCTATGCTGGGTGTTAGGGGAGGAGCATGGCATTATTTGTGATTTGAACAGAGTGCCCTGGCTGCCCTGTGGAGGGTGGGTGTGAGGGGGCAAGACTGGGGCAGGCAGCCAGTGAGGCCAGTGGTGACCCTTGGAGAGCCATGAGGACTGAGGTCAGCAAGCCACTACAGGGCTAGAGAGAAGGGGTGCTTCAGAGGCAAAACCCACAGAACTCCATGACTGATGAGGAGATGGAGGGTCAAAGGAGACCCCCTTCCCAGTTGCTGGCTTGGGGATGGGACCAGAGAGCAGCAGTTGAGGTTTGGAAGAGAACACAGTGTGTGGGTTTGGGCGGAGGTCGTCTGGCGCCTCCCCCCGTTGGCCGTCTGTCTATGCTGAGTAAGCTGGGTCCTGAGCCTGGAGCTCTTGGAGGGACAGGTAGGCATCAGTGTTCAAGGCTAGGCGGGAGGCGAGGGCCCTGACCTGACCCTGCCCAGGAAGGGTGGCCCAGGGGGATCCGGCCCCATCCCCAGAGCGGGGGACAGGGGCTTCCTCTCCAGCTTCTCCCGGCGCCAGCTCCAGGAGTGACTGGTCAGCCACTAGGCTGGGGGCTCTTGGGGCAGGAGGCACCAGGGGTCTGGGGTCTGAGTCTCCAGAAACTTCCCCATGAAGGGAGCGGGGCAGCCTCTCCTCCCTGGCCCCGCTGCCCCGGAGAGCACTGTTTGGGGGACCCGGGCCAGTGAGGAGACTGGGGGAGAAAAGCAGCAGGTCGTCCCCAGGGGGGAAGGTGCAGTAGGCATCGTCCTCCCCTGGCAGTGGTGGTAGGGCTGGCAGGGGAGACCCCGCGGGCGCCCCGGGCCTGCCCTCATCGGACTCCTCAGTGCAGGGGTCATAGGTGAAGTACACCTGGCAGGCCTCAATCTCCAGGGCATCCGGGAGGTGGAAGAAGAAGTAGCCCTGGTTGGTAAAGCAGCTGGTGTGTGAGTGACTGCTGGGTGAGGGTGCAGGCACTTTGTCCTCAGGCCGCAGGAGCAGCTGCATGGCCTTGGCGTCCCTCTCCAGCACTTCCAGCGGGGAGATCTCAGGCGCTGGGCCAACGGGGCTGAAGGAAGACGAGGGGAAGGGCGAGGAGAGCCACTTCTGCCGGGAGAGAGAGGGGTGAGTCGGGTGCTTGCTCCTACACTCCCACCCCCCAGCAGCCTCTCAGCAGCAACTCCTTCTCCTACCCCCTCTGAGAAGTCCTCCCTGATGGGGCTCCCCTCCCTCTTCCCTGTCCCCCATCCTCTTACCCCCCTCCCCACCTCACTGGCCTGGAGAACCCTTTGGACTGTCAGCGCAGGAAGTGTGTCTGATTCACAGCCCCAGCACAGGCCTTCCCAGCTCACAGTAGGTGCTCAGGGAAATGAGTGACTATTTATTGAGGACCTACTGTGAGTTTGGAAGTTCGAATCCACCAGTCGCTCCTTGGAAACCCTATCGGGCAGTTCTACTCTGTCCTATAGGGTTGCTATGTGTCAGAATCAACTCGACAGCAACAGGTTTACTGTGAGTCCCTGGGTGGTGCAGATGGTTAAACGCTCGGCTACTCGCCGGAAGATTGGCGGTTTGAACCCACCCAGAGATGCCTCAGAAGAGAGGCCTGGCAATCTGCTTCCGAAAGGTCACAGCATTGAAAACCTTATGGAGCAGTTCTACTCTGCACACATGGGGGGCACCATGAGTCAGAATCGACTCCACAGCGATTAACACCAACTACAAGCCTGGCGCAGTTCTAGGTGCTGGGGACACAGCAAAGAACAGACTCCTCAGTGTGCGGTGGGACTGGCGTGAGTGTGTCAGTTAACAGAGCAAGGAGGGCTCTGGAGGGCACCTTGTCCAGATCCTCACTTTACAGATGCCCAGAGAGGGACATGCCCTGGCCCTGACCACACAGCAGCCTGCGACAGAGCTGAGACCACAACGTGATCTCCACGCTCCCGCTGCAGGGGAAACTTCAGGAGCTGATGGTCCCCTGTGTTCGACTCTCCTGCCCAGCCTCTGCCTCCCACGCACTGCCTCCACAGAGAGGGGAAAGCACCCGTCGGAACACCTCTCAGTTGCTCAGGAGTCCAGAGAGCCCTGGCCAGGAGTGAGGAGACCCGCGTCCAGCCCCAGCTCTGGTACTTCCTAGCTGCACGACCCTGGGCAGGTCACCGCACCTCTCTGAGCCTCAGTATCCACAACAGTTAGCCAACCCTTTCCTGACTTCCTCCCTGTTATCTGCCAGCCAGTGAGGAGACATCAAGTGAGAAAATGGAAACACTTGACACAGGGTCAGATGCAAGTGGCACCGCAGAGGAGTTGGGGGACAGTAGACCCTTCAGAGTTCTGGGGAGGGGGTCTTCTGATGAGTGAGTGAGAATTCCAACAGTCCTTCGTCTTGGGAGCCCTCATTAGCTGTACTGTGGCCCCCTGAGCACAGGGACCAGGCCTGGTGGGGTCACCTTGCACCCCAGTGCCCCACGCAAGGCCTAAAGGCCCAGGTAGCACGTTTCCAATGAATTCATGGACCAGCAGAGAGATGCCCTGGTTCTGCCTCCCGAGGCTGAGTTCCTGAGGCTGAGCCACTGTTACACACACACGCATCCACACACATGCACGCACACACACGCACATATGCGTGCACACATGCACACACACACACGTGTAGACATGCATGTGCACACGTGTAGACACGTGCACACGTGCACACACACCACTCAATAACACCCTCCAGCCTCAGCTCTTTAAATAACCTCCAGAAACCAGGATTTGTGTTACAAGAAGAAGGGCCGAAAGAGAGACAGGAAAGGCAAACTGGGGGGGGGCAGAAAAGGGGTAAAAGGCTAGGAGGAGAAGGGTATGCGAAGTGAGGTTCACAATACCAGCAGAGGCAGCGGAGGGCAGGGTGAGGCAGCAACGCTGAGCATGGTGGCCAGGAGGGGAGAGGTTAGGTCTGTGGGCAGCGCTGTGATCTGGGCTGTCAGGGCCTGGGCCTCCACCCATGCTGCCCTGCAGCAGGTGGTGGAAGGGGGGAGAGGGAGCAAGGAGAAACTCATCTCACTTTGCTCACACTTGCACACTCACACGCACTCCTAGAGCCCATGGACAGAGCAGCAGGCCTTGCGGCTTTGGAGCAGGGTCCTGGGGTAGAGAGGAAGAGAAGTAGGCCTCTCACCCAACCACATTGTGCATCCCCAGGGCCTCCTCAGGATACCCCCTTGTGCAGAAATGACCTCATAGGAAGAGGGAGTGATTTGCAGCTCTCAAGAAGAAGCCCCCACCCCAGAATGTCCCGGGCCCATAGAATCAGGACTTCAAGCTGGAAGAGGCCCTGGGCTGTATCCAGTTCCGCTCCAACCAATTCAATGTAGGAATCCCTTCTGCAATGTTTTTGACACCTGGTCAGCCAAGGCTTGCTTGAATACCTCTGTTGATGGGGCACTCACTACCTCCAGGGCTGAGAGAGGGATTTTAAGGAGACATGTTCTCCTACATCAAGGGTACTTGCTGAGGGTTATCCAAAGAATTGCAGAAGGGGCCCTGGTCAGCTCTGACTGGAGAGCTCCAAAGCTAGCTCACGACAGGGCTGGTCCAGGGTAGTTTTCCTGCCCCTCACTGCTCCTTCTGACCACCCTCCGGCCCGCTTCACCCCCACCATATCTAGGTGGGTGGTAGAAGCAATCCACCACATCCCCTTCCCGACTGAAGCTTCCTGCCTGGATCTGGTGTGTACTGGGGGAGGGGAGACGGCTGAACTTTAAATGGAGTTTAAATGTGGGGTGACTACTATACAGGTCTGCACGTTTAAAATGAGCCTGTGCTCTGTGATTAAGGGTGACGAGAGGCCCTGTTAGTATCTGTGACCAGTTAGGGAGCCACTCGGGGTTTTTGGCAGGGGCAGGGGAAACACTAAGCCCACCAAGTGGGTCTGCACAGGCAGAGGGGTGGCGAGAACTTGGACCCAGCGAGTCCTGCTTAGTCAGCAAACTGGGGACATACTAGCTAGGGTCCCTTGAGCACTTAAGCTGTGTACCAGGCAAGGTTCTCAAGGAAATACACACATCGACACTGTTTTTCTGCCCATTTTGCAAGTAGGAAAACTGAGGCACAGAGAGTTTCTGTAACTTGCTCAAGGTCACACGGCCAGGGAGTGGGAAAGCCGGGATTAGAACCCATGCAGTTGGCGCAGCTGGGAGTTGCCAGGCAGCCTGAGAGCACTGAAGCCATATCTGGAGGAAGGGGCCCGTGCCCACCCAGGACACTGGTCTCTGCTGCTTTTCATCTTCTCCCACAGAGTGCAAAGCTGCTACTCCTGCATGGCCTCCCACCCCACTCTCTCCACTGCCCGTCCTCTGACCACCTGAGTCAGCTGTCCTCCCCTCTGGATGCCTACCTGGAAGTCTCCTCCGTGCTCTGTGCTCAGCTGGGAAAAGAACTCCGAGGGGTCTGGGATGTGGCACTTCAGAACCTTCTTCAACCTGAACGGGGGGAGGGAGGGAAGGAAGATGAGTGAGAAGGCAGAGGGGCCGCAGTGACCTGCCATTCGCCCCACATTCATTCATTTATTTAGCAATATTGATTGAGTGCCCACTATGGCCAGGTACTGTGCTGGGTGCTGGGGACCCAAGGATGACTGAGACAGAAGGTGGGTGCTTGTAAAGAGCTGACATTCCAATGGGGAGACAGACATGGGACAAATGGGCAACATGATCATTCCTTCCATAGAGACAAAGAGCCAGGTGGTATGCAACAGAAGGATGGCAGAGGGTCAGGGGGACCACATGGTCAGGGAAGTCAGGGACTGGATGGCTGGTCAGAGAGTGAGTCAGGAGGAGAGAAGTCGGAGAGAGGCCAGATCGTGGGCCTGCTAGGCAGGGCTAACAAGGATGGTGGTTCAGGTCGTGCACTGCCCAATGGCATCGGGCTCCAGGGTGGTGAGTTGGGGCTGAATTCCAGCCCATGCTCTGCTTGCCTAGCTGAGCGCCCTGGCACCCATATGCATCTGCCTGGAGGAAGGGGCACCATTTTCTGATTTGCACAAAGGTTCTAAATGGCTGGTGGCGACCCTAAAGTTTGGTGTGTATTCTGAGTGCAGTGGGCACCTCCTGAAGAGTGTTGAACAGGTGCACAACAGGGCCAGGCTGTGGTTTGGAGAAGAGATTGAGATGACAAGGGTGGCAATGGGGAGACCAGGGAGGAGGCTGCTGCAGTTGCCTAGGCGGGAGAATCACATGACCTTGTCTGGGAACAAGGACCTTCAGCAGGGAGACTGTGTCCCCTAAATGCCTGCCAAGTGTGGAGCTGAGAGTGGGAGGGCAGAGAGGAATGCCTGTCCTCTTGGGATGGAAGGAGGACCGGGGGTCCTGAGTAGTGCTGGGACGGGGGGCAGGAGGGGTGAGCTTGCACCCCAACTTCACCACTAACTGGCTGTGTGACCTTGGGCAGGGCAGCTGACTTCTCTGGTCCCCGTCCAGGCAAGAGTCAAAAGGGAATGGTAGCCCCTGACTTGCTGCCTTCACAGTACTGAGATGATGCAGGTGGCGCACTTGCAAACTGTAAAGTGCTGTGTCTCCTCTTGGGAAGAGCAGGACCATTATCAGAGAGCAGTGTCCCTTGGGTAAAAGCATCACCTAGCCCTTGAAGTCAAGGACTGCCTGGGGTGAGAGGGGACACACACACACGCACACATGCACACACACACACATGCATGAGCACACACATACATACACACATATGCATGCATGTATGCAAGTGCTTCTCAGAGAGGAAGTTGTCAAGAGCAGGGGCTCTAGAGCCAGAAAGCCTGGGTTCAAACCCAACCCAGCTCCATCACTTATTACCTGTGTGACCTTGGGCAAGTTACTTAACCTCTCTGTGCCCCTTCAGCTGGAAAATGGGAATACTGGACCAAAAGTACTAATAAGGTTGTTGGAAAGTTTAAGCGGGACCACGTATTTAAAGCACTCAGAACAGTGCTCAGTCCGGCTATAATAAGACCAGCTGTTCTTTGTGCATCACACTCCTGTTTAAACCCTCCTGGGGCTGCCTAGACTATAGTCCAAATCCTCGCACGCCTGCCAGTCCCCACAGAGTCTGGCTGCTGCCCACGTATCCAGGCTTGAAGTCAGCCCTGTCCCTGCCCCGTTTTGATCTCCAGCCGCACCGGCTTCCCTGCACTCTTAGTTCCTAGAACGCTGCTCATTCCTTCCCACCCTGGGCCTTTGCACACACAGTTCCCTCTTCCTGGGTGCTCTCCCTGTCCCCTTGCCTCCACCTGGTTTGCTCCTACGCCCCCTTGAGATTTCAATGGAAAAGAAACATCACTTCCCTGGGGAAGTCTCTCCTGTCCGCCTCCCATCCTAACCACGGTGCGCCTGCTACCATCCTTGCCCATCCTAACCACAGTGTGTCCTTGTATACATGTGTGATTCATAAAGATCTGTTTCCCCCAGCGGACAGTGAGCTCCACGAGGATGGGACTACAGGCAGATGGCTGGCCAGTGTGGTGCCAGCACCTCTCGCTGCCCCTAGCTCTGAGCTGGTCTCAGCAAATACCGGGATGAAGAGTGAATGAGTGCCCAGACCTAGATAGACCCACGGGGATCCCCCCCGTACACACAGATAGGCAGCAGCCATGTGTTGTACACACATGAATGCACACACATACATGCACAGTCAAGTCTTGAGGAGGGTGCTCTGGGCAGGGCTCCCCATGAGGCTTCTCCTCCCCACTACCCTGGGGGGACCATCTTTGGGGGACACAGGAAAAGGCCAGGTGGAGAGGACCCTCAGGCAGGCAGAGGGAGCACGCCTGTCAGAGCAGGGAGCTCAGCACTGTGTGTGTGTGTGTGTGTGTGTGTGTGTGTGTGTGCATGCACATGCAGGCATAGCTGTGCATTGGGCAGGAGTGTGAAGGACAGAGAGGGGGCCTCTCTTACCATGGCCCAATGTACCGGCAGTTGGCCCGCAAGTAGACTAAGATGCTGAAGGCAAAGGCGCCGCTGAGGCCCACGAACATGTGGCCCAACCAAGAAAAGGACGGAGTCTTCCCGGGGGCTGCCAGGGGTGGGAGGAGAGGGAGTTAGAGAAGTGACCCCACTCACCTCGATCCCATCGCTCCCCCCACATCCCTCCCACCTCCAACCTGGTACCACACCCCATGAGTCAGTTACCAGGCCCTGCAGGTATGCCCATGCCGGGCTTCACCCCCTCGTGCCCCAGCTCGCTCCCCACCCCTCCTGCCCACCAGTACCTGCAGGCTTTGTCCTAAAGGCCAGGGGTTGGCTCCAGGGGCTCCAGGTCATGTTGCTGCCTTTACAGGCCCTGGCCCTCACCTGAAACTCGTAAGCGGTGTCTGGCACCAGTGACTCCAGGTAAATCCATTGCTGGTTCTGCTTGAGGCTCAGCAGGGAGACCTCCTGGGGCAGAGACAGAAGTGTCGGAGCAGTGGCCTCCCCACCACCCGCCCCACCTCCCGTGGCAGGGCTGGGAGACTGAACAAAGCAGACCCTCCATTCTGCCCACCTTCCCATCCCACTGAAAGGCTGCCTGACAACTCAGTTATTGGAATGAAAAACCCCGGAGTCACCCTGAACCCCTCCCTCCCACTCATCCCCCATATCCAAAGCCACAAGCCAATCAGCTCTTTCTGCCTCCGGACCGATTCTGGACCCTTCTATCCTCTGTCCCACTCTCCCCGCTCCTCCCAGATCCAAGCCTCTGCTGCCTCCACCAGCCTGTAGCGGGTCTCCCTGCTTCCACCCACACGCCACAACCAGAAAAAGGGATTGTTTTAGAAAGTGTGCATCACCTCATGTCCCCCAAACCTCCCATGCCTTTCTATCATGCTTGCACCCAAACCCAGATTCCTCCTCCTGGCCTCCCACCCTTATCTCTGGAATCATTCTATTTGCTTCTTCCTGTTCTCCAACACACAAGCATCATCCTGCCTCTGCAGAAAACCCTGCCCAGGTCTCTGCAGGGTCAGCTCCATCTTGACCTCAGAGCCCTTACAGGGTCATTCGCGTCTAAAGTAGCCTGGCTCAGCCACTCTCAAAGACGTGATCTCATTTCATTTTCTTTATAAACCAGTTGCCCTCGAGTCAACCTTGACGCATGGTCACCCCATGTGTGTCAGAGTAGAACTGTGCTCCATAGGGTTTTCAATGGCTGATTTTTTGGAAGCAGATCACCAGGTCTTTCTTCCAAGGCACTGTTGGCACCACCCAGGAAGTTTTTCTTTATAGTGCTATCAGGATCCCCGATTGTCTTGTTTCTGTGTTGACTGACTGTCTGCCCCCATGCCCCACATGTGTTTCCCCAGGGCAGAAACCACTCTCTCCCTAGCATCCAGCACGTAGTAGGTGCTCTGTAAATATTCATGGGATGAATGAGTGGGTGAGCAAGAGAGTGATCAAATAAAGGAATGAATAAGTGGATGATAAGTGGACCAGGCTGGATTTGAAGGGTGAGAGAGTGGCTTCCCAGGAAGTCTGAACTCTCACAGATGGCCAGTTGCCTGCCTCTTTGCCATGTAAATAAATCTTGCTCCGTGCCAGCCCAGAATCTGCTTCAGCTGGACCCACTGGATCATAGGGGGCATGTGGAGCGAGGGGAGGCAGGGCTGGGCAGCACAGGGTGGACTCTGCCACCTGCCGTCTGCCCAGGGGCTGATACGGCTTTTCCAAATGAAGAATGGATGAAGTGACCAGGACTGGGGCTGGGAGGGGAAGGAGACTCAGGACAGGTGGGACCTGGGCCATGTACTCACCTCCCAGCTGTGGTCCAGGGGCCGTGTTTGGGCCTCGAACTCCAGGTAATTTTCAATGTAGTGGGAGAACTGGGTGAGGGTCCAGGTGACATTGCACCTGTGGGCCTCTACGTGGACAACTCGGAGGGAGTCAGGGGCCATCAGGCGAACTGGAGGCAGGAGAGGACGGAAGAGCAAGCATGGGTGACGCTGGGTCACGACGTTTAGACGACAGAGCCCATACCTGCTCCCACCTCCACATTTGACCTGCTGTTACTTTCCCCAGGGACCCTCACGGCCCACCGCCTCCTTTCCTCCTGGGCTCCACTCAAACATCACCTAGTTGGAGAAGCCGTCTCTGGCCACCCGCCACTCTCCACTCCCCTTACCTCTCTCCTTCCTAAAGCTTGTCACCACCTGACATATTCAATATTTATTCTTGTTGCTTTATTTGTTTTCTGTCTCCCCCCACAAGACTGTGAACTCACTGAGACTAGGGACTTTGTCCTCCGCTGCATCTTGCTGCCCAGAACATTACCCGGCATGTAGTAGGCCCTCAATTCAATAGCTGACTTATTTTAAATTTGATGACTACAAATGACTATAAGATTTTATGATTCTGAAGTCAAATTGATCTAAGTTTCTATGATTCTGAGACTCTGGAGAACCACACAGACAATAATAAGCAAATGTTTATTGAGCACTATGTGCTAAGCGGTTTATGTGTCTTGGCTCTTAGACTTCTCACAACAATGCTGCATGGTAGATAACTCTGATTATCCTCACTTTACAGATGAGGAAACTGAGGCTCAGACGTGTTAAATGATCTGCCCAGGACACACATCCGGCCAAGGCTGGGCTGGGCTTTGAACCCCACAGATATCTCCCCCTCTGCCCTACCCGCTTCTTAGAGATGGTCTCCAAGGTCATCCAAGGTCAGGGGATGGAGTAGGGGGAGCAGTGAGAGGGGAGGCATTTGGGGATGGAGACAAGATAGAGGCACCATGGAGGGGGGCAGGTAGGCACTCAGTCATTCTACAAACCTTCCCAGATCGGGCCTGGTGCTGGGTGCTAGGTATGGAGACACAGAAACCCTGCCCTTGGGGAACTCACAAACCAGTGAAGGAGACAGAGCCATAACCAGGCAGTGATGACCCCGGACATAAACTCCTTGAAAGAGGAGGTGCATAGGGCCAGGGGAGTCTGGGAAGGCCTCCTGGAGGAAGTGACTCTTGACTGAGCTTGAAGGGTGAGTTGGACTTTTCCAGGTGGGAAAAGCCTTCCAGGCAGTAAGACTAGAGTGTGCAAAGGCTCAGAGGCATGGATGGGCATGTTGACTGTGGTGGGGATAAAGGCTGCCAGTGCAAGAGATGAGGCTGGAGAGGGAGGTCAGGGCAGATGCTGAGCGGCCTTGAATGCCAGGATAAGGGGCAGGAATTTCTTTCCAGGGCAATGGGCAGTGAGCTGGTCAGATGTGGCTGTGCAAACTGATGGGGAGAGAGACTGGAGCAGGGAGGATCCCAGAGAGGAAGACAGAGAAGGAGGGTCCACCCCACCAGCCCCATGCTGGGGTCCTCACTCACGGTTCTCAAAGGGCTTGAATTCCTGCGTTTTCACCATCCTCCGCCTCTTGCCTTCGAGGCACGTCACACTTATGTTGATGACATCAGCTGCTGTCAGTTTCTGAGACTGCAAGGGAATGAGGGCAAAGCTGTGGCTGCCAGCAGCAGGAGAGGGTGTGCCATGGACAGGGAAGGCCACGGGGGATGAGGACAAAGGGAGGATGGGAAGGGAGGTCAAGAGCTGCAGCAAAGATGGAGCCCTCCACTCGCCCCACCATCTAATGCAGGGGGCAACAGACTTTTTCTGTAAAGGCCCAGATAGTAAATACTTTCGGCTTTGCAGGCCTTATGGTCTCTGTCACAGCTATTCAACTCTGCCCTTGTAGTTTGAAAACAGCCATGACTATATGTGAGTGAATGATCGTGGCTGTGTTCTGATAAAACTTTATTTACAGAAACAACCAGAGGGTCATACTTTGCTGTCCCCTGATCTAAAGTGAAGTGAGCTGTCTTGGTAGATAGCGAGGTGCACATCACAAGAGGTATGTAAGAAGAGTAGGCCCCCAAGAAGATGCAGGTGTAGAACTGTATGTGTTTAATAGCTTCAAGTATGAAAGCCTCCCTTTCCCATCCCTCCTCATCCCATACACTGCCTTTTCTGGAAAAAAATGGCCACATATTAAGTGTCTCCTGTGGGCACATACTGCTCAGGTACCTTAGCCATTATGTCACTTGATTCTCACAGCTATCCATCCCTGTACTGCAGGTGAGAAACCTGAGGATTGGTTGGTTAAGAGACTTGCCTAAGGTCATACAGCTGGTCAGCAGGGGAGCCCAGATTCAAACCCAGGCCTGCTGCATCCCACAGCCCCACAGAGTGGCTGACCAGGGCTCTGAGGGAGCCAACAGCAGCACTGTGGCCCTGGAGGAGGAGAGCTGCGGGGCCCTGGAGGATGAGAGCCACAGGGCCCTGGAGGATGAGACCCGCGGGACCCTGGAGGATGAGAGCTGCGGGGCTCTAGAGGCAGTTTGAGGTCTAGGACTCTGGCTGCCGTTCCCCTGACCTGCCAGAAGGCCCCTCTGTGAGCAAACCTTGAACCTGATCATCAGGGTTCCTGGAGCTGGTCAGCCAGGAAACCATTCCTTTCCATCCCAAGGGCCCTCCCAAGCCTTACAGCTGCCACGGGGGCCAGGTTGTCCCAGACAATAATAGTATTATCATCATAATTGTTGTTATTGTAAACACATTGCTAATGATACATTTCATGGAGCACTTACTTTGTGCTAGGCACTCTTCTAAGCATGTTACATATGTGATCTCATTTAATTCTCTCAACAATCCCATCCTACTCCTGAGGAAACAGAGGCACAGAGAGGTTTAGTAACTTGCCTAAGGTCACACAGCTGGGAAGTGGAGGAGACAGGATTTGAAGCCAGGCCACCTGCAGAGCTCACAGGGACTGTATAGCAATCTGGTTCCAGAGGCTGTGCTTTTATCAGCTACACTATGTGGCCCCATCTGCACATTCTCCTGCCCCTTGGGAATCCGTACAACCATTGACCGTTGGAAAAATGTGGTGTGAATGTCCTCAGGGCCTGCTGCTGCCAAGGAGGGTTTGATGTTCAATAATATGATTCACACCCATGTGGACACGGCTAAATGCCCTGCAAGAGGCATGGACTGACGGTCCAGCAGACCTGAGTGCAAATCCCAGTGTTGACGCTGCCTGGATGTGTGACTCTAGGCAGAGATGACTCGTCTCTGAATCTCAGTTTCCTCACTGGTAAAAGGGGGCTAGTGTTGGGCCCATCACTGAGCTGTTAGCACTGATAGATGATAGCTTACTCTGTTCTAGGAGTCCTTCTAAGTGTTTTGACCTCAGAACAACCCTGCAAGACAGGTGTCATTATTATCCCCATTTTACAGATAGGGAAACTGGGGCATGGAAATTCCCAACGTCACCCAGCTAGTGTGTGGTGGGACCAGCACATGAACCCAGACCACTTGGCTCCAGAATCCCCCACTCTTAACCCCACACGACCCTGCGTCTGCCGAGAGCGCAGGAAGAGCCAAGTGTGGTTGTTATTATGGGGTGTTCTCCCCACTGGATAAAGAACCCAGAGACATTGTGGGGCCAAAAGGCATGGGAGAGACAGTGGGTGTGCGGCAGGATGGCAGGCCTCAGCACCCAGCATGCCTCGCCCTCGGACCAGGCTGAGCTCTGGACTCTGGGTGCTGCCCTCCGGCCTTCTGCCTCCTCCTCCACCCCAGGCAGGAATCTGCACAGCCCCTGGGCATTGGGCTTGCTAGGCCCAGCTCCTCCCTGGCCTCCAGCCCTCACTGAGATCTCAGCTGAGCTAGAGGACACCCCCTCTCCACCCATGCCCACCCTCTCCCTCAGCCTCTCTCTCTGCACAGCTACTCACATTTGGAGCTCCAAGGATCAAGTTACAGGCCCAGGACTGCCGCATCGTGGGGAGGAGCTCGCAGGTTTTGCTCCATTGCCTGTCAAGGCCAAACGACCTCCTTAGAAGGGAAGGAGACCACCATAGGGCCAGCCCAAGGGCTCCCTTCTCAGATCTCCCAGCTCTTTAGAGCTGTGGCGGCAGCTGCCAGGTCCCCCATGCAGCAAGGTTGATTTGGACACGGGCTCTGTGCCAGCCTGGTGAGGGGTGCCAGTTCCCCCACCCACCCCATGATACACCCACCCCATGATACTACACCCCGTCCCAGCCTGACCCTGTAGCTGCTCCCCACCCAGCAGCCAGAGTGATTTTCTAGAAATACAACAGGTTCAAGACACATGCCCCTCCCCATGCAAATCCCCCTAAAGTCTTCCCTTGGGGCTGAGGGTGAAGACCCATCCTTAATTTGGCCTTTGGGGCCACGTGGAATCACTATCCACCCAGGAGCCAGGGTAGAGATCAAAGTCACCTTTGCCTCCTCCTTCTCCCCCGCTCTGCACCGCCATCCAGTTAGTCCCCAAACCCATGGAGCTCACCTCTGCTTCAGGGATTTTCCCTTCTCCTATCTGAATCGCTGGATCCCAGCGGCCCGTCCACCGATTCCCTCCCAGGCTTCTATCCCCACAGCCGCCCTAGAGGTCTCTCAAAATCCCAGATTACTCAAAAAGCTTGGGGGTCCCCCTTTCTTCCCCAATAGCCTCTATAGTTGAGTCCAGCTTGGCATAGCAGGCTTGTGGCCCAGCGTCCCCAAACCACTTTGTTTGTCCAGCCAATCGCCACGCACCACCACTGCAGCCTGGCCCCTACCTTCCTCCCCCATCCCCTCCAGGTTCGATGGGTCTAATATCTGACTCCCGTGTTCTCTTAAATGATGCCTGGTTCTAGGCCTGGTTCCAAACTTTTGTGATGCTAAGAGTCTGTGGGTCCTATTACTCCAAGATTCTGAAAGTGCTGACTTCTTGGAGTCAGATAGTAGGTTTCCAAGAATCTAAACCTTAGGGATGAGAAGACTGCATGCTGCTAAGGTCCTACAGGAGCCCTGATAGCGCAGTGGTTAAGCATTGGGCTGTTAACCAAAAGGCTGGCAGTTTGCATCCATCAGCCGGTCCCTGGAAACCCTATGGGGCAGTTCTAGTCTGTCCTGTAGGGTCACTATGAGTCGGAATTAACTCGATGGCCAAGCCCGCACTCACCGCTTATCTGGTTGGGCGTGAACTTGGCAGGCTGTGGCCTGCAGAGTCCCATCCTGGCTCCAGACGCAGGAGATGTTGGCCCTCGAGTTGTAGAAGCACGTGAGTGTGGAAGCGTCTGCTGGGCAAGACGAGCATGAGTGGCTGCAGGGAGCCCCTAGCCCTCAGGGCTCCCCCACCACCCCTGCTCGTGCCAACCAGATGTGGAGGGAGGCAACCCTGGTGGACAGAGAAGGGACTACAGACCCATTTCAGAGAGGAGAAAACTGAGCCCCAGAGCCTCCAAGTCCCATAGGCAGGGCAGAAGGAGAAACCAGTGTCTTCCTGCATTTTGCAGACACACGTGAGTGCAGCACAGGGCAGGACAAGTGGCCCAGCGTTGAGACGGATGCCTGATCTCTGGTCCCCATGGCACCTGCCATCCCAGGGTCCCTGCCTCCTGCCCCTGCTTCTGGATCTGCTGCCAAGAAGCAGGGGACTTGGGAGGGGCTCCAGAAAGGCCTGGGTCTCCTCCCCTGGGGTAGACATGGCTGTTGGGATGCCAGGATCCTCACCAGTCACCACTGTGGACAGCTGAGGGATGGCCAGGGGGAGGAGGAAGACGAGGAGGCGCAGACTCCAGGGCACAGGAAGAGCTGCCATCACATCCACCGGGTGGAGCTGGGGAAGGGGGCCCTGGAGGGAGGAGAGGGGAGAGAGCACCAGTGAACACCCTCCGTGGTTGTCCTCCCTGCCAAGGGGGGCAGGCTGGCCCTCCCCTCCCGGGGTGCCCCGATCTGCTTCCCACCACAGGGCCTTTGCACCTGCCAGTCCCTCTGCCCCGCACAGGCACAAGGCTCACTCCCTCCCTTCTTAATTCAAGTTTCTGCTCAAATGTTACCTCCTCAGAGAGGGCTTTCCTGACCAGAATGTGTAAAAAAGCCCGTTGCCATTGAGTGGATTCCGATTCATAGTGAACCAATAGGACAGAGTAGAACAGCCCCGTAGAGTTTCCAAGGCTGTAATCTTTACAGAAGCAGACTGCTACAACTTCCTCCTGCTGAAAGGCTGGTGAGTTTGACTGGACGAAAAAGCACCCTTTATTACTCACTTTATTTTTTATCATGCATTATTTTTCATCACAGCATTTAACTGATTAATTTCTTTATTTTCCTCTCTATCTCTCTAAGGAGCCCTGGTGGTACAGTGGTTAAGTGCTCAGCGGCTGACTGAAAGGTCAGCAGGTCAAACCCACCAGCTGCTCTGCAAGAGAAAGATGGGGTAGTCTGCTTCCATAAGGATCACAGCCTTGGAAATACTACGGGGCCGTTCTACCCTGTCCTATGGTGTCGCCATGAGTCAGAATCAATGGCAATGGGTATGGCTATCTCTCTATCTCCTACTCTCTATCTCCCACCTCCCGCATACACACACAGTCACATGAGCTTGACGAAAGCAAGGGTTTTTGTCTGTTTTGTTCATTCCTAGGACCCCAGTGCCTAGAACAACCTGGCACGTGGTGGGCCCTCAACAAGGAACATTTTTGAGTGGTAAATGAATGACGCTAAATCCAGCCAACCAGAAAGGGCATCTGGAGGTTTGGGCAGTCCCCTAGGCCATCTTCCTGCTCCACTCATCATCCTTGGAGGGAGTTGAAGATGGCGAGAGGTGAGGCATGAGCTGAGAGAAGCCTGCAATGCAGACAGGAGAGCTGGCTTCAAACAGCCCAAGCACTCTCTCAGGGACAGAGTTTAAACCTGCTCTGCATGGCTCTGGGAACAGGAGAGGCATTTTCTGAAAGACAAATCTCTGTCTTTTTTGAAAATCCAATGGCCATGAAGGAAAGGGAGGTGTCTGCTCCTGGAGGGTTAACGGAAGCAGCGAGAGAGACCTTCAGACTCATGTCTGAGTCAGCCCCGCACCCCTCCAGGACAGACCCCAGATGAGGGGGGTGGGGTGGGTGGGAGAAGGCAGATCTGGCCTATTTTTCTCGCTGAGAAGGGACCGCGCTGTGCCAGATGATGGCCAGGGCACCTGGGTCCCATTCCCAGCTCAGGGACCTTGATGGAGTCGTTCGACCTGGCTCTCCTCCCTGCCAAGAGTCAAGCTGCCCACTGAGATGCAGCTTCAGGCGTCTCGAAGGTCACACCTTTTTCACAGATGGAATGTTTGCGACGTGGTTCTCAAATGTCAGCGTTGTTTAGGGGAGCTGACATACATCAGGCCGATACAGCAGCAGGCCATACGATCGTTTCATGACAATAATAAGACCTAACCCTTGCCGGGAGTCCCTGGGTGGTGCAAACATTAAGCGTGTGGCTGCCAACCAAAAGACTGGCAGTTCAAATCTACCCAGAGGCACTTCGGAAGAAAGTCTTGTCAATCTACTTCCAAAAAAGCAGCCACTGAAAGTTCCATGGATCTGGAAGACATTATACTGAGTGAATTTAGTCAGTTGCAAAAGGACAAATATTGTACAAGACCACTATTATAAGAACTCAAGAAAAGGTTTAAACACAGAAGAAAGCATTCTTTGATGGTTACGAAGGTGGGGAGGGAGGGAGCAGGGTATTAACTAACTAGATAGTAGACATTTATCTTATGTGAAGGGAAGGACAACACACACTACAGGGGAAGTCAGCACAATGGGACTAAACCAAAAGCTAAGAAGTTTCCTGAATACAACCAAACACTTCGAGGGACAGAGTAGCAGGGGCAGGGATCTGGGGATCATGTTTCCAGGGGACATCTAGGTCAATTGGCATAACAAAATTTATTAAGAAAATGTTCTGCATCCTACTTTGGTGAGTGATGTCTGGGGTCTTAAAAGCTACCGAGCAGCCATCTAAGATGCATCAGTTGGTCCCAACCTCCTGGAGTAATGGAGAATGAAGAACACCAAAGACACAACGAAAGTATTAGCCCAAGAGACAGAAAGGGCCACATAAACCAGAGACTTCATCAGCCTGAGACCAGAAGAACTGGATGGTGCCTGGCCACCACCAGTCACCATCCTGACAGGGAACACAACAGAGAGTTCCTGATGGAGCAAGAGAAAAGTGGGGTACAGAACTCAAATTCTAGTAAAAAAAAAAAAAAAAAACGGACATAATGGTTTGACGGAGACTGGAGGGATCCCAGAAGACATGGCCCCCGGACTCTCTGTTAGGCCAAAAGTAAAACCACTCCCGAGGACAACTCTTCAGACAAAGATTCGACTGGACTATGGGACATAAAATGCTACTTGTAAAGAGTGTGCTTCTTAGCTCAAGCAGATACATGAGACTAAGTGGGCAGCTCCTGTCCAGAGGCGAGATGAGAAGGCAGAGAGGGTCAGGAGCTGGTTGAATGGACATGGGAAATCAGGGGTGGAGAGGAGGAATGCGCTGTCACAGTACAGGGGGAGCAACTAGGGTCACATAACAATGTACGTATAGATTTTTATATGAGAAACTAACTTGAATTGCAAACTTTCACTTAAAGCACAATAAAATTTAAAAAAAGAAAGAAAATCTCATGGAGCACAGTTCTACTCCGACACACATGGGGTCTCTATGAGTCAGAGTCAACTCAATGACAGCTGACAACAACAACAAATATTACGGAAGTAGATCGCCAGACCTTTCTTCTGAGACACCCCAGGGTGGATTTGAACCACCAATCTTTCTGTTGGCACCTGTGCCCTTTAACCATTTTTGTACCACTCAGGGACTCCCAGGGTTGCCTAAAGTACATATTCAATGGCATGTCCAGGCCGCTGTTTTTGTAGGCATTAGCCCAACTATTTGTCCCTGTCTTACAAGATTTGAACCAAAAGTGTCTGCCGCCAAAGCCCCTGTGTGTTCCTCTGCCACACAAGCCACCTTCCACTTGAGCCACAGCACTATTCTCCCCCCAGGAGGCTTCAGATAAGGTCCCTCCCAGAGGCGCTTGAACTGGCGAGAGTGTCACCAATGGTGGCATTTGGGGCACAGTGACTAACGGTGTGTTTGTCAAAGAGTGTTCTCAGGGACCTCTGGCCACACGGTGGAAACTCCCACGTACTCAGCGCAGGGGTAAGTCCTCAGCCATGACCCGCTGTAGTGGAAACTTTGTGCAGGGAAACATGGCTGCCACCGTCCCCTGCAGGGCCAGAAAGGGGAGGGAAATGAGAAAAGTGAGCTAATGGCCATTTCCAGAAGATGACTGGATGGCTGGGAAGAGAGGCAAAGGGGGAGGCAGGAGGGGAGCTGGGGGCTACGACGAACTTCTGGGGGGAGGGAATGGTGGCCTGAGCAGAGAGGTGGAGGCAGAGGGGAGAGGCTGCAGGTCTGAGTGGCACTGAGAAGGTGGGGAGTCCTTCAAACCCTCGGACTCTTTGACATCAGGACCAGCCAAGACTGGGCATCAGGCTTTGTGTCCCTTGCTGCCTTCTCCCATCTCCTCCTTCCTCTAAGTCCTTCTTTCCCTTCTTCCTCTTGAGCATCCCACTGGCTCCAGTCCACACCTCCCCCTGGCCTTTCTCCAGCTTGGCGCCTCCCCTGATGGGTGACCTCCCTCCCAATGGCCTCAATCCCCCAGACGGGATCCCCCAGGCCCAGAGAAACCTTTGCTCACCCCGTATCTCTCCCAGCTGACTTTGAGGTTTGGAACATTTGCACCCTCCTCGTCCCAGTCTCGTGCAGTCCTTGACCGTCATCTTTGCCCCCACACCAGCCAGCCAGGAAGCCCACAGACAGGACAGCCCCAAAGACACCAAGCCCATCTTTTCTTCTTCCTTGACCCAGTGCCACTGTCCCAGGCCAGCCCAGTGTCACTCAAGCCCAGACAGTGACAATGGCCTCACCTGCAGCAGCTGCACCTCGAGGGCTCAGATTCCTTTCTCAGAGGCCAGCTCCAACCACCAGTTCCCTGCCCAGAAGCTTTCAGTGGCTCCCACTTCAACCCAAAAGCCTAAATCCCCAGCTATCTAGGCTTCTCTGTGATTGGGATCCCTTCGCTCTCACAGCAATAGGTACATACACACACACACACCACATGTCGACCTGTCTATATAAGCCGTCTCCTCCCGGCAGCTAGGAAACTGTGATTTGTTTCCCAAATGGCCTTCCTGAGCCTGTCTTGCCCCTGCCGCCACCTACAGAATCCTGCTGTTCTTGGAGGACCATCTCAAATGCCTCCTTCTCCTTCCATGAAGCCCTCTCTGATTCCCCCAACGAAGGGAGAGGGATCCCTCCTCTGAGCCTCTTGTCCCTTCCTTTAGGATGACAGCAGCAGGGAACTGGCCAGGCAGTGTGTTCCCTCCACAGACTGCTGAGCACAGGGCCTGGCACACAGTAGCACTTGACAACTACAGTGGAATGAGTGAATGAATGAATGTGTTCAGAGGCCTCCAGTATGGCAAAGAAAGCAGGCTATTTGGGACCCAGTGTCCTGGCCCAGATAGCCCTTGGCTCCATCTCCCAAGGTGGATGTCCCAGGAGCGAGATTCGGGGACCCCCACATTGTCAGAGACGAGGGAGCTCTCTGAGCAAGCCCAGCCCCTTGGGGAAATCGAGGCCCAGAAATGGGGAAGGCTTATCTATGATCACACAGGGAGTCAGCGGAGAGCTAAGACCAGACACTACCTCCGCTCTACCCTGCTCTACCTTAGCCGCACCAGAAGCTTCCTGTTGAGGTTGCCATATAGCCAGGCTCTGGTTGAGACTCTTGTAATGCATCAACTCCTTTACTGAGGATGCTCTTCTTACCTCTGTTTTCAGATGGGGAAACTGAGGCACAGAGAGGGTAAGCAAATTGCCCACAGCCACACAGCTGTTAAGAGGCAGAATGTAAGTGAGCAGCAGATTGGCCAGAACCAGGCAGGGGCCCTCCACCCCTGAAACTCTGACACACCTTCCCACCCACTACAGTTCACAGAATGAGCAAGCTGGCGGTGATTACCTAATAACACTACTCACGGACGTGCACGGAACACTGACTTGCTGCCAGGCCCTGGGCCAAGAGCACCAAGTATGCTCTCTCATTTGATCTTCCCGGCAGCTCAGGGGTGAGGGTTTTTATCATTCCACTACACGCATGAGGATACTAAGCTCCAAGAGCTTAGTTAACTTGCCCAAGGTCATGTACTTAATAAGAAGCAGAGCTGGGATTGTAACCCAGGTTTCTATCCTAAAACTGTTCTCTCCTTTGTTTCACTTTGCCCAGACCTGCCCCAGGCACTGGTCACAGGGGTTAGGCTGACAGCCTCCCCACCCTGAGAAACAGGGCCTAGCAGGGACAAAGATTGGCTGGCACTATGTCTGTCCTGGGCCAGGGGGTATCCATGGACTCACCTTGCCCGGCCCACAATCCCCCAGGAGGGTGAGCTCCCAGGGTGGGGGCTGATGGATCCCCAGACAGTGTAGGGCACAGGTTGGGACCCAGTGAGGGGCTCCCAGCAAGACCCTCCTATGCCCCTTACCCGTGCGTCACAGCCTGGGGCAATAACACTGTTGGTCCTCTATGAGGGTGTCACCCTAGATAGGGTGATCCCAGGCCCCAGCAATCAGGGTGTCCCCCATGTCCAGGTCAGGACCTGGCACAGAGCCCCAGGGTGAGAGGAGGAGAGTGGGGGTAAGGGGGTGCCAGATTGAAGGAAGGTCAAGGCCAAACCACAGGCCCCAGCAAGGAGGAGAGAGAGGCAGAAGAAAACACTGCCTAGTACCCATAGCTGAGAGGGTGCAGGAATGAAAGGCGCGCACAGAGGGGGAACCAGGCGCAGCATGAGAGGAAGAATGGGAAGGCACCCAAGGGAGTCAGGGCTGCGAGGGCTCCTAGCTGCCAGCTAGGGCTGTGCCCTCTTTCCACAGAGGAGCAAGCTGAGGCTCAGAGACGATGAGGAGTCGTTCTATGTTCTGCAGCAGGGAAGAGGCCCAGGCTCAGGCCCTCTCGGCCCCAGCACCCCTCCTGGGCTCTCTCTCTCTCTCACACACACACATACACTTGTGTGTGCCCTGCCCTTCACGACTCCAGCGCCCACTCACTCCCGCTGATTCATCGTGGTAATTGTCATCCCCATCCTACGGATGCTAACACTGAGGCTCAGAGCTGCCCAAATTTGCTCAGAGCCTGGGCTCAAACTCAAGTCATCTGATTTCAAGTTAGATAATGATAATGACGATGAGTGGTGACGGCAGAGCGGCTAACATGAGGCTTTCCCTCTGTGTCACACACCGTTCTTAGCACCATCACCTCACGTAGTCCTCACAGCAGCCCCAGGAGCAGCTACTACTATCACCCCCTTTTCAGATGAGGAGGTGGAGGCACAGAGCAGTAAGCCCCTTGCTCAGTCTAGAGAGCAGGGGAGCTGGGATTCGAACCCAGTCAGGTGTGGTCTGAGGCCCCACCAGTGCTGACATTGTGGGGTTTGTGGGATTCAATGCCCGGTGGGTGGACTGGGGAGAAGGGTAAAGCAGGAGCTCAACAGACCAAGACGTGTGCCCCCTGACCTCTGACCTTGATACACCCCCCACCACACACACACCATTTTCCCTTATCCTCTCTCTCTCTCTTTCTCACACACACACACACACACACACACACACACACACACACAGAGGGTCTGCCTCTGGCTGTTTAACTCTGGGAGTGTCTCCCCAGCTGGGCACAAGATCCTGGCTGAGTGGGAAGGAAGGGGACCCTTGCGTATGGCTGTGCCCCTCAACCACCCCCGCAGGGCTCCAACACAGTTAAGGGTGGGAAGCATCAGGCCCACAGAAGGCCTCACCTCCAGGAGGCCCCAGAGATGGAGTCCTACCCTCATGGCCGGGTGACATGACTGACCTGTCCAGTCACACAACCAAATAAGGGACAAATCCAGACTTGAACCCAGGTGTCCAGCCTCTAGAGCCCAGGGCTCCCGGAGACTTCCCAGCACATCTCACCCCACAGTCAGTTCTCAGAGGGGAGCACTTCACACGGGGTGCCTCCCTCCGTGTGGTCTCCATTCCATAGAAGTCAGCAGGTGGCTCCCATCCCTCCACCCCATATCCTGGCACCCTCTCTGGGTTCCCCTATCTGAGGGTTAGACTGGTTTCTTCCTTCCACCTCCTCCTCCACCCCTTGGAACTGGGGACCACAACACCCACAGCCCTGGCTCATCCCCAGGGTGGGCTGGGAAGGAGGGGTGGCCTGGGACTAAGGACTAGTTTTTTCTGAGTTAGGAGCCTTGAAAGCAGGGCCTGCCCCATCGCCAGGTGGATCCCAATATAAGGTTGGGGTGAGGGCTGGGGGATTGAAGTTCAGGCAAAAACTACTGGGGGAACTGAGTCAGAGCTGAAAGTCTTCCCCTGACCTTCATTCCTTCCCTGCATCCCGGCTGGTCCGCAGGTGCCAGGAGGGTGCCCCATGGGCAGGGCGGGGGCAGGGTGGGGATGAGGCAGGACATCACCTGACTGAGACATGAGGCTGTGGCACAGTCTCTCTGGTCCTCCTTGTTGCTGGGGCCGTGGCCATCTCCCTGTGGTCCCGCTCCGGCTCCACGGCCCAAGTAGCAGATGGGTGATGGAGCTGCAAAGACTAAACCCCAAGGCCAGCCCATTTCCTGTGCAGAGGATGAGGGGGCCAGGGCCTGGGGATGGGAGGGGCAGATCGGGCTGGTGAGAAAGTTTGAAACTCCCGCAGGTACCTCGGGACAAGATAAAGATCTCCTTCCTCCGTTTGTGGGGGTTCCCGAGATAGAACTGGGGCTGTGGCTGTTGTGGCGGCATGTGGCTCGTGCACACTTACTCACACAGTCACACACACACACTCTCTATGGAGCCCCTGCTGCACACAGCAGTCCCAGGGAACAAGATTCCTTCTCCTCCTTCCTGCACCACCCCCGTCCCATCTCACACAGGCCACCCCAAACCTGTGACACCTTCATCTTGTCACACACCCACTAACACCCAGGCCTCACACACACATGTCCCTCTAGGTGCCTCCAGCCCTCCTCACCCTCATCCCAGCCAGAGTCACATTCATCTCTCAGAAACCCCCCTTTTCACCCAGCCTCCCAAAAAGCCCCTCACTAAATTTAGCATTCAGAGGCGACTATTTATCAGAGCTTGAGAACAATTTGATGACCGTTTATTGAACATTCTAGAACCTTCCTCTTCCTCTGAAGTCATGGTTCCTAATCCTTTTTTCTTTTCTTTTTTTTTTTTAGGAGAGGTTGGATCAGGACTTTTTTTTTCAATATTTTATTTTTGTCATTGTTGAAAATATACACAGCAAAACATACACCAATTCAAAAGTTTCTCCATGTACCATTCAGTGACATTGATGATTCTCCAAGTTATACAACCATTCTTACCCTCCTTTTCCAAATTGTTCCTCCCTCATTAATATAGACTCACTGCCCCCAAAACTCCCTATCTAATGTTTCAAGTTGCTGTTGTTAATTTGATCACATATAGATAATTCTTTAAAAGAGCACAATGCCCAAGAAAGATATCCTTTCCTAATTAAGCTAAACTATTGCTTGGTTTAAAGAAGACTTCAGGGGGTATTTTTGGTTTAAAGGTTAAATATTATCTCAGGGCAGTAGTGTCTGGGGTTCATCCAGCCTCCATGACTTCAGAAAGTCTAGATTCCATGAGAATTTAAAAATTTTGTTCTGCATTTCCCCCCCTTTTTGGTTCACAACTTTTTGAAAATGATTGAAAGTCAGGACCCCTCTTTAGAAGAATTCTCATCTATTTATGTTCAGCGTCACAGGCCATGAACCCTGTGACATTCCAGCCTCAGAGCCCAGGAGAACTAGCTTTGGCTTTCTCTCTTTCTCCTGATTTTAATTGCCCTGCTTCAGAGGGGTCTTTACTGTAAGCTGCTGCCCCTCTCTGAGAAAGAATGAGGGAGAGCAGGAAGGGAAGCTGGAAAGACAGCTCTGCAGAGCTTCCCCTCTACACAGATGTGGGAAAGCAGAATTGAAGACCCTAAAAAGAGACTCAAGCCCAACTTCCTTCTGCAAACGCTGGGGCTAACCTGGAGAAGGAGAAGCATGAGGACAGCGAGACCTGAATTTAAAGTCACTCAATAGCTGGGAGACCTTAGCCACGACCTTGGCCTCTCTGTGGTTCAGCTTCTACACCTGTAAAATAAAGGAACAACAGCTGCTGCCTGGATATGTCAAGGAGATAAGTTATTAGTGTGTGTAAAGGACCTAATGTAGTGACCACACATAGTAGGCTCGCAATAAAGGCCAGCTCCTTTCCCACTTTCCCTCTCCCCTAGAGTAAGTCTTTCTGGCTGTGGATGAGGTAAGAAACACAATGACAGCAATGATGGTAATATAAGCAAAGTTTATTCAGCATAGAGTATCTCTGGAGGCTGCATGAGAAAGCAGGAACACTGGTTTTCCCAGGGAGGGAAGCCAGATGAGGATTGGGTAGGAAGGATGTTTTTCACTGTAGAGTCTTTTGAACCATGTGAATATATTTCCTGCCCCCAAAACAAATGAAAAACTGTTTAAAACACTTTGTACTGGGTTGAATAGTGTCTCCCCAAAACTCACATCACCACTGCCACCTGGAACCTTAGAATGTGAACTTAAGTGGAAACAGGGTCTTTGTAGATGTAATCACATTATGCTGAGGTCATGCTGGATTAGGGTGTTCTTGTAAGAGGGACATTCAGACATACAGGGAGGAGAAGGTCTTGTGAAGATGGAGGCAGAGATTATAGTGATGCATCTACAAGCTAAGGAAAGCCAAGCATTGCACCGGGAACTAGGAGAGAGGCAGGGAATGGATTCTCCCTCAGAGCCTCCTGAAGGAACCATCTCTGCAGACACCTTGATTTTGGACTTCTAGCTTCCAGAACTGTGAGAATAAATTTCTATTGTTTTAAGCTACCTGGTTTGTGGTACTTTGTTATGGCAGCCTTAGGAAACTAATAGACACACATAAAGAAATAATGTTGTTAGGAGCCATCGGGTGGGTTCCAACTCACAGTGACCCTATGTACAACAGAACAAAACACCACCCGATCCTGCGCCATCCTCACAATCATTGTTATGCTTGAGCTCATTGTTGCAGCCATTGTGTCAATCCATCTTGTTAGGGGTCTTCCTCTTTTTCGCTGATCCTCTACTTTACCAAGCATGATGTCCTTCTCAGGGAGTGATCCCTCCTGATAAAATGTCCAAAGTACGTGGAGGAAGTCTTGCCATCCTTGCTTCTAAGGAGCATTCTGGCTGTACTTCTTCCAAGACTGATTTGTTCATTCTTCTGGCAGTCCATGGTATATTCGATATTCTTCACCAACAACACAATTCAAAGATATCAATTCTTCTTCAATCTTCCTTATTCATTGTCCAGTTTTCGCATGCATATGAGGCAATTAGAAATATCATGGCTTGGGACAGGCGTGCCTTAGTCCTCAAAGTGACATCTTTGCTTTTAAACACTTTAAAGAGGACTTTTGCAGCAGATTTGCCCAGTGCCATACGAAGTTTGATTTCTTGACTGCTGCTTCTATGGACGTTGATTATGGAACCAAGTAAAATGAAATCCTTGACAACATCAATATTTTCTCTGTTTATCAAAATGTTGTTTATTGGTCTAGTTGTGAGGATTTTTGTTTTCTTTATGTTGAGGTGTAAGCCACAGTGAAGACTGTAGTCTTTGCTCTTCATTAGAAAGTGCTTCAAGTCCTCTTCACTTTCAGCACAAGGCTGTGTCATCTGCATATTGCAGATTGTTAATGAGACTTCCTACTGATGCTGCTTCATATAGTTTCTTTAAAGCCTGAAATTATGGGCTTAGCATGCTATAACAGCCGCGGGTCAGCATTATTAGCCAGAGGGATGGCCTTCAGCCTACCCCTCCTGTACGTCCTGCCCAAGCTTTCTCTTCCTTCCTCCATCCCTCTTTCCTTTATTCAGCAAACACTTACTGAGCATCCAAGATGTCCTGAAAGCTAGGCAAGGGCAACAAGTCTGAGATATAGTTCAGGACCTGCACTTACAGTGCACACAGGCCAGCCGTAGGGTGAGGAGAGGTTGCTGGCAGCTCTATGAGGCCTTAGTGCCGGGGTCGTGCAGTGTTAAGTACAGCCTCCATCAGCTGAGCCTGCTTGAACAAGGGGAAAGAAAGAGGGAAAGAGAGCAGCCCCACACACAGAGTCCTCCACTCCAGGCCTGGGAGTTCCTGCTTTTGCCAAGGGACCAAGACCAGGACACCTCAGGTAGCAGGGCAGGGGGTAGAGCTATGCTGAGCAGGGAGAACTTAAACAAGTGCACGGTCTTTGCATTCTCCGCATATAATCCCCCCTTCTTTCAGTTTGTGGTACTGTGGTGGCTCACATGTTGCTATGATGCTGGAAGCTATGCCACTGGCATTTCAAATACCAGCAGGATCACCCATGGTGGAAAGATTTCAGTGGAGCTTCAAGACTAAGAGAGACTAGGAAGAAGGACTTGGCAATCTACTTCTAAAAAAAAATTGACCAGTGAAAACCTTACGAATAGCAGAGGAACTTTGTTGGCTATAGTGCCGGAAGATGGGCCTTTCAAGTTGGAAGGCACTCAAAATACACTGGGGAAGAGCTGCCTTCTCAAAGTAGAGTCGACCTTAATGACGTGGATGAAGAAGTCAAGCTTTTGGCACCTTCATTTGCTGATGTGGCAACAACTCAAAATGAGAAGAAACAGCTGCAAACATCCATTAATAATTAGAATGTGCTACGTATGAAGTATGAATCCAGGAAAATTGGAATTTGTCAAAAATGAAATGGACCGCATAAATATCAATATCCTAGGCATTAGTGAGCTGAAATGGACCTGTATTGGTCATTTTGAATCAGATAATCATATGATCTACTATGCTGGGAATAACAAATTGAAGAGGAATGGTGTTGCACTCATCATCAAAAAGAACATTTCAAGATCTCTCCTGAAGCACAACGGTGTCAGTGATAGGATAGTATCCATACGCCTACAAGGAAGACCAGTTAATACGACTATTATTCAAATTTATGCACCAACCACTAATGCCAAAGATGAAGAAATTGAAGATTTTTACCAACTTCTGCAGTCTGAAATTTATCAAACCTGCCATAGAGAAGCATTGATATACTGGTGATTGGAACGTGAACGTTGGAAATGAAGAAGGATCAGTAGTTGGAAAAAATGGCCTTGGGGATAGAAACGATGTTGGAGATCGCAAGATAGAATTTTGCAAGACCAATGACTTCTTCATTGCAAATACCTTTTTTCAAAAACATAAACGGCAACTATACACATGGACCTCAAAGGATGGAATACACAGGAATCAAATTGACTACATCTCGGAAAGAGACAGTGGAGAAGTTCAATATTATCAGTCAGAACAAGGCCTGGAGAAGACTGCAGAACAGACCATCAATTGCTCATATGTAAATTCAAGTTGAAGCTGAAGAAAATTAAAACAAGTCCACAAGAGCCAAAGTACCACCTTGAATACATCCCACCTAAATTTATAGACCACTTCAAGAATAGATTTGATGTATTGAACACTAACGATTGAAGATCAGACAAGTTGTGTAATCACATCAAGGACATCACACATGAAGAAAGCAAAAGGTCATTAAAAAGACAGAAAAGAAAGAAAAGACCAAAATGGATGTCAGAAGACACTCTTGAATGTAGAGTAGCTAAAGCAAATGGAAGAAATGATGAAGTAAAAGAGCTGAACAGAGGGCAGCTTGAGAAGACAAAATAAAGTATTATAATGAAATGTGCAAAGACCAGGAGTTAGACAATTAAAAGGGAAGAACACGCCTGGCATTTCTCAAGCTGAGAGAACTGAAGAAAAAATTTAAGCCTTGAGTTGCAACATGGAAGGATTCTATCAGCAAAATATTGAACAATGCAGGAAGCATCAAAAGAAGATGGAAGGAATACACAGAATCACTGTACCAAACAGAATTGGTCGACGTTCAACCATTTCAGGAGGTAGCATATGACCAAGAACCGATGATATTGAAGGAAGAAGTCCAAGCTGCACTGAAGCCATTGGCAAAATAAAAGCTCCAGAAACTGTTGAAATACCAATTGAGATGTTTCAACAAACGGACGCAAGACTGGAAGCGCTCACTTGCCTATGCCAAGAAATTTGGAATACAGCTACCTGGCCAACCGTCTGGAAGAGATCCATATGTATACCTATTCCAAAGAAAAGTGATCCAACTGAATGTTGAAATTGTTGAACAATATCATTAATATCACACACAACTGAAATTTTGCTGAAGATAATTGAAAAACGATTGCAGCAGTACATCAACAGGGAACTGCCAGAAATTCAAGCCAGATTCAGAAGAGGACATGGAACAAGGGATATCATTGCTGATGTCAGATGAATCTTGGCTGAAAGCAGAGAAAATCAGAAAGATGTTTACCTGTGTTTTATTGACTATGCAAAGGCAATTGACTGTGTAGATCCTAACAAATTATGCATAACATTGTGAAGAATGGGAATTCCAGAACAATTTAATTGTACTTACGAGTAACCTGTACATAGAACAAGAGGCAGTCATTCAAACAGAACAAGGGGATACTGCATGGTTTAAAATCAGTGTTTTAGTTATCTAGTGCTGCTATAGCATAATACTACAAGTTGATGAATTTAACAAAGAAAAATTTATTCTTTCCGTCTAGGAGGCTAGAAGTCTGAATTCAGGGTGCCAGCCAGCTCTCGGGGAAGGCTTTCTCTCTGTGTCAGTTCTGGGGGAAGGTTTTTGTCATCAATCTTCCCCTGGCCTAGGAGCATCTCAGCACAGGGACCCTGGGTCCAAAAGAAGCCCTCTGCTCTTAGCTCTGCTTTCCTGGTGGTAGGAGGTCCCTCTGTCTCTCTGCTCGCTTCTCTCTTTTGCATCTCAAAAGAGATTGACTCAAGATAAAACTTAATCTTGTAGATGGAGTCCTGCCTCATTAACATAACTGCCTCTACTTCTGCCTCATTAACATCGTAAAGGTAGGATTTACAACACACAGGAAAATCACAGTCCCTGAAGAAGGACTTCATATTTGGTAAAGTAGAGGTTGAGCAAAAAAGAGGAAGACCCTTAACGAGGTGGATTGACACCTTGGCTGCACCAATGGGCTCAAGCAAAATGGTGGACAATCACACAATAGTGGAAATCATGGCCTAGCCAAGCCGACACACATTTTGGGGGGGACTCAGTTCAATCCATAACAATCAGCAAAGGTTCGCCTCAGGGCTGTATCCTTTCACCATACTTACTCAATATGTATGCTGAGCAAATAATCCGAGAAACTGGACTATATGAAGAACACAGCATTAGGATTGGAAGACTCATTAACAAACTGTGATATGCAGATGACACAGCCTTGCTTGCTGAAAGCAAAGAGGACTTGAAGCGCTTAGTGATGAAGAGCAAAGAGTACAGCCTTCGGTATGGATTACACCTCAACATAAAGAAAACAGAAGTCCTCACAACTAGACCAATAGGTAACATCATGATAAACGGAGAAAATATTGATGTTGTCAAGGATTTGATTTTACTTGGATCCACAAATCAACACCCACGGAAACAGCAGTCAAAAAAATCAAATGACGTATTGCATTGCACAAGCCTGCTGCCAAAAACCTCTTTAAAGTGTTCAAAAGCAAAGATGTCACTTTAAGGACTAAGGTGCACCTGATCCAAGCCATGATGTTTTCAATTGCCTCATATGCATGGGAAAACTGGACAATGAATAAGAAAAAAGAAGAATTGATGCCTTTGAATTGTGGTGATGGCAAAGAATATTGACTATACCATGGACTGCCAGAAGAACAAACAAATCTGTCTCAGAGAAAGTACAGCCAGAATGCTCCCTAGAAACAAGGATGGTGAGACTTCTCTCGTAATTTGGACACGTTATCAGGAAGGACCAGTCCCTGGAGAAGGACATCATCATGTTTGGTAAGGTAGAGGGTCAGCAAAAAAGAGGAAGACCCTTAACGAGGTGGACTGACACAGTGGCTGCAACAATGGGCTCAAGCATAGCAACCACTGTGAGGATGGTGCAGGCCCAGGCAGTGTTTGGTTCTGTTGTACGATGGGTCCCTATGAGTCCGAACTGACTCAATGGTGCCTGACAACAACAACAACAACGAAGAGGTGGTGAAGCCCCTGAAGGACAGACCTTAATCCTCCTCTTTCCCCAGATAATCCACACTGACTATAACATGAGCAAGAAATACCTTTTCATTGTTTGGTGCCTCTGAGATTTGGAGGTTTTTGTTTCAGCAGTTAGTGAGCACGACCCTGACTAATAAAGAAGGTCTACCAGATGGCTGAGCTGAAGAAGGTGGGAAGGGTGTGCCAGGCAAAGGGAACTGCACAGGCAGAGGCCCAGAGGCTTAGGGGTGAGCAGGTATATGCAGAGAAGTGCCTCATCCAGCCCCTCCCCTGGTCCAAACTGCCATCCTCTCCCACCTGGCCCAGTCTACGGTGGCCTCCAACTGGTCTCCCAGCCTTCAGGACCTTCATTTGCTGATGTGGCATGACTCAAAATGAGAAGCAACAGCTAAGGAAATACAGCCAGAATGCTTGTCAGAAGGGAGGATAGTGAGACTTTAGCCCACTTGTTTTGGATACGTCATCGGGAAAGACCAGTCACTAGGTCTGGTAAAGTAGAGGGACGGCAAAAATGGGGGAAACTCTCCATGAGATGGATTGACACTATAGCTGCAGCAACAAACTTAAACATACCAAGGATCATGAAGACTGCGCAGGACCCAGTAACCTTTCATTCTATTACGTAGAAGGTCGCCATGGGTCAGAGCCAACTCGATGGCAACAACAGCAACTGGTCTTCCTATCTTGACTCTAATTCTATTCTCCACTCAGGAGCCAGGACAATCTTTTCAAAGCCCAAATCATGTCATTTCACCACCACCCCATTTTAAAGCCTTCTAAGTAGCTTCCCGGTGCATTTATAACAAAATACAAACTCTTAATCTTGGCCTAAAAGTCCTCCACAAGCCGTCCCTGCCTTCATGTTTGAAATTTCTTCCTGCACTATCTCCCTCCGGCTCGTGTGTTCTTGCTGTTCATCAAAACACTCCAAGCTCTTCCTGTCTTGGGGCTGGCTTTGCGCATGTTAATCCTTATGCCTAGACTGCATTCTCCTGCTCTCTAAAGAGCTAGTTCCTTCCTTCCCATTTTAAAGGCAAGGACACTATCTTAGTTATCTAGTGGATGGCTTTAACAAAGAGGAATTTATTCTCTAACAGTCTAGGAGGCTAGAAGTCCGAATTTAGGGTGCCAGCTCCAGGGGAAGGCTATCTCTCTCTCAGCTCTGGGGGAAGGTCCTTGTCATCAATCTTCCCTTAGTCTAGGAGCTTCTCAGCACAGGGATCCTGGGTCTAAAAGACGCACTCCCCTTCTGGTTCTTCATTCTTGGTGGTAGGAAGTCCCTCTCCTCTCTGCTCAATTCTCTCTTGTCTAATCCTGCCTCATTAACATCATAGAGGTTAGGATTTACAACACATAAAATAATCACATCAGATCACAAAATGGTGGACAACCACACAATACTGGGAATCATAGCCTAGCCAAGTTGATACACATTTCTGAGGGACACAATTCAATCCATAACAGACACTGAGGATCAAGGGCTATCCAACCAGAATGTGGCAGAGGCAAGATTAGAACCTGGGTCTGTCTGACAGAGGAGATAAGACTCTTCTCTGTGACAACCTGAGAAGGAATCTGCCCAGACCTTTGTTTGAGGTGTGCTGAAGGTTAGACACAACCTCCCCCTTCCCTCCCAGCACCCAAACCACCAAGCACATCAAACCTTTCCTTGTCCTTCATAATTGCTTCTCCTATGCCCTCAAAACCCGCCCACTCCAGCCCTCTCCACTGCATCCTAATGGCATCTCATTGTGAACTTACTCCCCTGCATCATCTTCTTTCATGGACTCAGCCCAGCAGCTCGACCACAGCTGAACCAAGCCCCTGTCCAGGGACCCCACTTCCCTAGGAGCTGAGGGGAAAGTGAATATTGGGGTCTCCTGGCTCCGATATGACTTCCTGACATGACTTTTCCCCTTGCCCATCACAGGACTGCCTATTTTGGGGTTCAAGCCAAGCTGCTGGACTCCCTGTGCCCTCCGCTGCCTTGGCATCTGTCAAACGCCCTCTTCCTCCCTCCTGTTCACTGATGTTTTGGCTTCCAGCTCCTAGCCTTCCTCTCCACTCCAACTCCTGGAAGATTTCAGGGTCCATGTTCCTGACTCCAGATCCCAGACCACCTTTCCCCAGTGACCCTCTGTCCCACTCACATCAGCTGCCCATGCCCGGCCCCAAACGTGGGCCTTGTCACCACTCTGACTTGTGCCAATCCAGACCCGTCAAACTGCCACCCCCCTTTCACTCTCCAGCAAGGTACCAGTTAGGGTTAAGTTCAGTTGCCCATGTTAAAGAGAACAGAAGATGACAGTGACCTTAAAAAAGAGGGATGCTTATTTCCTCCTCATGTAAAAGAAGTCCAGAGGCAGGCAACCCAGCGCTGGTAGGTGGCTTTATGATGTTGTCAGGATCCTGAGATAAATCTGTCTTGCATCCTCAATAGCTTTCTACCGCCTTATAGACCAAGAGTGCGGCTCCAGCTCCATCTACCACATCTGCGTTCCTACAGCTGAAAGGTGGAGGAAGGAGCAAAGAAGAGCATGCCTCTGCTTGTAAGGACTGTTCTCCAAAGTTGCCTTTGACGGTGCTAACTTATATCCCTTTGGCTATAACTGAGTCACATAACAAACCTGGCTGCAAAGGAGGCTGGGAACTGTGCTCAGCTATAAATGGAGGGTGCAGAGGCAGGAGAGAACAGGTTAGGGGGAATGTGGTGAAATGAGTTCCTTTACTTGGCCTTTTGCCTTGGTTCTTTGGAAAAATAGCCTGAGAAATTTTTCCCCTAATCCCTGAGGAGTTACTTCGCCCTAGTTTTCTACCCTAGAGGGTTTGTTACTTTTGTCCAGGTTGACATTTCCTGGGTAAACTGTAAACAACTTGATGGTTTAATACTTTTTGTCTGGCCCTAGGCTGCAGCCTGCCCTGTGATTGGTCTATTTTACACATCTTGCAGGGATTGGTCAATATACTATAAACTATGCAAATGAAGTGCCTATAGACTATGCAAATGAAGTGACTATGGTCCACCAAGGGGATTGGTCAGTTCATGGCCCTGCTGGGAGTGCCATGCCTTGAAATTGACAAGGAGTTTACTTATATATGCAGTCAACACCACAAAAGTTTCAGAAAGAAAGAAGGAGGGGAAAAGGCAAGAGAGGCAAGAAGAGAGAAGCAGAGAGGAGGTGAGGAAACTTCTAAAAGAGCTATAACATAGGTCAAAGTCTGTAACACTGAAGGTAGCAAGAGACCTAGAGGGGGCCCTGTGGCAGAGTCAGTGGTGACGGCAGAAACCTGCTGTTAGGAACACAGCTAAGAGAGTTGAACAAAGCTCGTATGCTGGCTATGAGCTAGGTCAGGTAGCAATGGAGAGGTCGAAGGCAAAGTGTCCTGCACGGCTGAGAGGAGGTGTGCATGGCCAAGAGGAGCCTGTCCTCAGGGGGCTGAAAGAAGGCCTGCACAGCTGACTTGGGGCTTTCATGGCAGAGAGAAGGGCCTGCTCCTTGCGGAGATGAGAGAGCTGTCCTGCACTAAAGAAGGGAGGGATGTGCTCTCCACTTCGGGAGAGCCTTCCAGACTTTGCCTACATGCTTCCTGTCCTGATCCTGATCCTGAGTTGTAGCCTGTTGATCCTCATCCCAAACTGTGCCGTTACTTCTGATCTTGAGCTGTACCCTGTTACTTCCTTAATAAAACAGTTAACTGTAGATATTGTTTATGAGTTCTATGTGGCCATTGCAATCAATTATTGGGCCAGCAGAGAAGTAAAAGAGTGTTGTGGGGAGGACAGCTGGTATCAGAATTGGTAAAAAGGTTGGAAAGTGGAGGTATGTCCGTCCTCCACCTCATAAGGATCAGCTTTGTGCTGGTGGTTATTCTCTCCCCCTCTTGC
Source organism: Trichechus manatus latirostris (assembly GCF_000243295.1). Taxonomy (NCBI): domain Eukaryota; kingdom Metazoa; phylum Chordata; class Mammalia; order Sirenia; family Trichechidae; genus Trichechus; species Trichechus manatus. The sequence goes on from NW_004443963.1 coordinate 15,509,594, forward strand.
ATCACCTGGATGCACAGTTGATTATCCGACACTCTCCCACCCTCAAGTCTCTGCGCCCCACCACTGCCAGGTGTTATGACCTGCCTTCTCGAAAGTTAGCAGGTAGCTGAGTCCTCAGCTGGAGGAAATCCCACAATGATACTGAGCCCTACTGTTGACCAGGGACAAGTCAGAGGCGCTGGCCAGGAGGTCGATGCTAGGCATGATCTAATGTCCACCCCTTAGTCCAATCCTCCCAGAATGTTGGCTGTCCTCCACATGAAAACGAGTGCACATGGGGGCAGAGGCCCTCAAGGGAACCGAGCAGGACAAGAAGGAAAAAGAGTATCCTGGTGGCTGGCTGCTGAGATGCCTCTCCTCTGAGCTAGCCACTCCGACAACGTCCACCTTCACTGGGGCACTACACCCCCATTCCCCAAGCTAGAATGTGGCCATCTCCTTGGTACCTTTCTCTCCTCACCTCCCACTTCCCAGCCATCACCCTCATCATCTTTCCTTCGCCACGGAGTCACCTTCTTGCTGGCCCCCAGGCTCCAAACCCAAACACCCATGCTCCTCTATGTTCCTCCTTGAGCTGCCCTCTCATCCACCGCTCCGCATCACCACCCTGGACAGCGCAGGTCTCATGAAACCATGCCATCTCCTGTATGAAGGCATCCCTGTGCTGAGTCTCCTGCCAGGGCTGTTCTAGGGCAGGGTTGTCCTGGTTTGTCCAGGACTGAGAGTGTCCTGGGAGACGGAACTTTCAGTGCTAAAATCAGGACCGGTTGGTCACCCTATTCCCACCTCCACTCACCACCCAGCTAACTCAGCTCCCAATTTTGTTTGTTTGTTTGAATATACACTTTTATTTCTTTTGTGTAAATATCTCTGAGTGGCACTGTTGAATCTTATTTAAGTATATGTTCAACTTTATATAAAAGGTCATCAATTTGTTTTTCAAAGTGGTTATACTACATATGTTTTTGCCTTGCAAAAAGCACTTTTATTTCATTTTTTAAGATAAAATTTTATTGCGTTTTAGGTGAAAGTTTAGACAGCAAATTGAGTCGCAATCAACTTGATGGCAATGGGTTCGGTCTATGGGTGTAACAATTGTTATACAAACTGTTTCATGTCATTGGTTACACTTTTTACAATGTATCAGCATTCTCATTACTTCCATTCTGTTTGTTGTGTTTTCATTCATCTAGCGTTCTTTCCCCTCCTTGCCTACTCATCTTTGCTTTTGGATAAATGTTGACTGTTTGGTCTCATATAGTTAATTGCTTAAGAAAACACATTACTCACTGGTGATATTGTTTATCTTATAAATCAATCTATTATCTGGCTAAAAGGTGACCTGCAGAAATAGCTTTAATTCCAAGGTGAAAGGATATTTTACGGTGATAGTCTTAGAGGTTCCTCTAGTCTCTATCAGTCCAGTACATCTAGCCTTTTTTAGAAATTTAAGTTTTGTACTACTTTTTTCTCCCATTCTATCCGGGACCTTCTATTGTGTCCCTGTTCAGAACAGTCGGTAGTGGTAGCCAGGCACCATCTAGTTCTTCTGGTCTCAGGTTACAAGAGGTTGTGGTTCATGTGGGTTATTAGTCCCGTGGACTAGTTTCTTCTTTGAGCCTTTGATTTCCTTCATTCTCTTTTGCTCCATACGAGTAGAGACCAATAGCTGTATCTTAGATGGCCACTCGCATGCTTTGAAGACCCCAGATGCTACTCACCAGACTAGAACGTAGAACATTATCTTTGTGAACTATATTATGCCAATTGACTAAGTTGTCCCCCAAGACTCAGCTCCCAATGTAAAGCCAGTCCTTCCCTGACCTCCCACCCCAGCCAGGTCAGATTCTACTCGCACACCAGTCACTGGACTTGCCATCCCATGCCATACTGTTTATGTGTCTGCACTAGCAGTGCCCTGAGAACATGAATTGCGTGTGATTCATCTAGACGGCCCCAGCCAAACCAAAACCATTGCCGTCAAGTCCATTTCGATTCATGGCAAAACTCCATGTGTTACATAGAAGAACAGCTCCATAGGTTTTCTTGGCTGTAATCTTATGGGAGCAGATCACCAGGCCTTTTTTCTGCAGTGCCACTGAGAGGATTTAAACTGCCAACTTTTGGTTAGTAGCTGAGAGCAAACCATTTGCTCCATCCAGGGACCTTCTAGACCACTACAGAGCCTAGAAAACTACCTGACATATTGCAGGTGTCAATACGCTGGGAAGGAAGGAAAAGGAGAATCAAAGATTGCAAAGCCTCTAATGCTGTAAAGTTTGCAGAGAAGATAAACTAAAAGTGACAGTGGGTTACTGAAAGTCTTTGCCTTTAATTTTCACTAAAACCAAGTAATCCCACCAAAATCAATCTTTTTGTAAATTATTCAATAAATATTTATTTGAAAAAAAAAATAACACGGGGAACAATATATTTGGATTTTCAAAAGGTTTGCCGCCAAAAGCAGCTTTAGAGGGTGGTCCACCTTGCTGGTGTGTGCTTAAGTGGTACTACCTCCATGGAAGGGAATTTGTCAGCATCTATGAACATGTCTGGCATGTGACTCAGCAATTCCACATCTAACATTCATCCACCAAGATGTGTGCCTGTGGAGGAAATGTAATATACCCAGTCGCAAGGCTGGAGGCAGCCTAAACGTGCACCCACAGAGGACTGGGGAGAAGTAACATAGGTAGTTGTCTTAGGCTGGGTTCTCTAGAGAAGAAAAACCAGTAAAGCATATAAATATATATAGAGAGAAATTTATATCAAGGAAATGGCTCACACAATTGTAGAGGCTGGAACATCCCAAGTCTGTGGATCAGGATAGCGGCTTCTCCTGATTCATGTAGCCTCAGGGGCTGGCGAACCCAACATCCACAGGTCAGAGAGCAGGGCTCTTGCTCACAGGCAGCGAAGACCAACAAATTCCAAGATCAGCAGGCAATGCTTCAGGTAAGCTGCTAGCTCAAGCCCCAAGAACCAGGGGTCAGATGAATAGGAGCCAGCTGCAGGATTCAAAGCAAGCAAAAGCTCACAAGCCTTGCCAGAAAGCCCACTTACATTTGATACAGGCCACACGCCCAAGGAAACTCCCTTTCAACTAATTGGCTACTCACAGCAGATCCCATCTTGGAGGTGATAATATATCAAATCTCATCATGGAAGTGGTCACATCATACAACTGCCAAACTACACCATAATTGCCAAACCACTGAGAATCATGGCACAGCCAAGTTGACATATAACCTTAAACATCACAGTAGTCATGACAAAAAGGAAGGAGGAAGCTCTCTATGTCCTGACATGAAACAGTCCCCAAGATGGATGGCTTAGTTCAGAACAACGTATGTAGTTGTTATGGGTTGAACTGTGTCCCCCAGAAATTTATGTTGAAGTCCTAACCCCCGATACCTGTGAACATGACTTTGTTTGGAAATAGGGTCTTTGAAGACGTTATCAGTTAACACGAGGTTATATCAGAGTAGGGTAAGTCATAATCCCATCTGGCTGGTGTCCTAGAAAAGAGGAGAGGAGACACAGAGGCACCCAGGGGAAGATGGCCATATGAAGATGCAGCTATAAGCCAATAAATGCCTGCGACTCCTAGAAGCTGGAAGAGACAAAGAAGGACCTTCCCCGAGAGCTGACAAAGATAACATGTCCCTGTCAAAGCCCTGAACTCAGACACTTAGCTCCCAAAACTGTCAGACAATAAATATGTGTTCTTCTAAGTGAAAGCTGGAGAATGAATAAGGAAGACCGAAGAAGAAATGATGCCTTTGAATTATAGTGTTGTTGAAGAAGATTGAATATACTATGGACTGCCAGAAGAATGAACAAATCTGCCTTGGAAGTAATACAGCCAAAATGCTTCTTAGAAGCGAGGATGGCAAGACTTCATCTCATGTACTTTGGGCCCGTTATCAGGAGGGACCAGTTCCTGGAAAAGGACGTCATGCTTGATAAAGCAGAGGGTCGGCAAAAAAGAAGAAGACCCTCAACAAGAAGGATTGACACAGTGGCTGCAACAATGGGCTCAAACATAGCAACAATTGTGAGGATGGCCCAGGACCAGGAAGTGTTTCATTCTGTTGTACACAGGGTCACTGTGAGTTGGAACTGACTAGAAGGCACCTAACAACAACAGAAGACACCCAATTTGTGATAGTTTGTTACAAAGGCCCTAGGAAACCAGTAACGTAGTGTACCACCACTTGTGTAGAAGCAAAAGAGGGAAATGTGAGTGTGTATGTGAACATGTGTGTGGACATGTGTGCATGTGTGCGAGAGAGCGTGTGTGTATGTGAATATATGACTGTGTGGACATAAACGTGTGTGTGTGGACATGAGTGTGTATGTGTGTGTGTGTGTGTGTGTATGTGAATGTGTGACTGTGGACATAAGTGTGTATGTGAATTTGTGTGTGGACATAAATGTGAATGGGGGTGTGGGGGGGGGTGAGTATGTCTGTGAACTAGTGTGTATGTGCACTGAGGAGCTCTGGGAGGGATCCCTGGAGGCTGGTAACAGCATTTGCCTCCCAGGAGGGGAGCTAGGAGACCTGGGAAGCAGAAGAGAGAGAGGAACTTTCCTGAATAACCTTTTGCACCAATCAAACTTTGTTTTATGGGAACATAACCCCTATTTAAGAACATAAATAAAATGAAAACCAAAATCAAAAGTGTGGGACCTTTTGTGGGTTATGGTGTTCCCCCCAGGGCATCCCAAACGCTGACCCCCTACCACCCCTGATCATTTCTAGCCTCATCCAGGGAACTTCAAATGTCCTGGGGCCACCAGGCCTGTAGAGCTATCTGGTAGCCCTTCTTGCTGTGCAGATGGGGCCCAGGGAGGGGAAGCTTCTTGTTCACGGTCACACCACTGATCAGCTGCAAGGCCAAGTCCTAACCCTGGTCCCCTGACTGTTAGGCCAGAGTCCTGTTATGGGGGGACAGTAAGGGAACCTCTAAGACCCCCCAGCAGCACCTGCAAGTGTTTACCTTCTTTCCCGTGGGAACCAGTTAAACTGAAAAGATTCTTTTCACTTTTTCTTACTCTTAAGCTGATTTCACCAAGATCTGCAATCTTTTTCTCGGAAGACAATCAAGGTGTTATTATAATGTAAGAAAATGTGTGATGTTTGCAAACTGTCTGTGAGAAGTTCCTCTCTATCTTGCTTGCTTGTTTTTCTTAGCGTTTTTATTAAAGAATTGGAAAAAATACAAATATCCCTCAAAGCAGGTTGTGGCTGGACTGTCTGTCACATTTTCCCCAAAGTGTCTGCTGTGGGGAAAGCAGTAAGTGGGATCAGAAACCATCTCGCTCCCTGAGGTGATGCCCCAGTCAGGCCTGGCTCAAGGAGCAGGGGGCCTTGGGCCCCTGAGAACAGGTGAGCAGCTGGGTCTGGGACCTTGAACTCCCAGAGCAGAGCAGATGCCCCCTTCAGCCAGGAGCAGGGTGGGGCAGGTCTGTGTACTATCTGGCCTGAGTTGTATAAAGAGAAAAACCGGTAGCTGACAAGTGAACTCGACTCATGGCATCAGAGTAGAGCTGTGTTCTATAAGGTTTTTAATGGCTGATTTTTCTGTAGATCACCAGGCCTTTCTTCTGAGGCGCCTCTGGGTGGACTCAAACCTTCAACCTTTCACACATTAACTGTATAAAGAGAGGGAGACGGTTAAATCCTTCAACCAGCCCCTGCCTCTTGGCGTCCTGGCCTTTCTATTGCATCACCACATCAAGAATTCAAGCAAGGGAGAGGGGTGTGGAGCTGAGAGAAGAGAGACAACCACGTTTGGACAGATTCCTGAAACTTCCTACAACAAGGAGGTCAAGGAGATCATGGGTCTCCTGAACCTGAGGAAGGTAAGCTCTGAAAAGAGCAAAGCTTCTGAAACGGGAAGGCCAGGGACAAGGATTCGTGGATAAGGGACTCTCTGGGCAGTGCTCAGGGAAGCACCGAGGTGTGGGGGCCACCTGCCATTATTCCTCCACCAACACCTTTCACCCAGGTGCTTAGCCAACTTTCAGACAGGATTCTCTTGACATGGTTTCTATTTATACAGGCTTTGAGACACACTCCAAGGGCCTCCCCAACTGCATCACAAAGGCATTTTGGACCAAGTGGCTGTAGGACAATCACAAGCTAACTAAAATATACTCTACTGTCTTGGCCTCCCACCACCAGAACTTTCCACGGCCGCGGCCACAGGAAGCCAGCACACCCTTATCTGATGGACGACAGACCCAGTGTCTGAAGGTTCCAGTCCCTTGTTGGCTGAGGCAGGGACAGTAGCTGCCCGTGAGGAGCAGAAAGAATGGGACTGTGCCTCCCCACAGAGATACTGAGGCCCGCAGCTGAGAATTTGAGTCCTTGCTAGAAGGAATGTCAAAGCCTCAGCAGCTTCTCTGCAGCTAAGGGAGCACCAGTCAGGCAGACAAGATTCAGCAGGGCCCAACGGTTAAGTGCTCAACTGTTAGCCCAAAGGTTGGTGGTTCAAATTCATCCAGCAGAATCTTGGAAGAAAGGCTTGGTGATCTACTTTTGAAAAATCAGCCATTGCAAACCCTACGGAGCACAGTTCTACTCTGACACACATGGGGTTGCTGTGAATGGAGTCGAATCAACAGCAACTGGTTTGTTTCTTTTCTTTGTCTGGGCAGGCCCAGTAGGCCCAGGAGAAGGCTGGGGCTAAAGGAACAAATACTGCTCAGCATAACAGAGAAAGAGGCCCTGGCTGCCATGTGAAGGTGGAGGCCTATTCTGTTTCTCAGATGAGTTTGAGTTGGGCAGGGGTCCCCAGCAAAGACGTCCACAGGGGCCAGGCAGGAAGCAAAGGGAGAGGCAGGTGGGTGGGAAGTGAACTGGCAGATGGGAATGTTGGCTCAATACTGCTAGAAAATTCTGAATTTTCAAGAGACCTTGAAATTTAAATAATGTGAACTCCTCTCATAAAATACATGCCATTAAAACTAACTGTTATGGGTTGATTTGTGTTTCCCCAAAAGATATGTTCAAGTCCTAACCCCCATTACCCATGAACATCACCTTGTTTAGAAATAGGATCTTTGCAGATGTTATCAGTTAACATGAGGTCATACTGGAGTAGGGTGGGATCTAATCTAAGCTGACTAGTGTCCTTATAACATGAGAAGGAGAGACACAGAGACAGAGAGACACACAGAGAAGACAGCCATGGCAAGATGGAGGCAGAGCTGGAGTGGTGCATCTACAAGCCAAGGAATGAAAAGGATTGTGGAAAATCACTTGAGGGTAGTTGCTGTTGGTAGGTGCCATTGAGTCGGTTCAGACTCAGAGCGACCCTGTGTACAACAGAACGAAACACTGCCCAGTCCTGCCCCAGCCTCACCATCATTGCTACATTTGAGCCCATCATTGCAGCCACTGTGTCACTCCATTTCGTACAGGATCTTCCTCTTTTTCTCTGACCCTCTACTTTACCAAGCATGATGTCGTTCTCCAGGGACTGGTCCCTCCTGATAACATGCCCAAAGTCCCTGAGAGAGGTATAGAACAGTTTCTCCCTCAGAGTCCTCTGGAAGAAACCAAACTAGCCAACATCTTGATTTTGACTTCTAGCCTCCAGACTAAATTTCTGTTGTTTTAAGCCACTCAGCTTGTGGTACTTTGTTACGGCTGCCCTAAGAAAAGAATACACTAATTGAAACACAAACAAAGCAAAATCACCACACCGCCATATAAAGCACACTGCTGGCCACTGGCATGGGGTGGAGGAAGGAGCAGTTTCAGAGCGAGGAGTGGAAGTGAGGGTGAGAACTGAGGCCCCCCCAAAGGGGACGGTCTGTCAGGGGTGTTTCTTCTCAGGTGCTGTCCCAGATATTTATCTTACATCATACAGCATCTTTTGCAAACTTTCCTGTGTTTGAGGAATGTGCATTTTATAAGTCCCAAGGAACAAAGGAAAACTATGCTTTCCCAGCCTCCCCTGCTGCTGGGACATAGGCATGTGACCGGGCTCCTCCTATCAGAGGTCTCAGCTCTAAATCTCAGGGTGGAAGAGTGAACATGTGACCAGACTCCACCAATCAGAAGTGTCAACTCCCGGCCTCTGTCTGGGAGTGATGTGAATAAGGAGGGAGACGACTCCCCTGAGGCCCAAGAGGGTGGTGGTGGAACATGATGTATAGTCCTGGTTTCTCCTCCAGGCCTGATGTGGGGGTCCTGCCAGAGGTTCTGGAGCTTTGGCATATCCTTCAACAAATTCCTTTGCTAATGAGAGGAGCCAGGTGGGGTTCTGTAGTTTGCAGCTGGAATTCCTGGCTGACCCAGGTGCCTTTGCCAAGCTCGGGGAACATCCATTCAGCATATAGACTTTTGGTTTGAAATCACCTTTAGCTACCGTACCCTCACTTCAGCATTGGCTAATCCCCCGGGTGACAGAGAGGTGGTAACCAAGCCAGGGCAGCAAGGGGACCGGGGCCTGCTGCAGGCTTTCCTCTCTGCTGGGGCACCAGGGCCAAGTTCAGCGTAATCATTGTACAGCAGCCCTGTGGCCAGGTGTGAGTGCTGGGTACTTGGGGGCCACACTGGAGGGTTAAACGCCCACAGGGGAGGTGACTCGCACGCCGCGGGCTCCCAGCTGGATGCCTTCCTGGCTGGCAGCATGGTTCCTGGGTTGACTTTGGAGGCCCAGTGGGGCCCACAAACACCCGGTGGCTGGCTGACCTTGCATCTGCCTTGCTGATTGGCTCCCACTCCGGGTGGCTGGTTAATAAAGAGAGAGAACTAACAGAGGCCCTGTGTTTGGTGGGTGGCTGGTTTCGCTTTCAGAGTGAGTGAGAGACACCCTACTCTGAATCCTCCCACCACAGAGAGTCACAAACCCACCCTGGCCTTGTCTGAACCAGGTCAGGCCATGTCCTGTTTATCAAATCCTCATTCCCTGGGGGGCCCTGCCCCCTCCCCCTATACACACCCTCATGCCCCACTCCCTTCCCCACTGGAGCATGTTCCCATCACCTGCTAAGGGTGCTGGGAAGGGGACAGAGGATGTGTGAGGGCTGACAGAGAGCCTCACTGGCTCCCTCCCCCCGCCCCTTTGTTTCTACACACCTCCTCATACTCTGCCCAGCAGTCAAACCACCAGCACACCCACCCCAACACCAGATCATAAATGAGAACATTGGTTTCTTCTCTTCAGTTCCACTTCATGTCAGTACCACCACTCCCGGCAGTCCACGGGCTCCTCCCAAGGGCATGGGAGACCTGGGCTTGAGTCCTGGCTGTGCCACCAACTCACTAGGCACATGTCCCTCCCTTTAGGTATCACAGGCCACAGGAACGGACTGTGCTGATTTGACCAAACAGAACTGGTTAGAAGGATCTGGAGGGGGCGGCAGGTCAGGCCCCTGGAGGGGCAGACCCCTGACCAGCTGCAAGGGCCCAGGAGCAGAAGCTGCCCAAAGCTCCCTTCGAGGCATCAGCTCCAGCTGTTTGCTGGCCTCACTTGCCAGAATTCCTATTGGCTGAGATGAGTCAAACGCCCACTCTTTGGATGGAGAGGGTGGGGCACTTTGATTGACAGCTTGTTTTAGTAATCTAGTGCTGTTAAAACACACATACCATAAGTGGGCAACTTTAACACAGAGAAATTTATTCTCTCACAGTTTAGGAGGCTAGAAGTCCGAATTCAGGGTGCTGGCTCTAGGAGAAGACTCTCTCTCTGTCGGCTCTGGGGGAACGTCCTTGTTCCTGGGTTCCTTCGTAGTCTTCATGTGGCATGGCATCCATCTTCCCCCATCTCTGCTTCTTGGTTGCTTACTTAATCTGCTCTTTTTTTATCTTAAAAGAGATTAAGACACACCCACACTAATACTGCCTCATTAACACAACAAAGAAAACTCATTCCCAAATGGGATTATAACTACAGGTATAGGGGTTAGTATTTACAATAATATTCTGGGCGGACACAATTCAGTTCATAACACAGCTCAACCAAGACCTCACCTAATTAGGAAGGTAGATCCCCAAAGAGAAATAGGGTGCTACTACCAGAATTAGGGAGTCCTTGGGTGGCGCAGATGATTAAGTGCTCGGCTACTAACAGAAAGTTTGGTGGTTCAAATCTGCCCAGAGGCACCTCAGAAAAAAGGCCTGGTGATCTGCTTTCAAAAGCTCACAGCCAAGAAAACCTACGGAGCACAGTTCTGCTGTGACACACACGAGGTCGTCATGAGTTGGAATCGACTCGACAGCAACTGACTGGCTCCCAGAACGGATGTCAGGCAAGCAAGACCAGCAGGTGCCAGCCTCCACTGTCCCTCAAGGAGAATCCCCAAAAGCTCTTCCAGGAAAGGCATTCTGGAGGAGGCCCGATTGGGTACCTTGCCTTGGACTTGGAGGAGGGCCTCTTCTCAGCCCTCTCAGGGGCTCCTGGCCTAAGGATGCTCTGTACCCCCACCCCTGAGGTCCCTACTGAGGAGAGAGCCAGGCAGGGTCAGGGATGCTAGCTGAGTGGAAAGGAGGGAAGCTCACCCACCCCCGCCAAACGTTGGGCTTGAACTTTGGTCTCATGGGATGCCTGGAGCTAAGGAGCCAACCTGAGAGCAGTGAAGTTGGAGGGCCCAGGCTGCTGGCCTCTCACTGGGCAAGGCTGGAGGAAGGCAGGGCTAGCTCATTCCTCAGTGCCCGGCACTGCTCTTGGGAAATGACGTCAGGCTGCTCTGGCCAGGGCTCCCGCTCCCACTCCTAACCGGATGAAGGGCTCTGCTATTCCCAGACCACTCTTCACAGGCCGCCACGCGGGACCCTGTGAGGGGAAGACAAAGCCCATCACTGGTCTTCACAGGTAGGCGCGCCAGGACAGGCGGCTGAGGCCAGCACTCAGCCGTCCAGCCTCCCAACGGGATTCTCCCTGCTACCCCACCACTCCCCTCTGCCCCTCCACTTCACCCATCACCCATCCCCTCTGAACAAGTACCAAGGAGCCCCAGCCTCACGCCTTCCCAAGCCAGGGGCCAGGGGTCCAGACTGCCTGACCAGCTCACCCAGGGGCTGGCTGTGAGGGAGCAGAGGGGAAGGGGCCTCAGGGCCACTGTCTGATCAGGAGGATGTGGCTGCTGGTATCAGGCCTGCGGTTCCAGCCCAGAGGTGCTACTGGCACCCTGGCTGAAGTCACCTGCGCCTTTCCCGCTCCCCAAGCACTGGCAGCAGGAAGCAGGGGGCGGCAGGAGTGGGGAGGGGTGCGAGGGTGTGTGGTTTCAGCTGTGAAGCTCACACCAGAGTGAGCCCGGACACTCAGAGCCGCCGGGTGAACTGCCTCTCGCCACCTTGCCCTCTTCCTGTTTCTCTTCTCAGCTCTCTCCTGAAATCATCTCCTGCCCCTGACACCTGTCCCTCCTCAGGGCTCAGAGCGCAGACCAGCTAGGAGGCTCAGAGCAGCTCACCTCAAAGACAGCACAGCTATAGCATCACCAAGGCTCCAGCAAACAGAGCTCCATGAAGGAGGCAGAGGGCAAGTGCCCTAGAAGTGCTACAAGCCATGCCCCTTCCTAAAAGGGACCAGATAACAGAAGATAACGCTTCTCCAGCCCTTAGTAGGGGCCAGGCCTTGCTCTAAGCACTTTACATGTATTAACTCCTCCACACTCCAAATATAGGAATCCCTGAGTAACTAAGTGCTTCACTATGGTGGTTCCAACCTACCCAGAGGCACCTCAGAAGAAAGGCCTGGAGATCTACTTCCAAAAAAATCAGCCATTAAAAGCCCTCTCACACACATGCGATTACTATGAGAGGGGATCTACTGGACGGCAACTCGTGGTTACTCCAAATGTGGATCAAGAGTTTGTCAGAAATGCAGAATCTCAGGCCCCACCCCAGACCTGCTGAGTCAGAATCTGCATTTTAGCTACATCTCCGGCAATTCGTGTGATTATGAAAGTCTGAAAGTTTGAGAAGTCTCATACTAACTCATCCAGTCCTCACAACAACGCTATCCGGTAGATACTCTTATTATTCTTGTTTTACAGATGAGAAAACTGAGGCACAGAGAGGTTGAACAACCTGCTCAAGGCAATGCAGGTGATAAGCACTGAGATCAGGATTTGAACCCAGGTCATCTGGCTCCACAGCACACATGTCCAACTGCTGGGCTGCTGCCTTTGGAATGAGAGAGCCCCGTGGAAGTTCAAGGCACCACTGGCCACGCCCAAGGAAAGTTGAATCATACTTCTGCAGAGCATCGGAGGCAAGAACGCCTCCCAGTCACCACGGAGCATTTATCAAAACACCTGTTATTATCCCAGCTCTGCTGGGAGTTGTGGTGGCTACAAAAGATGCTCAAGTCTCAGCCCAGTCCTCAAAGAGTCCAGGGTCTACTTGGAGAGATGAAAATAGGCATATGAACTAATGCAGTGACAATCACTGGAGTTTGTGTTCAGTGGTCAGACACTCCCTGGCCACTGCCTCTTTACAGCAGGCTTCATCACAAAGGGAAGGGGGCAGGGGCTCTGAGCCAGGCCTCGGAGGCTGAACAAAGGCTTACACAGGGCAAAGGTCAGGGAGGCCAGCCCGAGAAAGGGCCAGAGGTGGGCATGGACACAGATGTGAAGAGGCCCGGCTGGAGCAGATGCCTGGAGCTTTAAACATTCCTCACCCGATTCCCAACTCCCCTCCACAGCATCTCACCCAGCATGCCCAGCCTCCCTTGAAGTCCCCCTATGATAAGGAGATCATTCCCTCCCAGAGGAGGGAGCCCATTCCTGTGTGCACATGAGTGTGCAGGGGTCTGTGCACACAGGTGGGTTCTTTCCAGCACTTATATACAGTTGCAGGCCACACACCCAAGGAAACTGTCTTTCAAATGATTGGCTACTCACAGTGGATCCCATCACGGGGGTGATGGCATACAAACGCTGAGAATCATGGCCCAGCCAAGCTGACACACAATCTTAACCATCACTTGGTGTTATAACAGAAATACCACAAGTGGATGGCTTTAACAAAGAGAAATTTATTCTCTCACAGTCTAGTAGGCTACAAGTCCAAATTCAGGGTGCTGGCTCCAGGCGAAGGCTTTCTCTCTCTGTCTGCTCTGGAGGAAGGTCCGTATCATCAATCTTCTCTTGGTCTAGGAGCTTCTCTACGCAGAAATCTCAGGTTCAAAGGATGCCCTCTGCTCCTGGTGCTGCTTTCTTGGTGTTATGGGGTCCCCCATGTCTCTCTGCTTGCTTCTCTCTTTTATATCCCAAAAGAGATTAGCTTAAGGCACAATCTGATTTTGTAGATTTTATCAACATAACTGCCACTAATCCCATCTCATTAACATCATAGTGATAGGATTTACAACACAGAGGAAAATCACATCAGATGACAAAATGGTGGACAATCACACAATACTGGGAATCATGGTCTAGCCAAGTTGACATATTTTGGGGGGATACAATTCAATCTATGACAGCAACCAACTGGAGAAGATTCATATTTGTGCCCATTCCAAAGAAAGGTGATCCAACAGAATGCAGAAATTGTCGAACAATATCATTAATATCACACATGTAAAATTATGCTGGAAATCATTCAAAAGCCGTCGCAGCAGATCAACAGGGAACTGCCAGAAATTCAAGCCAAATTCAGAAGAGGACGTGGAACAAGGGATATCATTGCTGATGTCAGATGGATCATGGCTGAAAGCAGAGAATACCAGAAAGATGTTTATCTGTGTTTTATTGACTATGCAAAGGCATTCGACTGTGTGGGTTATAATATATTATGGATAACATTGGGAAGAATGGGAATCCCAGAACACTTAATTGTGCTCATGAGGAACCTGTACATAGACCAAGAGGCAGTCATTCAAACAGAAGAAGAGGATACTGTGTGCTTTAAAGTCAAGAAAGGTGTGCATCAGGGTTGTATCCTTTCACCATACTTATTCAACATGTATATTGAGCAGATAATTCGAGAAGCTGGGCTATATGAAGAAGAATGTAGCATTAGGATTGGAGGAAGGCTCATTAACAACCTGCAATATGCAGATGATACAACCTTGCTTGCAGAAAGTGAAGAGGACTTAAAGCACTTATCAATGAAGAGCAAAGACCACAGCCTTCAGTATAGATCACATCTCACCATAAAGAAAACAAAAACCCTCACATCTGGACCAATAAACAACCTCATGGTAAACAGAGAAAATATTGATGTTGTCAGGGATTTCATTTTACTTGGATCCACCCACAATCAATGCCTATGGAAGCAGAAGTCAAGAAATCAAACGATGTATTGCATTGGGCAAATCTGCTGCAAAAGACCTCTTTAAAGTGTCAAAAAGCAAAGACGTCACTTTGAGGATGAAGGTGCGCCTGACCCAAGCTGTGGTATTTGCAATCGCCTCATATGCACACAAAAGCTGGACAATGAATAAGAAAGATCAAAGAAGAACTGATGCATTTGAACTATGGTACTGGTGACAAATATTGAATATACCATGGACAGATCTGTTTTGGAAGAAGTACAGCCAGAATGTTCATTAGAAGTGAGGACGGCGAGACTTGTCTCACACACTTTAGACATGTTATCAGGAGGGACCAGTCCCTGGAGAAAGACATCATCCTTGGTAGAGTACAGGATCATCGAAAAAGAGGAAGACTCTCAATAAGATGGACTGACACAGTGGCTGCAACAATGGGCTCAAGCATAACAATGATTGTGAGGGAGGTGCAGGGCCAGGCAGTGTTTCACTCTGTTGTACATAGGGTTGTTATGTGTTGGAACCAACTTGAGGGCACATAACACCAACAACAAGAACAGAGCCCCTCATGGTAGATGCTTGGTTAATAGATGTGGAATTGAAATACAGTGGTCCCTTCAATGTTCTTTCTCAAGTGAGTGATTTATACTTCTGGGGACCTGCAGTAGTTGAGGTTCTTTTGGTTGCAAGCAAGAGAATTCAACTATTGTTAGCTAAAGTTGAAAAAGAAAAAAAACTTGATGGGGAGAAAGTGCTGGAGCCCAGCGTACCTCGTGGAGCAAAGGAAGAAGGGACCAAAAAACCTCAGGAAGGGGAGAAGCCAAGGCAGCCCCAGGACCTTGGCACCTACAGTGCCTGGACTCCCTGACTGCAGCCCTTATGTGCTTGACTCAGTCAGCTACCAGCTGTGGCTCTGCATTCTGAATTCCAGGAGCAGGACTCAGGCTGGCCGGCTGGGCTTGGGGCTTCCTTTGGAGCCATCAACCCCCGTCCTTTGGAGCCACCAGTGGGTAGGGTGAAGTAGAAAGATGGCTCCCAGGGTGAGGGTCCCAGGAAAGAAGAGGTCACTCAGAACTTTGCAGCTACACCCAAAGTGCCTCCTTCACTAGGTCCAGTCCCATCCAAGCTCGTGTAGACCCTTCACCCTGTACAAGAAGCCAAGAACTCCAGCCATGTTTGAATGGTTAGCAGGAAGGAGCTCAATGCACTCAGAAACATCTTATCCTCCCTGAAGGCTACATTTTTACTGAAAAAAAATTTAAAATTCTTTAACTAAGAGCAATACTGAAGGCTTTCCAGTGGTGTATTGAAAAACTGGCTCTTGGACTGGGAGTAGGGGAGCCCTGATTTGTAGTTTGCCAACTTCCGTGGTGTAAATACTCCCACTCTGGCCAATTTCAAGCTAACAACCTGATGTCACTGAACCCAGAGTGGGGAGAAATGCCCACCATCAGCCCTCGAGAGCTGTGTGAGCTGGCCCCAGCACCTCGTTGTTGGCCATTGGGTATCCAGGTCCAAGCGTGCAAGGCTACTCATAGACTCCCATAATGAGTCCTGCCCTAGCAGGAGCCCGACCAGAAGGGCCGAAAGAGGCATCTGTTCTTCCAGTCTTTCTCTGAGAAACAATAGCTCAGGTCATGCATGCTTGTCAGAGAGGCCTGGGTTTGATTCCTGGATTCACCTCTTTCCCAGTGACCTTAAATTCTTTCAGATGCTGCCCACTAGATAGAAGCCAAAATCCCACCGGCCTACAAAACTTGGCTTCTTCTTGCCTCCTGGTCCTTCTTTCAGCATGTCAGAAGTGCCGAGCAGTTACCTAGCTGCCAACCTCTCCGTATGCTGATCCCTCTGCCTGCGGTGCTATTCTCCCTACACACACTCCTCTGGGTCTTGGCCGAACCATCTCTTCCTCAGAGAGGCTTTCCCTCCCAACCACCCCTGCCCCTTCCAAGTTAGGGTCTCCCATTAGTCTTTGATAGCATTTACCCAGGTTTGAAGTTCTGGTGTGATTATACGTATAATGTCCATCTCCCCCACTAGATTGTAAGCCATGTGAGGGCAGGGACTATCATTCAATGCTTTGCCCCAGCACCTAGCACAGTGCCGGTCTATAATAGGTTGTTGTTACTTTCTTGTCCAGTCGGCCCCGACTCATGGTGACCTCACGCACAATGAAATGAAGCGCTGCCCAGTCCTGTATCATCCCTATGGATCGGACCATTGTAATCCATAGGGTTTTCATTGGCTGATTTTGAAAGTAGCTTGACAGGCCTTTCTTCCTAGTCTCTCTTAGTCTGGAAGCTCCACTGAAACCTGTTCAGCATCATAGCAACACACAAGCCACTGCTGACAGACGAGTGGTGGCTGCACATGAAGTGCATTGGCTGGGAATCGAACCTGGGTCTCCTGCATGGAAAGTGAGAATTCTGCCACTGAACCACCATTGCCTCATCTATAATGGGTAATCAGCCCATGATCGTTGAATGAATGAATAAATTATAGATGGAAGGAAAGAAATTATTCAGTCTCTCAGCACTTCAGTTTCTTCTTCTGTGAAGTGAGTATAATCAAAGTGTATACCTTAAAATTGACACAGTGGCCACAACAGTGGGATCAAACAACAACAATTTCAAGAATGGCGCAGGACTGTGCAATGTTTCGTTCCGTTGTACATGGGGTCGCTACGAGTCAGATCGACTTGACAGCACCGACAATCAACAACAACCTTAAAATAATACTTCACACTTATGGAGCACCTACTGTGTGCAGTATTTTACGTATATTCAGTCCTTTAAGGGAGCCCTGGTGGCGCAGCGGTTAAGAGCTCAGCTGCTAACCAAAAGGTCGGCAGTTTGAATCCACCCGTGGCCCCTTGGGAACCCTATGGAGTAGTTCTACTCTGTCCTATAGGGTCACTATGAGTCGGAATCGAGTCGACAGCAATGGGGTTTTATGCAGCAAAAAGCAGAGAGGGAGGGGAGTCTTCAACGCAAGGAGGTGAGAACCTGTATGCCCAGCCAGAGCTTTGGGAGAGGATGTGATGAGTAGACTCTCAGTTTGCTGTACCCCGGCACCCAGTGAGCTAAATATGCTCCGGGGGGGAGTAAGGAATGTGTCAGAGCTGGGGTTCCTGGCCAAAGAGAATCCTGTCCCCTCCTCCCCAGACTGAACCTGGCAGGGCCACAGAGCAGACACCCAAGCAGGCTTGGACCGTCACCCAAGAGAGTGGCTGAGGCCCCAGCGAAGAAATGGCCTCGTGGTGTATGCAGGGAGATGGGGCTGAGCTCGGGCTGATCTGAAAATGTGACAGATGGAAGATTTGAGACAAGTGTGTGCACGGGAGAGGGCTTGGGTGTCCTGCAAGGCATCAAGACCCAGGAGGGTCTGGGGAAGGGGCATGATTCAGCAGGTATGTCAGCAGATGGGACCCTGACAAACTCAGCAGATGCCACATGGACATGGAGGGCTGGGGGCCCCTCCCTCACTTCCAGGGAGGGGCCCTTTGCTGCAGCTCCAGGGAGATGTGGTGGGAAAGGAGCCCCCCACTGGACAACATCCCGCTTCTTCTCCGTCAGCAGAATGGAAGCACCTAATGGAAATTAAGTGTAGTCACAGAGAAATAAAGCCAGTTCTAGTCCAAGTACATCTGAGATTGTAGCTTCGATTCATTTCCCCCAGTGATGAAAAGTCATCAGCCAGATGAAGGCTGGCCACTGAGGAAACTTGGGGCAGTGGTTCTGCCCGATCCCGCAGAGGGTCACCTGCTTCCTTCAGGTGCCTGGATCACCTCCTCTCCTCCAGATAGCCCCCTCCTGCCGCAGGCACTGCCACCACCTCCAGTCTTGTGACTTTCAGTGTCACCTCTGTATACCCCACCCTGACCCTGGTTCCCTTGGGCCACCCAGCCTCCCGGCCTCCCGGCTTTGGAGGCCAGCTGCTCCCCAGCCAAGCCGGCTTAGCCCCACACAGCCTTGACTCGTGTCTGGAAATCTCTCCTTCCTCTCTGGCTCTGTGGCCGCCCCAGGTCCCAGGGCTCCCCTGCTCGGCCCTGCCCATAATGCTCTTGACGTCTGTTTCTGGTCTGATGAGTTTCTGCCTATGTTTTTTTCCTTTCCTGCAGGCGTACACGTGGCAGTATGTGGCTACTGTGAGGGCCTGCCAAGCAGAGCTGGCAAGGGGAGGAGGGAAGAGGAGAGAGCGTTTCAAGATTTGCTCTCTGGCCAAGAACTCCTGGTTATTGCTTTCCCGCCACTCCCCTCCTCCACAACCATGGAGCAAATGCCCTCCAGGGCCCGCTAGGCACCAGGCACTGTGCCGATACACAGACACTCCATCATATTCGAGCCTCACCTGAGACAAATGGAGAGTCAGAGAGAGGACGGGTCAAGCCCAGGTCACACGTATAAGAAAAAGGATGCCGTTGCTCTGAGCCAGGAGCTGGTCTAAGGACATGGTCACCCAGGACTTGAACTCCCTGTAACCAGACTCCAGAGCCCCCCCACTCTGGAACTTAACTTGGGCACTAAGGCTTCTCTGAACTATCTCAAGCCCCCATCTTGTACTTTCTGAGACAATCAGCCCTACCTGCACATTTTCTGCCCCTTTGTCAGTCCACTGGTCCTGATTTGGGCTTCCGAAAATAGTCACCCCCTTATAACACTGGATACCCCCAAAGGCCTTGAAAGGGCAAGAGAGGAGGGATTTCTAATCCACATTACAGGTAAGGACAATGAGGTGGTCCAAAGGGGCTAAATGAGTTACCCAGAATCCTCCAGTCCTTGAGTCAAGTAAGTGACTCTCCCAGGCAGAGCTGGGACAGGAATCTGCCTCCTGACACCTAGGCCTGCCTTCTTTCTGCTGTCAGAGAAAAGTCTGGTAGGAGTAACAGAGGCTGGTAGACCCTTTGTCCAAGCTGGGCCTCCCACCTGACTGCCTTCCTCTCTACTCTCTGCTATTAAGATGCTCACCTCCTTCAAAGTCTAGTGGGGACATGGCCCTCTCTTCCAGGGTAATGAACACAATTCACGCAATCTCCAGGCATTCCGTGTCCTCCCCTGGACCACAACCTGGGCCTCCTCCCTGCCTCCAGTCTCACCCTTGACAGCCCATGCACCACACGGCTGCCAGAGTGTTCTGCCTCTTCAATCAGCTCTAACCAGTAACCACCTGCTCAGAACCCTCCAGCAGCTCCCCAGCATCTAGCAGGTCAAGTCCAGACTTAGCCTGGCATTCAAGGCTTTTCACAGCGTGGTCCCTACATTTCCAGTCTCAATTCCCAGACAGCTTTCCCTCCCCACCTCCTTGTCAAACACTTACCTAGGATACAGGCCTCTCCCACTGTGCAGAACATAAACTGCGCTGTCCCATCTCCAACCATTTCCTCCCACTGTCCCCTTTCCCCACATCATGTGCCTTTCAAACTCCTACCCATCCTCCAAGGCCCTGCTCAAATGGTCCCTCCACTAAGAATCTTTCCCAGATCACCCCCACCAGAATTATTCCATCCCTTCCCGACACTTCCACATGGCAGAGGAGCTCTTGTGTTGGTCTTCTTCCCAGGAAAGCTGAGGACTTCTAGACACACCCTACCCAAGCCTGTGGAATGGATCCAGCCCATCCATCCAAGCAGCAGGCCACCAGGCACATGGCCAAGTTCAGCCAAATGTACCAGCTCTGCCACTGGTGTTAACTCAGAGCACCTCCTAGTCACCCTTTCCTCCTCACTATCCCTTGCCGGAGTCTTCCCTGGCCTCCTGTCCTTCAAGCTCTGGTAAGAATCCCATTTACTGAGTGTCAATCATGTGTCCATTACTGTGCTAAACCCCTCTACCAGAAGAAGCTTTTTTCATCCTCACAACCACCTTATGAGATGGACATCATCATTATGCCCATTTAATAGGGGAGGAAACTGAGGCACAGAGTGTTGACAACACCTGCCCAGGATCACTTAACAAGGAACTAGTGGGGCTCAGATTGCAGTCCAGGAGACTGACTTTAGAATCTTCTTAACCACTAAACTGCTTGCCTTCTTAGGAATTGAATAGAGGGGATTAAGTCATGGTGGCTGTTCTCAGAACTGAGTGTAGGATAGAGATTGACTGCATAAAATTTGTAGTCAGCTGTGGGGATTCAAATCCCACCTCCATCTCTACTGGCTTGATAACTTTGGTCAAATCACTTATCTCCTTTGGGCTTCAGTCTAGAGATAGAGCGTGTGAGGAGTCAATGGAAACACTTAGAGTAAGTGCTCTCTAGGTCTTCACCATTATGAATGCAGCAGGGTTGCGGAGAGAGGCAATACAAAGAAGGGAATAAAGTGAGAGATGCTGAGTTCACCATGCCCATACCCACAGCAGGTCCACAGGGATCATACCTAGGGTTTCTGGTGGAGGCCCAGGAGGTGTTGTTCTTCCCACCTCCATGCTCTCTGGCCCACTCACCTGTGGCTCCAGCCCTGTGATGAGCACCTATCTTTTCTCCCTGTCCAGCGTCTAGTCCTACTTCTCCTCTCCAGGTGGGGACACCCGGATGACTCTTTGGAAAATCAACTACCCCTGTGCACTTTCTAGAAACCCTAGTGGTGTAGTGGTTAAGAGTTCAGCTGCTAACCAAAAGTTCAGGAGTTAGAATCCACCAGGCACTCCTTGGAAACCCTATAGGGCAGTTCTACTTTGTCCAGTAGGGTCGCTATGAGTTGGAATCGACTGGATGGCAATGGGTAAATGGGTGCAATTTCAGGAGCCCTGGTGGCACAGTAGTTAAGAACTTCAGCTGCTAATCAAAAGGTGGACAGTTTGATCCCACCAGCCACTCCTTGGAAAACCTACTCTGTCCTATAGGGTCATTATGAGTTGGAATCAACTCAGTGGCAACGAGTTTGGTTTTTGCTCTTGGCACACTTTCAATCCTTGTAGTTAAGACAGCACACCTAGCCAATCAGAGCCTTCCATTTTTCTGGGCACAGTGATTGCCTCAGGGACAGGCACCCACCTGTAGCAAAACCAGTGAGAACCAGCCCCTCTAGGGTTGCTATGCTGGCAGAATATAAGGCTGGAACCGCTGGCTACAATCAGCCTCCCTGAGGAAGAAGAGGAAGTGAAGGGGGGCTGAAAGATGGAGAGAGAGAATAGAGTCCTGGGGCCATTATGTGAGTCCCTGAATCCCGCTGTGTCAGCATTTCCTGAACTTCTAAGTCATATGAGCCAGTGAATGCCTTTTGTTTGCTTAGGCTCTTTTGCGTTTCTGTTGCTTGCAAGCTAGACAGTCAGGACCAAGTCTCCATCCCACCCTGTCATGGATTGAATTGTGTCCCCCCAAAATATCTGTTGGCTTGGCTGGGTCATGATTCCCAGTATTGTATAATCGTGTACCATTTTGTAACCTGATGTGATTTCCTTATGTGTTGTAAATTCAATCACTATGATCTAATAAGATGGATTAATGGCAGTTATACTGATGAGGTATACTAGACTGGATAGTGTCTTAAGCCAATCTCTTTTGAGACATAAAAGAGAGAAGCGAGCAGAGACACATGGGAACCTCATACCACCAAGAAAGCAGTGCCAGGAGCAGAGCGCATCCTTTGGACCTGAGGTTCCTGCACAGAGAAGCTCCCAGACCAAGGGAAGATTGATGACGCAGACCTTCCTCCAGAGCCGATGGAGAAAGTGTTCCCCTGGAGCTGACGTCCTGAATTTGGACTTGTAGCCTACTGGACTGTGAGAGAATAAACTTCTCTTTGTTAAAACCATTCACTTGTGGTGTTTCTGTTATAGCAGTACTGGATGACTAAGACACACCCTGTCCTTTAGCCTGGGGTCCCTGGCTCTGGATATTCCAATTCAGCACAGAGCCTCAGCCAGGAGCTCTGCACCCCCTCCCTGGCACAACCCAAAGTCTACAGCGTGGAAGGCACACTTTGATAAAGCCCTTAGCACAAGATCTTGCCCCTCCTCTAAAACAGGAGGCCTGAGGCCCAGAGAGGGGTAAGCATTTCCCCCAGACCACCTGACAAAGGATGGTCAAGTGGAGCCAAGGTCCCCTGACCCCCAGTCTGGTGTAATTCCCATTCCATGGGGCTGCTTCACCTCCTGGCCTCCTCTCCCTGCCCCTTCCCTGTAGCTTAACACTTCAGGAAGAAATGGGGTTTTCAAAACATGGAAATGAAAGGACTTGTCTTGGGGGAGTGGGGAGGGGGATGCACTGGCAGTTCACCAGCTCACTGGAGGTCACCAGGACAAAGTACAGGAGACCTCCTTGGGAACACAGCCCCATACCACCAGGCAGCAGGCTTGGGGGTCTCCAGACACTGTTTGCAGGGTTCTTCCCCACACTCCCAAGACCTTGCCTGTGGGAGAACCTCATCACCAAGAGTAAGTGACTTCTACCACCCACTGGGCTCCGCCACCAATTCAAGAACTGGGGTCTCATGGGGAAAGCAACCAAGACTGTCAAGAGGCTGCATCTGAGCCATGGGTGGAAGAAGCATCAGCAGCAGGTCAGATGGGATGGTGTAGGGGCCATGCCGGTCTTGGAGCCCTGAACTGTTGGACCTGAAAATGGTGACTTTGGCCTCAGTTTGCAAAGGACAAAGTTGAATCCTCCTGCAGGTGCTTGGCAAGAAGTTTCAAAAGCTTTGCTGCCTTAGTAATGAGCAAACTGTTGGTCCTCACGGAACATGTGGCAGAAGGCTCCTTGGCACTTGGGGCAACCTTTGCCACCACAGCCACAGCTTTAATGCTGCTCAGGAGGATGATGAATAAACAGAGTCTGGGCCACAGCACCCTGGGAGGGAGATTGGTCCCTATGGGGAGACTGTGGCAATGTCAGGGGCCTCTGCTGTGAGAGCCTGAAGAGTTCAGTGTTGTGGGAAGCCATTCTTCAGTGGCCAGATGGGCTCCAAGTAAAAGGTTCCTGAACTCCTGGGCTGGTCTGAATTCTGGGGTGTTCCTGGTGCTATAAAGGATGCTTCTTCCACATGGTGCCCAGAAAGTCACCCAGACACAGCAATAACACCAAGGGACAGTAGTGCAGGATACTCCCCTCGAGTCGATAAGGGGACTCAAAGTGGATCACCTTCAATATATGTAAGTAGCCACCATGCTAGTATAGAAAGTCTGAGCCTGTCGACATAGTTACACTATTCCACTGTAAAATGGAGTGTGTGTTTTCCTCCAGAGACTATTCGTCAGTTCTCTTGTAAACAGTAAACACAAAACACTAGACAGAATCCACAAGTGAGGGACTAGGGTTTGGTCAGCACCTCGCGCGCCTCCCTAGAACTCCATGGATGTTCTCCAAGGGGGGGCAATCGACTGTGCTCCTGCTGTAACCTCCGTGCCTAGCTGAGTGCCCAGCACACAGTAGGTACTCAATAGGCACCGGTTTAGTGAATGAATACAGCACTCGCCATGCAACCTCTCATCTAATCCTCACGGCCACCCCATGCAGTAGATACTACCATCATCCCCATTTTACAGACAGAACAATTGAGGCTCAGAGAGATATGGTACTTGCCCAAAGTAACAGCCGGGAAGGGGCACAGCAGACTCCCAGCTGGTTCCACTAACTCCAAGGCACATGGGCTGCCTGAGTGACTGAGGAGTGTGGTTTCTTTGGGTGAGGACCACGTGGAATGGAGCCCTAGATCCACATGGAGTGGAGCCCTGGATCGGGGCCCCAGAAGTATCCTTCCAAGGGGAGCAGCAGAAAAGAACCAGTCTGAACTGCCAAGGAGAGACACAGCGACCTTTAATCACACCGGACAAGCAGGCAGGGGTGGCTGGGCTGGGTATGGTTTTGTAGGACTGGCCTTCAAAGCACATGGTCAGGCCCTGCTCCCATCACCTGACCATGTAGCCATGGCTCCCTTGGGCTGTAAGCACCAGAGACAACTGCCGGGGCCACCTCTGCCCCGGAGTCTACGTAAGCACCAACAGGTGAAGCCACCTTCCTCTGGGAAGAGGTTGGACCACTGGGGTAGGGGACAGGAAAGCTAGAGGGCAGCCAGGCCACCCCAGCCCTCCTTCCAGGCTCCACCTGCCACCTTGGCCTGAGGGCTGGAATCACCCTGAGGCTGCCTGGAGGGACAGTGGGTTCTAGTCCCTTTCTCCGAGCAGGTTGAGGGTAAGAATCAGAAGGGCGGGGGGAGAATGTCCAATGACCCTTACTTCGCCTCGGCCTCTCCCTTGGCATCATGGCTCAGAGGAGGCCCCCTGACTGACCTGGAATGTCGCCTGCTTCAGCTCCCCAGACCTGCTGAGGGGACAAAGCCCTGTGCCTTCCTTGCTGCCCCCGGCTCACCAGGTTGGAGGAGGGCTCTGCCGGCCAGGAGGTGCCCATTAGGGCCTTTAGCACCTTGATAAAGCCTGGAGAGTCAGGGGTACAGAGCTGGTGAGGGGGCCAAGGAGGGTCAGTGAGCACCTGGGGACAGACATCTGTGTCTGTCAGTGGCTCTTTGTCTTGGAAGAACAGAGGTCAGACACCCTTGGCAAGAGGGGCTGAACGAGGTGGTAACAGAGCCCTAGAAGGGGCAGAGGAGGTGCCAGTAAGGAGGGTAGGGGTCCTCGCAGGTTACCATGCCAGCCGTTGGTGGGGGCCATGCAATGGGCTCCATTTCTGGGGGGTTACCTTTGCCCCAAAATGCCCCCAAGCCCCTGGGCTCCCACTGGGGTTTGCTTTAATTATGGGCATTAGTTAGGATGGGGAAGACTGGGATGGGGACACCCTCCCCACCTTGGGGGTCCCGTCCCGCCAGCCTTGGGGAGCGCTGGGTAAGGAGGGCCCCATGGTGCCTGAATGCCCAGGACACAGACCTGTGTGACAAGGGCCCCATGCATGTCTCTAGCTCTGGTTTCAGTCTTCTGTGCACCCAGCTGGACTGGGTGCTCACTGAGGGCAGTGCCCTCACCTCTGCTTTCCCAAGGCTGGCCAGAGTGAGCACACAATGAGCATTTGGTGAATGAATAAACGCATAGTGGCTATAAAGGTAGGCGTGAAGAGGAGGGTGAGAGAGAAAGAGGGCAGGGCAAGAGAGCAGAAGGGGGAGTCCTAGCGTGATGAGAGAATGTAAGGATGTGGGGAGAATTCTAGAATGTTTGGAGGATTCTAGCATGTTCCGAAAGTACTAGAATTTTGGGAAAGAACCTAGTTACTCAAGTGTGGTCCATAGACCAATAGCATCAGCATCACTTAGGAGCTTGTTAGAAATGCAGAATCCTGGGCCCTCTCCAGAGCTGCTGAATCAGAATCTGCATTTTAACAAGATCCCCAGGTGATTCACATGCACATTCAAGTTTAAAAAATCTTGGTCTAAAAGAAGTTCTAGAACATTTAGGTTACAAGGCTCCTCAAAACATGTCTAAGAGAGGAGAGAGGCAGAAACAGACTGGGAGGGATGGTGGAGGTAAGGAGAGGAGAGGTGCCCTCCCCACCTTTCAGGGCTGCAAACCGAGGCCCTGCAGGGGGATGGAACCTGCCCGAGGCCACCCAGCACCGAGCCGCCCAGCTGGGAGGCAAGTCCCCAGAAGGGACGGGTGACCTGGGAGGTGCTCAATCGTCCTCGGGCTTGATGAGATGGCCGCTGAAGGTGATGTAGGTGTCGACATCGTCACTATAGACAGCATTCTCGCGCTCACGCTTGAAGAGCCGCACCCAGACACGGTCGCCGGGCAGCAGGGCCAGCATCACGCTCTGGCTCTGCATGATGCTGCGGTCGCTGGGCTGCGCGTACAGGATGACGGCCGCCTCCTCGTTGTGCACCACGTGCACGTAGGTCTCCTTGAAGTTCCAACTATGCACATTGAGGCTGAAGAAGTAGAGGCCACGCAGCGGGGCGGCAAAGTGGCCGGCGGCCAGGTCGAAGTGCCCGTCTGGGTTCACAAAGACTGTGTCGAAGAGCAGTGGCTGGAAGCCCTCGCTGCTGTGCAGGGCCGTCTTTCGGCCCACTGAGAAGGCCGAGAAGCGTGTCTGGCATGGGCTGCCGGGGCTGCCCGCCTGCCCCTTGGTGCCCTTGGCGCCCTGTGGGCCACGGTCTCCCCGGGGACCCTCCTTGCCCAGCTTCCCTGGCATGCCCAGCAAGCCACGGTCCCCTTTGTCACCTGTGGAGGCAAGGAGGGGAGAAGTCAGGGCAGGCACCCAGGCCTGCACCAAGCTTATGCTCATTTGGGGATGATTCTGCCCCTGTTCCAGCCCAAAGAAGGAGCTGGCATTTATTGAGCACCTACTGCATGCCAGGCATAGCCTCCCTGAGTGCCCCTCTAAGAACTCCATGTCCACGTCCACTGCAGAGAGAACACTGAGGTTCAGAGAGGTTAAGTGACTTACCCAAGGCCACACAGCTCAGGAGCGGAAGAGGCAGAATTTCAAATATGGTCTGTTTCCAGATCTACCTTGTTTCCCTCCCTGGCAGTGAAGGTCTCACTGTGGTCTCTGAGGGTCCAGGCCCAGACCCCCACTTGGGGGTCACTGCACCCAGCCAGACTGGGGCCAAGAAGGGGGGCATGATGGGATGCCTTTTTGCGTTTCTGACCCAGAGAAAGAAGCAAGAAAAATACCCACCTGGAGGAAAAAACTGGGGTTAGGAGCCAAGTAGCCCTTGGTTAGCGTTCCTGCCCAACTGTGACCTGCGACATTTCATGGTTGGGCTCTGGGTTTTCTCGTCTATGAGGCACCAGAGGTCCCACTTGAAACCTCAGTCCATCACATCCCTCCTCTGGTCAAACTCTCCCCTGCTCCCCATCTCACTCAGAGTGGAGTCCATATGGGTGGCCAACAAGTCCCTGCACC
Organism: Trichechus manatus latirostris; assembly: GCF_000243295.1. Lineage (NCBI taxonomy): Eukaryota > Metazoa > Chordata > Mammalia > Sirenia > Trichechidae > Trichechus > Trichechus manatus. The sequence continues at coordinate 15,536,614 of NW_004443963.1, forward strand.
ATCTGGACCCGGTTTCTGACCTCACCCCCTCTCACTGCCCCCTGCTCCTTGAACACTCCAGGCCCACCCCTGCCCTGGGGTCTTTGCACTGCCTGTTCCCTCTGTGTGGAATGCTCTTCCAGCTGATAGCTGCATGGCTCACTGTCTCACCTCCTTAGAGACATTGCTCAGATCTCACCTTCTCTGTGAGACTACACCCTCCACGCCATTCAACATGCAGCCTTCCTGCCCCCAGACCTGCTCCCAATACCCTTCACCCTGCTCTACCTCTTCACTGGCCATAGAACCTATCACCACCTTACATCTGCTTCATGTTCTACACTTACTGCTTATTGTCTGCCGCTCCCCACCCCTCCACCAGACCAGCAGCTCTGCAGTGGGAGGATCTTTGTCTGGTCTGGCCACCGCTGTAGTCCAGTGTTTAGAATAGCTCTGGCATATGGTACGTACTAGTAACAGTTGCCACAGAGTTGACTTCGAGTCATGGTGACCCCATGTGTGTCAGAGTAGAACTGTGCTCCATAGGGTTTTCAGTGGCTGATTTTTCAGAAGTAGATTGCTAGGCCTTTCTTACAAGGTGCCTCTGAGTAGACTTAAAATTCCAATGTTTCGGTTAGCAGCCGAGCTCGTTAGTCATTTGCACCACCCAGGGTCTCCTCTGGGACATCGCATGTGCGCGATAAATGTGTGAATGAAATAAAGGGTCTGGGGCAGTTGTCTGTAGTGGTTTCTCCTGATCCCTCCACCTTCTTCCTACCCCGGGCCCAGGAAGAACCCCCCATGCACTCCCTGCCTGCTACCTGGCAAGTCCGGCCCAGGCCCAGGCTGAGCCACGTATGGGCACTCACCCTTCAGGATGGTGATGTTAATATAGGGCCTGACCTCAGGCAGGACATATGGGAGGGCGGATGGAGAGGCTGCTGGCACACCTGCAGCATCAGCAGGGGCTAGGGGGTCCGTGGAGTCACAGCACCGTCGGCAACCCCCAGGGGGGTTGGAGGTCACAGATTCTCCAAAGGTGGACTCCTCAGTGGGGACCCCAAGCACCAAGAGAGGGAGCAGGAGCACTGCCCAGCAGGGACCCAGGGCGACTGTCCCCATGGTGACCTGGAACAGGAAACGAGGAACAGAACACTAGATATAAATTAACGTCTATGATGTGCCAATGCTTAGCGTGAATGTGACCACCTACGCTAAGTGCACTCCTGATAAAGCTCAGTGAGCTACTGACTCCACTGAACAGATGAGAAGACTGAGCCCTACACAGGCAAGCCAGTTCCCAAGGTCACAATAGGACTGGTTCTCCCGGCACCTGGTCCATGGAGGCTCCTCCATACGTGGGTCTAGGAAGGAGGAGGGAGCCACTCTGAAGAGAACCACAGCCAAGAGCAGATGAGGGTCCCAGGTGACCTTTGCCGGGGCAGGCAAGGTAGAGGACCTGCTGCCCATATGTCATAAGCAATGAGGCTGTGAAATGCTCCTCCCCACCGTCCGCCTCCCTCGGGCTTCTTTTCTTGCCATCAACTTTGCCATCTCCAGCAAGCACATGCTACTGGTACAGCATGAGGCAGGTTAGTGGACACTTGGGACAAACACCAAGGACTCTGCAGGCTTGTTCTCCAGGAGAAGGGACACATGGCCAAGCCCATGCTCGGACACACTGTATTCCTGACACAGGAGATAGGAAATTTAATTTATTCTAGTAGAAGGAGAAGGTACACAGGGTCAGGGTGTGACGATGATGCTGTACTGTCACTGAGAAGTCAGGAGCAGGTATATTGATTCGTGGACTGCAGGCCACTGGGGGCCTATACAGTGCACATTTGTCCTCTGGGTGGACACATTAGAAGAGAAAGAAAAGTCCCCTCTGGAGGAAAGCAATGCTGAGGGTGGGCAGCTTGGCAAGGGCTGGCGTGAACCCACCGCACCCCCGCAGCACTTTCGTGCAGTGAACCACCTGCACAGCCGAACCTCACACAGAATTAACACAAGGTGAATTCATTGCGAAGTGGTTGTGTCAATCACTGCAGACCCGTCAATCAGTTGTCCAGTGGGAAATTGGAATTAAGGGCTAGGATTAAGAGGTCTGGAAAATTCAAAAAGATCAGAGAAGTCCGAGGGTTTGTAAGGATCTGTGTTTGTCTTTGGCCGGGAGGGGATCCAGAGTGCCAGGAGAGGGGCAGGAAGTAGCCTAGGCACCAGCCACTGGCAACAGGCCAGGGCTGGGTGGGCAGGAAGCCGGCGAGGAGCCTTTGAGGTGGTAGCAGTCTTTGGGGGCTGGGGCTGAGTTATCGCAGGATCAGAAACTCAGCTTTTGAAACCAGACTGGTTTTTACACTTCTAGCATTTCTTTGTTTATTTCCTTTTTGTTCCCTTTAACATTTAGTGCAATTCAAAAATATTTTTCTGTGGTTAATGTGTGTAGAGAAGGTAAAATTATTATTTTTTTTTAAACGCCAACTTATCTCAGCTGGATGCAGCTGAGCACTGGAGTGGGAGCTAGGTTTTGAAGGTACAGAAGTCTCCTCCCCTCCATCCCCTCCCCCCACCCCAGGCTTGGTGGTAGCAGCAGGAGAAGGAGTGGGGGATAGACAGTCTCTGGATCCACCACCCCCTTCCTAGAGGTGACCCTTCCCAAGCTCCTCTCTGCCCACCGTAGGAGGGTTTACTGGTCTTGTTCAATAAGGAAGGTCAAACCCTCAAATCTCAGCATCCTCCCTGTCCGTTATTACCCCCCTCATCTTTTATTCTGCAGACTTGGCATCTACAAACAGGTTTCTGAGAACAGCAAAATCCCCTTCTTTTTCCTGGTCATAGATGTGACCTCATGGGAAAAGCTTATGCCTGTGATTCCAGAGCAGTTTACAAGCTGAGTGGCCTAGGGCTAGTGGCTTCACCTCTCTGGCCTTCCTGCTCCTTGACACTTACAAGGAAATGAAGGCAATGCCTCCCTTCCTCTGTCCCAGGTTATTTAGGAGGATTTACACGAAGAGAGAAAGCATCTGGCCTGTAAAAGACTCAATGAAAATTTGATTTTTCCTCTGCCCCACACAGACCTCTTCCCCCACCTGCCCTCCATGGGAAGCAGCAGAACTTACCCCAGAGGACTGACACTGTTTGGGAACACCTCTGTCTCCTGCTGGGTCCAGGCAGATGGGAGTCAAAAGCTCCAAGACCCAGAACGGGGACCCAGGGAGTAGGAAGCAAGGCGGCCAGGACCAGCCTTTTAACAACAGTTACAACAACTACAGCTACCATTACTGACTGGCCCCCAGGTGAACGACCAGACAGGGACCAAGTGTGGGCAGCATGCCATTGGGGTGACTCTCGGGGTTCCCCCTGCCTCCACTTGGGAGCTGGAATCTCTGTGGGGAGGGTGGGCAGGGCGACCCCCCCCCATCCAGGTAGGCCCAGCTGAAGTGAGTTTAAATGGGGCCAGGCGGGATGGGCACAAGCCATGAGGGGCCCTGAGCCAGAACTCTGAAGGGGGTGGGGAGGCAAGGGCCTACCTAGAGGGGCTGGTCCAGGGTCAGGGGGAGACAGCAGGCCATAGGCAGGAGGGAGCAGAGGCCTCCCAGGCTGTGCTGACCCCAGCCCTCCTTGGCCCTGCAGGGCGCCCATCACTCACCCAGTGTCCTGTGGCCTGCACAGCAGCTCATGGGTCCGGGACCTCCCGGCTGTCTCTTGCTCCTTGGCCCATGTCTGCCTTAAGGAGGGAGGGCGGGAGGGTGGAGGGAGGGCGGAGGGAGCCTTGAGCTGGCTTCCCAAGTCCCCTCCTCCCTCTTCGCTGGGCTCTGGAGAAGAGATGGAGGAGCCCAGGATTTCCTTGTTTAACTCTTTGGTGGCCGGATGGGGTCTTGTTTGATTCAAAGGCCTAATAAAGTCAGCGAGCGGGTTGTCTGAGGTCTGAGGCCCCTTAGGTGAGGCCCCACGGAGCGGGGGGAGAGTGGGCAGGAGCCCCCAAAGTTGCTCAGCAAGGGGGAAGCAACACAACCTGGGACGTCCACTCTTCCTGGGGTCCTGCAGCCTGAGCTAACGGGCTCTTTCTGAGTCACCAATGCAGGGTGGGTGGTGGAGAGGGTACAGACATGGGGTCCACAGCCTCAGGTTCACATCCCCGCCTGCTACCCACAGCAAGTGACTTAGGCAAGTCACTTGGCCTCTCAGACCCTCGGTGTCTGTAGAACTCCAGGCCAGTCCCCGTCAGTACCAGGTGCACTGAGTAAATGGGCAGGTCTGACCTCCTCAGGTATCTGAGGGTGGTGCTAGGGCACCTCCTCACCCCTAAACCAAGAAAACCCAAACCAGTTGCCATGGAGTCGAGTTCGACTCATGGCGACCCCACATGTGTCAGAGTAGAACTGCACTCCATAGAGTTTTCACGGCTATGACCTTTCAGAGGCAGACTGCCAGGCCTCTCTTCTGAGGCGCCTCTGAGCGTGTTCAAACCGCCTGTCTTTTTGTTAGTAACCAAGTACTTAGCCATTTGTAGCACCAGGGACTCCCCATCCCCAGTACACACCAAAGTCTTCCTCCTCTACCCGAGATTCTACTATTATTGATTCATGCTCCTGGTCTTCTCGAGCCACACCCAAATTCATAGGGGAGAAGCCTTGAGCCCCTGATCTGGGCATGGTCCTGCCTCAGTTTCCGTCTGGTTAGGCTGGGAGAGGCTTTACAAAGGCCACAGCCCTGGTTCTCTGCCATATGACCCGGCTTCCTGGAGTCAGAGGCCCCTGAGTAAGACTGTCTTCAGTGTCCCTCACCCTCATCCACTCCTTTATTCTGTGTTTGTTGAGTACTTACTGCCTGGAGGAGGCCACAGCTCTCTGGTAGCTTTTGGTACTCAAAGAGTGTTCACATTCAGTATTTTGGCTACCCCTCCCCCAGCCTTGGGAAAGGGAACTAGAGTGGGAAGCTGAGGGGACTTGTCCAAGGTCACACAGCCAGTGAGGGAGCTCACAGCCCACAGAGTGGACGTGCTTCCTGTCCCACAGGGTTCCCACAATGGCACAACCGGATGTGGGTGTGGGGCCAAGGCTGCAGTTCAGGGTTCTGTCCCTAGGAAGAGGGAGGCGGTGACATCATTGCCCTCGGGAGCAAGGGAATGCAGAGACCTGAGGACGTTGTGTTAAGTCCGGAGCCTTGGGCTCAACCCCAGCCCTTACTCACATCTGGGCACACTGTGGAGGACGGAACAGCCCCTAGCCTGTGTGTCCTTGGCCTGGCCTTGTCTCTGGGCCTCAGTTGTCGTGGTTGCTTTGGGGATAATCAAAGAGCAGGACATAAGGCCTGGAAGGGCTCTGAGAGATGATCTAATCCGATTCCCTAATGTAACCAACCAGGACACTATAGCCCCAGGAGTTCAAATCTTTGGTTCAAGGTCACAGAGTAGACTGGAGTCCAAACTGGGGTGAATGCTGGGCTCTCCCGACTTCCAGCCTTGTGCTCTTGTTCCCCCCAAGCCCACTTGGAGCTGCCCTCCCCTGGCCTGTTTAGAGGCTTGGGGGACCAAAGGAAAGCAGGCCAAAGGACTCTGGCCACTAGGAACTCTGCAGGCCTACACTGGCCATGCCCTCTTTGTGGCCTCACCCCAGGCAGTGTTCCCAGGGCACTGAGCCAGGGCTGCAGAGGGAGGGAGCCAAGGGGGGCCATCCTCCATGCTGCCACCACAGAGGGGAAGGGCTGAGTCAGCAGCACTGAGGGGGCACTTCCACAAGGCAGGCTCCTTGCTGCCTCTGAGCCCTCTGGATTAGAGAGTCTGAATGTTTGAGGAAGATTCCATGGAAGGGGGTGGGGAGGGAGAGAGATGGATGGTGGATGGGGAGAAGCAGGCTGGGGACACAGGCGACACAGGAGTGGTTTGTGGAGCACTGGTTGTGTGCTCAGCACGGTACACAAATGGCCACACTCAATAGCCCCTCTCGGGGGCAGGCTGCTACCCCACTTTACAGATGAGGAGGCTGAGGTCTCAAGAGATGTGTGACTTGCCCAGGTCCTAGGACCAGCCACACCACTGCCCCAGAGAAGGGCCCCTTGTCCCACGTGGTTCAGGGCAGCTGGCTGGGGCAGGGCAGTCAAAAGAGCAAGACTCCAGAATATTACACTTCAATTATTTTTCCGCTTGCTCTCTTTCACCATGCCTGAAATGCCTCCATTTGTGAGTCATCCCTTGTCTCCCAGCTATTCTGAAGACCTTCCCAAGCTGGCCAGGTGGCCTGGGGCAGAAAAACCTGGGTATGTCTCAGCTCTGCCTCCTCCTAGCTTTGTGACTTAGGGCAAGTCACGCTACCTCTCTGAGCCTCAGTGTTCTTGGGCTAGACGGATATGAGGAGGCCAAGACCATCTGAGCCACCCGGTGGGACACCTAATGGGGGTGCTCCGTACCAGCCATCCACTTTTCCTTGGTTAAACCCTGGATGTGGTGAAGGCATGTGCCCATTCTCCTGATGCACACCCTGCCTGGAAGCCCTGGGACCCACGGCAACAACATAGCCAGGAGGGGAAGGTGGCCCAGAATGCCTCTCATCACCCATAATAACTCCATTTGCAAAGATGTAACCCCAACACAGAAGGGCTGAGCTCTTGTAGCCAAGGCCAGGAACTCAGGGCATGAGCCGAGCGTTCCCCAGTCACCCCCTGCCCTTCCCCCAGTTCGTAGAGACAGCTTTTTATTTCCCTCATCTGCGAGCTTTCCATGTATCAGTTCATCTAATCCACCCATCAGCCCTCTGATGTAGGCACTATTATTATCCCCATTTTACAGACAAGGAAGATAAGGCACTGACTCACTGACTCTCACAACCAAGATCTTCCACTGTCTTGTCCAAGTGACAAGGATGGGGGGTGTGTGTGTGTGTAAAAATAGTGACATTTAGTCGGCACTTACAAACAACCAGGAACCATTCTCTGCGCTTTATATATTTAAAAACTAAAATGTGTACCTGTCCAAAAATGTCGTGGAACAGAAAACATGATTCCTGGAATCAGCTACGTAAACTGCCAAACTCAAGCCACAGATCTAATTAACTTCCAATCAGGAAACTAAACAAAAGAAAACTTGAGCGCCACCTGCTGGGAAGAACCAGGAGACCAGGGGCCTGTGGCCCTCCCCAAGCCGCGCACTCACTTCTGAGGGAGGTAAGGGGATAGGAGAGGGGCGGGAGGAAGATGAAGGGCCCCCTGAGATGCCCTAGGTCCTAGTTGGGGTGCCCATTTGCTCAGTTCCTCCTCCAAAACCCAATGGGTCCAATGGGACGCTCCCTCTCCCAGGCAGCCTTCAGGCTTCTGACTACTGGGAGGGCCCAGGCCTGGTTCCGCTCAGCCGCTCCATTGACCAGCTGGGCGGCCTTGGGTACACTGCACTCTCTGGACTCCGTTCCTCCATCCTGGACTTTCAGCGACCACGGGGTTAGTCCTAGTTGGGTGAGTTTAACCCGATGTGACAGAAGGGGAAACTAAGTCCCCAAGCGGCCCAGAGAAATAGCCGGCGCCGTTCCAAGCCCTCTGCACCCCACAAAGCACCTGCCAGTTGTTACAGAGGAGGAAACAGGCTCAGGGAAACTGAGGTGCAGTAATTGGCTCCCACCCCAAGGCCAGCTAGTGGCAGAGCCGGGACGATGGGGTCGCCACTGCGCTGGTAAGGCCAGCGCCAAGCTCTCCCTCTTCTCCCCCTAAACGTAAGGGGGGGTGAGCCCCCATGCCCACGGAGCCGCCTCCATCCCCACTTCAATTTTCGGCAGCACAGCCTAGCCAAAATGAACCCCTGCCGCGGGGAAAGGGGCCTGCCTTACAGCTGCGGTGGGGCTCTGCTCAAGCCTCCCGGCCTCCATCAGGAAAGCCGGACACGAGAGAGAGAAACCGGGCCAGGGAAGGGTCTTTGCGGGTCCACAACCGAGAGGAGTCGAGCAAAACCGAACGAGGCCGAGTTTGGCCGAGTGTAGCCGAATACGGCGGAGCAGAGCCAAGACTGGCCGAGTCTAGTGTGTCCGGCCGAACACAGCCGAGTCCGGCCGAGTGGATCCGAGTCTAGGCGAATAGAGCCTAATCCGACCGGATGAATCCGAGTCTTGCGGAACGGAGAGGCGGGGCGAACACCAAGCGGCGGAGGCCCGAGACCTGAGAGCCCCGCGGCGCCCCCTGCCGGACAGAGAGAGCACAGCGCTGGCCTTGGCCGGAGCCATTCGCTGCCTCCTGGTCTTTCAGCAGCTCTGTGAGACAAGGATGTGGAGCCCGTTTTATGGATGAGGAAACTGAGGCTCTGAGAGGTTCCAAGGCACGCAGAGCTAAGAGGGGATGGAGCTGGGGTTTGAACCTAATTGTCTGGCCTAGAGGTCACCTGCACGTAAAGGGGCATTGTTTGTTTACTTTGATCTCCCCATAGGAGTTGCAGTTTATTATGGCTTGAGGGGAGAACAGACCTCCCTCCTCTGGCTAGGTCCCAGAGCTCAGAGACAGTCCCTCGGCTTGCTTGCATTGGAGAAACTGAGCAGACTCTGGGGCCACAACGGCCTTGGCCTGTTGACCGAGTGCGGCTGGGCCAGCAGTTCCCATGAACAAATACTGACATATTTTCTGGTCATTAAAGCGGTTAGCAGGGCTGAGTGGCCATGCCCTGCCCCTTCCCCTGCAGAGGCCAGTCCACTGGCCTCTGGCTGTGATACACCCTGGCACCCTAGGCCTCAGTTTCTCCACCAGTCACAAGATAGTGATGGCGGGCATGGGCTCCTGGCAGTCTATGGGGTTTGTTCCAGGGGTGTGTGAGCCAGGACCCGAGGGTCTGGGATTCTGGAGGACAGCTAGTGTGGCCCTGGCACTTTCTCTGAGCCTGTGAGAAGGTGAAGCACGCCTTGCCCTCTACACACATGTGTGCAGGCGTGTGTACCCATCATTCCTCCCAGGTGCACACTACCCTGGCCTACCGGGCCTGTGGGCCTGGGCTGCACTTTATGCCTGTCCTTATGCCTCTCCCCACCCCCAGCATCGCTCCTGTCCACTCAACCCCCCAAACACACTTTACATTTATGTAGGTTTTAAAAGCTATAAGCACTGGACTCAGGGCTGGGAAACCAGGATCTTGTCCTACTCCTGGTGTGAGCCTGGCCAGTCACATGACCATCCCAAGCTCACTGTTCTCAACTGTAAAATGGATCTCGGAGCTGCTCTCCAGACCTGGAGCGCCTTCCACTCCTCCTTCCCCTGGGGGCAACCTCTTTGGGGAGACTTGCACCCACCTGCAGGCTGATTCTTGCTTCTGTTGAAGCACCTCTTGCATTTATTTAACACTTACACAGCACCTACCATGAGCCAGGCAAACTGTTCTAAGCTATTAACAAATACTAACATGTTTAAACCTTTTAACAGTAGGGACCTTTGCTATCATCCTCATCTTAAAAAAAAACAACCAAACCAAACCCATTGCATCAAGTCGATTCCAACTTATAGCAGCGACCCTATAGGACAGAGTAGAACTGCCCAATAGGGTTTCCAAGGAGCAGCTGGTAGATTCGAACTGCCAACCTTTTGGTTAGCAGCCGTAGCTCTTAACCACTGTGCCACCAGGGCTCCAATCCTCATCTTAGAGAGGAGAAAACTGAGGAACAGAGAGGTTACTTAACTGGCCCAACGTCAACAGCTAATGAGCAGTGGAACTGATATTCAAACCCAGGCAGTCCAGAGTCCGCGTACTTACAAACTACCACGTCACCTCTTGTCTTTGCTGCAACTTCCTTCATTCCTGAAGGACAGGACTTATATTTCTCTGTCCCCTGCTTTTTGCAGTTGGCCAAAACCAAAAAAATCAATTGCCGTTGAGTTGGTTCGGACTCATAGCAACCCCATAGGACAGGACAGAACTGCCCCATAGGGTTTCCAAGGCTGTAATCTTTACGGAAGCAGACTGCCACATCTTTCTCCTGTGGAGGAGCTGGTGGATTTGAACTGCTGACCTTTCTGTTAGCAGCGAGCTCTTAACCACCGCACCACCAGGGCTCCTTCTTGCAGTTGGCAGCTGCCCAATAAACATGTAAATGAACGAAAGGACTGGAGAGGAGGGGCCGTTATCTCAGTTTTGCAGGTGGGGATTCAACCTGTGGAGGCCATGTCGGCTCAGCCTCTGCCCTGTATCCTGTCTCACCTGCTCTTTTCTTTACTTCATTCACTGCGTTCGTTCTTCAGCCTCCAGCCTCCACTGCACACGCAGTCCCTCTGCCTGGCACACTCACACCCAACCTTCTGCTCTCAGTGCAGCACCCCCACCCATCCCCCAGTTAACCAGTTGCTGCCTGGTTGACTCTGAATCATGGTGATTCCATGTGTGTCAGAGTAGAACTGTGCTCCATAGGGTTTCCAATGGCTGATTTTTCAGAAGTAGATCACCAGACCTTTCTTCTGAGGCACCTCTGAGTGAACTCGAACCTCTCCAACTTTTCAGTCAGTAGCAAGTGTGTTAACTGTTGGCACCACCCAGGGCCACCCTCACCCCACAAACACCCACCACCCCATGATTCTCTCCCAGAGCCCATTGTACTTCTTCTCCCCAGCTCATGGGTGATGAAACATTTATTCGTGCAGCTGCTTGTGAGCACAGCGAGCTCAGGAACTGTGTCTGTTTTCCTCCATAGTACCCCAGCCCAGTGTCAGGGCCAGGCATACAGTCGGTGTTAACAAAGAAAATTTGTTAACTAAATTAACTATGCCCAGAGAGGTGAAGTAAATGGCCCAAAGCTGCACAGCAGGTTCCTGACAGAGTGGGTCTAGGGCTCAGGCCCCTCCTGACTTTGGGTCCCATGACTTTTAGGGGAGATATTTCCCCCACAATCCTCCAGAGTACTCACTGAGATTCTCACCAGGGCTTGCCGGTGCCGGGGAGGCATCCTGAGGCCTGCACAGGATGTGGCCCAGCACAACTGCAGAGGGTGCCCTCACATCACAGCTTGGAGCTCTCGTCTCCTTTAGAGTGCTTTCTTCTGTGTCTGAGGTCCTGTGGAGCCCAGGCTGTCATGTCCCCTTGGGAAAGTGCCCTCCATCTCCCCACCCCTTCCAGCTGAGGAGGGGCCCAAAGCCCTGGGGTCCTCCCTGAGCCCTGTGACTCCCAGCTCCTCTCCAGGTGGCCATGAGCTGTTGCCTGGCAACTGCCTCTGAAAGACAAGTTCAAGGTAAGGCCTTGAGTGTGAGCGAGCAGCAGAGATGGCTGAAGAGGAGGAGTCAGCAGAGAGGTTCTTCACCACCCACTCTCCCTTCTCTCGCTTACCCTGCAGCCCCTGCAGGCCCCATAACCCACAGATTCCAGCCTGGAACCCCATACAACTCCTCTGTCCCTCCTGCCTCACCCCCCCCCAACACACACACTCATTTATTCAAGGCACCACATTGTACAGTCCCAAAGAGGGCTAGAAGGGCATGGCAGTGTGGTGTGGTAGTTAAGGGCACAGACCCGGGCATCAGACTGTGTTCATTTCCTGACTCTGCCACTTATGTGCAACCCCGAGCAAGTTAGTCAACCTCTCTGTGCCTCAGTTTCGTGTCTGTAAAATGAAAATAATTATACTAATTAAATAAGCTAGTCCATCTAACGCCTGGCATAAACAAAGAGGGCTGGAGTCACTGTATGGATGGTGCCCTGGGAGTTGTGAAATCCAATGGCTCCTCCCTTCATTCATTTATTCAAAATGCTCAAATGAAGGGCCCAGGGCGCTGGCAGCCTCTGGAACGCAGATGGGTCAGGCTTCGTCCCTGCCCTTGGAGGGAGAAGGCTAGTGGGACACCCACCCACACACATGAGAGCACGCATAGGCAGTGACACCAGTGTGGTGGGGAAGCCTGGAGGCTGCGGGGGCTGGAGGAGGAGGCCTGGCTGCCACTCCTATACAACGCCAGGCCCCCAGCAACCCTCTGTTTGCACCCCATGCACCCCTGCCACCCGCACAGCAGGCCCCTCTGCATTAACATCCCCAGTACACATTCACTTATGGCCCCTGCTGAGATGTCCTGAGTGCCTACTAAACGCCCTGCACCATGTTCACACAAACCTTCAAACACACGCAATCACACGCAGCAAAAGCAGCCACAAACAGTGAACCGAGCACACAACCAGACCACTGTGACCCACTGCCTGGCCCACCTCCCCTTGCCATTGGTAGTCTGCCCCTGACCTGCCCTGTACCCGATTGGTTGGGCCAGACTGTCCATCACAGTGTCCATCTTCCCCCTGACTGGAAGGATAGGCCATACACGGCCAATCACAGCACTCTATCCCTTTGGTGGTTGGCCCAAGAGGCAATCACATGACCCAGTCAGGGCCAGTCAACTTCCTTCCATGAGATTTTGATATTTGGACACAGGAAGAGAGTTCTACTGCTTTTGGATCAAGATCCGTAAGGGTGTGGGCTGAGTGCCGCCAGGGGTCCTTCCATGTGCCCTGGAGGACCTGGACTCTGGGAAGCCACACACAAACGGCCAGTGTGCCCAGAGCTGAGAGATGGATAGGAGGGAGCATCCTGATAGAGGTAGGTGCCACATACACACGCCTGCCACGCACCCCTGCGTGTCCACACCCAGCCAAACACACAGCCTCCTGCAGACAAAGGGCCCGGCCACACAGCATTGTCGTGTACAGCCATCTTTATTGACAAGAGCTAGCTAGGGGCAGAAGCAGCAAAGGATTTCCTCAACCACCTTCCCCAGCCGCCCTTGCAGAACAGTGCCCATCTGCCCCAGATGTGGGGAAGGGAGGGGAGGGGTAAGGGCCAGCCAGGGAATGCCAGAATGCTGGGTGTTTTCTCCCTCAGCCCCTCAGCTCCTCCTCAAGGGAGCCCCAGACCAAGCCCCAGGGCTGGGCCTCCAGCCTCCACCTTCCATGCAAGTTCTGGTTTCTGGAACTTCTTTTCCCCCTGAGGGGCTGGACTCTCCCTGCAACCCTGCCTCCCTGTTCCTCGGCCTCTGCCTCCAACTCCCCGTTGCTCATGGCCTGCAGCATCCTCAGCCCAGGGGCCAGAGGCAGAGAGGCCTGCCTGATGAAGGAGAGGGGGGTGTAGGCCAAGCCTGGGGGTACACCTCCACTTTATAATCAAGTCGGCCCCATCCCCGCCCCATTGCAGTGAGCTTGGCAGTGTACCCAACATGACTCGATCCATTTTCCTCCCCAAATCTCAACAGGCAGGCAAGCTGGGAACAACTACCTCCATTTTATGTTGGGGAAACTGAGGCACAGAGAGGTAAAGGCTGGCCGAGGATCATGAGGTGGGGTGAAGATCCAGGTGTCCCGGCTTTCTGGTTCACATGCTTTCCCTGAGGACCCCCTTCCCTCTGTGGGGGCAGGAGAGACAGTTTAGCCAGAGGCGCCACCCTCCCCAGGGCCAGGCTCCCAGTGGCTCTAAGAGGTCATCTCTGGGGAGGTAGTCAGGCTGGTCCAGGCCTACCCAGCCTTGAACAGCGGCCTTTCCCCTGAATTCCCTGGCCTCCTGGACCTGTAGCCCCCAGGAACTTAGAGGATGGAAGACCCATTCCCCCATCCACAGGAAGCTCACCACTCCTCCCAGGCCCTTCTTACCACGCCGACGACCACTCACGGGGCCGACCCTGTACGTTTCAGAGCAGCTGCTTTTCCACTCTGGATGGCATCCTTTCCTTGGGACTGGTCGGGCCAGGCGTTGGCGTCCCACTTCCACAGATACTGCAACTGAGCTCAGCCCAGGGGGCCAAGGTCAGGTCCAGGGTCACAGAGCAGATCTCTCTTCCTCCTTCCTTCTCCTCTCCCTCCTCATCCTCCCTTCTTCTCTTCTGCTTCCTCCTCGTCTTCCTCCCTTCTCCTCTCCCTCCTCTGCACAGTGCTGTGTAGATACTTCTGCCTCTCCAAGTATACCAGCCAGGAGCTTGTGTGGGTTCGGTTCCTGCCTTGGTTTCTGGGAGGAGGGGCAACAGATCACAGTGGGGGAAACAGGGCTGACCCCTCCTAAGAGGAAGCTCCTGGAGCCCTCAAAGACCTGGGGCCACCCCAGCCCCAGGTTCAGAACTCAAAGTGAGCTACTCTGGGGGTTGGGCAGCTTCCCCACCAGGAGCTGAGCTAGGCTTCGTGCGGCCTAAGCCCTGGTGGTTCAGTGGTTAAAGAGATTGGCTGCTAACCAAAAGGTCGGCAGTTCGAATCCACCAACCACTCCTTGGAAACTCTATGCGGCAATTCTACTCTGTCCTGTAGGGTCACTATGAGTCAGAATCGACTCCACGGCAATGGGTAAATCAATGGGTTCAAGTTTATATAATTTGGGACCCTCTTTTAAGAAAAGGAATACAAAATTACAAGTGCGAAATTAAGTGCAGGGCCTTGCAAGGGTCCACACAATAAGGGGCACTGAAGCTCGGCTCAGTTAGCTTCCTGGAAAAACCCCCTCTGATTACCATGTCCAGGAGCGCAGGAGTCCCCACAAAAACTATCTGGGTCAAAAGGGCCGAGGTTATCGGGTTGTCTATCGGGTGAGGTCCCGAGGTCCAGGAGGCACGAGCTGACACAAGGCCACACTGCCCGTGGGGCAGAGCCAATCTGGGTGGGCCTGAGCTGCTCCACCTCCTCCCCACCAGGTAAGACTTCCTTCTACCTGGGGATCCAGTCCAGCCCCAGCATCTCCCATATCTCTGACTTCAAGCCCAGGAAATCCAGGACTTGCTCTATCCCTCTGAGGGCTGATGCCCCGAGATGCTCCAAGTCCCCTAGAGTTGGGGAAGGTCAGGACCCTGTGACCTGGACCCAGCTCAGAAAGGTCAGACCAGCGGTGAGGCCCTTCCAGACCTCTTGCCTGTCAGATCTCACTGGGGCTGATTACCCCATCCCTGAGTCAGAGAGGAGCAAGCCAGGCCCAGAGAAGGGGTATGACCTACCTGTGGTCACATAGCAAGTCCCATTGTGAGTCTCTGGCACCCCGGGCAGCATGCCAGGGCATACCCACAGGCTCTGCCTCTTCCTTAGGCTTCCCTGGCCCTCCCCAGGCCACTACAGATAGCTGATGTGCAGCGCACTGGACTTCTCCCCAGCAGAGGGCTCTCGAGGCAGGGACTGCTGCTCTTTGCCCATTGAGCTGCTGGGTGGCTGCTCCTGCCCACTTGTGCCAGGCTGGGTGATCTGGCTGACCCGGCCTTTCATCTCCTTCCCCTCTTCCTGCTTCTGTGCTCCCTCTCCCCTGCCCTCCGCCTCGCCCTCCTCTCCATCCTCCTCCTCATCCTCCTCCTCGGTCTTCTCTGGAGGCCCTGCCTTGGGCTCCTGGCTGTGCACTCGGCGGGAAGGCCGTAGCAGGACCCTGCGGAAGCCCTGCTTGAAGCGATAAGAGAGGAAGCCATACAGTATGGGGTTGGCACAGCTGTTGGCATAGGGCAGCGCCACCACCAGGAAGTAGAGGCCAAAGAAGGCAGGCTCCTCAGGCAGTGGGCACACCACGTTGACGATGTTGAGCACATAGAAGGGCATCCAGCAAAGGACGAAGAGTGCCACCACAGCCACCACCATGCGTGTGACCCTGCGCTCGGAGCGCCGATGCCGCTGGCACGAGGGCACCCATACCCGCCGCCCTGCGGAGCGCACCTTCACCACGATGAGCAGGTAGCAGAGGCAGATGACCAGCAGTGGCCCGAAGAAGCCCAGGGCGGCCGTGTAGATGATGAAGCCGGTCCGCCAGGCTGCCGCCGGCTCAGGCCACTGCATGTGGCAGGTGCTCATGCCACGGGGCACACCCGAGAAGACCACCACAGGCAGCACCACCACGGCTGAGGCCACCCAGACTGCCGCGCTGACAGTGCGAGCCACGGGCGCCGTTCGCCAGCGGGCCGAGCGGGTCGGGTGCACCACCGCCAGGTATCGGTCCACACTCATAACAGTGAGGCAGAAGATGCTGGTGAACTGGTTGATGCCATCCACGGCCATGACCAGGCGGCACATGAAGGAGCCAAAGGGCCAGTAGGACAGGGCATTCTGAACAGCCAGGAAGGGCAGCCCCAGCATGAAGAGCTCGTCAGCCAGCGCCAGATTGAGGATGTAGACATTGGTGACTGACGGGCTGGCCGTGTGCCGAAGGACCACGTAGATGACCAGTGAATTGCCTAGCAGGCCCACCACGCACACTACCAGGTACACCAGGGGGATCAGAATGCCACTGATAGCCAGCCCTGCCGGGCTTGGGCCTCCCGACTTGTTTCCCAGTGCAGCGTCCAGGGGCCAGGCCGAGGAGGTATTCCCAGGTTCCAAGGTCGTGGGCACTAGTGGAGGGTAGCCAGGGTTGTCCATGGCCAAAGGAAGGGCGGTCAGCAGTCAGCTACTGGCCTGGAAGAGGGAGGACACAGCCAGTCATGGCAGAGGATAGGTTCTCTCTGCTGCCCCCTTCCCCATGACACTGAACTTGGAGGTCTACTGTGAGCCAAGTCACAGCTTGACATGCACCATCTTACCCACTCTGCCCAGCCCAGCAAGGCAGGTGGTGCTACTCCCATTTCTCAGATGAGGAAACTAAGTCTCAGAGAGGTGAAGTGACCCACCTTCTATCACACAGGCAGACTGTGGAGTGGAAGATATGCTTGTCTGGCTCCAAAGGGCAGGGGACAGTGCTGGCCTGTCCCCTATGGTGTCCCTTTGTCTGTGCACATGGTAAGTGCTCCATACACAATAAATAAAGGAATGGGTAAATCCTTTATACCAGTGGTTTTCAAACCTTTTGACCCCAGTGCACGGTAAGAAGGGCATTTTACATTGCGATCCAATGAAGTCATATTGTTTCATAAAACAGTACTCAGCCTTTCTACATACGATGCCGCAGCCAGCAGAGAGCCATTAAATGGACTGCATTGCCCACCAATGGGTCTCACCGTGCAGTTTGAAAACCACTGCTTCGTATCACACATCCTTAACCATGAACTGGGGTATCTAGTGAACTTCAGAGGTTCCATGAACCCCCTACATTGTAGGTGAAAGTTAATGTGTCCGTGTCTTTTCTGGGCACAGTTCAGAGCTTTCATCAGATTCCTCAGATTCTGAATTAAGAGCCACAGGCTCAGGGATGTCCCCTCCCCTGGGAGTCAGAGTCCTTGGGAATCCCCTTGCCCCAGCACATGCCACTGTCCCCCATTCCATGGGACACAAAGGCTCTGCCCAGGGACTGTTGCCTGGGAACCTGGGGGGTGGGCAGCTGAGGCCCCTTTTCCCCAGAGGCTGACTTGTGATGGCGGGTTAACAATACACTTGACAGGTGCTGCTGTGGGGGCATGCACAAGAATAGCAACCTCCACCCGGGCTGGAGGGGAGGGTTTCTCAGGGAAGAGGACGTTTCAGATAGGTTTTGAAGCATGCATGCATAGGAGCTTACCCTAGGGACATAGTGGGACCCAACGTCCCTGTTTACTTCCTTTCCTTTCTGAGCACCTTTCTTATCACATCCCCCATGTATTGTAAGTAGCTGGGACCCTTCCTGGCTCCCCCACTAAACTTTAAGCTCCTTCAGTGTGGAGACTCTCTTAATCAGCTTTGAACCTGTTCCCCCGACCCCACTCTCACCCACCTGTCACTTTCTCACACAGCACAAGCTCTGCATAAATGTTTGTGGCTTCAAATGGATCAAAAGGGAACCTGGAGTGGACTAACCTAAAGGAATGAATTGCTAATAGTGGAATTCCGGGCCCCACTGAGAAAGGCCATGAGGATTTTCCGCCCCTCCTCAACAGGACTTCCTGATTCTGGAGGTCCAATCAGAGGTCAAGGCTGAAAGCTGGAGCCTCCTCTGGGGCCTTGACCTTCTCTCCCATCCCTTCTTCCCATCAACCCCATTCCCCAGTCCCCCAGCACCTGGTCACCCTATTGATCAGAAAACCCTAAGCAAGAAACTCTCGGAGGGGAAGTCTTCCCTCCAATATCTCCCACTGACCCCACCCTGAGCCTGAAAGTCCACTAGTAGGAATGGGTGGTCCTTGGTGCCCTCTCAGGATGCCACTTTTAAGATGCAGAGCTCCTGGGAAGGGGAGACACCCCAACTCCAAGCAAGCATCTGAGGTGGGTGAGCTTGCCAGGCTGCTGTGCCCTGAGGACCCAGGGCTGCCCAGGGCTCAGCGTGGCTGGCCTGGTGAGGCTGAGGATGGCAAAGAGTTCCCTTGGCTTATGGCTCCTCCTGATGATTCCTCCTGGCTGGCTGGACTCAGAGCAACCCCTCTCTGCCCTGGGCTGGGAGAGAAGACAGTGCTGTGAGACTGGAGGGGGCCTTTAACCCATCCCTCACCCCAATGCCTCATCAGCTCTCCTGAGCTTAGGGCAGTGGCAATAAGGGAGGGGATATCCCTGGGTGGTACAAATGGTTAATACACTCTGCTGCTAACTGAAAGATTGGTGGTCCAAATCCACCTAGAGGCACTTTGGAAGAAAGGCCTGGAGATCTACTTCTGGAAAATCAGACATTAAAAACCCTACGGAGCACAGTTCTAGTCTGAAGCACATGGCATCACCATAAGTCAGAGTCAACTCGCCAAAAGTTTTTTTTTTTTTTTTGATCTGGGCAGAGGACTCATAGGATCCTAATAGTGTGCCAGCTCAGATTCACCATGCCCCAATTGTGCCAGGCACAAAGCTAGGCCAATGATGTGTCCTATGAGGGAGGCACTATTGTCATCCCCAGTGTACAGATGGGAGATGCATGTGAGGCGATGTGGTCTGCTCAGGCAGCTAGGAAGGGGCAGAGCTGAGAGGACCCTTGTGACTATTCCATGACTCCCTTCCACACACACACCACCCCTGGAGCTGATGCCCTGTATTTGGACTTTTAGCCTACTTCACTGTGAAGAAATAAATTTCTCTTCGTTAAAGCCATCCACTTATGGTATTTCTGTTATAGCAACACTAGATGACTAAGACAGAATTTGGTACCAGGAGTGGGGTGCTGCTCTAACAGATACCCAAAATATGGAAGCGGCTTTGAAACTGTGAATGGATAGAGGAGCAGTAGCAGCAAAGGACCAGCAGCAGCAGAGAACCTGCAACAGCAGAGCAGCTCCCTCGCTGCGATCTATTGAAAGTCAGCCCTCGACACAAGGGGTGCTAAACCATTCCTAGACGACCTGCTTCTGGGTCGGGCTTTCATATGTAGCAGACTGAGGCTGGGCCAGGGAAGGCACTGGCATAAATTTCACAGTTGGTCAGGGCAGCTCTCAGGGGCTCTTCTAACTAGACTATTAGAATCATGGATTCAAACTCCTAGACTTCTAAACCAGTTGCCATCGAGTTGGCTCCAACTCACAGTGACCCCATATGAGTCAGAGTAGAACTGTGCTCCATAGGGTTTTCGATGGCTGGTTTTCCGGAAGTAGATCATCAGATATTTCTTCCTAGACACCTCTGGATGGACTTGAACCACCAAACTTTTGGTTAGCAGCGCTTAACCATTGCACTACCCAGGGTCTCCTGTAAACTCCTAGAGGCCTAGAATAGAATTTTAGATTCTTAGAACGGTGAAACAGCGAGTATTAGAATTCCAGAATACCAGAATTAGACCTTCTTAGACCCAGAACTGTGGAATCTGGGACCCTTAGTGTCCTGATTGCCTTGGCCAGGAGGGCCCTACGTCACCCATCCACCTCACCACCCTGTACACCGGTCCTTTTTATAGCATCTCCAATGGTCAGCCAATCGCAACCCAAGGCTGGAGAAGGGAGGGGCGTGCAGGCTCCCAAGAGAGGAGCAGTGAGCCAGACAAACCTAATTTCCTGGCTTCAGGGACAGATGGCCTGGGGGATGCCTGGGGGTGAGCTCCAAGGACAGTCCCACTCCCTCCCCCCTGGGACACGTATGTGCGCCCGCACACACAAGCACACGGTCCAGCAGGAACACAGTGCACCCAGCCAGACCCTCCCTTTGTATTAGGACAGGAAATAGCCTCTCCCACAGCCCCTGGTCCCTCTCGAGGCTCCCTGCCTCCACCCTCATCTGGACCCATCTTCCCTGTCAAAATTTAGCAGGCTGGGTGCCAGAGGAAGAGAAATTATAGCTTTCCCCTCACGTAAGCCAGACCTGTAATTTTGGTGCTGCCTTTTCTTTAAGGAGCTGGAATCCTGTGCATGATCTAGTTCATCCTCGGGGAGGAGGGACTTTTCCTCCCCGTCTGGTTTATCTTTGGCATAAGCTTGCCTGAACGCTGGGGATGGACTCCCCCAGGGACAGCTCAGGAGGAGACAGGCCCAGAGAGGTTGAGCAGTGGCCCTGAGTCCCACAGCAATCAGGACGACCCCTCGGGAATGCTGGACTCCCCCAATCCATCCCCTTCTCCCCATAGAGTGCAGAATTTTCTGTACAGGGACCCTGGATGATTTCTTTATTAACCCCCAGTACCTAGCATGGCACCCAGAACATTGCAAATGAAACAACCCAAAGGTTCAGCAAGGGGAGTTCTGAGGTGGGCAGAGGCTGGAAACTAACCCTGAAATCCTCACCAAGCCAGGGTGGGGGATGAGGATGGATTTTTAGAGAAGAGGAATTTGAGGCTCAGAAAGGTTAAGTCACTCGTGCAAATTCACCCAGCTAGTGAGTGGGAAGCCAGCATTCGAACCCAAGTCTGTCTGTTCCTAAACCTTCGGTACATCCTCCCCATGCTGGTATCTCTAATGGCCTCAGGCTGGGAGGAATCAACGGTTGGATAGCCTTGGACCTTGCAGGGCTGATGGCCTTGGCGGTCCTGCATTCTGCTAGCCCTCCAACCCTGGGCTTCCCCAGAGGCCCGGATTGTGCTGGCCGATGCAAATTGGCTCAATCTCACCCCAGAACACAGCCCACAAGCCCTGAGTTGGAGGCTTGGGCTCCACCACTGAGTGACTGCCAAATTGCTGTGTGATTTTGGGCAAGTCGCTTCCCCTCTCTGAACCTCAGTTTCCTCATATGAAAATGAAGACATGCCGTACCCACCTCCCGGGTCGCTGTAGGATTAAATGGAGTGTGCTGAGCAGTGCCCAGCATGGAGGGGGAGCTCAGGAGAGCTGGCACGTGAGCCAGGGAGGTGCAACAGCATGATGTTTCTGGTTTCCTCCAACTTGGACACTCTACTGTTCTGTGATTCCAAGATTCTAGAATCGTGGCGCAAGATTCTGAGATTAATGTTCCCACCTCTGCAGCCCACTGAGAGGTCATGGGGAGGCCTCTCTCCTTCCTCCAAGGGCCTCCCTACCCTCTCCCAGCCCCCAGCCACAGCCTCTCAAGTTCATCCTGGGCAGAGGCCAGGCTCCAGCCTCCCACTCTCCAGGACCCCACCCAGGCCCCAGCCTCCTTACCTGCCTACAGGGTGAGGGCTCCCCTCCTTGCCGCCAGGCTGGTGATCATCCAGCAGCCCCCTCTCCCTGCCCAGGCCCCGGGTGCCCCCACAGCACCCCTTGGCCGGGGTCCCCACGTGACGAGCACTTATAGACTGCTTGCACCCCCTCCTAGGCCCGCAGCGGCCACGTCTGCCCACAGAGCCTCTCCCATCTGGTCTCCGGCCCTGACTTCCCACCAGCACCTAGTGCATCACCCCCCATCTCCAGGACACATCCTGAGGTGGGCAGGGGTACAGGTGGGGTCTGCAGGCAGGGGCTGGCTGGAGGGAGAAGCTTCCCAAGGTGAAGGAGAGAAAAGGGGAACCGGGAACTGTAGGAAGCCAATAGAAATATAGGAAAAGGGGGGTCGGTCGGAGGTGGAGAGAGAGAGAAGACAGTGAGTGGGCGGAAAGCCAGAATGAGGGGGAGTGATGATGGATGCGTGACAGGGAGAAGAAAAGCAGGAGGAAAGAGGAGAGCTAGAGAAGGAGAGAGGGAGAGGCAGAGAGAGGCAGGGATAGAACAGGAGGAAGGAGAACGAGGGGGTGGCAGGAAGAGTGACAGAGAAAGATTGTGCCACAGATGGTGACATGGAGCGCTAGCGAAGGAGGGAGCAGGAGTGGGGTGTGGGAGGCAGGAAGGAGGGGCCGAGGGCCAGAGAGCAGGTGCCGGGTGAGGGGTGAGGGAGGAGGAACAGCAGATTAGGGGAGGAGGCAGGAGGAGGAGGGAGAGGGGGCCAACCCTGTTACCGGGGAGATTCCAGCCACCCACGTTGGCCTTGCCTCCTGCAGGGAGTTGGAGAGAAGAGTGGGGTTCAGGGGAGGTGGGACTGAGAGCCAGTGGCCAGGCCACTATGGCACACGTCCCCTGGGACGACCGCTGTGTCCCAAGGCAAGGCCGGGTGTGGGGTTGGGAGGAGGGCTGTGAGCGTGGGGGCGAGTAACTGGGCTGGGAGTCTGCAGCCCTGCAGGCCAGGCTGTCCTGCGGCCATGCAGAGGGGTGAGGGGAGAAGGGAGGAGGAGTTCTAAGCCCTGAGATCTCATGGACTGAATTTGCTGATCCCAGGGCAGAGTGAGGAGTGGAAGAACAGGGTAAAGAAGAGATATTTAGGCTTGGAAGGCAGAGAGGCAAAATCGAGGGTATTATGTAGAGAGAAAACCAATTTCCACAATTTTTTACTGAGAAAATTCAAAGTATAATAATAGTAATTGAGGACAGTTTTTAAAAAATGTTTTTATTGTACTTTAGGTGAAGATTTATAGAACAAATAGTTTCTCATTATACAGTCAGTACATGTATTGTTTTATGACATTGGTCAACACTCTCTCTCCTTGACCTTGGAAGACCTTTTTTTTTGGTGAAAATATACATAGCCAAAGAAACACCATTTCAAAAATTTCTACATGTACAATTCAGTGACATCAATTACATTCTTCCAGTTGTGCTGCTATTCTCACTATCCTTTTCCAAATTACTCCATCATCATTATCTTCAACTCACTGCCCCCTAGGCTTCCCATCAAACCTTTTGAGTTGCTGTTGACAATTTGATCTCACACAGATAATTCTTTTCTTTTTGGATTTTAGATGAAGGTTTATAGAACAGAATAGTTTCTCATTAAACAGTTAGTACACATATTGCCCTATGACAATGGTTAACCCCACAACATGTCACCACTGTCCCTTCTCAACCTTGGGTTCCTTATCACCAGCTTTCCTGTCCCGTCCTGCCTTCTAGTCCTTGTCCCTGGACTTCTGTGTCTCATTAGTTCCATTTTGTTTTATAGGGCTGTCCAATCTCCGGCTGAATGGTGAACCTTGGGAGTGACTTCACCACTGGGCTAAAAGGGTGTCCGGGGGTCATACTCTCGGGATTTCTCCAGTCTGTGTCAGGCCAGTAAATCTGATCTTTTTTTGTGTGTTAGATTTTTGTTCTACATCCTTCTCCAGCTCTGTCCAGAACCCTCTGTTGTGATCCCAATCAGAGCAGTCAGTGGTGGTAGCCAGGCACAATCTAGCTGTACTGGACTCAGTCTGGTGGAGGCCGTGGTAGCTGTGGTCCATTAGTCCTTTGGACTAATCTTTTCCTTGTATCCTGTTCTCTTCATTCTCCCTCGCTCCCGAAGGGGTGAGACCAGTGGAGTATCTTAGATGGCTGCTCACAGGCTTTTAAGACCCCAGACGCTACTCACCAAGGTAGAATGCAGAACCTTGTCTTTATAAACTGTGTTATGCCAGTTGAGCTAGCTGTTCTCTGAAAGCATGGTCCCCACAGCCCTCTGCCCAGCAATTCAGTCCCTCATGGAGCTTGGATGTGTCTATGGAGCTTCCATGACCTTTCCTTGTACAAGTTGTACTGGCTTCCCCAGTATTGTGTACTGTCTTACCCTTCACCAAAGTTACCACTTGTCTATTGTCTATTTAATATTCCCCCCACCCCTCCCATCCCTTGTAACCAACAAAGATTGTTTCTTTTTGTGTGTAAACTTTCACATGAGTTTTTACAGTAGAGGTCTCATACAATATTTGTTCTTTTGTGATTGACTTATTTCACTCAGCATAATGTTCTCCAGTTTCATCCATGTTATGAGATGCTTCACAGATTCATCATTGTTCTTTATTGTTGCGTAATACTCCACTGTGTGTATGTACCATAGTTTATTTCTCCATTCATCTATTGACAGGCATCTAGGTTGTTCCCATCTTTTTGCTATTGTGAACAATGCTACAATGAACATGGGTGTGCATATGTCTATTCGTGTGACAGCTCTTATTTCTCTAGGATATATTCCTAGGAGTGGGATTGCTGGATCGTATGGTATTTCTATTTCTAGCTTTTTAAGGAAGCGCCATATCGTTTTCCAAAATGATTGCATCATTATGCATTCCCACCAGCAGTGCATAAGAGTTCCGATCTCCCTGCAGCCTCTCCAGCATTTGTTATTTCCAGTGTTTTTGATTCATGCCAGTAATGCTGGGGTGAGATGGTATCTCATTGTGATTTTAATTTGCGTTTCTCTAATGGCTAGTGATCGCAAGCATTTCCTCATGTGTGTGTTGGCTGCTTGAATGTCTTCTTTGGTGAAGTGTCTGTTCATTTCTTTTGCCCTTTTTTTTTTTTTTCCTAGTTGGGAGGATTTTTGTTTTATTTTTTTGTTATTGTTGTAATTAAATGAAGTTTACATTTCAAGTTAGTCTCCATACAAATTTTTTTTTACATACACTGTTATGAGACCCTAATTGCTCACCACATTCTTCGACACCACACTCCTCCTTTCTGCCCCTGATTCCCCGTGACCATTCAACCGGCTCCTAACTCTCTCTGCCTTCCCATCTCACCTCTGGACAGGAGCTGCCCCTTTGGTCTCTTGTATCTACTTGACTAAGAGGCACACTCTTCACGAGTATCACTTTATGTCCCACAGTCCAGTCCAATCCCTGTCTGAAGAGTTGGCCTCGGAAATTGTTTT
>NW_004443963.1:15563279-15602141 GCF_000243295.1 Trichechus manatus latirostris
GGTGTGTTGAAGTCTCCTTCTATTATTGTGGAACTGTCAATTTCTCTTTTCAGTGCTGTTAGAGTTTGTTTTATGTATTTTGGAGCCCTGTCGTTGGGTGCATAGATGTTTATTATGGTTATGTCTTCATGATGGATCGTCCCCTTAATCATTATATACTGTCCTTCTTTGTTTTCTATGGTGGATTTTGTTTTAAAGTCTATTTTATCTGAGATTAGTATTGCCATTCCTGCTCTTTTTTGGTAGTTGTTTGCTTGATATGTATTTTTTCCAACCTTTGATTTTTAATAAATTTACATCTTTGTTTCTAAGGTGTGTCTCTTGTAGACAGCATATTGATGGATCCTGTTTTTTTAATGCATTCTGTGAGTCTCCGTCTCTTTATGGGTGCATTTAGGCCATTTTGATAGGTGTAAGTTTATTGCTGTCATTTCGCAGTTTTTTTTTCTTTTTTTTTTTTTTGTGGTGCTGACTTTTTCTTTGTCCTCTTACTCTCCTGTGCTGAATTCCTTTTGTTTATGGGTTTTTTTTTTTTTTCATTTCTTTTGTTTTTGTAGGTTTTGTTTTTACTGAGACTTTATGTTTTTTGAGGATAATTTTTTGTAATACAGGTCTACAAACAGGAAGATTGGAGTTTTTTCATCGGATTACATTTGGCCTAATTGGAGCTCAAAGTCAGTACTTCCTACCATCAAATCGATGGCAAATACTCATCTGTTGAAACCATTCTTAGCTTGCAGGCTGTACAGAAACAGGCAGTGGGCAGGATTTGGCCCACGGACCACAGTCTGCTGCTGACCCTTATCTAAGATTCTCTGACTGTGGGCCAGTCATCCCTTCTCTGGGCCTGTTTCCCGTCGGGTGGTGGGGAGGTTGGGCTAGATCCTTCCTAAGCTCTTCTTGCAACATGAGCATTATAAACACCTAAGGCTCCATTAGGGAGTCCTGGTGGCACAGTGGTTATATGTTTGGCCCCTAACCAAAAGGTTGGCGGTTCGAACCCACCAGCTGCTCCTTGGGAGAAAGATGTGGCAGTATGCATCCATAAAGATTACGGCCTTAGAAATCCCATGGGGCAGTTCTATGCTGTTCTCTAGGGTCACTATGAGTCAGACTCGACTCTTCAGCAGTGAGTTTGGTTTCCTTTCTTTAAGGATCCATTAAGGAGGCTTGGTGGCTCAACGGTTGGCTGTTCACCCAGCGAGAAAGACCTGGTGATCTGCTTCTGCAAAGATCACAGCCAAGAAAACCCTACTGAGCAGTTCCACTCTGCACACATGGGGTCACTATGAGTCCAAAATCATCTCAACAGCACCCAACAACAACAACAGCAAAGAACCCACTTAGGTCCCTGCGTGGAACAAGCAGTTTGCAATCAGCTGCTGACATAAATGCTGCTGGTTCAAACCCACCCAGAGGCTCCAAGGAAGAAAAGCCTAATGATCTGCTTCTGTTATGTTATAGCCAAGAAAACCCTATGGAGCAGTTCTACTGTGTAACGCATGGGGTTACCATGAGTCAGAATCGACTCGATGATAAGAAAACAACGATGACAAGGCTCCATTAGTACTGACAGCTGTTTCTCATTAGCCCTCACCATGAGTCTCTGCTTCACATACGTTACCACTTCACAGATGAGAAAGCTGAGCTCAGAGAGGGGAAGGAGTTTATCCCATCGCACAGCCCTGTAGTGGAGAAGCTGAACAACTTCATGCTAAAGACATGCTCTTTACCCTCAGCCTGAGTGGCCTGTTCCCTGCCTCAGGAGGGCAAAGGGAGTAACAGAGAAGAGTCTTTGTTGAGCATCTACTATGTGCCAGGTGCCATCTTGGCCCGTTTCCATAGTGGATCATTCCTGGGACCAGGATGGGCCGACTTTGTCCCCAGGTCCCAGGGCTGGCACGTAGTAGGACCTCAGAGAACTAGGAATTGAATTCTTCCAGAGGTGCCGCTCTGGCTGCTGCAGCACTCAGTAAGATCGGTGCTTTCGCCTGGAGCCCACCAGTGCTCTTGGTCCTCTCCCTCCACTGGCCACGTGCTCCAGCAAGGCCCTCCCTCCTTTCTGTCTCCTGTCTGTTGTATTGTACAAAGGCATGAGGTCAAGGTTGGTCTCAAGACAGTTTCAACACATGGGGCTGCTAGAAGCTGGTCCTTAGGGTTGGGGAGAGATACTGTGGCAGCTCCCCCTCTGCTCAAGGCCCTCCCAAGGCTTCTCATCCCCTTTTTTGGGTAGAATGTGCCTCACCTTCTGGCCTAGCCCGAGTGGTTCTTGTGAAAGTTAAATGAAGGAAATGGCTGTCAGCTTGTTCCTTCCAGCACCAGCTCTTATTGCTTCTGCCTTGAACTCTCTCCCTTCTCTCACCTGTCCTCTGCTCTCCATCCCCGCAGCCTCCCTTCTGGGCCAAGCCACTATACCCCCTCTTGTTGGTCCCACACGTCTGCCCCCACCCCCTAGCAGCACTGAGAGTTAAAGACATGTCATGCGAGTCACTTGCTTGAAACCCTCCAATAGCCATCTGTTGCCCATAGAATAAAATCCACAGCCCCTACCATGACCTAGAAGCCCTAGTGGTGCAGTGGTTAAGAGCTGGGCTGCCAACCAAAAGAAACAAAATATCAAAATTTAAAATAAAGACAGGATCTAACAGGGCTGGGACTAGGGTGGGAAGAGTGAGACAGGGTCATGCCAGTAGAGGGTTGGATTCTATCTTTGTTTAAAATTTTGATATGTTGTTCATCATAAGGAGCTGTGTGGCGCAGCTGTGAAAGCATTTGGCTGCTAACTGAAAGGTCAGCGGATAAAACCCATCAGCCACTCCTTTGGAGAAAGATGTGGCAGTCTGCTTTCATAAAGATTACAGCCCTGGAAACCCTATAGAGCAGTTCTACTCTGTCCTATAGGGTCACTATGAGTTGGGATCGACTAAATGGCAACACATGGGGCTCCTAGAATCTGGTTTGATTTGTTATTGTTGTTTTGTTTGTTTGTTTTTTACCATGGCCTAAGGGCCCCACATAACCTGCCTTCTGCCCGCTTCTCCTCCAGACACCCCCTCCCTATCGTTCTAAAGCATCATGACCTCAGTCTGAACCTTACACATGCCCCAGGCCCTTTGCACAGGCTATTTCCCTTGTCACTCTATTCACCCTTCAACAGGCTTAGGCACCACCCACTGTGAGAAGCCTCCTGTTCTCTAGCACTCCCGCCTCTGGGCTTCCTTTTTATCTGTAATGTAATTAATTTTAATCTGCTTTTTTTTTTAATCAAAGTACTGTTTGCAAATAAATTTAAAAATCCAATAGTACTAAAAAGGCTTGTAACAGAAAAAAAAAAAAATTGCAGGCCCGATGGCCCTGTCCTACCCATTGTCCCAGAGACAATTTCATGTTCCTTGTATGTGTATCTCCATCTATCTAAATACCACGTTTATCCTTCTATTCTGATTCCTCAGTTTTCCCCCATTTTCTACTGACTTCCTGTTATGGTAGATGAGGATTTTAGATTTTTTTTATACATTCTTGTCCCTTCTCCCCATTCTCTCAACATAACATAATTTTCAGTTAAATGCATATTTAGTGTTTTCATTACTGATGCCATGTAAATATTATTTCTTGCTCAACCAGGAGTTAATAATTGTCTTGTTTTTTCATTTGCTTAGTTTTCTTTGAATATCTTCATTTTCTTGAACTAAGTGTTCCCACATGTTCATACAGCTTGATAAAAACCTCACAGTGGAGTCTCCACAGTCCAACTTCAGTGATAATTTTTTTTGTTGGAGACCCCTGAACTCCTTCCATCTAGACTGGCTGACATCCTGGGATGCTTTCTTCACTGTCATGTTGAAGATTCCCTTTAGCTTTTTCCTGTGTGAGATCCTGTTTCTTGAATCCCATGCCTTCCTCTTTGATGATTTACCCTCTCATTTTGGTGGAGCACATCCTGTAGTAGCTTCCCAAGAAAGCACACATGTTTTAAAATGGCTAATTCTCCTCTCATACTTGTTGATAGCCTAACTGGGTATAGAATTCTAGCTTGAGAATCACTTTGACTCACATGGTAGAAGGCATCTGTCCATGTTTCTAACTTCCAGTGCTTTTGCCGAGAGCTCCAATGCTGTTCTTATTCCCGATCCATTGTGTGTCACTTTAGGTAATTGTTTTTTTCTTTATTCTGGAAGCTTTTAGGATCTTTGCTCTATCCTTGAATTTCTGAAATTTCACAATGATGTGCTTTGATTGGGTCTTCTTTCATTCATTGTTTTGGGCATTCAGCAGAATGTTTTAATCTGGAGATTTGTGATCTTCACTTCCGGGCAAGACGTTTCTATTATTTCCTTCTGGAACTCCTATTAGTTGAATGTTGGGCCTCTTGTATCAATCAATCCTTTAGTTTTCTTGGTGTCTGCCTTTTCCTTTTATGTTCTACCTCCTGGGAGGTTTATGTGTTTTTTTTTTTTTTTTTTTTTGCTTTATTTTTATCTTTAAATCCTTCTGTTATTTTTTATTAATTTATTTTTAATTTCCAGTTGCTCTCATCTGTTTTCTGATTTCTCCTTTGCCTTGGCATCCCATACTTATCTGTGGATATAATATGTTTCCTTATCTCTTTGAGGATAGCAATGATTGTTTCTTTAAGGGTTTCTTCTCACTGCATTGTCTCTATTTTTGCAGCTTTTTGTTTGTTTGTTTGATTGCGTCTCTTTCATGTTAGAACTTTCCTCAACTGTCTAATCATACTTCGTTATTGACTCCTATTTCAAAATGAGACATTAAAGTCTGCTGATTGGAAGCTCCATGCAGGAGAGCAGGACTTGCACAATGGTGACATCTCTGTAGGAACAGCTGTATCATTTGTCAAGGACACCAAATGTCAGTACCTATAAGCCTTCTCGCTGAGGTGGTCAGATCCTCTAGTTTCCTGTCTGAGGTGAGTGTATGCCTGGGTGCTAGCACTCCTGAACTGGGTTAGGGAAGGGGGCTGGGATCTCTGTTCAGTATCCAGACTTTTGCTTAACCCACCTGGATCAGTCAGATAGTTCTGTGTAACAAACAACTACAAAAGTCTACATAGCACACAGTAAGCATTCATTTCACTCACACATCTTTGGTTCAACTGGTGTCTTAGCTATCTATTGCTGCTATAACAGAAATACCACAAATAGGTGGCTTTAACAAACAGAAATTTATTTTCTCACAGTTTAGGAGACCAGATGCCCAAATTCAGAGTGCTAGCTCTCAGGGAAGGCTTTCTCTGTCTGTTGGCTCTGGAGGAAGGTCCTTGTCTAAACTCCTGGGCAATCTTCATGTGGCTTGGCATCTCTCTTCCCCATCTCTGCTTGCTTGTTTAATCTCTTTTTTATCTCAAAATTCATTGACTCAAGATACACCCTACACTAATCCTGCTTCATTAACATAACAAAGACAACCCATTCCCAAATGGGATTATAAATACAGGCATAGAGGTTAGGATTTACAACACATATTTTGACAGGACATAATTTAGTCCATAATAGCTGGGATGGTTGATGGAGGCTGGGCTGGGCCAAGCAGATCTACTTGAAGCTTCAGGTCTGTGGGTCAGCTGGACAGCTCTGTTCCATGTGCCTCATATTCATGGAACCAACAAGCTCTCGAGGACATGTTCTTTTGGTGGCACAAGAGAGCAAGCACATTCAAGTCTTTCCTTATGGTGCATATGCTAGCATCCATTGGCCAAACCTAGTCACATGGCCAAGCCAGCATTAGTGGAGTGGGGAAGTGCCCTTCTGTCATGGAGGTGGGAGGGTGGAGGGAGTATTTGTTAAACATAATCACATCTACCACATCCCCAATAATCAGTTTGGTGCCTCACCCCCACCCCTCTCTACCTGGTTCCTTGCCAGAGTGCTCTGGTTCAATTTCTCCTGCCCAGGTTAGGGAAGGGAGGTTGTCTGGCTGCATAATTCTGGGGAGAGGATCTGGGGGTCTAACTGCTCCTAAACTGACTTCCAAACATCCCCCATTCTCAGACTCCTGTCTCGCCATCTGCGATGTCTGGATCCCGTAATTCTGAGCCTCTCTGGGGTTCTACAAGGCCTATTGATTTATATCTCTTCTTTCCCCAAGCCTCCCACCATGCCCCACCACCTAACAGCAGTCACTTGGTTTTCCTCTCCTGGGCTGTGTTAAATCATTTACCAACTCCATCTGCTCTCGGTCCTCCTGTTTTGTGGTCTGGGGTTACAGGTGTCTCTTCATTTCTTTGAAAACAAGAGTAACAAGAGTTTCTGTTTCTTGTTCTCCTTGTTGTCATGAGCTGCTTTTCATCAAGAGGGAGGGAGTGGAAACATCTCTACCCAGGCACTTTGAGACTGGAAGAAAGTGTCTACTTTTCTGTATTGAACCTACTTCTGTGATATGTGGGCCAGGCTGCATGGCAGCTGTTTATTTACACGTCTGTTTCTCCCACTGGCCTCTGAGCCCTTGGTGAGTAGAGGGCTCTGTCTCAGCCTTCTCTGCACTTTCAGCTCCTGGTACAGCTTGGCACAGGATAGATGGTTAGTCCACTGGATTTGGACTGAACTGAATTTTGGATTATACAGATAACTACTCATTTCTCCTTCCTGGAGACCCTCTTCAGAAGTCTTCTAGAGCCATCCTAGACCTGCCTCTACCTCCCTAAGACTTACTATGCCTTGATTCCCTTGGGCCTGAATAGAGTCAGACGTCCCCAGAGGTCAATATTTCCCTGAAGTGGAGAGTATAGACAGTAGGAAAGAGAGGCAAGACATCAACGGGATAGACAGCAAGCATTCTAGCTCCAGAAAAGTCATTGTTTCAGTATCTGTGGCTGTGGAACAAACCACTCCAAAATGTAGTGACTTAAAGCAACGGCCATTTTATTCTGTCTCACGAGTCTGTGGGTTGGTTGGGCTCAGCTGGGCAGTTCTTCTGTTCCATATGTTTTTGGCTGGGGCTGCAGTCGTCTGGGGGCTTGGCTGGGCCAGAACATCGAAGATGGCTCACTCTTATGGCTGGCACTTTAGTGGGGATGGCTGGAAGGCTGGGCTCAGCTGGGACGCTGGGATGGTTCTCTCTCTCCGTTAAAGGCTATTCTTTCATCTGTTTATTCACTTGAACAAACAACATTTACTCACATCTATAATTGTCAGGCACTTGCTAGAGTCTTGGGGTATTAAACTGTGGAACAAAACAGACAGGTCTCTTGCTCTCATGGAGCTTACAGTCTAAAAAGGAAGCACTTGTTAAACAAATAAACCTATTCAATAAATGCTTAATTATAAACAGTGACAAGGACTGTTCCTCTACAGAGGCACAGAGAGAGAGAGGCAGGCAGGGGGAGGTGACTGAAATTGGATGTGGGGTGATGTGGAGGAACCCTCAGGATCATAAGTGTTCTAGGTCGCAAGAACAGTTTGAGCAAAGGCCCTGAGGTAGAAAAGGGCTTGGAATTCAATGAAAAATACTGGAAGCAGCTCTTGCAGCTAGGGCTTTGCAAGGGAAAGGAAGAATGGTACAAGATGAGTTCTGAAGGTAGGTTGCAGCAACATCAAGCTGACTCTTTTGTATGTAAGGTAGGGGGTTTCATTCTAAATGTCCTAAGATAGCTTTGAGTGATTTCATCTGATTTGTGCTTTAACGGGATCACTCTAGCTGCTCTGTGGAGATAACCATGGCAGAGGACAGGAGTGGAACGAGAACAGTTAGGAGGTGTGAGAGTTTGAATTATTATTATTCAGCAAATATCCCAGTCCCTGCCCCAGTGGGAAGAGTTTACTTTCTTGCCCCATTGTTGTTGGCTCATGTGGGATGGGAATAGAGGCCCTCCATGTGCTTGCACAGGATGGTCTGGCCTCTTGCGCTCCTGTGATCCACCATGAGAAGAGTATGCCCCAGATCACCCTGGTCCAAGGAGGATGAGAGGCACGTGGAGCAGACCTGGACAGAACCTTCAGTCAGAGCCTAGCCCACCTGACCCCAAGCTGAAGCAGAGCCACCCAGCCCAGCCCTGCCTGGATCAGCTGAACCCCTGCCAACCTGCAGCCCCAGGGATGTGAGAATAAAGACCTGCTGCTCTTTGCCTCTGAATATGGGGATTATAGGGCAAATGGTTTGTGATTGACTACTAACCTGAAGGTTGACAGTTCAAACCTACCAAGTGGCACCCTAGAAGAAAGACCTGCAATCTGCTTCTATAAAGATTACAGACATTAAAAACCTACGGAGCAGTTCTATTCTGTCACGCATAGTGTCGCCATGAGTTGGGATCAACTCGAAGGTTGGTGTCATGGATTGAATTGTGTCCCCAAAAAATATCTGTCAACTTGGCTAGGTCATGATTCCCACTACGGTGTGATTGTCCACCATTTTGTCATCTGATGTGATTTTCCTCTGTGTTATATATCTTATCACTATGACGTTAATGAGATGGATTAGCGGCAGTTATGTTGATGAGATCTACAAGATTAGATAGTATCTTAAGCCAGTCTCTTTTGAAATATAAGAGAGAAGAAAGCAGAGAGACATAAGGACCTCATACCACCAAGAAAGCAGTGCCGAGGGCACATTGCTTCCTTTGGACCTGAGTTTCCTGGGCTGAGATGTTCCCAGACCAAGGGAAGACTGATGACAAGGACCTTCCTCCAGAGTTGACGGAGAGAGAAAGGCTTCCCCTGGAGCCAGCGCCCTGAATTCAGACTTCTAGCTTACTGGACTGTGAGAGAATAAACTTCTCTTTGTTAAAGCCATCCGCTTGTGGTATTTCTGTTATCGCAGCACTAGATGACTAAGACAGTTTGGTTTTGGTTTTTGGTTTCATTACACAGCATTATTGTAGCAATAGCTGACTATGACAGGAGGCCAGTGCAGGAATCCAGGAAACGATGCCAGCATGGACAAGAGTGGGAGTGGTGGCACTGAAGGGAAGGGAACAGCTGGGGAGATATTTGGGGATGGGTTGGAAGTGAAAAGGGAGAAGTAGAAGGTATTTAGAATTACTTCCAGATTGTTGGTTTGAGAGGCTGGGTACATTTACTGTGTGATTAAGGCTGGGTGGGTGTGTGGGTTTGAGATGCTCTGGAAACATCCAAGCAGACGGCACTGCTCACTGGCTTCTCTGCTGACTCTGCAGCCTCCTCACTGGACTGTGAGGCCTGTGAGGGCAGGACCTCACCTGGCTCACCCCTCAAACCCTGCGTTTGGCACATAGTCCCAATAACGATTTGTTGCATGATTGAATGACTGGATGAATCAATGGTTGGATTAGCATGTTTGAAGGCAACAGGAGTATATTACAGCATCTGAGTGGCACAGTTATGTCTGTAAGTGACAAAGATCTGCCAGGTGGAGGATGGACTACAGGCAGAGATAGTGGAGGCAGGGAGGCCAACAAGGAGGCCTAAGCTACTGTCCAGGGGAGAGAGCCCAAGGCCTAGCCCAGGGGGTGGCAGCGGGCTAGTGAAGGGAATGAAGTTAACAAATATTGGGAGCTGAATTGTCCAGGCTTGGTGACCACTGAATGCTGGGGGTGGGGATGGTGGGAAGAGCCTAGAGGACCCCCACGTCTGTAGTTTAGAAGTGGGAACAAGGAGCAGCCGGACTCCAACACAGAGAACCCCGGACGAAGTGGCCTTGCTTGGCAGCACGTCCCTCATCCACCAGGCAATGATTTCATTGCAAGAACGGCAGAGTCTGATGCATCCGAGCCCTGATGCCTAGCCCAGGCCTGGCACTAGATGGGCACCGGGGAGCAGTTGTTGTTGAATGAGTGAGCATCACCCAGTTGTCAGCTCCCACCCACAACCAACAGCTCTTCCTGTTTCAAAACAGGACTTCCCTAGAGGTTTCTCTCTCCTATCTGAGGGGCCTCCAGGTCTCAGCCAATTTGCAGAGCAGAAACAAGTGACTCACCCCATGTCCAGTGATTGCTGTGGACAGTGATATGGTATAAAGAGCACTTGGCTAGGAGTCCTACTGCCTCAGTTAGGAAAGCTGTCAGCTAATAGTAACAGAAGGCCTGAACAAGGACGGAGTAAACAAATAGGTGGTTTCATTTTTCCTTTGTTCCCATAACAAGGCAGCTGTTGTCATTAGTTCGGCTGCCAACCGATGCTGTCAGGGACCCAGACTCCTTCTGTCTTTCTGCTCTTCTATTCTAAGCATGCTGGCTTGTATCTTCATGCTTGTAGCTTCAAGGTCACAAGATGCTGCTGCAGCTCCAGACATCCCATCAGTATTCAAAGCAGGAAAGGGGACCGGACAAAGGGCAGTGCCAGCTGGCTCTGTCATTTTTTATGGAAGGAAACAAAAACGTTCACAGAGCCATCTTTCAGGCTGATGTACACTTATGTCTCGTTGACCTGAACTGTGTGGCCTTGGAACCCCAACTGCAAAGCAGACTGGGAAAACTCATATTTCACCTGGGTCTGGGTACATTGCTGCCCTAAATGAAGCTGAGACTCTGTTAGCAGGGAGGATGGGAGTAGTGGTAGCTGGTGGGCAAGTGGAGTCTTTGCCTTAAGGGCTTCAGCTGTACCTCTCGGGCCCTCCTGGGCCTCAGTTTCCTTTTCTGCCAAACAAACTATTAGTACTACCTACCTACCTTGGAAGACTGTTGTGAGGACTATATGAGATAGTATATGCTAGGTAAAACATCACTATAAATGAGAGAATTTGTTTACCGGGGTTATTTCTGGTCTAAAAGCAAGGCTGTCCCCCTGGGGTAGGTTCAGGGGACTGAACACATGGAGGAGCCCCCAGCCAACCCTTGGCATGCAGTGGGGGCAGAAGAAAGAGTGCTTGAGGAAAGGTTCCAGCATGTGCAAAGTTCCTGGGGTGAAAGAAGTGTGAATATGGGTCTGAGGAAATGAGAGTCCAGTCTGATGGTGGAAGTGTGAGTGGAGGAAAGTGTGAGGGTGGAGTGTGGCCAGGACTGAGGGGTGGGGGGCATCCCAGGAAAGTGTCCAGAATTTATCCTGAGACCCGGGAAGAGCAGGAGTAGAAAGAGGTTGCCCTCAGGGATGGAGCCCCGGATCAAATGTTCCAGAGGCTCCTAGCGGACTCTGGCAGCTTGGAGGGGGTGCCCAGTCGCTTTAAAACTCTAAACTTAATGGAAGGTAATGTAGGGTGGGGCCCAGCCCACCCACATCTATGTTTGTGTCATGTGTGTGGGTTTTAACGTTTTTTTTTTTGTTTCAGAGAAGTAAAACTCTAAAAACCTATCAACCTTGTCTGAGCTAAAACTAAGAAAAGCAAAGGGGTTTCCCCATCGGACCTTTCAGGAGGGTGAGGTTCTTAGGAGGAGGGTGAGCTGGAGGTCCTGCCTGGGAACTTCAGGACATGTGGGGGCAGCTGGGCAGTGAGGGTGGCCGGGGGGTTTTGGGTGAGCAGGAAATGGAAACTCAGAGCATTTCATTCGCTGGGAATTGAGGGGCTTCTGTGTATTCAGCGATGAGGTCATATATCTTTTCCTCCTTTATTTTAGCTCTCTAGAGGGTCAGCTCCCTGAGAGCAGAGACTCCTGGGCACCAACGGATCCCCACTCCTAGAAAAGGGCTGGGCACAGAGTAGGTGCTCCATAAATATGTGTTGAGTAAATGCACAAAAAGTTTAGGTAGAGAAGAGACCGTTTCTGGAGGAATGGGAAGCCTGGAGTTTATCTCTCTGTAAATTAGCAAACACTTAGGTAGGACTGGGAGCCCTGGTGGTGCAGAGGTTAAAGGTTCAGCTGCGCACTGAAAGGTCAGCGGTTCAAATTCACCAGCTCCATTGTACGAACGTGTTTAGTCCCTACAACAACCTCACCTCTCTTTTAAAGAAACTCGTATTTGCCAAGTGTCTGCAAGGACCGACATTGTTTCCTTACGCTGTTGTGAAACAGTTTTCTGTGACCTCCTATAATAAAGGTTGGAGTTTCTGGCTGCCCAACACACATATTCCCAAATTCCAGCAAGGCTCTCAGCTTCGATTTGGGAACCAGGCCTTCCACCCTAGAACACATGTTTTGGATGGAGTTGCCTCCACTTCTGGCTCCAGCATGGCATGTGTGCCAGGCCTAGCCAATCAGAGCACAGAATCTCCTTGGCAAATATGATTGGTTAAAGGGTAGGCTGAAGACCTCAGTTGGTCCAATCAGGGGTTCAGTCAGAATAAACCTCAATAAACCTCAATTAGAACTTTGCCTGGCTGGAGCAAAGACGTTTGTTCTTTTTTCCTGAACTTGAACCTGGAAGGATGAAACCCTGAGAGCCACCTGCCTGAGAATGAAACCAGCCAGCAGAAGGCAGAGCCAAGAGGTACAGGAAAGCAAGCCCTGATGACACCGTTTGAGCCCTTGATCAAGCTGCACCTGAAGTTATATTTCCAAACTTGAATCAATAAATTTATTTTCTCCTTAAGCAGGTTGAATTAGGTTTTCTATTTGCAATAGCAAAAAGTCCTGACTGGCAGGGTATGAAAGTTTGAAGATTCCCACAGATAAATGCAGCTCAGGGTCCTGTGAGTGGAGCAGAAACACTTGAGAGACGGTGGGGGTCAGCTGGGCCCAGCTTCCTGATTGGCTGGGCAGATACCCAGAGATTTACAGAATTTTATTTGTTTTCTGTTGCCTCAAAAAGGAGACCCAAGACCATAGGAGCAAACCTCTGAGACGCTCATTTTAGATCAGTAGAAAGAATAACGTTCAGAGAAGCAGGACCAGCAACATTGAAGCAGACTGCCTCAGGAGGGGGTGAGAGCCCCGTCCCTGAAGGTATGCAAGTGGTAGCCTGCAACCATCTGGCCCCAAGTTTCCAGAGGAGGTTCAGGCGCTGGGTGGGACTAGAGTAAATGGGTAGATGCTGCCACACGAGGCAGCTAGCAATGACTGCAGTAACATGAGGGTGGCGTATTGGATCCTGGGGCTCCCCTTCTTTCCCCTGGGAAGGCGAGAACATAAGGGGTTGGGACGCAGTGCCTGCAAATTCACACCAGCCTCCAGCACGAAGAAGACATCAACCAAGCTCTGCAGCCAGCTGCTAAAAAACACCACAGGGAGGGGACTGCGTGGCCAGCTGGGGCACCATCTGGCTTTGCGTAGGAGCCCTGGAGGGTCAGAACCATCTGGCTGGGAGGGCTGGAGTGCAACCTGGAAGGGAAACAGGCAGCGGTGAGAATTTGGGGACAGGCAGAACCCAGGGCTCGCTTGTGGCTTTCCTGGCTCACAGCTCATCCCCACCTCCAGGCTTTTGTCCAAGTGTCGCCCTCTCCCCAGGATGGCCCTCCCTGCTCTTCCCCCACGCCAAGTCCCCTCCATCCGAGTGCCCCACCTCCAGGAAGCTTTCTGGGGCTGCCTCCAGCCCCTCTGTCCCTCTTCTGCCCCAGAAGTCTCATGGGTCAGTCTGTACCCCCACGTATGTGGATGTCCTGTCTCCTGGCTCATCTGGGGTGCAGGGAATGGGGCATTTTTCCATCCCTTGTCCTCCCCACCCACCCCCACCAGGATGGGCAAAGTGGGTGCTCAGTGACACCCAATACCTTGGCTCAAGCAAGTCCACAACCTTTCCGGATGCCTTGGGCCTTCCTTGGGGAAATGGGCTCCACAGAGCAATATTGGCTCAAACAAAGGACCAGAAGGCTGGGGAAACTGAGGCCACCTAGACACTCCCCCTCTGTCC
Organism: Trichechus manatus latirostris; assembly: GCF_000243295.1. Lineage (NCBI taxonomy): Eukaryota > Metazoa > Chordata > Mammalia > Sirenia > Trichechidae > Trichechus > Trichechus manatus. The sequence continues at coordinate 15,576,932 of NW_004443963.1, forward strand.
TGGCCTAAGAGCCACTCCTAGTGAAACTGCGGGTCACTGACCAGTGGCCAGGTGCCCCCTCCCAATTGGAGGAGCAGTGGGGGAGGGGCTCTTACCCCTAGAGGATGCTGCAGGAGCGTTTCTGCTGCCTCGTGGGCTGGGGGCACAGGACGGCCCGGATAGCCTCATCAAAGACGGTTTTCAGGCCCCGCTGGGTGAGGGCTGAGCACTCCAAGTATTTCACCGAGTCTGGGACAGAGCAACAAGAGAGCAGAGGCCTCGGTCAGGGGAAGGGCCCTGGGCAAAAACCCCTCCCAAACCACACAACAGAACGCCAGGCTGTGGGGTCGCAGTGAGTTCCAGCCCTGATGGTGCAGCCTGGGAGCTGGGCCTCCTGAGCAGAGTATTTCCCTCTCTGTGCCTCAGCGTCCTCATGTCTAAAGTAACCCGTTGAGTCGATTCCGACTTGAATTCAGTGGGAGAGGGTAAGACCTACAGGGTCTTGGACATGCGAGCCATTGAGCTGTAGAAGGCAGGCAGGAATTTTTCTACCTCCCTGGGAAGAAAAGGGCTCAAGCTACAGTCACCCAATCTCTCGGCACCTCACTTTCTTAGAAAACAGCCACATACTTGGCTCTACACTACCCCCAGGGGTGCAAATCACCCTCAGGAGCCCTGAGACACTCACGGCACACACAACAACAAAAACCTGTTGCAATCTAGTCAATTCCAACTCATGGTAACCTCATGTGTTACAGAGTAGAACTGCTCCATAGGGTCTTCTCGGCTGTAATCTTTACGGAAGCAGATTGCCAGGCCTTTCTTCCATGGGGCCACTGGGTGGGTGTGAGCCACAACCTTTAGGTTAGTAGCCAAGAGCGAACCATTTGTGCCACCCAGGAAGCTAGCAGCCCACACACCAGAATCTTCCAGTTGCCATCGCACCAAACCTCAGCCTCAGCCCCATTTTGCAGATGAGGAAACTGAGGCTCAAAGAAGCCTGTCCAAGGTCACTGGCTGGAAGTTTCCCCTCCACATGGGGGAATGGGGGCCCTCAGTGAGGGGAATGGGAATTGGAGATCAGCCTTCTCCCTGTGACCACCCAGGGCAGAGGCTGGGGCACAGGCAGTAAAAGGCAGACTGAGTCCCACTCCCAGGGACAGTGCTATTCCAGTGTTCCATGATGTCCTGGAAGGAACCTGTGTGACTTCCCCATGTCAGCTACAACCCAAACAGTTTCCCTGAAGTGAAGGACTGCAAAATCCCTTCTGGCAAGAGGCTTGTGGGCCTGGGGGCTGATTTCAGAAATAAGAGGAAGGAGAGGGGCGAGAAGGGGGAACTCTGCATCCTCCCCCGAAGCTGCTTTTCTTGGGGGAAGGAAGGGAGCTGATACTTGTCAGCACCTGCTCCATGCCAGACACTGAGCTGGGTGCTCCCAACAGCCCTGTGAAGCAATACTGTGATTTCCCATGTTACAGATGGGGAAACAGGCCCAGAGAGGGCAAGCCACGGCCCAAAGGTACACAGTCGGGAAGAGGAAGCTAGGATCAGCAGGCCAGGGAGAGAGGGGAGCCCCTGGAAGAGGGAGGCCCACTGATGCCCTGGGGTAGGGATGCAGGACCCAGGGAGCACAAGGCAGGGATGGAGCTCCCTGAGGCTGCTGGGTGACTCCTCACATGAGCCTCTGTGCTGAGGAGGGTGTCACTGAGCCTCGGGAATTGTCGCCGTACAAGGGACCATAAGCCAGTGCCCACCTCACTCAAACCCACCCACTGCCTCCTCCCTGCCCCTCCTCATACCCCTCGTGGATCAAGGCTTGGGTTCACTTCAGCTCGGCCTCTGACCTGCTGTAGGACTTTGGTCAGTCACCTCTCTGGGCCTCAGTCTCTCCATCTGTCTAAGAAATGTTGATATATGATGGCTGAGACAGGGGCTGGGGGTCCACAAAAAGTTTGTAGGGGCAGGCCAGGGCAAGTTGATGACCCTGGTCCTCTTGACTTAGGGATCCCGGTGGCCTAGGTTCAAATCCTGGCTGGGTGGCCTTGAGCCAGTGACATCTCCCTGAGCCTCAGTTTCCCCATCTGTAAAATGGGGGTTGGTTTAAAATCAAGGAAGTTGTGCATCAGGGTTGTATCCTTTCACTATACTTATTCAATCCGTATGTTGAGCAAATAATCCGAGAAGCTGGACTATATGAAGAAGAACACAGAATCAGGATTGGAGGAAGACTCATTAACAACCTGCAATATGCAGATGACAAAACCTTGCTTGCTGAAAGCAAAGAGGGCTTGAAGCACTTACTGATAAAGATCAAAGACTATAGCCTTCACTATAGATGACATCTCAACATGAAGAAAACAAAAATCCTTACAACTGAACCAATAAGCAACATCATGATAAACAGAGAAAAGACTGAAATTGTCAAGGATTTCATTTTACTTGGATCCATAATCAACACCCATGGAAGCAGCAGTCAAGAAATCAAATGATGTATTGTATTGGACAAATCTGCTACAAAAGTCCTCTTTAAAGTGTTAAAAAGCAAAGATGTCACTTTTGAGGACTAAGGTGCGCTTGACCTGAGCCATGGTGTTTTCAATCGCGTCATATGTATTCGAAAGTTGAACAATAAATAAGGAAGACCAAAGAAGAATTGATGCCTTTGTTATGATGTTGGCGAAGAATATTTAATATACCACGAACTGCCAGAAGAACAAACAAATCTGTCTTGGAAGAAGTACAGTCAGAATGCTCCTTAGAAGCAAAGATGGCGAGACTATATCTCATGTAGTTTGGACAGGTTATCAGGAGGGATCAGTCCCTGGAGAAAGACAGCATGCTTGGTAAAGTAGAGGGTCAGCAAAAAAAAGGAAGACCCTTAACAAGATGGATTGACACAGTGGCTGCAACAATAGGCTTAGACATAGCAATGATTATGAGGATGGTGCAGGACCAAACAGTGATTCTTTCTGTTGTACATAGTGTCACTATGAGTCGGAACCAACCCAACGGCACCTAATGACAACAGCAAAGTGGTGGTAGTGACAGTTCCTCTCTTGTAGCAAGAGCAGGGAGAATGCACAGGGCCTGGCACTGAGGAAGTGCTCAACCCACGTCAGCCATGTTCATTAGCTGGGAACAGGAGCTGCCCCACAACTCGTCATTCCAAGGCTGGGGAGAGGCCTGGGGGGCCAGAGGTAGCACTGGCTTCCTGGGCAGCCCTACATGTTCCCAAGGCTTCCTCCTTGGCCTGGGCTGGTCTGAGGTTAGTTCAAAGTCACTGTCCTTGCAGCACCCCCACCTGGGATCAGTTGTGGGGTAGGGTTGGCAAGAGTCCAATGAGGACCAGCCACACCCCCACGCCCCCCAGTCATCTCCTTATATAAAAAGAAGGGCCTGTGGGAACTGCCCAGGCTTGTGCAGACAGGGAGACTGAGGTCCAGAGAGGGGGAGCCACTGGCCCCAGGCCACACAGCCAGTCAATGCTGGAGCCAGGACTAGAATCCAGGCATTCAGGGCCCGTCTCATTATCTCAAAGCGTGTGCTTTAATAGGGAAGGGATCATCGACTGCAAGGATGCAGCCTGGGGAGCCTTTGTCTTGGGGGAAGGAGTCCACGGGCACAGACTGGTTAGAAAGGCCAGAAGGCAGAGGTGCAACCCCAGGTGGTTGTGAGCAAAGACTGGGGGTTCCAGGAAGCGGAGCCCCTGAGGTGGCATGGGGACAAAGGCTTAAGCGCAGCCAGGGGCCCCCTGGGGAAGATGGCCTTGTCACAGGGCTGGTCATGGGAAGGAGAGAGGTGGTGGCTGCGGTTTCTCTTCCTGTGAAGAGATGTGAGCCCCAGGGCCCTCCCAGTTCCGGTGGGAGGAAGGGGGGCAGGGCAGAGGCTGGAGGTGGGGAGGCCACCCAATTCAGGGCCAAACTCTGGTCCTGTGGAACCTGCAGCCACACCTTCCTGGTGGCCCCAGATTCTTGGGCAAACTCCCCCAACCTTGGGCTGTGGGGTCCATCAGGGCCTGACCAGGGACAGAGATGGGAACAGCAGGCCGAGACCCATGGGAGAGGTCAGACCCATCTATCATCAACTCCCTGGTGCAGGCAGCCCTGAGCCACTACAAGGAGGCTCCCAAGCCAGCAACTTGATGTTCTGAGTTCAAATTCCGATTCTACCACCTACTAGCTGTGTGACCTTGAGAAGTCACTTCACTTCTCCGACCTAGTGATCTGGAGGCAAAGAGGAGATGGACTAAGAAGCTTGGGTGATGGGGGAAGGGCGGTGAGAAGGAGGAGCAAGGGAACATGTCATCCTTCAAACCCAGCACAGGGCACCTCCTCCAGGAAGCCTTGCAGGAGAATCCAAGCTTGACTTGGCTGCCTGTCCTCTGAGCAACCATAGCATTCCCCCCACCCTCCTGCATCTGTCTGCTTAAAACACACCCCTTTCATTTCAGTGTCTGTATATAGATAACAATAATAATAGCAGCTAACACAGAGCACTTCCTCTGTGCAGCCTCTGCCCTAGAGCTTCAGCTGTATCAACTCACTTAACTCTCCCAACCACCCGATGAGGTAAGAACTGTGACTATCACCATGTTTTATTGATGAGGAAACAGGCACAGAGAGGCTAAGTGACTCGCTCAGGGTCACACAGCTAGGACATGGCCCATGGCTGTGCGGTGCAGACCCTGGCTCTGGAGCCCATAACCGCCATGAGGCTGAGTCAGGGTCCCCCACAGCCAGCTCCTCCCCTTTGAGCCCGAGCCCAATACCAATCTCCTTGGCCAGCGCCAGGCCCTGCGGATAGGTGATGGGCGACAGCTTCTTCTCCTTCAGCTTCTCGATGGTGTCCTTGTCATCCCGCAGGTCCAGCTTGGTGCCCACCAGGATGATAGGTGTGCTGGGGCAGTGGTGCCGCACCTCAGGGAACCACTGGGCAGGGGGCAGCCGGGAGGGCACAGGTTATGCAGGAGCAGAGGGAGTAAGAGGTTGAGTGGAGACGAGAGGGGTCATGAGGGTGCACGGGGAGGAGAGGGGCAGGAGGATGGGGGTCATGAGATTGTTGTGGGGGGACACGTGGTTGCAGGGAAAGAGGAGGTAAGATGGGTGGGAGATAGGAGGACAGCATGAGGGTATGTGGAGATAAGAGGTGGGCACGAGGTTGTGCGGGCAGGAGAGTGGGCATGAAGTTGGTCAGAGATAAGAAAGGGCATGACGTTGTGTGGGAGGAGAGGGGACACAAGGTTGTGGAGGGCAGAGAGCAAAGCTAACTGTCTCAACCTCCCTCTGAGATTCCCCCAAACCCCCCTCACCAAGTCCCCCCACAGCCCTGGTCAGCTCTGGAGTCCCTCCGTGCCTGCACCCTCCACTGCCCGGGGGCAGGACTAAAGTCACTAGTCCCTCCCTCAGGCCCCCCTGCCCCCGCCATGTCCCTAATGCCCCCACTCTGTCCAGCTCACCTTGGCGCGCACGTTCTCATAAGAGGCTGGACTGACGAGGGAGAAGCAGATGAGGAAGACGTCCTGGGGACAGAGCGGGCAGTGGATGCGGTGAGGGGAGGCTGGGAGGCGTCCTGCCTGAGCCCGTCTCACATCTGGGCAGCCCCTGAGGGGCACAGCAGCCCAGGTGGATGCTGGGGGCGTGGGGTCTGGGCAGAGCAGGGATGTCCTCTCCACCTCTGCTCGCAGGCTGCTGTTTATTTTTTAATCTAACACTTTCTACAGGCCAGGCCCTGCTCTAAGTGCTTAATCCTCAGACAGGACTCTGTGGGAAATACTGCTACTACCCCAATTCTAGAGATGGGGAAAGTGAGGCCCACAAAGGTTAAAGGATTAGCTGAGGTGCACCCTAGTAAGGGGAGGAGCTGGGATTCCAGAATTCACACTCCTAACCATTGCACTACCCCCACCATCTGGCTACTGGCCCCAGCCCTCCCCTCCCCCAACTTCAGGGAAAGCCAAGGACCCTGAGGTCTATCAGCCACAAAGCCGCCTGCAAGCATGCCCCCCAGCTTGCCTCCCCTCTCCCAGTACTCCTAGGGGGTCACAGTATTGGGGCCCTGTCCAGGATCTGCCTCCCCCACCTCCGTGAGCCAGGTGGGGCCAAAGCCCCAGAGGCAGAGCTGGGAAGATGAGGCAGGGTGGTAACAGGGGGGCTGATGGAGGGCTGGGGGAGCAGAGAGGAGGAGGTGCCAAGCTTCCCAGAGGAGCCCACCTTAAAGGGAGAGTCAGGGCTCACCAGCCGAGCCGGCCCGAAGGGCATCCCCAGAATAGGGAACAGGGACAGCAAAGGCTGGACAGCGAGGAGGGGGTGGGGCGGCATACCGTCTGGGGGTAAGAGAGCGGCCGGAGGCGGTCGTAGTCCTCCTGCCCGGCAGTGTCCCACAGCCCCAAGTTCACCGGCTTGCTGTCCACCATCACATTAGCTGAATAGTTGTCAAACCTGTGGGGAGCAGGCAAGACAGAAGGTAGGGTCAGACTCCAGAGCCTTGGGACTTCTGGTCCAGTCCCGTGATGTTGGATGGCAGAGGCTGAGCCCAGAGAGGAGCAACCACTGGACTGAAGTCACACAGCACCGTACAGCTGGGTTTTCTGTCACTTACTCATGACTGATTCATTAGGTAAAAATGTAAAATGCAGGTAAGCAAAAAGAAGAAAGCATTACCTCTTGATCGTTTTTCTACCCTTAACTATTCTTTGGAAAAGTGATTTTTCAAAGCCAAGTAACATTGCCTCCGGGGCTAGATCAAAGTAAACTTGATCCATCTCCCTGTGTGAACACTTAGGTTGGTCACCCAGAATTTGTTGAAGGAATGTTTATCCTGTCTTGGGTTGGGTCCCCCTGAAAGCAAACTCTGAGACAAGGAGGCGGTGTAAGTGGTTTATTTGGGAAGTGATCCCAGGAATTTGCAGGAGGGGAATGGGGAAGAGACAGGGAAGGGACAATGGTCAATTAAAAAAAAAAAAAACCAGTTGCTGTCGAGTCAACACTGACTCATGACGACTCCACGTGTGTCAGAGTAGAACTGTGTTCCACGGGGCTTTCAATGGCTGATTTTTCAGAAGTAGGTTGCCAGGCCTTTCTTCTGAGGCACCTCTGGGGGACTCGAACCTCCAACCTTTCCGTTAGCAGCTGAGCACGTTAACCATTTACACCACCCAGAAACTCCGCAGCTAACGCTGGGCGTGACATTGAGCTGTTAATGCTGTGGGCAACTGGGGCTCAGTCATGCTGAGGACCCCTGGGAGACAGCACGGCCCACGTCTTAGGGTGTCCTCGTAGGGGCAAGGAAGTCGGGGTATTTAGCCACCATCTCCCATCTCTCATTGGCGGAGGGCTGCTCCTGGGCGTTAACTCCCCAGCCTTCCAGCAAGCCCCAGAGAGAAGGCTGAAAGCTACAATCACAGGCGCTTTTGGGAAATGCTATGGGCGCACGCTGGAAAGACGACTGCCGAGGGGAAAGAGACAGGGTACCAAACAACACCAAGCCAAACCAGTTGCCATCAAGTCGGTTCCAACTCATGGCAACAGCGTTTGTTTCAAAGTAGGACTGCATTCTACTTTGGGTTTTCATGGCTGTGACTGTTTGGAAGCAGATCACCAGGGCTTTCTTCCAAGGAGCCTCTGGGTGGGTTCGAACCACCAACCTTTTAGTTAGTAGTCAAGTGCTTAACTGTTTGTGCCATTCAGGGACTCTAGGGCACCAATAGCGAATGCTAAAATCTCTCTGTCAGCACTGAAGAGGCGTCCAGGGCAAACATAAGTTTACAGGCTTTTTTAAAAATTCAATTCAGTGAGCATTTATTGGGCACCTAGTATTTGTCAGGCACAGTGCCAGATGTTGGGGCTACTGAGGAGCACAAGCCTGATCCAGCCCCTCAACAGTCTGGCTGGAAGGCCAGACCCTGGACAAGGAGCAGGACAAACGTCAGGGGAAGGGAAATCTAGGTGCTCTGGGAGGACCACGCCCAGGCTCCAAGCTCTGCAGGGGCCTTAGAAAATAATTTCTCATTACACATATTCCTGAGAGGAAGGTGCTGGCTCCTCACACTGCAGAAGAGAAACCTGGAGTCAGAGAGGTACAGTGACTTGCCCAAGGCCACACAGCTGGTGAGTGATCAAACTGGGTGAGAAGCCAGCTCCGTCTGAATCCACATCCAGTGTTCGCTGACCCATGCCATAGCTGTGCCTCCAAGGATGCCCTCACCCCCTGCCCCTGAGGGTTAGAGACTACTCCCTTTCTCTCTCCTCATTGAGATCACCCACACAGGCCCTGCTCCTCATCTCCTGACTTGGTCCACTGAGACCTCAGGCTCCTCCAGCTTCTGCTCATCTCCTCATACTCCTTCCTCCACACACCAGCCAAGCCAAAAAAAGTGGGCGGCCTGACGTTTTTAATACCCTGTGCTTGTCAGCCTGGAGAGTGTTACTGTTACTTCTCAGTTCCTCAAATGGCCCTGTTCCCTCCTGCCTGGAAAGCTCCTGCAACAACCCCCCCATCCCTGACACCCACTCTCCTGCCTGCATCCCCCAGCCTAGTGCCTGCTGACTCTTATTCATTCCTCCAGCCCCAGCCCCAGCTCAGTGTCACCTTCTCCAGGAAGCCTTCCCTGACCCTTAGGCCAAGTCAAGGCTCCCACCTCGCCCCAACCCAGCACTCCTTGGTGAACTCAGCACCCCAGAGTGGCAGCCCAAGACAACAGAGACCAAGTGTGTCCCTCACTGCACCATGTGGCCAGCACAGGGCTTGGCTCACAGTAGGTGCTCAATAGCACTGTGGGACCACAGGCAGAAGGTGCTGTCCAGGGAGACACAGGCTGGGCCTGATGGGAAAGGGGCGCCTGTGTTGTCTTTGGAGTCCCTGGGTGGTGCAAACAGTACGCTCGGGTGCTAACCGAAAGGTTGACAGTTTGTGTCCACCCAGAGACACCTCAGAAGAAAGGCCTGGCGATGTACTTCTGAAAACCCAGCCACTGAAAACCCTGTGGAGCACAGGACCCCTCTGACACACATGGGGTCGCCGTGAGCTGGAACTGACTCCACAGCAAAGGGTTTTTACTGCGTGTCCTTTGGCTTCTCTCCTATAATGTCCAGACTGAAATCCTGGTGCCTAAAAGCCTCCATGGAAGCAGCAGTCAGGAAATCAAAAGATGCATTGCATTGGGCAAATCTGCTGCAAAAGACCTCTTTAAAGTGCTGAAAAGCAAAGATGTCACCTTGAAGACTAAGGTGCGCCTGACCCAAGCCATGGTGTTTTCAATCACATCATGTGCATGCGAAAGCTGGACAATGAACAAGGAAGACTGAAGAAGAACTGACGCCTTTGGATTGTGGTGTTGGTGAAGAATATTGTATATACCATGGACTGCCAGAAGAACGAACAAATCTGTCTTGGAAGAAGTGCAACCAGAATGCTCCTTAGAAGGAAGGATGGCGAGACTATGTCTCACATACTTTGGGCATGTTAGAAGGAGGGATCAGTCCCTGGAGAAGGACATGCTTGGTAAAGTAGAGGGTCAGCGAGAAAGAGGAAGCCTCTCAACAAGATGGATGGACACCGTGACTACAACAATGGGCTCAAACATAACAATCATTGTGAGCATGGTGCAGGACTCGGCAGTGTTTTGTTCTGTGGTGCATAGGGGTTGACGGCACCTAACAACAACAACAAAAGCCTCCTAAGATTCCTGAGTAAAAGGTGTCTGTCTCCTCTGGGTCACCCCCCGGGACCTCAGGGGCCATGGCGATGGACAAGAGCTGGGGTGCTGTTACTGTAATGGCACCGAGCACCTATTCTGGTGCCAGGCAGAGAGCGAGGGACCTTTGTGCTTTAGGCTTTGAAATCCCATGGGACCCTACATGAAAGGGCCTTGTTGTGGGTTGAATTATGTCCCCCCCAAAATATGCTGAAGTTCTAACCCCCAGTACCTGTGAATGTGACTCTATTTGGAAGTAGGGTCTTTGCAGATGCAATCAAGCTAAAGCTCGGCCATACTGCATTAGGGTGGGTCCTAATATGACTGGTGTCCTAACAAGAAGAGGGAAATTTGGACACAGACACACAGAGGGAACACAGCCATGTGAAGATGGGGGTGGAGGCTGGAGTTATACATCTGCAAGGTAAAGAATGTCAAGGTTTGTCAGCCACCACCAGAAGGCAGAAGAAGCAGAGAAGGATTATGCCCTAGATCGTGGCCCTGCTGACACCTTGATTTCCGGCTTCTAGCCTCCAGAACTGTGAAAGAATAAATTTCTCTTGTTTTTAGCCCCCCAGTTTTGGTCATTTGTTACAGCAGCTCTAGGAGACTAACACAGACTTCAAGTTACTCCCTCCCATTAGACAGCTGAGGAGACCGAGGCCCCAGAGGTTAAGTAACGTTTCCACGATCACCTAGCTTGTAAGCAGAGGAGCTGGGATTTGAGCACCGCTCCTTCTGTGGCACCCATTAGTGAGCACATGAGTGGACAAATGAGCTGCAGGGTTGGTTCATCCCCACACAGCACCCAGGGTTCGGAAAAAGGAACAGAGTTCCTCAGGGAGCTATGTCCTGGCTGTGTGACCCTGGGTGAGGGACCTAGCTTCTCTAAGCCTCACTTTGTTCGAAAGAGAGCCCTACCTCTTGGTGCTGTTAGAAGGATCCAAACAGACAGAGGACGTTCAAGTCACCCTGTTGGGAGATGCTGAGAAGCTGAGCAGTCTTATGTTTGATCCCCTCAAAAACCGCCTACCAGGCCTCTCCCAGAGCCCAAGGGAGGAGTTATCAACCCGGGCTGCCCTTACACCAGAGACCCACAGGCAGCCAGGAACAGAGGACTCTTAGATACCACCATGGCCAACCCTTGCCACCATCCTCCAGATGAGGAAACTGAGGCTCAGACAGGAAGAAACTTGCCCAAGATCTCACAGTCAGTTGGTAGCGCAGCAAGGACTAGATCCTGTTACCCAATTCAGAAAAGCCCGTGTGGTAAGCATCGCTGCTTTTCATGGCTAGACACTCGATGCAGCTCCAGCTGGGGCATTGAGGGGTGGGGGGGTCCTGACCGCCGAGCCGTGGGAAGGGCAGGGAGCGCACATTGCTGAGCAGTCAGGGGTGCCAAGCATTGTTCCAGGCCCTTCACACTTAGACCGTTCCAATGGGCCCAGGAAGTAGATTCTATCTTTGTTCTCCTTTGTTGTGTTGTTGTTGTTATTAGTTGCTGTCGAGTGGATTCTGACTCACAGCGACCCCATGTGTGCGGAGTACAACTGCACTCCATAGGGTTTTCAAGGCTGTGACCTTTCAGAAGCTGGTCGCCAGGGCTGTTTTCTGAGGCACCTTGGGATGAGTCTGAACCGCCAACCTTTCAGTTACTAGTCCAGCACTTAACCATCTGCGCCACTCAGGGACTCCTTACCCCCCTTTACATCCATGAAAACTGAGACTCGGAGACTCTAGGTGACTGCCCAAGGTCACACGGCACCCCGTGTCTGTGTTCCCCAGGGCTGCCGGGACTATTCCCACCCTGACAGGCATGACCCGGGAACAGCGTCAGGGAGGGGGACAAGCGAGCAGCTGTGGGGAGCAGGTGAAGGGGGTTCACCTGACCTGGACCCGAGCCCACCCCTCAGGAGGGAGGATGGTGTGGCCCCTGTGGCTGGAGCCCAGAGACCACAGGGTGTGTGTGGCTGGTGGCTTAGGGGCAAGGGAGAACTGACCAGGCCAGGCAGGTCACGGACCACAGCAAGAGAGGATTTGATCTTAGTCCTCAGGGCGGTGGGAACCGCGGGGAAATTAGCAGGCAGGGGTGCTGTGATCAGATTTGAATTTAGGAAAGGCCTCTCTTGCTTTGAGGGCAGTGGTGTTTCAGTGTAGAAATCTCACCTTCCGGGCAGGAGACCCGGTCTCGATTCCCAGCTAAGGCACCTCGTGCACAGCCACCACTCATCTGTCGTGGAGGCTTGTATGTTGCTACGATGCTGAACAGGTTTCAGCGGAGCTTCCAGACTAAGATGGACTAGGAAGAAAGGCTGGAGACCTATTTCTGAAAATCAGCCAGTGAAAAGCCTATGGATCACAAGGGTTCAGTCCTGCTGTGCATGGGGTGGGCATGAGTCCAGGGCCCACTTGACAGCAGCTAACAACTCTGGGCAGCTAGTGGAGAAGTCTCTGGAGAAGGGGCAAAGGAGAAGCTGGAAGGCTGATGGGGAGGCTCTTACATTGTCATTGGGTGAGAGATGAGGGCAGCTGAAGGTGTCATGGGTCGGGGTGGGAGGGAACAGAATACCGAACAGAAGGGGGCGCATGAGCAAAGGTAGGCAGGCTTGGCTCCTCGGCACAGCCAGGGAATAGCACATGTCCTGTGGCAGGAGCGCAGGGTGGAGGGCAGCTGAGAGCTGGGCAGGAAAGGTTGGCAAGGCCCCGGGAACGGCCAGCCAGGGATGCTGAACTTCATCCTGCCTGCTGAAGTTCAGGCTGGATTTGCCCCTTCAGTGAAGAGAGGGTCACACATGAAGGAGAAAATCAAGTGCTGGACAATCTGACCTAAACGAACAGCATGAGGTCTTCCTTCCCAGCAGACCACAGAGCAGAGCCCCATCTGGTACCTTCTCAGGGCAAAACAGAGCGTGCTCTGCCTGCCTGCCAGGGTGCAGCCAGAGTGAACTGACAAGGGCCCTGTCCTCACAGAGGCTGCCCTGCAGAGGAGAGCACAGTGCACGAGCGGCAGGATGAGTCATCTCCTGACAGGCCACGGAGAAAGTCAAGAACAGCGGTGGGTGGAGAGGGGCTGGGTGAGGGTGAGGCTGCTTTAGTCAGGGGGTCAGGGAGGGGGGTTATCTAAGCAGAGAACAGAATGATGAGAAGGAGTCCCCCCCATGAAGACTTGGGGGAAAGGGTTCCAGGCAGTGTTAGCGGAAGTGCAGAGACGGGGGAAGTGTGTCTGGAGTGGAGCGGGCAGTGGGCAAGGGGTGAGTGGTATGAGCTGAGGCTGCGAGGAGGGTGCAGCCTGTCATTCAGGGCCTTGAATTTCATGACAGGAGGTTAGATTTAAAAGCCAAGGGGAGCCACGGGAGGATTTCGGCCAGAGTGTGGCTCGATTTTATTTTCACTTTTAAAAGCTCACCTGGGTTTCCATCTGAGAATGCGATATAAGGATGGGAGGGGCGCGGAGGATAGCCACTGTGTCTCAGGCACCCTGAGGGTGGGGTCTTGCCTGCCATGTCTTTGCATCCCCCCACACCCAGCACAGGACCAGCCACGGAGCAGGCCTCAGGGTCTCCATCTGTGAAACATGGGTTTGACTCAAAGATCTCACAGTGCCCTGCCGGCTCCGACACTGGGTCTAGAATATAAATCATCAGTCTATAAATGCCATGATGGCCAGGTCGGGTGAGTACATCCCGCCACCTCTCTGGGCCTCAGTGTCCCCAAGTATAAACTGGAAGGGGCTGAACCGTCTCCAACGTGAAGAGGGGAGCGAGAGCCAATCAGCGGGCAGCCCGCCCTGCTAGGGAGGTGTTCCCCTCCGCCTCCTAGGCCACAAATTCAGCCCCGCGCCTGAGCTGTTAACCCCCAACCGCTGGCAGCGGGCCCCGCGCCGCTCCTACTCGGCTTATCTGATCTTGCCCTGAAGCACGTGCCCCCCTCTCCGCCCCAGCAAACCTCACCACCCCTGCCCCAGAAGCTCTCTCAACCTTCATCTCCAGGCGCCTGAGATCTTGGGCCGCCTGTTTTTTCATGTCCCCTCTCCCCTGACTCCCCCCACATTCCAGTCCCTCCAATGTCATGGGCTCAATGTGACTTATTTGACCTTCCCTGTCACAGGGGCAGGAGCCCTGGTGGCACAGTGGTTAATAACCACTGCTAACCAAAAAAAAAGAAGAAAAAAATAAAGGCCAGCAGTTCAAATCCACCGGTTGCTCCTTGGAAACCCTATGGGGCAGTTCTACTCTGTCCTATAAGATCGTTATGAGTCTGAATCAACTCAACAGCAACGTGTTTGGGTTTTTTTTTTTTACAGGTCACAGGGGCACAGGCATTGCCAGTAGCAGGAGCTCCTCTGGGGGTTTATCCAGAGCTGAGCAACGCTGAGCTGGAAGGCAAAGCAGGGTGGGGTGCAGGACCAGCTGTATACATGCGTGGCCCAGTGCAAAATGAAGATGCAGGGGCCCCTGTTCTAAAATCATTAAGAAAGTCAAGATGGAGACAGCAGAGCCTTCAACCCAGGGTCGGGCCCTTTGGAGCCAGGGCCCTGTGCTCTGCACGGCGCACTGTGAAGGTGGCCCGGGCAGAGAGTCCTAGGGAGGCAGACCTTGTCTGGTGCATTCTGTCAGCTTCTGAGAGGTTGTCCAGGACAATCGAGTCCAGTTGGGGCCACCGGGGGCTGGGGCCTCCAAGGAACTGACAGCATCAGGCCCCAGCCTGGTCTCGGCAGGCTCAGCAGCCCCGCCTGCTTTGGCCAGAGACTGTGCCCACCACCTTCCTGCACGGGGGGGTGAGGGTGTGGCACCTGGGGAATGACTCTGGCCCAGCCACCTCCTCTCATAGACAGGGAAACTGAGGCTCAGAGAGAGGAAGTGATTGGTCCAGGGTCCTCCAGCCAACGGGCCTTTGGCCCAGCCTGACAGGTGAGGCAGGACAGGGTCACCAGCCAGCATCCAGAGACCAGGAACACAAGCGTGACAACACGCTTCTCCTGGGGGCAGTAGATGACCAAAAAAAAGAAAAAAGAAAAAAAGGCCAACAGTTCAAATCCACCAGTTGCTCCTTGGAAACCCTATGGGGCAGTTTTACTCTGTCGTATAAGATCACTATGAGTCAGAATGAACCTGCCTCCTTGCTCCTGAGAGGGAGCCCCTTTAAGATCAAGATCACCACCGGTCTGTCAGTTTGTTGTACTGTGGTGGCTTGCATTTTGCTATGATGCCGGAAACCATGCCACCAGTGTTTCAAACACCAGCAGGGTCATCCACGGTGACAGGTTTCAGCAGAGCTTCCAGCCTAAGAAAGACTAGGATGAGAGCCCTGGCAATCGGCTTCCAAAACTTAGTCAGTGAAAACCCTGTGGATTATAACAGAATATTGTTCAATATAGTGCTGGAAGATGAGGCCCCTAGGTTGGAAGGCATTCAAAACATACAGTGGCTGCAAAAATGGATCCGGGCATATCAACAATCGTGAAGATAGCACAGGACAGGGCAACATTTCGTCCTGCTGTACATGGGGTTGCCATGAGTTGGAGCTGACATGACAGCAACTAACATAACGCAGCATTAAGATCAAGAATGAGGGCCCCAGCCAGGCTTTGCAGTGCTCGGACAGGCCTGGGTGGCCCTGGGGAGCAAGCCCCTTAGCCGCTGTCTGCCTCAGCTTCATCGTAGGTGTCCTGGGGGTAATGATACCCACAAAGAGATCACATGTGGCAGCATCTCACTCAGGGCCCGGCACACAATACACTGTCTGTCGACAGATGGTGGCTATAATCAACCTTCCTGGGGCCTCTCCCATGACGCTCAATGGAGGTCAACTCCAAGCACATATATTGAGCACCTGTTGTGTGTTGTGTAAGTCCCTGTGCCAAGGCAATAGGGGGTACCCAAAATGGGCTGAACGTGGACAGCATCTCCCCAGGTTCCCAGTCAGGGGTGAGATCGGGTACATTCTGCAGGACTCTGCAGAGTGAGTGACCCCTTCAGACTAGACCAGAAAGACTTCCTGGGGGAGGGAGCATTTGAGCTGGGCTTGAAGGCCTTAGACATGTTGACATGGGAAAGAAAAGCACTCCAGGCTGAGGGAACAGCTTGAGAAAAGGCCCTGAGGTGAAAATGCCCAGGGAGTATTTGGTGAACAGGAGGGGGTGGAAGCAGACAGAAGGTGAAGCAAAGTAACATGCGAGGAAGCTACAAGGGAACGCTGAGGAAAGACGAGAAAGGGCCTTGAATGCCGTGCAAAGGAGTTGGGAAGTTGTCCTGTGAGTGACGGGTGCCACTGAGGGTTTGTGAGCAAGACAGAGGTGCTTCCCGGCTCATCCCTCCCTCCTAGTCTGACTCCTACAACCAGGTAAAATGGAAGCCCCGCTCCACATCCCTCAGGGGGCAGGGCCTAGGCCGGCCTCTGGACTGCACAGTGGTGCCCCGGATTGGGGTATCTGCTCCTTGGTTTCAAGGTCCTCTCGGTTACCTCCTCCTCCTTCCACCCCTTCCTACATTTCTCCAACACAGACTGGCTTCCCCCTCCCTGCCCTTGCCAGGCCAGTCCTCTCCTCAGAGGTCGACGTTCTTGTTCTTTGAGGCCCCATTTAAAGGCCCACCTCCTTCCTTTCGCTGCTTCTCCCTTCACCCTACCCTGAGGCAGTCTCTCTTGGCCCTGCTGGAGAGCCCAGAGCACTCCCAGCTCACAGCCCTCCTCTCTGCCACAGGAGCAGGGTCTGTGGCTCAGGCATCACCGAGTTCTCCCACTCCCAAGTGCCCGGATGGAGTATGGCACACAGGAAGTGTGCCTGAAAGGGGCCACCCTGGCGCCCTCCCGGCTGGCCCCTCCAGCCCCAGGGCACTCACACAGTGGGGATGTACTCTCCCGGGAAGGCGTTGGTGGTGTAACTGATGAGAAGGCAGGTCTTGCCCACAGCTCTGAAAGACAGGAAGCATAGAGGACAGTGGTAATGGGCCCTGCCCCAGTTATAGGGAGGTTTCTGAGGCCTGCGGAGTCACTCATCCTACCCCTCAGGGAAGACCTCAGCGTCTACCCAGGCCCAACCCTGCGGGTAGGGGGCAAGTCGCTGCCCAGGTCTGGGCCACGGTCTCCTCATCTGAAACATTCCTTGTCTCTCAAACCAGAGAGCCCGCAAGAGCCATCTGGGGTGTCTGTTAAAGTGCAGAGTGAGGTTCTACCCCAGAGATTCTGACCCGTAGGTATGGGGCAGGGCTGGGAATCTGAATTTTTAACCAGCTTTCCCAGGTGGTGTTGATGTGGGACTGAGGGTTAAAAGAAGGGGGTGCCCAGGAGACCTGCCCTGTCATCACACTCTTGGGGTCCAAATGCCTGCTATCTCCACCACCTGCCAGTGGCATGGCCTTGGGCAAGTCATGTAACCTGATGCCTCAGTTTCCCCGTCTGGAAAATAATGCAAGTCCATCCTCATAGGAGTGTGCTGGGAATGAAATTAGATGATGCATATGAAAGAACTTAGCGTGCTATGGAGCAGTCCTACTCTCTAATACATGGGGTGGCCGTGAGCTGGGACTGACTCAACGGCAGTGGGTTTGGTTTTTTGCTACCTGGCGTTCCCATCCCTCCTCTTTTCCTCCCACCTCTTTATGAAGCGTGGCAGTTAAGAGCACAGGGTTTTGGAGTCAGCGAGACCTGGGTTCAGATCCCATGAGGTCTGGGGCAAATTACTTAACTTCCCTGAGCTGCAGTTTTCCCACCTGTAAAATGGGCCTGATGTTAGGGTTGGTGGGAGGATAAAACAGAGGAGGCATGTCCAGTTCAATGCCTGGCACACAGCAAGCACTAAATAAATGGTGATGGCCATTATTTATGCTGTCTCCTGCCTCGGGCTGCTGGTATGGGAGTGGGGCCCAGGCAGCGCTGTGGGAAGCCAAGAGGCCAAAGGGGCAGCCCTGGGCCTTCCGCACTCTGCTTCGTCACTTCCTGTTCTGAGGAGACTGCGTGCCTTCTTTCCCCACTGGTCCCCTCCTAGGCCCTGCCACGAAGGTAACTCTGAGTGCCCGGGACGTTGCCCTTGACTTCCGCCCTTCTGTGCTCAGATAAGATACAAAGCAGAAGTGATCAAGGGTGGGCAGTGGGCAGATGACGGCCGTGCATCAGAATCAGCTGAGGGCTGCCTGATAATCTGCCTGTCCTCACCAGGACCAGTCCAGCCAAAGTCAGCGCCACCGGGACCCGGGCCAGGAAATAGCCAAGTCTCTCAAAGCCTGGAGTTGTCCCTCTGTAGAATGGGAGAGTTGGACAGAAGGGCCCTGCCCAGCTAGAACATGCCAGATGGACTTATAGAAAACCCTAGAATGTACCTGTGGGCTGGCCCCTAAGACATTGTGCTGACAGGCACGAGAGATGGAGGTATGGGATTTACTGATGAGGAAACTGAGGCCCAGAGAGCAGGCCTGACAGCCTGAGGTCACTGAGAGTTGGCAGCTGTGAAGGACCTCAGCCCATCCGCCCACACCCCTCCCCTACAATCACCCTCCATCCCCTCTTCCCTCCTTCTTCCCTAATTCTGTCTCTCAGGGTGCAATGTCCCCCTCTCCCGTCTCATCCTCACCCACATACCCCACACATCCTCCTCGACCAGGTAGGTTGAGAGGGCAGCTGCCAGCCTTGCCAAGCAGGGGAGGGGGGAGGAGTTGGGGCAGGAAGGGTTAGGAGGCCAACGTTTTTGAGCAGACACTAAGGGCAGAGCAGCCACCCAAAATATCTCAAGAGATCCCCCGTCATGGGGGGACTATTGCCTCTTCCTAGTGGCTAAGCAGAGATTCAGAGAGGCACTGTGACTTGCCAAAAGCCACATAACAAGACCAAACCAGTGATTAGAGGCCAAATTTTTGCTTCCCCACCCGCGCCTGCACCCACAAAGTTGAAGGCCGAGAGTCACCCTCATGGGAGACCTGCCACCAGCACTCAGAGTACACGCCAGGAGTCCCAGGTCCCCCACTCACAGTCCTGTACCCTCCACCCAGGTAGCTTCCGGGGTGGGATGGACCAGAGAATGAAGCTTTCTGCAGCCCACCCCAGATACTCCCTCTGGATCCTGGAAGAAGGAATTAGCTCCTCCCAGCTGCCTCCAAGGGGCTCCTACACCTGCGGGCAGGCGGCTTCCCAAGGGACACCGGGCAGGAGGGTCTCAGGGTATCCCGGTGGAGGCAGTGAGGAAGTTCTGCCAGGTACCTACCCATCTCCCACCACCACACATTTGATGGCTTGCATGGTGTCAGGGGCCTGGGGTGTGGCGGTGGTGATAGCTCAAGGCGCGGAGTTTCTCTGTGGGCACCAGGGGTGTGGAGAGCCTGCAAGGCGCCAGCCGGGGACAGCAGCAGCGGGACAGGAGGCAGAGGAAGCGGAAGGGGAACTTACCCAATCTGCACCCCCACAGCCGTTTGTAGAAGGCGGAGCATGCGGTCTGGCAGAACAGCTCGGGCCTCTTAAGTGCTGGGCTGGGCCCGGGTGCCCCCACAGGCACCCCTGCACTGGCCACCAGTGGGGACACGGGACTCTCAGCTAGAAGACATGCTTCCTGCCAGGGGGCAGGGCCAGAGATTGCGCTACAAGAACTTGAGGCTTCCAAGAACTCAGTCCATCTTACCTCTAAACAATAAGCATTTATTGAGCACCTACTGTGTGCCAGGCACAGTACCGGGTGATTCCAGGGTGCAAGAGACACAGCTGGTTCCTGATGTTTACACTCTCTACAGAGGGGAAGATAAGACCTCCTCAGGGGTGTCTGTAAAGTAAGGCAGGAAGTGATGGGGCCACAGGGGATCCACAGGGAGGGAACCTCAGAGGTACAGGGAGGTAGAGCTGGAGGCCCACAGGTGGCATTCGAGCTGGCACTCAGAAGGTGGTGTTGGAGAGACTCTGGGTGGGCGTGGGGGTTGTATGAACAGAGGCACAGAGCTCACTCCTCCTCCCCCAAGGGTGGGAACCCTTGAGTGTGAAAGGATGGGAAGCATGGGGTGGGGGTGATGAGGTAGGAAGGGGAAATGGAAGGGCAGTGCCGGGCAGTGCCCCACACGAGCCAGACCCTGTCCTGGGAGGCTGCAATTGCTGCTTTCAGCCTCACAGCCAGACACCTGGGAACCAGGCACCGTGACCCCATTTTACAGATGCAGAAACTAAGGGTTCCAGAAGTCAGGTGACTCATTGGAATCAGCCAGCCTGAAATCAAACCCTGGGGCCAGGTGACTCCAAGCTCTTCTCGCACCCAATTGCTATTTGTGGGGACAGAGGCTGAGTTCTGCAGCTCTGGGGAGGGTCTCTGGGTAGCTGCAGGAGCAACACTGGTCTCCCCAGTTGGATCCAAATCCATCTAGCTCTCACTGTTTATTGCCATCTCTCTCCACCCCCAGTGCCTTCCCAGCTCCAGGAGGAAAGGACAGGAGAGGGGCTGAGCAGAGCCACTTGTCCCCTACTCTGGACTGGTCACTCAGGACAAGCTTAGAAAGCGGGCAGCCAAGCGCCCTTCCCACTCCCCACACTGGGGAAGGTAGAGCCGGGATCTCCACAGCCCCCTCCTTTTGCACAGGCACCTGAAAACTTACCTGGGCCTCCTGGTGGGGGGGAAGTGTCAGAGAGGCCAATTCGGCCTGCAGGCCAAAACTTTCCAGGGCTGTGCACACGAACTACAGTGTTCGCAAAAATGGCTTTTGCAGGAAGGGAGATACAACTTCCCCAAGGGCCTGCTCCAGTACTTGGCAAGTCGATTATTAAACCAACCAACAAACGTTGATGTCTTTCCTTCTGAGCTTTGCATAAACTGAGATAAGATGGGGAAAGCATTTCATGGCACCCAGCCTGGGGCAAGGAAGGCTAAGTGTCCCCCACACCACATTGGCAGTGAGTCTGAATCTCCTTGTCCAATACCCTCATTGCAGAGACTGGGAAACTGGGGCCCGGAGAGGATGAGTCATTACCATCTTGTCCAAGTCCATGTGAGCCAATGACACAGCCGCCTTGGCCTCTGGTCCAGTCCTCTTTTTTCTTTTCTTTCTATTTCTCTATTTTAAAGTATTTGTATTCAGGTACAATTTACACACAATAAATTGTACCAATTTAAAGTGTACAACTCCATTCATATTGACAGATCTGCACACCCATGAATTCCCCACCGCAATCGAGATACAGGGCATTACAGAACATTCCCATCACCACCTGCAGCTTCCTGCTGCCTGCGCAGTCCGCCCCTCCCTCGTCCGCCCTTCCCCCCTCCTCTCCATTCCACCCCGCAAGCTGTGATCTGCTTTCTGTCACTAGAGATTATTTTGCAGTTTCTAGAATTTCTTATAAATGGAATCACAGAGTATGCGACCTCTGGCCACGGCCTCTTGCGCTCAGCGGGTATTTGAGGTTCTTCCGCGTTGTCGCATGGGTCGTGATCCGTCCCTTTTTATCAGTGAGCGGTGTTCCATTGTGTGGATGTATCACAGGTCGGTTATTCAGCCGGCCTCGGCCTCCTTTGACCACGCTTTACAAACTCACTGTATCACGGAACCGCGAGGCATCTGGGCGTGCGTTGAGGGGGGTCATAAAGGCGATCTTTATCCAGCCCCTACCCTTGCACCACCAGCAACCGATACTTCAGTTCATGCACGGGAGGCCGCCGTCCAGCCTCTGCTCACATACCTCCTATGAAGCTCATTCCCTTAGGAGGCAGCCTCTTCCATCCTTGGCCAGCCTAGCCTGTTAGTAAGCCCTTCCTCATTTTCAGCGCAAGGCCACCTCCATGGAAAGTCCTCACATGGGTCCTGGTTCTCATCCCAGGGCTTCTCAGGGCCAGTCAGAGTCCTCCTCCCCACCACAAGCCTTTGGATTTAGGAGCCACAATCCCCACCCCACAATGGGGTGCCGGCAAATGATTAACAACCCACTCTTTGAATATATATATATATATATATAGTCAAATATACATGCCAAAGTTTAATATAAATTTTACTGATATAAAGCATGTGTACCAATGTGTACCAATAATAAAATACACAATGCTCTGCATTGCAAATTCCACGTAAGCAATTGATTCTCACAGAATGCTTTCATTGATTTGTGTTGAACTCTTGTGTCCAACCTAGAGTGCAATTGACAAATGAGTTGTAGTTACAACAGGAATATTGGCTGATATTTTGACTTATGTTAACAGGTAAGAAGAAAGTGAAACAAGGAAGACTTACATAGAAACATCACTTGTTTGTTGATGATGGGAGCAACTTCTTTGCTGAATTAGAGAATAGCTTTTGAATGCAGGATAAATACTTGCTCAATATTTTGTGCTAGGCACAATACTCAAAGGAGCCCTGGTGGTGCAGTGGTTAAAGCAATCGGCTGCTAAGCAAAAAGTTGGTGGTTCGAACCCACCAGCGGCTCCAATGGGATAAAGATGTAGAAGTCTGCTTCTGTAAGGATTACAACCTTGGAAACCCTTAGGGCCATTCTCCATCAGCCCGGGACTGGAAGAACTAGATGGTGCCTGGCTACCACCAATGACTGCCTTGACAGGGAAAACAACAGAGAGTCCCTGATGGACGGGTGAAAAGTGTGGAACAGAACTCAAACTCACAGAGAAAGACCAGACTTAATGGTCTGACTGAGACTGGAGGAACTCCCAAAGCCATGGCCCCCGGACGCTATGCTAGCTCAGAGCTGAAGCCATTCCCAAGAACCATCCTTTAGACAAAGATTAGAATGGACTATAAAACATGAAATAATACTCGTGAGGAGTGTGCTTCTTAGTTCAAGCAGATACACGAGACCAAATGGGCGACTCCTCTCCAGAAGCAGGATGAGAAGGCAGGAAGGGAAAGGAGCTGGTTGGATGGACACTGGAAACCGGGATGGAGAGGAAGAGTGTGCTGTCACGTTGTGGGGATTGCAAATAGTGTCTCATGACAATATGTGTATCAAATTTTGTATGAGAGATTAACTTGAGCTGTAAACCTTCACCTAAAGTATAATAAAAAAATAAAAATAAAACATCCCAAATAATACACTGAACACCCGGGTAGTCACCACCCAGATAAAAAATGTAAACATTGCTACATAGTTAACACTCCTCAGATCCACTAGAAGCTCCACTGAAACCTGTTCAGCATCATAGCAACAGGAAAGCCTCCGCTAACAGATGGGTGATGGCTGCACACGAGGTGCAGTGGCTGGGAATTGAACCCAGGTCTCTTACATGGAAGCCAAGAATGCTATCACTGAACTACCACTGTCCCCTTTACTTCAATACCAAACCAAAGTGACTGTATCTCCACAGGGGCAGATTAACCAATAGGCAAGGTAAGCACAGTGCTTACCTTGCTTACCAGATCATCTATAGTGAACAATTTCACATTTTATCACCACATCAAAGATTCTGCTTCCAGGTATGGCTGGCATCTGTCTCTCTCCCAACCTCACAGCACCTTCCTACAGAATCAAAGCCTCTTTTCAAATTTACAGTCCCTTACAGGGACGGATGACCCAGTGAGCAAGGTAAGTACGGGCTTAATTGTGCTTGCTTACTAATCAAATAAACCCATGTGAAATTGTTCACAACAGATTAGGAAGTAAGCACAAGTAAGCCCGTGTTTATCTTGTGTATTGGATCATCCACCCCTGTGTCTCCAGCACGATTAGGAGTCCTGGTTGCTCCACACCTTTGCCCACACTTGGCCTTGTGAGGTTTTATAATTTTTGCTAATCTTATGGTGTGAATTGGCATCTCATTGTGGTTTTAATTGATGCAAACTGATTTCTAGTAATGTCGACCATCTTTGCAAGTGTTTGTTATACGTCTGTGTTTCCTCTTTTATAAATTGTTATTCTTATCTTTTGTCTATTTCTCTATTGAGGTATTTGTCTTTCTCTTATATTAATTTCTAGACCTTATGTGTCTATTCTGCATTCCGAACTTTAATTGCTATTTATGTTGCAAATATTTGTTTCGGTCAGTGGGATGTCTTTTAAGAAGTTGTGACTTTTAATAAACAGAGTTTTTATTTGATGTCATCAAATTTAAAATTCCTTCCCTGATGACTTGTACTTTTTCAGCCTTGCTTAAGAAGTCCTTCCCTACTCCAAGAAGATTGTATTCTCCTACGTCTTCTTCCAAAACTTTTAATGTTTTGCTTTACATATTTAGGTCTTTACACACTTGGAAAAAAGAAAAGAACTGGTCGACGTTCAACCATTTCAGAGGCAGCATATGATCAAGAACCGATGGTACTGAAGGAAGAAGTCCAAGCTGCACTGAGGGCATTAGCTAAAAACAAGACTCCAGGAATTGACAGAATACCAACTGAGATGTTTCAACAAATGGATGCAGCGCTGGAGGTGCTCACTTATCTCTGCCAAGAAACTTGGAAGAGAGCTACCTGGCCAACTGACTGGAAGAGATCCATATTTATGCTCATTCCGAAGAAAGATGATTCAACCGAATGTGGAAATTAACGAATAATACCATTAATATCCCACACAAGTAAAATTTTGCCGAAGATCATTCAAAAGCAGTTGCAGCAGTACATCGACAGGGAACTGCCAGGAATTCAATCTGGATTCAGAAGAGGACGTGGAACCAGGGATATCATTGCTAATGTCAGATGGATCTTGTCTGAAAGCAGGGAATACCAGAAAGATGTTTACCTGTGTTTTGTTGACTATGCAAACGCATTTGAATGTGTGTATCATGACAAATTATGGATAACATTGTAAAGAATGGGAATTCCAGAACACTTAATTGTGCTCATGAGGAACCTGTACATAGACCAAGAGGCAGTCGTTTTAACAGAACAAGGGGATACTGCATGGCTTAAAGTCAAAAAAGGTGTGCATCAGGCTTGCATCCTTTCACCATACTTATTCAATCTGTAGGCTGAGCAAATAATCTGAGAAGCTGGACCATATGAAGAACAAAAAATCAGGATTGGAGGAAGACTCATTAACAACCTGCCATATTCAGATGACAAAACCTTGCTCGCTGAAAGCAAAGAGGACTTGAAGCACTTACTGACAAAGATCAAAGACTACAGCCCACAGTATGGAATACACATCAACATAAAGAAAAACAAAAATCCTCACAACTGGACTAATAAGCAACATCATGATAAACGGAGAAAAGATTGAAGTTGTCAAGGATTTCATTTTACTTGGATCAACAAGTAACGCCCATGGAACCCACAGTCAAAAAATCAAAGTATGTATTGCATTGGGCAAATCTGCTGCAAAAGACCTCTTTAAAGCGTTCAAAAGCAAAGATATTACTTTAAGGACTAAGGTGCTTCTGACCCAAGTCACGGTATTTTCAATCAATCGCCTCATATGCATATGAAAACTGGACCATGAATAAGGAAGACAGAAGAAGAATTGATGCATTTGAATTATGGTGTTGGCAAAGAATACCAAATATACCATGGACTGCCAGAAGAATGAACAAATCTGTCTGGAAGAAGTACAGCCAGAATGCTCCTTAGAGGCAAAGATGGCAAGACTTCGTCTCACATACTTTGGACATGTTATCAGGAGGGACCAGTCCCTGGAGAAGGACATCAT
>NW_004443963.1:15602241-15606654 GCF_000243295.1 Trichechus manatus latirostris
GAGGCAAAGATGGCAAGACTTCGTCTCACATACTTTGGACATGTTATCAGGAGGGACCAGTCCCTGGAGAAGGACATCATGCTTGGTAAAGTACATGGTCACTGAAAAAGAGGAAGACCCTCAATGAGATGGATTGACACAGTGGCTGCAACAAAGGGCTCAAGCATAAGTATTGTGAGGATGGCGCAGGACCAGACAGTGTTTCTTTCTGTTCTACATAGGTTCGCTATGAGTCAGAACCAAATCGACAGCAGCTAACAACAATAATAACAACACACACTTGGAATGTGTTTTAGAGTGTGGTGAGATACTGATTTTTTCAAATTGTTTTGAGGTACAGGTTTAATTTAATTTTCTCCATGACCAATGGCTCCAGCACCATTTATTAAGAAGACGGCCTGCTTAGCCATTGCCACTGAGCTGCTGTGCCAGCTGCCTCACATACCAAGCGCCTACATGTGTGAGTCTATTCCTAGGCCCTCTGTCTATTGGTTTATTTGTCCACCCTTGATCAGTGGCACTTGCTGTCAAGCCAATTCCAGCTCATGATGTGTGAGTGTAGAACTGTACTCCATAGGGTTTTCAATGGCTGATTTTTCAGAAGTTGATCGCTAGGCCTTTTTACAAGATGCCTCTGGGTGGACTTGAATCTCAAACTTTCAGTTAGCAGCTGAACACATTAACTGCACCACCCAAGGACTCTTGAGCCAGTACAACACTGCCTTAATTAACTGCACTTCTGAATCAGGCAGACAAATTCTCCTACCTTGTACTTTTTTTTAAATTGTCTTACTTATTACTGACCTTTTGCTCTTCCATATAAATTTTAGAATCAGCTTGTCAAGTCCCAAGAAAAACGATGTCAGGATTCTGATTAGAACAGTATTCAATGTACAAAGGAATTTGGGGAAAACTGATGTCTTTTATAATATTGAGTCTTCCTATCTATTAACATGACATATTTCTTCTTAATATCTTTCAATAAAGTTTTATCATTTTCCCCAGAAAGGTCATGCACACTTTTTGGAAGATTTATTCCTTGATACTTTATTACTTTCACTGCTGTTGAAAGTAGTTTTTAATTGCATTTTCTATTTGTTGCTTACTTGTAGGAAAAATGTCAAATTTGGCATATTGGACTTCTACAGTGAAACCTTGACGGGACTGCCTTGGTTTTCCAGGTCTCGCAAGTTTTCCGCCTTTGACAGGGTGTAGTCTTGCCACTTTTCTATCTCTCCTTTTAGTGGAAAATATTTGAGTGTTCCTTCGCTGACAAGTTTCTGCCTTACACAGGTTCCAGCTTTCACAGGTTTTACTATATATGGCAACCTGGATGGAAATTCTTATTATGGATTATCTATAGCATTTACTGAAGTCCTTGGGTGGTGCAAATGGTCAATGCACTCAGCTGTTAACTGAAAGATTGGAGGTTTGAATACACCCAGAGGCACCTTGGAAGAAAGGCCTGGCAATCTACTTCCAAAAACCAGTCATTGAAAACCCTTTGGAGCACAATTCTATTCTGACACACAGAGGGTTTCCATGAGTTGGTGGCAACTGACGTGGATTTTGGATAACTTTTACTACTAGCAATTCTAAAACTGTCTTTGTAGACAATCTTATCATTTGTGGACAATGACAGCTTTCTTTCTTCCTTCCCCATTCTTACCATGTACATTCCTTGGTTTGTCTAGAACCTTTAGTGCAGTGCTAAATAGAATCAGTGATGGCAGGCATCCTTGCCTCATTTCTGATTTTAAAGAGAATGCTTCTAGTGTTGCACCGTTGAATATGATGTTTTCTGTGGGCTTTTGGCAAAAATTGTCATCAGTTAAAGAAGTTTCCCTGCTATTCTTAGTATGAACAGCTTTTTGTTTTGCTTTTATTATGAGTATTGAATTTTGAATGCTTTTTCTGTATCTACAGAGATGTGGTGAATTACATTCATACATTTTCTAATGTGACTTCAGCCTTGCCTTCCTGGATAAACCTAATAGTCGCTCTGCGGAATGCTGCAGACTATCCCCAGCACCCATCCTCTGCTTCCTCTTTTTAATAATAGAGCTTGAAGGGTTGTGGGCAACCACATGATCGCGCAGCTGAAGACCACAGTTCTCAGCCTCCTTCACAGCAAGATGTGGCCCTATGATTATGTTTGGGAAAAGAGTGTAAATGGAATTGATGTGTGCAATTTCTGAGTCACTTCCTTGGAGACTAAACAACTTGTCCTGTACATTTCTCTCCATCTTCCCACTAGGAAACAGAATTGCTAGAGCAATCCTGGAAGCCACAAGTTGAGTATGGCAGAACTGGACCACTCACCTCCGGACATGAGAGAGAAATACACATTTGTCTTCTTTAAGCCACTGTGTTTTGAGGTCTTTTTGATACACCAGCCTAATCTATACCCTAACTAATGCCAAACCAAACCCCTTGCCATTGAGTCAATTCAGACTCATAATGACCCTATAGGACCGAGTAGAACTGCCCCATGGGATTTCCAAAGATGTAACCTTTACGGGAGCAGACTGTCACATCTTTCTCCTGAGGAGCAGCTGGTGGATTCGAATCACTAACCTTTCAGTCAGCAGCGGAGCACTTAAGCACTGTGCCACCAGGGCTCCTTTTCTAACTATGCATCATGATGTATAATCTTTTTACATATTGCTGTCTTCAAATAGCCAATTTTTTTTTCAGATTTCCTCCCCGTGGTTATTCATGAATTTGGCTAGTAATTTTCCTTTCTCATATTCTTATATTTTCCTAGGTTTTGTTTTTGGCCTCAAGGTTATACTGGTTTCATTCAATAAGTCAAGGATATGATCTCTTTTTCTATTTTTGGAAGAGTTTGGATGATATTGAATGATCTCTTCCTTGAATATTTTATAAAGTCATTTGGACCTGGTTTTGGGATATGGAGAAGTGGTAGATTTTAAATTGCTAATTCAATTTATTGGATAGATACAGGACTATTCGAAATTTCTCTCACTTCTGGGGGTCATTTTTTATCTATTTTTCTAGGAAGTTTCCTATTTTGCTTCGGATTTCAAATTCATTGATATAAAACCTATTTATTTATTGTTGTTGTTAGCTGCAATCAAGTCGACTGACAGCTCAAGGCAGCCCCATGCACAATAGGATGGTATATTTTTGATCCTTCCTTTTTCATTTCTGTTACGTCCCTCCTTTTCATCCTATACTGTTTGTGCCTTCAACTTTTATTCTTCATCAATTGCTCCAGAAGTTTGTTAGTTTTATTAATCTTTTCAAAGAACCAACTTTTGACCTTGTTCTCCCTCTCTCTACTTTATGCTTGATAAAGTCGAGGGTCGGTGAAAAAGAGGGAGACCCTCAACGAGATGGATTGACACAGTGGGTGCAATGCTGTGCTCAAAGATCATGATTGTGAGCGTGGAGCTGGACCGGGCAGTGTTTTGTTTTTCTGTACATAGGGGTCGCTGTGAGTCAGAACCGACTCAGCAGCTCCTACAACAACAACAATCCTCTCTACTGTATATTTGTTTTCTATTTAATTCATTTCTGTTCTTATCTTTGTTATTTATTTTCTTTTTCCTTCTTTGGGTTGATTCTATGATCCTTATTTTACTTCTTAGCTTTGAATGCTTAGTTTCTGAGTGCTGTTTTGTTCCCAGTATAAGCTCTTAAGATTATACATTTTCTTCAAATACTACTTCACTGCAACCTAATAAACCTATTTTAAATAAGCAAACCGATTCTATTATGTTTTAGTTCTAAGTATTTTTCAGTTTTAATTAGGATTTTTGTTTTTGATCAATGAGTTATTTGAAAGTGTTATTGATTTCCAAATGTTGGAAGAAGGGGTTGTGACCTTTTTATTATTGTTTTCTCTCTTAATGGTACTGTGGTTAAAGAACATGGACTGTATCACACTGATACTTTTACATTTCTTGAGAATTATTTTATGACCTAGTATGTTGTCAGGGGTTGAATTGTGTCCCCCAAAAAATGAATGTATCAATTTGGCTAGGCCCTGATTCCCAGTGTTGTGTGGTTGTCCTCCATTTTGTGATGGTAAATTTATGTTAAAGAGGATTAGGGTAGGATTGTAACACCACCCTTACCTAGGTCACATCCCTGATCCAATGTTAAGGGAGTTTCCCTGGGTTGTGGCCTGCACCACCTTTTATCTCTCAAGAGATAAAAGGAAAGGGAAGCAAACAGAGAGGGTGGACCTCATACCACCAAGAAAGAAGCACCAGGAGCAGAGCACATCCTTTGGACCGGGTTTCCTGCACGGAGAAGCTCCCAGTCCAGGGGAAGATTGATGACAACGAGGACCTTCCTCCAGAGCCAACAGAGAGAGAAAGCCTTCCCCTGGAGCTGATGCCCTGAATTTGGACTTGTAGCCTACTGGACTGTGAGAGAATAAAT
>NW_004443963.1:15607597-15690716 GCF_000243295.1 Trichechus manatus latirostris
AAGACTGGATTGTGTCCTGAGGCAATCTCTTGAGATATAAAAGACAGAAGTGAGCAGTGAGACGGGGGACCTCATACCATCAAGAAAGCAGTGCCACGAGAAGAGGGCGTCATTTGGACTGCGTCTTCTTCCCTGCTGACCACTTCAGGCCACTTGTCAGTTCCCAGGAATCTCCCCAACTCCTGCCGAGGGAGTCCTATCAGGGCCTGAAGCCAAGCCCAGAAGACTCTGTGGGGGGCAAATTCAGGGCTCAGGGGAGGGACTTTCTCCTAGGAGATCCCCATGAGGCCATGGATGCAAAGTGTGGGTCCCTCTTTGCATCAGGGACTTTCCTGTCCAGAAAACCAGCATTCTCCCATCCCCCCAACCTGGCCAAACCAGGTTGTAGACCCTAGACACACCCAGAGAGAGCAGGGCCAGGTTCCTGGACACACCCTCTCAGACCTCGGAGGCCCTTCATGTGGCCCCCTGATTGGTGGACTGATGGAAGCCACTCCTCCTGGGGCCCCGGACAGGTGCCCCCTCCCCCCACCTCCTGATCTCTTCATACACCTGCTTCTCAAGACTCTGATTGGCCCTTTCTCTTTTACACCTGCAGGGGCATCTAACCGAGCCTGGCTCCAGTCACGGCCCCGAAGGGTTGGTTCTTAGGTCTCTCCATCATCTACTGGAGATACCCCTCACCCCAGACATCCCACTGGCCCCTCAAACTCAACAGTCCTCCATCTCCCATCCCAGCATGGCAGGACCATCCCAGCCCCTAAACCAGGCCTGACACAGCATACAGTTCAAAAAGTTTTAAAAGTTTCTTGTTACATTTCATATTTTTATATTTATTTTGAATGGGTGATACATCCACACGGTCAAAATTCAAAAGATAAAAAAAGAGTTTATCATGAAAAGTCCACCTTGCACCCCATCTCCCAGCCACCCCTTTTCCATCCTCAGAGGCCACATCTGTTACCAACTTCTTGTGTGTCATTCCAGAGATGTTCCAGCAGAAAAAAGTCTTCTTTGTTGCCTTTCTTTAACCTCAAAAGGTAGCACACGATACACAATCTTCTGCACACTGTTGATTTCCATGAACTATTTACCTTGAAGGGCGTAACGTATTAGCTCCTAAAGCCCTTCCTCATTCGTTTTTACCACTGATGAATATTCCATTGTAAGGCTATGCTGTAATGAATCTGATTAGTTCCTGTTGAAGGTTTGTTAGGATTTCCCCATCTTTTGCCATTACAACAATGCTACCACTTGTTAGCAGTGTGCATACACTTTTTCCCTGGGTACAGGTATCTGAAGACTGTCTTCCTGGAAGGGAGGACTATTGGGTCATAGGGTGTGTACATTTGTGTCCAATCCCCACCACCCCCCTCCATGGGGTGGTACCAATTCATCCTCTCACCAGCACTGTACTAGAAGTCTCCTTTCCCCACATTCTCACCAGCTCAGGGCTTTAGGCAACTTTTTGATGTTTGATAATCCAGTAAGGGGAGACCTATATCACAGTGGAGTTTTAATTTGCATTTCTTTTCGTATGAGTGAGCATATTTCCTGGGTGTTGGAGAGCCAGCCATTTGCATTTCTTTTTTTCTGTGAACAGTCTTTTCATGTCCTTTGCCCATTTCCTTATTTGTTTTTTTAATTGATTTCCATATTAGGAAAATTAGCTCTTTATCTGTCACTCAAGCTGCAGCCATGTGTTCCCAGACTGCCACTGGTCCTTTGACTTTATAGATGGTGGCCTGAGCCAGGAGGACATCTTCATATTTACGTAGTCTGGTTCATCAGTCTTTCCTTTTGTGGCCTCTAAGTTCATCGCGATTCCTAGAAAGGTCTTTGACATTCTGACATCATAGTTTTTTAAAACTCCTTCTCAGTGGTGGCATAATTTGGAAAAGGATGGCAATAGTGTTTGCACAACATGAAGAACATAGCCAATGTCATTGAATATACGTGTAGACAGTGTTGAATTGGCAGATGTTTTGGCATGTATATTTTCACCACCATAAAAAAAAAAAGTATAAGTAAGAAAATTCTTCTTTGGTTTCTTCTTGTCATTTTATGGTTTAACTTTTTCCATTTAAATACTTGATATCTCATATTATCCCGTTGTACAATGTGAGGTACAGATCCAACTTTGTTTTTTTTAGATGGTGTCTTAGTCATCTAGTGCTGCTCTAACAGAGATACCACAAGTGGATGGTTTTAACAAAGAGAAATTTATTCTCTCACAGTCCAGTAGGCTACAAGTCCAAACTGAGGGCATCTGTTCCAGGGGAACGCTTCTCTGTCGGCTCTGGAGGAAGGTCCATGTCATCAATCTTCCCTTGGTCCGGGAGCTTCTCTGAGCAGGAACCTCAGGTCCAAAGGACGTGCTCTGCTCCCAGCACTGCTTTCTTGGTGGTATGAGGTTCCCATGTGTCTCTGCTTGCTTCTCTCTTTTATATCTCAAAAGAGATTGCGTCAAGACACTAATCTTGTCAACCTCATCAGTGTAAACTCATCACAGTGATAGAGTTTACAGCACATAAAGAAATCACATCAGATAACACAATCATACAATACTGGGAATCATGACCCAGCCAAGCTGACAGATATTTTCGGGGGACACAACTCAATAATCCATGACAGATGGCTAACCAAAAAAACAAAAAAAAAAAACAGGTCGCCATTGAGTCGATTCCAACTCATCGCGACCCCATAGGACGGAGTAGAACTGCCCCATAGCATTTCTAAGGAGCGGCTGGTGGATTTGAAGTGCTCACCTTTCTGGTTAGCAGCCGAGCCCTTAACCACTGCACTACCATGCCAAATACTATTTACCCTAATAATGTGTCTTCTCCCCACTGGATGAAAAGCTACTTTTTTCCCATACTAAACTTGCACGTGTGTTTAATTTCTGGATCAGTCAGTGTTCTTGGCATATGCCCTTCTCTGGGTCCCAGCATCCATCTGGGCCCTGCTGTTTCTCCTCCTTGAATCTGCCTCTTTCTTTCCTCCTCCATGACGCCCAGCTTTAGTTCAGAACTCAGCATTCCTCAGCAGGAATATAAAGACATGGACATGTTGGCGCTGATAGGAGTTGTGAGCTTTCCTAAGTATTCACCTGACCCTGTTCTCCCATTGCTCTTGGATAAGCCCGATCTCATTCATTTAGGACAGGAAGGTCCCCACGTTGAACCCTGCCCACTCGCCCCACCCCACCTCCCACTCCCCTCTGCCACCACAGGCCAGATCCCTGGAAGTTCTCCGAATGTCCTTGCCTGGGCCCATCCTTCAGCCCATAAGGCCCCGTAGTCCTCTTCCATCCTGACCAGATCCTATTTCTTCTCTGAGACTTGGCATTGGGTGCCCCCGACACCCCCAGCACTCACTGCTCACCTTTCCCCTCCTTAGTCCAGCCCCACCCCTTATCGTGGAAGGGTGGGAGGCAGAGACACAACCCCTGCCTGCTTGTCAGCCTCGGGCACACACATGAACCACGCGGCACACACAGAGGCACAGGCATGCCTTTGCTCTGGCCAGACAGGGGGGCATACTTGGAGCGACTCTTCCTCTCCATCCAATGCATCCTCCAGCTTCTCCAACAGGTCAGTCTTGGTTTTCAAGCCTCAACGTCCCCATCCTCCCCCAGTGGCCCCCCAGACCATTTAACCGTTCTGCTCCTGCCTTGATTCTTGTGCTCTGGCTCCGTGCTGGGTGGGCTGGCGGCTTCTGATGCTGAGCAGAGAGGGGGAGGGGAAAGACTCCTCCACTGGGGCTGGCTTGGGAGAGGGGAGGATTGGCCCGCTGCCAGCATGTCCCCTGGGTGGTATTCTTCATTCAGCTCATATTTAGCAAGCTCTTCCTGGGTACGAGGGCCAGGGGAAACAGCAGTGGACAAAGCAAAGTCCCTGCCCCCACAGAGCTCATAAGCAAGGTAACAGTAAATATGATGATAATGTCAGGGTGAAGGTGCCGTGAAAAATAACCAAGGAGGCTGAGGAGAGGAGAATGATGGAGACGGAAGAGCATTGCAGCGGAGGGACCTGCCCGGTAAAGGCCCTGAGTGTTTTCAGGGCAGCACGAGGGCCATGGGGTTTGGACGACATGACAAGGTGGAGAGTGGTAGGTGGACCTGAGAGCAGTGGATTTAGTCTTAGTGTGAGCTGGGAATCTAGAAGGCGCCCTCTGGCTGCCGCATGAGGAATAGACCATAGTGGGACAAGGGCAGAAGTAGAATCCATGAAGGGGCCACTGCCCGCCTAGGTGAGAGGTAACGGTGGCTTGGACCAAGGAGGTGGTGGTGAAGGATGTGCGAGGTGCCAGGCTGTGGATGTGTTCTGTAGAGCAGACCTATTTGTTGATGGATTCACTGAAGAATCAGGATGTTGCTAAGGTTACGTTTTTAGCAACTTGGGGAATTGAGGGGCTGTTGAGCTAGGATGGGGTGGGAAGAGTGGGTTTGCAGGGCTGGGAATCGAGACTTCTGTTGTGGACATTTCGGGTGAGATGCCTGTTGGATGTGGAGATGTCAAGTGCCTGGCTGGACAGATGTTTCAGGAGCCAAAGGGAAGGGTCCAGGCTAGCGACAAAAGCTTGGCACTGTCCAAATGTAACCAGTTGCCATCAAGTCGATTCCAACTCATGGTGACCCCATGGGTGTCAGAGTAGAGCTGTGCTCCCTAGGGTTTTTATGGCTGTGATCTTTCAGAAGTAGATCACCAGAACTTGCTTCCAAGGTGCCTCTGGGTGGACTCAAACTGGCGATCTCTTGGTTAACAGCCGAGAGCTTAACCCTTTGCACCACCCAGGGACTCCTTGTCCAAATGCAGATGGTATTCAAGGCAGTGGGTGGTCACCCAGGGAAGGAATACAGTCCAAGACGAGGCCGGGACCAAGCCTGGGGTCCCTCTAAACTGCAGCAGGGTTGCCTCTTTCTCTGCCTTGAACTTCGTGACCAGACACTGCCTTCCATTACCGCCTCCACATACCAGACATGGGACATGAGGGAGACCTCGTCCTAGCACACATCTGTTCCCTCTAGACGTTCCCAGCCCTGTCTTACCCCTACCCCCACCCAGTTTTGTTGCTGTTACTTTGATCACATGCTCAGGCCCTCCTTCCCCTCTCTCCCTCCACAACCCCAGCCACAGCCTATTCTCAGACTTCCTACACAAGTAACCAAAGCACACCCAATTTCTTCTTTGTCATTTTAACCACAGGCCTGCTGGTTCCCACCCTGCCATCAAGGCCTCCAGACCCACCCCATCCACCCCTAGGCTGCAAAAAGAGTGGGAGGCAGCCCTTTAGGCAAACTCCACCTTCAACCTCAGCAAGGCCCCAGACCCCTCTGCCATCCCCTCACTGACCCCTAGTTGGCGCCCTCTCACCCCCAAACCAGCACCATTCTCCTCAAACCACCAACCCTCTGGTTCAGATGACTTCAGCTTCCACTTCACCAGAATCTGTCTAAAGATGGCCATGTCCTCTTCCAGCGACCTTCCTCTCCCCTTCTCTGGCTCTGGGTCAGACCGCGTATCCACACGCCGCCACCTCCACTAACTGGCTGTGTGGCCGCAGCAAGCAATTTCACCGCTCTGTGAGCTGGTCTCCATCGCTGATGGCAGCACCTTCCTCATTGGTAGTCACGAGGGCCAGGTGAGGTGAGACGAGTAACACCCCTAGGACAGTGGCCCGCGTGTTGTCGGCACTCAATGAAGGTCAGCGTTAGAGTGGCAGGGGGTCTGTCTGTTCTCTTTTTATCTCGTTGTCCCTCTTCCCTTCCCTAGAACTTCGCTCCCTGTGGCATCTGTTCTTTCTCCAGTGTTAGCAACTTCTTTCTGCTTTTCCCCTGGAGTCTCCTATCTTACACAGAAAGGACAGAAAGGACAACTGGGCCTTGTGTCCATGTCCCCCCTAGCGGTGTCCACTCGCTCCCCACCTCCCTCAGACCGCACTGTCTCCTCTCCCTCACCTCCCAGGAAACCCCTCAACCACAGCAATCTGGTTTCCTTTATGGTCTGGCTGAAGGGAGACTGGACCCAGATGTTAATGGACAAGATAGGAGACCCAGGACGTGGGCCAAGAAGGGCTGGGGACCAGAAGACCCAGTGAACCAAGGACATATTTGGGAGCTAAGTCTACATACTTGGAACACTTCCACTGTAGAGTCCTTCTGGCCCACTTCTATGGATTAGGGCATGTTTTTATAGGCAGACAATGTTGTTAGTTGCCATCAGGTTGGCTCTGACTCATGGCAACCCATGCACAACAGAATTAAATGTTGTCTCGTCCTGCACCATCTTCATAATTATTGGTATGATCAAGTTGATTGTTGTGACCACTGTGTATTTTAGTGCCTTCCAACCTAGGGGGCTCATCTTCCAGCACTATACTGGACAATATACTGTCGTGATCCACAGGGTTTTCATTGCCTAAGAAGTGGATCACCAGACCTTTCTTTCTAGCCTTTCTTAGTCTGGAAGCTCCGCTGAAACCTGTCCACCATGGGTGACCCTGCTGGTATTTGACCCAGCATCATAGTAACCTGCAAGTCTCCATAGTACGACACACTGACGGGTGGGTGGTAATAGGAGCTCGTAAAATGTACTGCCTTCCCCCATCACTGCACCGAAACTGCTCTCTCAAAGGTTATCCATGACTTCTAGATTTCTAAATCCAACAGTCACTTCTTGATTGCTGTCTTAGTATGTTTCTTACTAGAAACCACTCTAGGTATCTTAAGCAGATAGGGATTTAACACAGGGAATTAGGTGCTTACAAAATAACTGGAAATGCTCAGGGAGTGTGCTCTGGGATGGGTCTTCAGGAAGGAACCACAGAACTGGCCAGCAGGAGCTGCTCCCAAGGCCACAACCAGGCAGAGTCAGCTGCCATCCCTGAGCTATTGTGTTCAAAAACATACCACCGCAGTCACAAAAGGGAATGAAGTTCTGATACATGCTACAGTATGGATGAACCTTGAAGACACTATGCTAGATGAAATAAACCAGACACAAATGGACAAATATTACATGATTCCACTTATACGAGATATCTAACCAGTTGCTGTTGAGTCGATTCTGACTCATGGCAACCCCATGTGTGTCAGAGTGGAATTGTGCTCCATAGGACTTTCAATGGCTGAGTTTTTGGAAGTAGATAGTGACCCCGGACAAGAAAATACTCTCTGGGCCTCAATTCCTCATCTGTAAAGTGCGGATAATCATATATATTTCACTGAACTCTTGTGAAACCTAGAAATCAGGAGATCAATAGATGTTTGCTTTTTTAACAACATGTTCAATGTATTTAAGTATTACATGATTAATTTTTAAAAATAAAAATATATCAAATGGGAGATGCGGATCTTGAAGGGATGGTGGAGGCCACACACCTAGGAAACAGGCAGCTAGGAGGTGAACTCAGGCCATGAGAACACAGGATGCAGGCTCTTAACCACTATCGGATATGGACAGATGGATGGATGGACAGCAAAGGGAGGAAGGGTTGGAAAAATGGATGAGAGAAGATAGAGGAACATGGGGTGTGGACAAATGAATAGTCACTGGGTCCACAGTCAGGAGGATTCCATGCAAAGCTTGCCCTGTACTCAGGCGCTCCTCATCTCCACTCGCCACCTCCCCAACACTAGGGCTGGGACTAGGCGAGGCTAGTGAAGCACTCGCATGCAGTATTAAAGGAGGAGCTGAAGATTACTGTTGTCAAGAGAAATACTATTTTAATCCACCACTTTTAAAGATCAAAATTAATGCAAAAAAAATGATAAACAAAACCCATCGCCATCGAGTCAATCCCAACTCATAGTGACTCTATAAGACAGAGTAGAACTGCCCCATAGGATTTCCAAGGCTGTAATCTTTACGGAAGCAGACTGCCACATCTTTCTCCAGAGGAGTAGCTGATGGGTTTGAACCGTTGACCGCCCCCGTACAAGGGAGCAGTACCAGGCTGCGTTTACTCTGAGCTGCATCCCCACAGCCACAACAGGGTGGTGCCCAAGAGCTGGTTTTGGTGCCCGAGGAAGCCATGAAGGAGGCAGGGAAGGAGCAGCTAGACTCCTCCTTCTGTCTCGCTGTCTGACGCCTCCCTGTGGCTCAGGTTAGAAGAGCAGACAAACCCCAGAGGGAGCATGGCTGCTTATGAGAGAGTGGTCTATGAGTCCCGACTGTGGCCGAGCTCTGCACTAACCACTTCACACGGATTCTTTCACTTAACCCCTCATATACCTTGTGAGAGGTGCTGTCATTATCCCCATTTTACAGATGAGGAAACTGAGGCACAGCAGTGGGACAGCTGGTAGTAAGAGAGAGGAATAGGCAATGTCCACTGTCATGGATTGAATTGTGTCCCCCAAAGGTACGTGTCAACTTGCTTAGGTCATGATTCCCAATGTTATGTGATTGTCTGCCATTTTGTCATCTGATGTGATTTCCTTATGTATTGTAAATCCTATCACTATGATGTTAATGAGATTATTGGTTATATTGATGAGATCTACAAGATTAGATAGCGTCTTAAGCCAATCTCTTTTGAGATATAAAAGAGAGAAGCGAGCAGAGAGACAGGGGGGCCTCATGCTACCAAGAGGGCAACACTGGGAGCAGAACACATCCTTTGGACTCAGGGTTCCTGCACTGAGAAGCTCCTAGTCCAGGTGAAGATTGATGACATAGACCTTCCTCCAGAGCTGACAGAGAAAGCCTTGCCCTGGAACTGACACCCTGAGTTTGAACTTGTAGCCTACTGGACTGTGAGAGAATACATTTCTCTTTGTTAAAGCCATCCACTTTTTGGTAATTCTGTTGTAGCAGCACTAAATGACTAAGACATCTGCCGAGCTCCAGGGCCTGAACTAACCATTGGATGGAGACCCTGCCTCCCAGCCTCAGCCCCTTCTATGTCTGTCTCCATAACCCCAGTGCCTCACATGGGGCCTGGGGTGGCAAGAGCATTCTAGGGAAGTCTAAGGAATAAATGAGCCAACAGTCCCATTTTACAGAGGAGGAAGTCAAGGCTTACTATGGCTGATAACATACTTCTGTGCGTGTGGTAAATATATATATAACAAAACATTTGCCATTTTATCCATTTTTATGTGTACAATTCAGTGACCTGAATTACACTCACCTTGTTGTGCAACCTTCACCACTGTTCATTTCCAAATGTTTTCATCACCCTTAACAGAATTTCAGTGCCCCTTAAGCAATACTACGCCAGTTATGGGTGTTGAAGGGGTGGTGGAGGCTACACATCCTTCTACCCATCCCTGATAACCACTAATAAACTTTGGTCTCTATGCATTTGCTATTCTAGATATTTCATATAAGGGAGATCCTATAATATTTGTCCTCTTGCGTCTGATTTATTTCACTCAGCATAATGTTTTCAAGGTTCATTCATGGCATACCATATATCAGAATTTCATTTCTCTTTACAGCTGAGTAATATTTCATTGTATGTATATACCACATTTTATTTATTCATTCATCTTTTGATGACATTTGGGTTGTTTCCACCTTCTGTCTATTGTGAATAATGCTGCAGTGAAGGCTGTGTGCAAGTATCTGTTTCGATTCCTGCTTTCAAGTCTTTTGAGTATATACGTAGTAGCGAAATGGCTGGATCATTTGGTAATTCTATATGTAACTTTTTGAGGTACTGCCAAACTGTTATCCACAGAAGCTGCATCATTTTACAGTCCCACCAACAATGGATGAAGGTTCCAATTTTTGCACATCCTCATCAACACTTGTTCCCATTTTTCTGGTAATAGTCATTCTAGCAGGGGTAAAGTGGTATCTCATTGTGGTTTTGATTTGCATTTCCCTTATGACTAATGCCCCACATGTCTGTCAGTTTGTTGTGCTGTGGTGGCTTGCATGTTGCTGTGATGCTGGAGGCTATCTATGCCACTGGTATTCAAATACAAGCAGGGTCACAAATGGTAGACAGGTTTCAGCTGAGCTTCCAGACTAAGACAGATCAGAAAGAAGGATCCAGTGGTCTACTTCTGAAAAAAATTAGCCAGTGAAAACCTAATGAATAGCAGTGGAACATTGTCTGATATAGTGCCAGAAGATGAGCCCCCCAGGTTGGAAGGCACTCAAAATATGACTGGGGAAGAGCTGCCTCCTCAAAGTAGGGTCGACCCTAATGATGCGGATGGAGTCAAGCTTTCAGGACCTTCATTTGCTGATGTGGCACGACTCAAGATGAGAAGAAACAGCTGCAAACATCCATTAATAATCAGAACATGGAATGTACAAAGTATGCATCTAGAAAAATTGGAAATCATCAGAAATGAAATGGAACACATAAGCAATGGATATCCCAGGCGTTAGTGAGCTGAAATGGCCTGGTATTGGCCATTAAGAATTGGAAAATCATGTAATCTACTAGGCCAGGAATACAGCTTGAAGAGGAATGGCGCTGCATTCATCGTCAAAAAGAACATTTCACGATCTCTCCGGAAGTACAGTGCTGTCAGTGATAGGATAATGTCCATACACCTACATGGACGACCATAAATTATTCAAATTTATGCATCAATCACTAAGGCCCAAAATATAGAAATTGAAGATTTTTACCAACTTTGCAGTCTGAAAATGTTCAAACATGAAATCAAGATGCATTGATAATTACTGGTGATTGGAATTCGAAAGTTGGAAATGAAGCAGGATCAGTAGTTGGAAAATATGGCCTTAGAGACAGAAATGATGCAGGAGATCACATGATAGAATTTTGCAAGACCAATGACTTCTTCATTGCAAATACCTTTTTTCAACAACAGAAACAGCAACTGTACACGCGGACCTCGCCAAATGGAATACACAGGAATCAAATCGACTACATCTATGACAAGAAACAATGGAAAAGCTCAATATTATCAGTCAGAACAAGGCCAAGGGCCAACTGTGGAACAGACCATCAATTGCTCATATGCAAGTTCAAGCTGAAACTGAAGAAAATTAAAATAAGTCCACAAGAGCCAAAGTATGACCCTGAGTATGTCCCGCCTACATTTAGAGACCATCTCAAGAATACATTTGACGCCTTGAACACTAATAACCGAAGACCAGACAAGTTGTGGAATGACATCAAGGACATCATACATGAAGAAAGCAAGAGGTCATTAAAAGACAGGAAAGAAAGAAAAGACCAAAATGGATGTCAGAAGAGACTCTGAAACTTGCTCTTGAACATTGAGTAGCTAAAGTGAAAGGAAGAAATGATGAAGTAAAAGAGCTGAACAGAAGATTTCAAAGGGGTTGAGAAGACAAAGTAAAGTATTATAATGACATGTGCAAAGACCTGGAGTTAGAAAAACAAAAGAGAAGAACACGCTTGGCATTCATTACGTTGAAAAATTCAAGCCTTGAGTGGCAATATTGAAGGATTCTATGGGTAAACTGCTGAACGACACAAGAAGCATCAAAAGAAAATGGAGGGAATACACAGCCACTGTACCAAAAAAAAATGGCTGATGTTCAGTCATTTCAGGAGGTAGCATATGATCAGGGACCGATAGTACTGAAGGAAGAAGTCCAAGCTGCACTGCAGACATTGGTGAAAAACAAGGCTCCAGGAATTGACAGAATACCAATTAAGATGTTTCAACAAACGGATACAGCGCTGGAGGTGTTCACTTGTCTATGCCAAGAAATTTAGAAGACAGCTACCTGGCCAACCAACTGGAAGAGATCAGTATTTATACCTATTCCAAAGAAAGGTGATCCAATAGAATGCAAAAAATAACAAAAAATATCATTAATATCACACACAAGTAAAATTTTGCTGAAGATAATTCAAAAGCGATTGCAGCAGATATCGACAGGGAACTGTCAGAAATGCAATCCAGATTCAGAAAAGGAGGCAGAATGAGGGATATCATCGCTGTTGTCAGATGGATCCTGGCTGAAAGCAGAGAATAACAGAAAGATGTTTACCTGTGCTTTATTGACTATGCAAAGGCATTCGACTGTGTGGATCATAACAAATTATGGATAACACTGCAAAGAATGGGAATTCCAGAATACTTAATTGTGCTCATGAGAAACCTGTACATAGTCCAAGAGGCAGTCATTCAAACAGAACAAAGGAATACTGCTTGGTTTAAAGTCAGGAAAGGTGTGCGTCAGGGTTGTATCCTTTCATCATACTTATTCAATCTGTATGCTGAGCAAATAATCCAAGAAGCTGTACTATATGAGGAAGAACAGGGGCATCAGGATTGGACGAAGACTTATGCGTTATGCAGATGACGCAACCTTGCTTGCTGAAAGTGAAGAGGACTTGAAGCACTTACTGATAAAGATGAAAGACTACAGCCTTCAGTATAGATCACACTTTAACATAAAGAAAACAAAGATCCTCACAACTGGACCAATAAGCAACATCATGATAAATGAAGAAAAGATTGAAGTTGTCAAGGATTTCACTTTACTTGGATCCACAGTCAATGCCCATGGAAGCAACAGTCAGGAAATCAAACGACGTATTGCATTGGACAAATCTGCTGCAAAAGATCTCTTTAAAGTGTTAAAAAGCAAAGGTGTCACTTTAAGGACTAAGGTGCACTCGACCCAAGCCATAGTATTTTCAATCGCCTCACGTGCATTCAAAAGCTGGACAGTGAACAAAGGAGAGGAAGAAGAATAGATGCCTTTGAATTGTGGTGTTGGTGAAGAATACTGACTATACCATGGACTGCCAAAAGAATGAACAAATCTGTCTTAGAGGAAGTACAGCCAGAATGCTCCTTAGAAGCAAGGATGGCAAGACTTTGTCTCACATACTTTGGACATTTTATCAGAAGGGGCTAGTCCCTAGAGAACGACATCATACTTGGTAAAGTAGAGGGTCAGTGAAAAAGAGGAAAACCTTCAACAAGATGGATTGACACAGTGGCTGCAACAATGAGCTCAAGCATAACAAAGATTATGAGGATGGCGTAGGACTGGGCAGTGTTTCGTTCTGTCGTACATAGGGTCGTTATGAGTCAGAACTGACTTGATGGCACCTAGTAACAGCAACAGTGACTAATGACATTGAGCATCATTTCATGTGCTTATAGACACTTCTATATCTTTCTTGGTGAAATGTCTATTCAAGTCTTTTGCCCATGTTTTGTTGGCTTTTTTGTCTTTTTGTTGTTGAACTGTAGGAGTTCTTTATATATTCTGGATATTAAACCTTTATGAGATATATGGTTCCCAGACATTTACTCCCGTTCTATAGATTGTGCCTTCATTTCGTTGATAAATATGCCCTCTGTTCTGCCTGAGGAGCCCTGGTGGCACAGTAGTTAAGTGCTCGGCTGCTAACCAAAAGGTCGGCAGTTTAAACCCACCAGCTGCTCTGTGGGAGAAAGACGTGGCAGTCTACTTCGGTAGAGATTACAGCCTTGGAAACCCTACAGGGCAGTTTTACTCTGTCCTATAGGTTCGCTATGAGTCAGAATTGATTCCACGGCAACAGGTTTTGTTTTTGGTTTTATTCTGCCTGAGGTTTTTTTTTCCCCCTTCCTTCTTTCTTTCCTCCCCCCACCGCCTCTTCCTTCCTCTTCCTTGCTTTCTTCTCTCTTCTATATTGAAAATCTGCCTTTCCAGACCATCTGCATATGCTTCAGCTCCTACATATACAAAAAGCTGAGAATGTGAAAGTAGAAAATCAGGACCAGGAAGAAAAGAAGAAGACAAATTTGCCAAATGACGGGTTTCTGTAGCTGACTGTCTGATTTGCCTGAGCTTCCTGGTAGCTGGGGTAAAAAGGGAAACAAAGCAAGTTACTCAGACGTCATTCCTGGAAAGGGGAAATATGCCAGTTTCTTGCTGAGGTGGTTCTCCTATCACCATGCCACAAGAAAGCCCTCAAGCACACTTGGCACTGGTGTAAGGAGCACTGGGTGACATAGTGCCTTCAGCAGCAGGCTCAGAAGAGGTTTCTGTGTTTCTGTAAGAACTTCTTTGCTAAAGGCTGAACCCGAGTTCAGAAGCCCAGAATGCTTCTTGGCACCCGAGAGAGAAGGACATGTTCTGGGGTCACAAGCATCTGAGAACAGTTTAAAAATAATGATTCCAGGACCTTCCATGGGAGAGACCTAAGTCGGTGGCCTGG
Source organism: Trichechus manatus latirostris (assembly GCF_000243295.1). NCBI lineage: Eukaryota > Metazoa > Chordata > Mammalia > Sirenia > Trichechidae > Trichechus > Trichechus manatus. Next base: position 15,621,722 of record NW_004443963.1, read on the forward strand.
GAGTTTGTAATTTAACAGGGCCCCCAGGTGATGGTGCTGCACAACCAGGTTTGGGGACCCTTGCCTAAGGCTGTCTTTCCTACATCTTGGGAAAACAGACATCAAAGCAAGGCCCTCCTGTCCACCAGGGACCTGGGGCCCTTTAGATACCAGATGCATGGTGGAGGGACAGGCAGAGATAAGTGACTGCCTCCACTGAGGACCCTTCAGGCTGGGCACTTTACCCTCTAGCCCTCACAAGGCGGAGAAACACTTAGGAGTATCCCCATTTTACACACGAGGAAGCTGAGCGTGCGGGAAGCTGCCGCAGCTTATAGGCCAGGGGACCCATCAGAATCCTCTGAGCTACCAGCTGACGCTCGGGAGACACCAGTTCCCCCGGCTTCAGCACAACTCAGCCCTTTACAAACACAGCCCGAGCCTTTCAAGAAGCCTGTATTGAGTGCCTACAATGCACTAGGCCTTGTTATAAGCGCTGGGGATGCAGCAAGGAACCAAACGGTTGCAGCCCTGCCCTCAGAGCGCACAGAAATGGTTGTGACAAGTTGGTTTTCCAAGCAGGAGGTCCCAGGAAACCCCAGAGCCGCCCCAGTGGTATGGCAACTAGCAGGCCAGGACACGAACCCGGAACTTGTAGCTGGGCCACCCTGGCCTTTTCTTCCCATGCCCCAGGGACACCGGCCTTTTCTCCCTGTGCCCCAGGGACACCAGCACTTTAGAGATGAGGCCAAAATGGTAGAAAAGAGGAGGTAGGGACCCAAGAGAACACAAGTAAGCATATCATTGGTTAAAGCTCTATAATACTTTCAAACAAAAAAATGGACTCTGTGGTAAACGGGTGAAACATTGGTGATTCAATGGTAGAATTTTTGCCTCTCATGCAGAGACTCAGGTTCGATTCCCAGCAGCCACCACCCATCTGTCAGTGGAGGCTTGGCTGTTGCTATGATGCTGAACAGGTTTCAGTGGAGCTTCCAGACTAAGATGGCCTAGGAAGAAAGGCCTGGCAATCTACATCTGAAAATCAGCCAATGAAACCTTGTGGATCACAACAGAACGTTGTCCGATCTGCAACAGATCATGGGGATGATGCAGGACCTGGCTGCATTTCTTTCCGTTGTACATGGGGTCGCCATGAGTGGGGTCAACTTGAAGGCAGCCAAAAACAACAAGGTAAAGTGAGCCTGACACACGTTTAAATACTGAAGTATCAGAGTTCAGTCTTTAAAGAACCAATAAAAACTCTAAAGGAGTGGCTTCCAAACATAACTAGAACCCAGGTCCCCGGTGACTTGCCCTGAACCACTATGGAGTCAAAGTCAGGAGTAAGATCCAGGCTGAATCTTGGCCTATTGGTGGCAACTTTTGGCCACTCTTTGATCCTCAGTTTCCTGGTCTGTAAAATGGGGTCTCTTGAGCCTTGACTCAAGTGCAGTCACTCCCTTTTCTTCTCGCCACCCCACCCTCACTGCTTCCCCTTCCTTTCCTCCTCCAGCCTGTTGTCCCAGCCTCACCACCTCCCAGCCCCAGGCCCCTCTGCCTGCTAGCAACTTTGACATGGCTGACCACTCCATCCTTCTAGAAAGGTCCTTCTCTCTGAGCCGCCACCATGCTTGGTTTCCTCCTATCTCTCTAGCTACCCCACTCTGTCCCTGTGGACACCTCCTTGCAGGGCCCCACAGGCCGACACCATGGTTCCCACCAGCAGCGCCTCCACCACCACCTCCTGCCCTAGATGCTACAAATGCTAGGTTTTCAGTTTCCCAGGATCCCTTGCACCCAGGGGTGAACATGGACCCACCCTGACCCCACAAAATTAGAGACGCCTGGTGCATGTGGTCAAGTCGGTCTGAGACGCCAGAACAGCAGCTGGTGACCTAAAGGGGAGGCGTGGCAAAGGGATATGCTGCCTCTGGCTTTTCAGGGCCCTCAGCCCCGTCTCACCCCAGGACACAGCCACTTCGGCCCACAGGAGACCCCCTGCTTCCACCAGACCCCCACTCCAGTGAGCTTGGGCTGGGGGAGAGCCTGGGGCCACCTCCTATTTGCACAGAGTGTGCCAGTGTGAATTCATGTCCCCAGCAGAAAGGTCCCTGACCAAAACTGCTGCCACCAGGGGTGGAAAGAGGAAGTGGGAGCCCAAGAGCAGCTGAGAGGACAGTGGAGGCCGTGGGGGAGGGGAAAGAGACACAGAAAGAACTGAATCCAGGCCCGATTCACCCCAAGTATTCCTCTCCATTCCATCGCAAGCCCCCGACCCTTCACCCTTTGTTCAGCTCTCCCTTCCACCAGGAGAACTTCCTCCTCCCCTTCTCTAAAGGTGAAGGTGCTGCCCCTCAATTCTTCCTTTCTTGCCTTCCCTCAACAGATATCCACACCTCAGGAAAGGAGTGCCCCTCAGCAAAGCACTCAGCTCTAGCGTGAGGATACTTTCCCATGCCAATGAGTATATTGTAGGATTGTTTGTATAATAAAAACAAAAGAAACTAAAAAGACAAAACTTACCAAAGACAGCAAGAGTGGACACCTGTTGTTTGTACCCACCCACTTTTGCATCCTTTAAGCAGTTCCCTTCTCCTTGTGGTTCTGGTGGGGTTGGCCACCCCACTCCCCTCCCTTCTGACCGCAGGGCTGGGCATGTGACCCAGGCCTGGACAATCAAAGTCTTTCCCTGAGAATTGTTTGGGGGTGAGATGGGGGCAGGGTAGAAGCTCTCTCTGAATCCAAAGTTGATTTGACGTGAGCCTGGAGCTTTCTGTGGCCAGGCTGGCTGCCCTGTGGAGAAGGCTTGTCTAAAGCCAGAGGGAAATAGCCAAGAGACAGACAAACCAACAGACAGCGTGAGAGAGAGAACTAGAGGAAGGAGGGGGGAGAGACAGAAATCAAGAAAGGAGAGAGAGACAGACCTAACAAGGACATTTGGGGTCCCTGGTATCTGTATCCCGAAGGCCAATGCTAACAGCGACTGAGCCAGTAAATTCCAGTTTAAGCCAGTCTGAGTTACGTTTACTTATAATCAAAAGATGCTCGAATTCTACCTCATCATTATTCTTTTTCATGACTCATGCTGGCCCATCATCTGGATGCAACATCATTTATTAACTGGTCGACCTCTCATGAGCATTTAAATGCCTTCCAAACTCTCTGGTTATCAGTGATGCTGGGAGGAGCTTCCACGCACTCCCAGTTCTCCACATGTGTGTGATTACCTCTTTAGGGGCGATTCCCGGAGGTGAATTTGAACATCAGTGTGTTCCTCTGCCTCTGCCTTCCTACTCCACTATGGTTCACTGAGTCGCCAGTCCTCCTCTGGGCCCAGCTTCCTCTGTCCCATTGGCTGTGCCCTGTGGCCAAATGTGAAGAAGAGCAACAGCTCGAGGGAGTCAGGTCAGTGTGGAGAATCCCTTCATTTCTAAAGGCCACTCACAGCTCAGGCCAGGCCCTTTGCGTCTCAAGACACAGGAACGCTCAACTCTGCCAGCCTCCCAGAGTCTGTCCCCAGTCCCAAGTCCACGAAAAATCAGGAAAATTATCGCCAGCCCATCTGACTCCACCGCGAGCCTCACAAGACGACAACCATGCCTGGTCCTTAGTAGACCTTCAGTAAACATCTCCTGGGTAGATTGGATGGATGGATGGATGGATGGATGAATGGATGGATGGATGGATGGACGGACGGCCAGATGGACGGATGGATGGATGGTTGGAGAGGTGGATGAGTCCCCACATTGCAGTCCGAATGGGTTCAAGGGCAAGTTCTGTTCCTAACTCACTCTGTTAAGTCCTCTCCTTCTTCAGGCCTGAATTTTCCCATATGTAAAATGAGATTGTTGAATTAGATCACCTTTAAGCTCCTTTCAGAGTCCCTGGATGGTACAAACCGTTCAGCTGCTAACTGAAAGGTTGGAGGTTCAAGTCCACCCAGAGTCACCTTGAAAGAAAGGCTGGGCAATCTACTTCTGAAAAATCATTGAAAACTCTGTGGAACACAGTTCTACTCTGACACACATGGAGTTGCCATGAGTCAGAATTGACTTGACGGCAACTGGTTTGCTGGTTAAGCTCCTTCCAGGTCTCTTGCACTGGAGCCAGCTGCGTCCAGGTGAGGAATCCTCAGCTTTTCAGCAAACAGAAAGTGTCACTCATGTGGTTTTGCTACTACTGGATTCAAGTACTGGGCCCTTCCTATCTCTTCCCTGAGGGGTGGGCAGGCTGGGAGGAGGGGCCGCTGAGCTTCTTTTGAAAAGTTTGGAGTGATGCTTGCAGAAGTTCAGAGTGGGGCTCTGAAGCCAAACAGCACAGGGCTGACTCTGACCTTTGTCCTTTCCTGGTCGTGTGACCTTGGAGGAAGTGATTTCATCTCTCTGAACTCAATTTCTACATCTGTAACCCGGGGGTTGTGATCACACACCTCGGTGAGTTGTGAAAAGCATTAAGCGAGATGACGTACAAGCACTTGGCACCATGCCTGGCCCGTAGTGAGTACTCCCTAAGTGGTAGTGGTGGTTGTTTTGGGACCACCCAGACCCCCTGTTTGGAGACTGCCATGCATTGTCTCATCATCAACTGTGGGCCTACTGCCTAGTACACACGTGGGAAGCAGAGCCCCATTTAGGGTAGAAGGGCTGACCTCGAACCAGAAAGAGCTTGGGGGAAATTCTGATATGGCTGGGAACACCCTCTTTGCCCTTCCCATCTTCAGCTTTTTTCCTACCTGGAATTCAGATACAATGGCTGGAGACCAGGCAGCCACTATGGACAATGAAGATACCTTGAGGATAGAAGCTGAAAGTTGGAAGGAGCCTGGATCCCTGATGGCCATGATGCTGCCAGGGCAGCCCTGTATTGCATACCTCAAGCTTCTTTCTAATAAGAGATAAATAAATCTCTCATCTACATAAACCATTGTCATTTAGGCTTCCTGTTTCATGTAACCAAACCTAATCTTAACTGTCCCCATTTTGCAGATGATGAAAAACAATGCTCAGAGGGTGAAGGTCACACAACTAGCAAGGACTGAGTCAGTATTCAAATCCAGGTCTCTGTGGTTTCTGTCCTGTTGATTTTATCAAACCGTTTGCCACCCACAATGAGAGGGTCCCTCCCTACAAGCTGTCTAACATGACCAGGGCTGCAGGGGCAGAAGAAGGGCAGGTGCTATCACAGAAGGCTTCACAGCAGAGGTTGTATCTGAGTTGAGTCTTAGAGAATAAGATAGTAATAATAACTGAACCACTCTACCAACTCTTCAGACAAGAGGCAAGTCCAAGATGCCAAACTGTGGCCCTGGGTGAGGCATATCCACTGAGTCCAGCCACAGCATTAGGGCAAGACAATCCCCAATTTGGATGATTTTGCTAGGACTCACAGATCTCAGCATTCGATCATACTTAACAGCTAAGGCTTATTGCAGTGAAAGGACACAAAGCTAAGTCAGCAAAGGAAAAAGGCACCTGGGACGAAGTCCAGAGGAAACCAGGAGCAAGCGTCTAAGAGTCCACTTCTGGTGGAATCACATAGAATGTACTGTGTGATTCCAACAAATTGTGACGATACGTGTGAAATGTTGTCTACCAGGGAAGCTCATTACAGACCCAGCACCCAAGGTTTTTACTGGGGCAGGTCCCATAGGTACCATTTACCCAGCAAGTACCAAAATCCCAGACTCCCAGAAGGAAAGCAGGGGTTCTGCATAAACCATAGATTTGCACAAACAGTTAAGGGGCAGGGAATGATGGGAACCCTCCCGAAATCCAAGTTCCCACACCCAGACAAGGGCCAAGCTTGCAGGCCAGCTTTTCTAGGGATAGCAGCCGCAGGCCTACTACATTAACTCTTTTGCACAGGGCGTTATGCCTTTTTCCCCATTTCTCTTTTTGAAGTGACCCAGGAAATGGTTTGTGGTGCCACAGATCCAGATTTGTTGAGAAAACTCTAGTTTACCATAGAGATAATTTCAACAAATTTCCAAGAAAATAACCTTGAGTTGTGTGAGCAACAGCGGGGAGGAGAGGGATCCAAAGAGTCCTACGAGCACTAGACTGGGAGTCAGCAGGGTTAGCTCTTCATCCTGAATGGGCCACCAACTCAAGTTCCAACTTGGCCAAGCACATCCCAGAAATGAGCCTCAGTTTCCTCTTCAGTGAAATGAAGGGATTGGATTTCATCTGTATCAGTGAGCTCTCCCGGCATGTTAAACCACCCTGAGAATTGGTGGCTTAAAACAACAAAAAGTTCTTATTTCTCACAATTTTGTGGGACAGCAATTTGGGCTGAGCTAAGTGATTCTTCTAGTCTTGCCTGGGCTCACTCATGAGGTTGGGGCTGCCTGGCAGCCAGGACAGCCAGGCATTTCTCCTCGTGGTCACCATCCTCCAGCAGGCTAGCCCGGGCTTGTTCACATAGTATCTGGGCAGGGGTCCAAAAGCAAGAGTGGGAGCTACCAGGCCTCTTAAGGCCTAGCCTTGAAAGTCATGTAATGGAACTTCTGCTCCATTCTATTGGCCAAAACAAGACACAAGGCCAGCCCAGATTCAAGAAATAGACTCCACCTCTTGGTGGGAGGAGCAGCAACGTCACAGTGCAAAAGGGTGTGGATACAGGGAGGAGTGGACATTGTAGGCAGTTTTTTGCATCTACCATACTATCTCCCCTGTGTTTCATTCATTCATTCATTCCACACTTGTACATCCTTTATGTCCCTGGGAGGCACAAATGGTTTGCACTTGACTAACAAGCAGCCTTGGTGGTGCAGTGGTTAAAGCAATCAACTGCTATCTGAAAGGCCAGCCGTTCGAAACCCCCAGCAGCTCTGTGGGAGGAAGATGTGGCAGTCTGCTTCCGTAGAGATTGGCAGCCTCAGAAACCCTATGGGGTCGCTATGAGTTGGAATCAACTCGACAGCAGTGGGTTTACTAACCTATCGGTCAGTGGTTCGAGTCCACCCAGAGGCACCATGGAAGAAAGGTCTGGTGATCTGCTTCCATAAAGATTACAGCTAAGAAAACTCTATGAAGCAGTTCTCCTCTGTAACACTTGGGGTGGCCATGAGTCAGAATCAACTGGACAGCAGCTAGTTTTATGCCCCCAGCATTTTACCAGATATTGGGACAAACAAGTGACCTTGCCCTCATGGAGTCTCCAGATGAGTGGAAAAAAAATGACCAAACCAGCACGTACCATGAAGTTAGAGAACGAGCATTGATTTTGTAGATATTTCTTTACACCACACCCTTTTCCATAAAGGATTTGAGTCAAACTGCCAGAAAAGGAGCAAGCATAAAATTACGAATTTTAACCAAAGTAGAAAATTAAAACCAAAAGGGAAACGAAGGTAATGTTTACTAAATACTTACCATGTTCCAAACATCTTACACACATTGTCTCAGTGTATCTTTTCCATACTTCTGATGTAAGTATTATTATTCTCCCTTTTATAGGTGAGCAAACTGAGGCTTACTGTGGATAAGTGACAGGCCCAGTTCATACAGGTCCTAAGGGGCAGAGCTGAGAGTCAAACAACTGAGTCTGGCCCCAAAGTCCATGTGCTATTATTATATAACTGTTATATATACCCAAAACCCAGGGCTGTCAAGTCAATAACGACTCATAACGACTCCATAGGACAGAATAGAACTGCCCCGCAGGGTTTCCAAGGAGCAGCTGGTGGATTCAAACTGTCAACCTTTTGGTTAACAGCTGAGCTCTTAACTACTGAGCCACCAGGGCTCCATTGCATATACAGTTGTTGTAAATGAGCTTCAGATTTGACTGTGAGCTTCCCAGCAGCCTGGGGGAAAAGGGAAACTGAACATATTACCCAGTTTGTCACTAGACAGAAAACAGCCAGATATTTCTTTGAGGGGAAGCAAAGTCCTTCCTAGTATTGATATTTTTTTTTTCTTTCAAGTGAGCATTGATTAAAGGGTGCCTGTGGGATGGAATATATGGAGTCTGGCTTGGACTGTCTAAGTTGGGTGACCCTTTGGCTTATATGCTGAGTGAATGCCTGTTGTTTCCTGAAGAAGGCTCTGTTCTGTAGTGACTGTCTGCCTCTGTGTGTATGTGTGTGTCTGTGTGTGTAGGTGTGTAGGTGTATAGTATGTTTCTTTGTGTCTCGCTCTTTCTCTTTTTATCTCTCTCTCTGTCTCATTCCCCTCTCTCCTTCCTTTGCTCACACCCAAAATACAAAGAGTCCCTACTATTTGAAACTCTGCCGGTTTTTAGGAAGTGCTTCTGTGTCTGGAGCGTGCGCAGCAGACCTGGGGGCCAGGACTTCCTCCCTACACAGGGCTGGGCTCGGCTGGGCGGGAGGGAAGGGGCCTGCTGCAGCTGAGGTGACGCATCACTGCCAGGCAATCCCAAGCAGCAGCTGGGTCAGTGGGCAACTGGAACACTGGCTTCAGAATGGACCTGTGCCACCCAGGTAAGCACCCAGAAGGGCAGGGGCCTGGGGAAGAGTGTGAGTGTATGGGTGTATGCAAGAGCTCTGCCTAGCAGGGATGGGCAGGGGAAGTGGGGGGCCAGGTAGAAAGGAGCTGTCCCTTGTTCCAGCGGGGAAGCTGGGGTAGGTGCACCCAGAGAGACCCTCACCTGACACCCAGTGGTATTGAGAAAGTTGGAGCTGAAGCCCCTGCAGAAGAGGCTTATACTGGTAGAAACAAGCCCAGAGAGGGCCAGGAGTCTCCCAAAGCCACACAGCACTGCCGAGGAGGAGTCAGATTTAGAACCCAGCACCCAGGGGTCCTGCTGCCTCTCCAGGCAACGCTGGGTGAGCTCTCCACCAGTGGGTAGGGGAACAGTGTCCCCAAGAGCCCTGCTGGGTGCTCCCCCTCCAGCAAGACAGCACCCATGCAGGAGAGGGGGTATCTGCACTGTGCTCCAAAGGACCGACCAGCTTTGACTGGAAAGGGCTGGCTCAGGAGGGAGGCATTCCCCACCAGTGGGAGCACTGGTGGGGGGGGTGCCCCGAGATCCGGAGGTGGGCTATATTTCCCTCCCAGGCCCGAGCCTACTTCTGCTGCACCCCAACCCTAGACCCTTGGAGCCCCCAGACCTGCTCCCCAACCTTGGAAAGTGAGCCACTCAATTATCTCTCAGCCACCTCCCTAGTATCTGCATTCTGAGCCCAGGTGGGGGTTCTCAGCATGTGGGGAATGCCATGGAGGGCAGGGACCGTCCTGGGCGCCTCGGTCACATCCTGCAGGCCAGGCCACAGGACACACCCAAGAGACAGCCGAGCATGAGACTGGGAGCCGGGAGCTTTGAATAGGACCCATCTGCTGGGTGGCAATCTTAGGTCAGTCCTATCCCGTAAGGCTTGTCAGCTCCCTTATCTCATAGGAACTTCATGACCTCTATGAAGACACTTTTGTCTCATTTAACAGAAAAGGAAACTGAGCCTCAGTGGGTTGAGTGACTTGCCCACTGCTCTGTGGGAATGCAGCCCCTGATCCCCTGAGTCCCTGGTGGACTCTTCCGACTTTGGACCATTCTGACCTGGGAGGGGTGTTCCTTATCTCAGTGGGCCCCTGCGAACTCAAGGCCCTGAGGGCACACTCCAGGCTCTGGGGCTTGGCTACAAATCCCCTCCTCCACTAGCTTTCTATGTGATGGATTCTGGGCAAGACGGCTAGCTTCTCTGGGCCTCAGTTTCCTTTTCTGTAGAATGGGATAACAGTACCTGCCTCACAGGGTCCTGGGAGGATTAAATGCGTAAGTGGATATGAGGCACTCGGGAAACCCAACAGCATGCAACACGTCAGGTGAGCTCTGACTAGGTGTCAAGTTTTGTGGTAGGTGAGGGAGTGCAGCTGTAAACAAGGCAGACGCCGTCCCTGCCCTCATGGGCTTACACTGAAGCAAGACAAGAGACGCAGGAGAAGGGGTGGTCAAGAAGGCATCAAGTGGAACTGCCATTTGTGCAGACTCGAAGGAGACGAGGGAGTGGATATGTGGGTTCCTGGAGAAACATATTTCAGCAGGGAACAGCCAGTGCAAAGCCCAGAGGCAGGACTGAGAACAGTAACTTGTGATGATGTTGGTGACGATGATGTCTGGGTGGTGCTATGGCCCTGGAGCCCCTGTTTGGCCCTTGGCATGTGGGGGGGTAGCCTTTGGGGAGGCTCAGGACAGAGTCAGTGCAGCGGGGGGGCCGGGAATGAGAAACAGAAGACCATCCCCCATAATTAGGATGCCGAGTCTAGGGTGAAAGAGGAAAGGTGGCTTCGAGGTTGGAACAGGAGAGAACGGGACAGAAGCTTGTGTCTCTGTGAGGCCGAGAGAAGGGCAGGAAGAGCGGCCAAGTCACTGCGCTCTGAGTCTCTGTCAGAATGTTCTAGCATTGCCTAGAACTCCAGAACAAAAGGGATGGGAGGAGTTGTCCAGTTCCCCAGGTCCAGATGGTGTCAACTTTGCTTAGCAACAGAACCCTCTCTTCAAACAAAGCCTAACACTGACAGAGCAGTTGTGACCCCACCCACTGGGCCTCCCCCTCGCTCCCAGAGGTGGAACCTGTGGGTTCCAGGGAACACAGTTAGAGAACCAGTGATCCATTCCATTCGACAGATCCCATTTACAGACGGGACAAAGGAGGCTGAGAGAGGGAGGCAATCTTGCCAAGGCAGAGGTCAGACCGCATCCCCATCTCCTGACTCTGTCCAGTGCTCCCCCCTCCACCCCTGCTTCTCCAGGGGGCTTTTGGGGGCAGATGGCTTGTACAGTGTCCAGGCTCAGTGGATACATCTTAGGTGGCGCTTAGAAGGCAAGAGGAAACCCAGGGAGGGGCAGAGCCTGGCTACCGAGCAAAGGAGTGGCAGAGCTGACGTGACAGTGAGATGGGGCAGTGAGGTCACCCTGCCGAGAAATAACACCCCCACTGCCTGTCTGGCCACCATTAGGGTTTCGTTCTTTTGGGTTTTAGCATACTGAGGTCCCTAGGGACAGGGACAGTTGTCCCTATGATGCAAATGAGGAAAGTGAGGCTCACAGAGGTGAACTGCAGAAGAGACCTGTCTGGTCTATGTCACAGGGCCAGTAAGTGACAGAGCAGGGACAAGAACATGATGTGCTAGGAAGAGTAGAGCTCCCAGGTTCGCCTGGGCTGTAGGGAAGTGGAAGAGAGAAGGGGGAGGGGAGAGGAGGCGGGGAGAGGAGGGAGGGGAGGCCAGAAGTTGAGTCACTGCCCTGCTTCAGGCTGGCCCTAGGAAGGAAATAGATCAAGTGAGGTCAACGCAGGCAATCTGTTGGGAAATTTGAGGTCTCAACTAATTCATTCATTCATTCATTCATTCATTCATCCTATGAACATTCTCTGGTTTGCAGGTCCTGTGCTAGGTGATGCTGAGGCTAGCAGTGACCCAGTGGCAGTCCTGGCCCTGGGGGAGCTTCTGGTTGGGGTGTGGGGGTGGGGGGACAGAGCCTGCAGGACTCTGGCACAGGGTAGATGTGCAGGGCAGGGGCCTGGAGTGTGGGAGGAGGCAAGTCTTTCCTCCTGGGAGGGGGATATGGGAAGACTTCTTGGAGGAGGTGGAGGGAGGGAAGGAGAGAGGAAGGGAAGGAAGGGCATTCCTCTCTTGTCCAGTCTTGGTCCTAATCGCAGCTCCTCGTGGCCGGCAGACGTCCCCCTCTGGGCTCAGATTCAGCATCTGTAAATTGGCACCTTCATCCCGGCCCCTCCTGGGGAAGTGGGGAGCACATGGGTTTGGAGTCAACCAGACCTGGCTCAGGTCCCAGCTCTGAGCCAACCTGCCAGTGGTCACGATGGCTCCCTTCTTTCTGTGGGCCTCTGTTTTCCCACCTGTATAATGAACAGGATGACGGCAAAGGTCCCCCACAGAGCTGCCTCCCCCACCCACCCTGCGTGGGTGTGTGACATCCCAGAAGCAGGTCAAGCCCCCTGCCCCAAGGCCTGACTGAAAGGTGAGAGGTCCAGGCAACAAAGCCACAAGGTGACCAAAGACAAGCTTTGTGTTCGTGCAGAGACCAGGGCCATGGTTAAAAATAGTGACAGCTCAGCTGGGGGAGAGGAAGCTACACGCTGCGCCCGCAAGGCTCCCGGGCTGGGGCGGAGACTAGCTCCTCTGGACACCCTCTTTCTGCCCCCCTGCCACCCACTAAGAGCCTTTGAGGGGCCCCTTCCTTGGGGTCTGAGATAACACCCTCCTCCCTGCCTGGAAAGGGGAAGCGAGGCAAGCTGTCCTGGAAGCGAGGCTGCAAGCAGAAATATTTCTAAAAATACAATGGGAAAGAGGAAGGACAAAGGGGAAGTGGAAAGGCTCTAGGGAGATGGTTCCAGCTGGCTTCATTGCCTGGCACACGAAGCTGAGGTGAGAAGGGCAGCCACAGTCCATTGGCAGGAGTGAGGCCAGTAGTCAAAGGAGGGCCTTTGCGAGGTGTGACAAGCGCAGAGCTAAGTGATGAGTAAACAGAACTCTGGTAGTGGTGATAGTAGTTATTATTATTATGGGGTCCCTGGGTGGCACAAATGGTTAACACACCCGGCTGCTAACCAAAAGTTTGGCGATTCAAGTCCGCCCAGAGGTGCCTCAGAAGAAAGGCCTGGCAATCTACTTCTGAAAAATCAGACATTGAAAACGCTATGGAGCACAGCTCTACTCTAACACACATGGGGTCGCCATGAGTCAGAATCAACTCAACAGCAATGGTGTGTGTATCATTATTATGTTGTTTTTATTGAAAATATCTCTCCCATGAGCCTGCACCAGTGCATGAAACTCCATCATCACCAGGTCTGCAATTAGAAGTGGCCACTCTCAGGCTGTGTCCTTGTCACCCTCCCTGAACTTTAGTGTTCTCATCTCTGAAATGGGGGCAAATCCTGGTTTTGAACAAATGGTAAGATAAAGGGTCAGAAGGCACCCTGTGACTGTGACAGACGCAGCAGTCCAGGGGCCATCAGCTGTGTCTGGTGGGTTCAGCTGGGCTTGGCCAGCACAGACACAGGACCCCAGGGGACTCGGACAGAGAGGATTCCTGAATAAAATTGTCAAACCACAAAGGGAGCCCCTGCTACAGAGCTGTATGACGAAAAGCTCAAGCCCCCCTTGCTATTCCATGTGGCCCACTCCCCAGCTGTGTCTGTTCCCATCCACTCCTGCCTCAGTTTCCCCATCTCTGCAATGGAGGCTTTGTTTGACACCTAACCAAAAGAGGGCTCAGATTGTAGGCACTGTTCTGCTTCTTGCCTTTATTCTCAAATGCGTAACCATGGTTAGATTTCCCGTGTTAGAAATGCAGACTTGGGTGTCAGATGGGCTTTTGATGATTTGTGTGGAGGTATCTGGCTTCAGGAGATCCACATCAGGGTTGTGGCCTCAGAGCCCCAGGTGAGCCTGGATGTGAATCCCAGCTCCGCCACCCTCCAACCTTGTCAACTTGGGCAGGTCACCTAGCCTCTCTGAGCCTCAGATGCCTCGTCAATAGAATGAGATTAGAAATACCTTCCTTCCAGAGCTGTTGTCAGGATCAAATGAGATAGTAGATGGGAAGGGCTTGGAGCACACAGGGCCTGGCGTATATAGGTAGGTGCTCAACCACATGCCTGTCTTTAGCCAATGGCTTGGCATGTCTACTGAGCCACGCAGATACAGACAAGCAGCCAGGGATGTGAAGGGGTGGGGCTAGGATGGTGCCCAGAGGCACACAGGAGGCCCCTGTGAGGAGAGCTGAAGGATGAGCAGGAGCGACTGGGCAGAAAGGAAGGGCATTCCAGGCACAGGGAACAGCACGTGCAAAGGCCTGCAGAGGTAGAGAGCACATGGGCACGAATGAAGGAAGGCAGGAATGCTGAGCCCAGGCCTCACACACATATGGGTGGGACACAGTGTAAGATGAAGATGGGAGCACACGAGCAGTGAGATGTGGGGTCTTTATCCCCAGGATGATGGGACGCCATGGGAGACTGGACTGGAGGTGGCAAAGCGCAGGCAGGAGACATCAGAGCCCGTAGCCATCAGGGTGAAGTGATAATGGCCTGGATGAGGGTGGGGCCTGTGGAAATGGGAAGGGACAGGATTCGGTTGGAGAGGAGACACAAGAGGCGAGAAAAAGGGAGGTGCCAAGGTGCCTCCCTCCTGGGGTTCCGGCTGGGGTAACTGGGGGAAGGGCTATGCTCAGAGCTCGGGAGCCCAGGAAGAGGGCCAGATTGTGAAGGAAAGGGTTCTAGAAGTCCCATGCTGAGCACACTGCCTGTGGGACATCCAAGAGTTTACGGTCCGTGCACAGGGATAGAAGGGTCTGAAGGTCAGGGAAGAGCATGGGGCTGGAGACGTGCATGTGATTCATTGAAGGTGAGAGCCGGAGCTGATGAGACCCCACAGGGACAGAGGTCAACATAGCATCGAGCCATGGGTGTGCCATCACTCACCTCTTGGCCATGCACACTGTGGAGTAGCCACTGAAACGGCAAAGCCCAGCTTGGCCGTGTTCAGACCAGTAGTCTTCAGAAACCACTGTCTTCCCCTACATGGGTGCTCACAGCCAGGGACAGGCCAAGAAACCCACCCCCAGCAACAGGAAGACAACCTACACAAACAAAACTAAACTCAAAATCTGATTATTTACCCTAAAGTCAACTAGCAGTGACTGGTTTTTTCCACGGATGGAAGTCTTCCTCCCTCCCCATTCCTGACAGAGGAGTTCCAGGTCCTGGCCTCCAGTGCTGTCTCCCTGGCTATGTCCCTGCTGATGTCTCCCCCTGGATGGCCCCTTGCACCTTCCACCACCATGTCCTGAACAACATATAGAATCCACTTCTCCAGCACAGAGGCTTGAGCATCTGTTAACAAGGGTTCTGATCTCAGCACCGCCACTTCCTGGCTGTGACCCAGGAGCCTCAGTCTCCAAAACTGAAAAGTACCTACTTCAAAGAATTGTTGTGCAGATCAAATGACATAATTTATGTGGAGTTGCCGGCATGAAGTAGGAGTTTAGTAACTATTCTTTGTTTGATGAGACTCTGGCTTTGTCCTCTTGTGGAAGTGCCACGCCTCGCCCCACCCCCCTGAGAAAGAGAACCTCTAGTTCTGAATAGCTCAGAGTTGCAGAGACTGAAAGAAAAACTCCCGAGAGGGTCACTATAAAGAATGGAGAGTGGAGCCACTCCTACTCCCAACCCTTGGTTCCTGGACCATGTAGACTAACTACCTACGGGGACATGTTGTTCTTGTTAGTTGCCGTTGCGCTGATTCCAACTCATGGTGACCCCATGTGTGCAGAGTAGAACTGCTCCGTAGAGCTTTCAAGGCTCTGACCTTTCAGAAGCAGATGGCCAAGACTGTCCGGTCATTGATTTAGGGTATATAGCGCACCCTATACCTTATAGGGTCTCTATGAGTCAGAATTGACGTGATGGCAACGTGTGTGAGTGTACCCTGGAGGATGGTACCATGTCCAAGCAGGACAGCATCACCAAGCTGGGACATCAACTGCACCTTCAAAAGACTGCTCCGTCACACTAGCATCTTCTGGTGGTAAAATATGTGAGAGGACCAGTGGATCCTATGGTCACATGCTCACTCCCCCCACCTCCTTTGTCTAATGTGATGTTATGCAGGATTCTATGTCAGCAGATCAAGCACTCTGTCGGCCTTTGAACAATGGTGCTGGCCAAGGACCAAAACCTGTGTTAATTCTAGTCAAGATGAATCACTAGTCTTTGAAGAATAGAAGGAGTCTAATGTTACCAATTTGCCACCAAAGATCTGCTTGTTCTTCTCAAGAAACAATACTGTATTGGGGGCTCAGCAATGGTCTTTGTGCTGGCGGGTTGGATGTTCAGCAGTGATAGTAGCTAGAGGAGTCTTGGCAAGGGGTCCAAGCATAGGCTGTATCCAGGCCACATAGCTGCTCCTTTCATGTGCCCATTATACCAGCACTGGGGTGGCCAATCACAGGCTGGCTGATGTCAACTGGCGAAGTCCTGTCTGCTTGGTGGTTCATGTATCTCCTGTGGTGGATGTTCAGCATTAATGTGCTTTACAAACATCTCCTCACTTCACACCCACTCCCAGAGCTTCACCCATATGCCTCCTTGTCCCTGGTCTTTCCATCTTACTTCTCTCAGGCCTCTGACCAAGAAGTCAAGCTATTCACTACAGCCCATGAGTCTATGTATATTCGTGCCACTCTTGTTTCCATACTAAGTGGATAACCAGATGCACTACCCAAAGCTCTGCCCACTGGAAGGACTTCCCTTCCCTACTGTCTTCCAGGGACACTTTTGAGTAGTGCTATAGGTTAGTAGCAGACCATTTTTTGCTTGCAGCCATATACTAAATCAACTCACCCTTGAACCAAGCTTGGGCATTTTCTTCCTTCATCAGAAAATCATAGAGGACTCATCCATGCAGACTTCGGATGAGCTGAGGGAAAGGCACTGGTGCAATAGCAGTGGATGACATGGGAGTCTGGGCTACCTGTCCGTGAGCTTATCTATGCCCTCTGGCCTTGCTCATGCCTGTGTACCACTTACAAAGGATTCCTGTCAGTCTCACTTGACTTTATGATGTGGTGGGTGAGAGAGAAGCCATTTTGACTTCTTAGTTACTTAGTGTTTCATAGTAGGGCCCTCCGCCTCTACTAGGGCCTGGTAGCATTCCAGGAACTGCTTATTGAATGGGGTATAACTCTCAGCTGCAGATGCATGGTCTTGCTCTAGAACCCTTGCATTATGACTCTCCCATTGGAGACCACCATAAATTGCACATGGATTCTTTCCCACCACTGACACCTCTAACACTCCATAGGGTCCTTGTGTAGCATGGTCTGAGCAGGCACTTTTCCACAGCCTGGACCTGCTTCAGAGCCCTTTCTTGCTCTGAGCCTCACCCATGGAAGCAGACAGCCTCCCATATTACTCAGTAAATGGGTTAGAACAGCATGTCCAGGAGTAATAAATGGAGTCCTGGCCCCAATCCAGCCCACAATGGCTCCATGTGGTTCATGGTCATTTCCCCGGTCTTCGAATATATCGTTGGAATGGATAGCCTTGGTAATTTCAGGGGTGAAATTACTGCCTCCGGAACCCAAAGAGGTCAACGAGGTGTGTGTATCTCCTTCGAAGTGGTGTGAGATGAAACATGGAATAATCTGCCCTGTATTTTGGAGGGAATGCCTCAGAATGGACTAGACTACCTAAAAGCTTCACTAATGTGGCAACCGCCTGAATCTTGGTAGGGTTTATCCCCCACTCTCCAGAGCACCTGTGTCTCACCAAGGCCTCTGATATACTTGCCACTTCTTGCTCATCTAGTTTGATTAACATGATGTCACCAATATGGCGAACCAATGTGATGCTCAGGTCCCTTCGGACTATATTATGACAGAATTACTATGATCCTGAGGGATGACTACAAATGTATACTATTGTCCAACCCACATGGATACAAGCTGTTTCTTATACTCCTTCCTGGCAGAGATGGGAAAGAATGCATTTGCCAGACCAATGATCACATACGATGTGACTGAGGCTATGTTAATGTGCTCTAGCAAAGATACCACATCTGGCTCAGCAGCTGCAACTGGCAGTTTCCTTGGTCATTTCATAGTGGTCCACTGCTGTCCTCCAGACTGAAGTGCACCATCACCCAGGCATCCTTTAGTTCTTCAAGTTTGGCACTAGTATCTGCTATTCCCCTCAGGATACAATACTGTTTCTGATTTATTCTCTTAGCTGTAGGGGTGAGGAAACAGTTTCATAGACTTCCTCTCAGCCTTCTCCACTACCATGACTCTGACCCCACAGGCCAAGGTACCAATATGAGGCAAAGTACCAAGGATATCCATTCCAACTATATATTAGAGGACCAGGGAAATGATCATGAACCAAGGGGAGCCATTGTTGGCTGGATCAGGGCCAGGACTCCATTTACTACCTTGTCCCTATATAACCAGTTGCCATCAAGTCAATTCTGAATCATGGCATCGCCATATGGGTCAGAGCAAAACTGTGCTCCAGAGGGTTTTCAGTGGTTGATTTTTTCAGAAATAGATCACCAGGCCTTTCTTTCAAGGTGCCTCTGGGTGGACTCAAATCTCCAACCTTGTGGTTAGCAGTCAAGTGTGTTAACTGTTTGCACCACCCAAGGAATCCTGGTCTCTATACGTAACCCTACTAATGGGGGCCTTGATAATGCTTCAGTCCCTGAGTATCAGTGAGCTTGGATTCTGTATCCAGCAATCCTCAAAATGTCTGGATATTCCCCTTTTCCCTGGTTACTGGAGTAAATGGCCACAGGTGCTCTCAGGGAAGGACCAGGGGATCATTTCCACGTATACTTGCTAAGGTGTTGCAGGATCCTTCCTTCTGGAGGCTCAGCCTCTCCTTCAGGAATAGGTTCTGGGTCTGAAAACTAGCTCTGGTGCAGAAACTAGGCAAAGGGTCTTGGCTTTTTATTGCAGAAACTGCCTTTTGGAAGGGGCATGTCTTGAGCAAGGTAGCTCCCTTTGGTTGAGGCAAGTTTCTGTAGAGGTACTCAGGTGTGAACCATCAGCAGGCTACACACCCAGCAGCTGAGAGAACAAATGCCTTGGTCCCAGAGAGAGGAGCTGGATGGTGCAACTCAGCACCCATTATACATGTGTTAGACCCCTACTGTGTGACAGATACTTGCTGGGTGTTTGAAAAAATTCAGCTCTTTTAATCCTGACAACCACTCTCTGAAGTAAGCGTTATGGTTCACCTCTCACAGACAAATATACTGTATTGGTTAAACTGCAGATGTGGCTGCTATAACAAAAAAGCTCAGAAGAACAGTGACAGAAACATTCTTGAAGCTTATTTCTCTCTCCTTGAAAAGTCCAAGTGGGTAGGTGGTTGAGGAGAATATGGTGACTCTGATCCACATGGTTCCCTGGGACCAAGGTTCCTTCTAGCTTGGTGCCCTGCCATTCCCCACATGTGGCTTCCATATCAAGATTCAAGATGGCTGTTCAGTCAACAGGAGTGGGGAGTAGGGGAAAGGGAGCACTTGATATTCTCTCTGCTTTCATTTGAGGATGGTAATATCTGTCCTGGTAAAACCTTTAAGAAATGTGACCAGGCACCTCTTAAAGCTAGGACTTGAGGGCCAGGGAGGATTGGATAGGCAGGCAGGAGAAGGGACCCCAGAGTGGAGGAACTGCAAAGATTGGGAGATAAGGCTGAATGTTGAACATTTTGGGGCAGTGAGGAGCTGGCCAGGCTGGATCAGAAGGACCTTGTTGAGAATGGTGGGGAATGAGGCTAACTGGGGAGGCTAGGGGATCGTGGAGGCCCCTGGGCCTAGATGAGGACTTTTCCTTCTAAGAGGAGTCCGTGGAGATTTTAGCTAGGAGAGTGTTGTGGATGGAACAGAAGCTACACTATGAGGTGGAGGTGAGAAAGCTGACCCAAGTGTGGGAGTCATCATAGTACCTTACATGGAATGCTTGCACATACATATATCATTAATTCATCTCCAGGTGAAGAGGAAAAAACACAGGCTTTGAGATGAGCCCAATCCAAGGTCCTATCCTAGCTCAGCCACCCCATCCCTGTGGGACCTTGGCCAGGTCTCCTCACCACCCTAAGCCTCATTACTCATCTAGGATTTTATTGAACACTACTACGTGCCAGGCTCTTTCTGGTGCTGGGGAATGCAGCAATGACCATAATAGTTGAAGTGCCTGCCCCCATGGAGCCAAGACTCTAACGGGATAAACAGAAAAGATGCAGGGAAATGAGAAATTATAGGAAGTCTGTATCTAAGGAGGCAGAAGAAACTCAAAGTAGGAGGGATGAAAGTGGGGGTAGGGACTGCTTCAGACATGGTGATCGGGGAAGACTTCTTGGAGAAGGTGATGTCTGAGCTCCGGGTCCTGAGTGAAGAGGGCAGGCAAGTCATGAGTTTCTGGAGGGAAGAGTGACCTAGAGAGAGGGAACAGCAAGGACAAAGACCCTGAGGAAAAGAACATGGCAATCTGGCTGGAGCAAGAGATGGACAGAGGGCGGCAAATGAAGCTGTTGACCCCCCTACCCCCTGGTTCTTCTTTCTCCAGATCCAGCGGAACTGAGCAGTGGGGAGACGGAGGAGCTACAGCAGATCAAATGGCACCGGAAGCAGCTTCTGGAGGACATCCAGGTACGGGCACATGTACACGCTCACACTCACACACACATGCTCACATCTACACACACGCTCACACACACATTCGTGCTGACACACTCTCGGATCACACAGGCTCAGAAGCCTTTATACACACTCAGCCACCTCCCCACTCACTCCTGGCCCAGCCCAGGGCATGTGGCTCAGTCTTGCCTCCCAGGAATGGGAAGAACAACACAATTGTAGAAGTCCCAGGGGACTCCCCACTCCTGGGCTCAGCTGTGGGATCCAGAGCCCCAGAACAAGCCAGGCGAGCCAGGAGAGGGAAGGGGGGCGCCCCAATTAAGGTACTGTGTACCTACCTGGCCTTTACACACTTCATCACATGATGGGTTCCAGTCCCAGCTGTGTGACCTCCACTGGGTCTCATCCCCACGCAAGGCCTCAGTTTCCTTCTCCTGAATATTTAGACCAATTGGTCAAGAGGACACCCAGCACGTGCCCACACTCGCCACTCACCAGTCAGGTTCTCGGACGTGAGTCCATCTGCTTTGCAGCAGCCCTCTGAGACAGGCCTTGGTCTGTCGCCGAAACAGGCCAGGCTCAGTCCTGCCACTGGGCCTTTGCACTTGCGTCCCCTCAGCCTGGAGTTCTTTCCCAAGCTCTCCTCAGGGCTCCTCCTTCTCTCTATTTCGTTCTCAGCTCCAATGCCACCTCCTCCTAGAGGCCACCCTGACCACCCTGGCCGTTTGCTGTAGTCCCCCCACTCACACACACACGCACACACACACACAGACACACAATTACTCACTATACTGTCACCCTGACAATTTCACCTTCCCCCGAACACCAGTGCCATCCCAGTCCCACGAGACTGTGAACTCCGTGAAGGTCTTGCCCATTACTGCATCCCCAGTCTAATAGTCAGGGCATAGTAGGTGCTCAGATAATACTTGCAAGTGAACCCCATTTTATTTATGGGGGAGCCACTCAGTGATCCAGCTGAGAACACATGGATGGGAGCTGACCAGGCTCAGACATAGCCTCCTGGGCTCCTCTCTGGCCCTGAGTCCCAGGACAAGCCCCCAGACTACCCCCATCACCAGCTTCCCACAGATCAGGGGTCGGGGTGCTGAGTGCTCTGCCTTGGCCCTACAGGGAGGTATTAAACAATCTGCCACCTCTCCCAGTCTGCCCAGTGGTAGTTATTGGCAGGATGAAGGAGGGGCCAAGGCAAACAGGCTTGAGGTGGAGTAGGGTCAGAACTTGGGCATATCAGTTAACCTCCCTGAGGCTCAGTTTCCTCTCCTGTAAATTCTACCACAAGAGATATCCTGTGTTGCCTAGTGCCCTGGCGTATCCATAGCACCGGGCACTTAGTAATTGGTGAGCAAAAGAATAAATGGACCAATGGAGAGAAGCCAGAGGGGAGCTGGGGCCTGACCACAGGGCAAGACTTTGTGCCTCCTGACTGAGGAGGCAGTAGGGAGCCATGCAAGGAGTTTGAGCAGGGGAAGGGTAGACTACAAGCTGTGCTTCAGAAAGATAGCAGGCAAATCTTCAGTCAAAGATTAGACTGGACTACGGGACATAAAAGGATACTCGTGAAGAGTATGCTTCTTAGCTCAAGTAGATACATGAAACTAAATGGGCAGCTCCTGTCCGGAGGTGAGATGAGAAGGCAGAGAGGGTCAGGAACTATTGAATGGACATGGGAAAACGGAAAGGAGGAGTGTGCTGTCACAGTATGGGGAGAGCAACTAGGTCACATAACAATGTATGTATAAATTTTTGTATGAGAGACTAACTTGATTTGTAAACTTTCACTTAAAGTAAAATAAAATTAAAAAAAAAAGATGGCAGGTTGGTGGCGAAGGGCCTGTCGGGATGAGCTTGGCTGGAGGCAGGAGACTTTACAGCTACAGACGGAAGGAATGGGAAGACTGGAAACAGAGAGGGGTGGGGAGTGACTCCTGAGGTAGAATCCCAAGACTTGGGGTGTGGGATGAGAGGGTTGAGGGTGAACCCACTTGGGGGCAGTGCACCTCCCAGACAGAAGCCGGTGGAGGATGGGTTTGCTGGGGTCTTTGGCAGTGTGAGAAGGGAAGTAGGGGGTGTGGGAGGGTCTGTCAGGGGAGGGTTCCTCAGGCTGGGGCCTCAGGACAGCGGTCAGGGAGAGAGGTGGGGCTTGGGAGTCACGCCTGGAGGTGGGAGTGGATGAAATCCCTCTTTCCTGGCTTCTACCCCCTGACTGTCCCTCCATCGGGCCACCAACCATCCCACAGAAGTTGAAGGACGAGATCGCAGAGGTGTTTGCCCAAATCGACTGCTTCGAAAGTGCGGAGGAGAGGTGAGGGGCCTGAAGGGTGGGGACTCTGGGGAAGCCCACTGTTGCTGACCGAGGATGTCATACTGCATAATGAGGAGGGGCCCTGAGCCCTGGTGAAACTGAGGATCTATCCTGAAGGAGGAGGCAGTGGCAGCAAGACAGGAATGGGTGGCCCCTGGTTCCATTCCTGTGAGCTGGTCTTGCCCTTGCTCACAGACAGTCCCCTCTCTTGAGAGACAACCGCACTCACCTACCCCCTCCACCCAAAGTCACCCCTACCTTCCTTGGCTCAGCCCCAGATCAATCACTGGAAGGCAAGCTCAACCCGAGGACTGAGAAGGAAACCCAGGGCCTAGCGGGGGCAGAAGGAAGCCCAGTGGCCAGCTGCTCCAAGGGGGAAAGACCTGGCAATCTGCTCCTGCATAAACATTGTTGTTGTTAGGTGCCATCGAGTCGGTTCTGACTCATAGTGACCCTATATACAACAGAACAAAACCCTGCCCGGTCCTGTGCCATCCTCACAATCATTGCTATGTTTGAACCCATTGTTGCAGCCACTGTGTCAATCCATCTCGTTGAGAGTCTTCCTCTTTTTCGCTGATCCTCTATTTTACCAAGGATCATGTCCTTCTCCAGGGAATGGCCCCACCTGATAACATGTCCAAAGTGTGTGAGACAAAGTCTCTCCACCCTGACTTACAAGGAGCATTCTGGCTGTACTTCTTCCAAGACAGATTTGTTGATTCTTCTGGCAGTCCATGGTATATTCAATATTCTTCAACACCGTAATTCAAAGGCATCAATTCTTCTTTGGCCTTCCTTATTCATTGTCCAGCTTTCAACTGAAAATACCATGGCTTGGGTCAGGCGCATCTTAGGCCTAAAAAACACCATGGGGCAGGTCTACTCTCTTATATATATAGGATCGCTATGAGTCAGAGAAGCCTTGGCGGTGCAGTAGTTAAAAGCTCGGGTGCCAACCAAAATGTCAGCAGTTCAAACCCACCAGTGGCTCCCTGAAAACCCTATGGGTCTGGTCTACTCTCTCCTATAGCGTTGTTATGAGTTGGAACCGACAGCAACGGGTTTGGGTTTTTGGGGGGTTTTTTTGGTTTATGAGTCAGAACCGACTCGATGGCACACGATAACAACAATAACCTGAGCTGATCCTTTCCCTTCTCTGGACCTCGGTTTCCCCATCTGTACAATGAGAAGATTGGTCCCTACACAACCCCCAGCGCCCCAGGATGCTGACTCCTACATATAGTGATCCCAGGAACTCTCTTCATACCCACCCACCCCCGCCACCCTTCAGCTCTTTTATGCCACTGATCTCCGCCTTTCTGCCCCACCACGCACACACATGCATGCACATGCATACACCTGCGCACACATACACGTGCACACACATACACATGCACAGATACACATGTGCACACACTTGCAGGTGAGCATACACATGGACACACGCACGCACCCCTGCCACGTGTCTCCAGATTCCCGTAACACAGAGCACCTGCCACCAGCTGTTTTCAGCACTTTAACCTCCCAACAATGCTGGGAGGCAGGGGCTGGTGTTGTTCCCATTTTACAGATGAGGAAAACGATGCCCAAAGTCACTCAGCCAGTAAATGGTGGATCTGGGATTTGCATGCACAAGTCTGCCTTCAAAGCCCTTGCTCTCACCAGGCCTCTTGTTATCTTGCCCCAACTCCAAGCTCAGGACACCTCGAAATGCTCCCCAGGCTCCAAGGCGGTGGTTCTGCGCTGTGAAAACCTAGTGTTGGGACCGTCGGGAAAATTGTGAGGTCATAGCTCTGGAGAGAGTTCCAGACCTGGCATTTCTCAAGCTCTCATGGGTGATTCCAATGCACAGCCTGGGCAGCCCACTTGGACGCCCTTAAGGAATCTTGGCTCCAACCTCAGAAAGGGGGCTTGGGGGCTTGGGGGCACCCTGGGGGCCTGGGTTAATCCTGGCTGACTTCCTCATGTCCACAGCCGGATGGCCCAGAAGAAGAAGGAACTGTGCATCGGACGCAAGAAGTTTAACATGGACCCCAGCAAGGTAGGCAGGCTGCAGCCTGGCCAAGGTGGGGGCCTCAGCCAGGGGTGGAGGGAGCTGCATGCTGGGCACCTTCACAACCTCCTCTCATTCCCCTCAACTGACACAGCAACCCACTTTACAGATGAGGAAACTGAGGCCCACCAGGCTGCATGGCCAGTCAGTGGCAAGGGGCTCTGTCTGCTCTGCAGCACAGCAGCCCCGGGGACCAGGTGGGAGTAAGAGGTTGGGGTGAGTCTATGGTGTCCATAGGGATGGACAGGTCCCTGGCCCTCTTGGGTCCTCTGTCTCCTCCTCTATGAATGGGGCTTTCACAGTGGAACTCTTAGATTCTGAGACTCAGTCCTGGGGTGGGTTTTCAGGCCACCAGGCTGGGTAAGAGCCAGTCCTGCAGTGCCCTCTCTCATCCCCTCTGCTGGCAGGAATCCTGCAGGCTCAGGGCTCAGCTACCGCTCTGCCCCCTCTGCCCCTACCCTATGGCCTCTGCACAACCCTGCCCCCACCCTCCACCCTCCATCCCCTACTCCTTACCCCCTACCTCCCACCCAGCAAGGTGGCAGCTGGGCTGCATTTCCTGCGGTGGGAGTCAGGAGGAAGACACACGCTGACATTTGGAGGTTGGGTGAGGGCAGCCAGCCACACTGGGGTCCCTGGAAATTTACTGCTGTGTTGAGAAGGCAGGGCTGCCCTCAGTCCCATCGCAGACCCGCAGCATCCCACCCATTCACCCTTCCACGGCCACAGACCCTCCGACACCCCTCATCCACACAGATCCCGCCATCTACACACTCACAGATCCTCACCTGTGAGGGGCTGCTGAGGGTCCCCAGCCCATCCTCAACCTGTCGCTCAGGGCCCTCCAGCCCTCTCTAAGGGGAATGAGAACATGAGGTTACCAACACAGAAAACCAGAGACCAGCCCCCTCGAGCTCCTAAAATTAGAATGACAGTTTCCCAGGGCCTGGGTGGTGGGGAGAGATGTTTGTGATGCTGTCAAATCAGAAGAGCGGTTTCCAGGTGTTGGCAGGTCTGCTCCCATTTCCATATCAAAAGGAAAGGGAAGTCACCACAATGGAAACTGTTTCTCTCCAAGTGGTAGGATTTGGACAACTTCCTCCCCTTTTGATTCAGCCGAGTTTTTTTTCTAATTTTTTATACAATAGACATAGATTACTTGTGTGAAAAAATGAAATATTGTTTTAAAATAACTTAAGTTTTAGGGGGATAAAAGGAACGGCTGAATCATTGAATCTCAGAAAAATAAATTCATAGACTCGTTGAAGCATGTAGTCAAAGAATGTCAGGTAAAAGGGGAACCTGGGGAGCACCTGGCATGAACCCAATTTAGTGTAGGAACCCCATCTCTCCTTGCATGTCTCCAGTGACAGGGAACTCACCACCTCACGAGGGCAGCTTCTATTAAGAAGTTTCTGTTAAGGAACACAACTTCCCAGAACAGGCTTGCCAGTGGCAGAATGCCAGGCCCCAGGGCTCTGACCATGGGGGGCTCCTCCCTTCCTCCTCCCAGGCTGGCTGCTGTGTGGGGGCTGCTCACAGGCTCTGTGTTCCTCCTACAGGGCATCCAGTATCTCATTGAACACAAGCTGCTGACCGCCAATGTCCAGGACATCGCCAAGTTCCTCCACAAGGGCGAGGGCCTCAACAAGACAGCCATAGGCATCTACTTGGGGGAGAGGTAAGGGGAACGAAGCTATAAGAGGGAGGCAGGGCAAAGGTTCTATAGAAGAATCCTGATCAAAAGGGAGAAAATGCAGAACAGAATTCAAATTCTCACAGACTCTAGACTTTCTGGAGCCATAGAGGCTGGAAGAACCCCCAAACTATTACCCTGAGATAATCTTTAAACCTTAAACCAAAAATATCCCCTCAAGACTTCTTAAAATCAAACAACAGTTTAGCTTAACTAGCAAAGAATGTCTGCCTTGGGCATTACGCCTCTTTTAAGAACTACCTGTATGAGATCAAATTGATAACAGCAACTTCAAAGATTAAATAGGAATCTTAAGGGGCAATGAGTTTATTTTAATGGGGAAAGGACAACTTGGAAAGGAGGGAGGGAATGGTTGCAGAACTCGAAGAATGTAATCAATGTCACCGAATTGTACATGCAGAAACTTGAAGTAGTGTATGTTTTTGCTGTGTATATTCTTAACAACAACAGAAAATAAATACAATAAATTATAAAGGAAAAAAAGAGGGAGGCAGGGAATGAGGATGTACAGATGTAGGTAGACTTGTGTGTGTGTGTGTGTGTGTGTGTGTGTTTGTGTGTGTGAGGTGAGTGAGGGAATGAATTATGTCAGGAAAGTCATAACTCTTGGGGCTTGAGGGGCTAACTGGCCACCCCCTTCCAGATTCTGAAGCCTGCCCACCTTTTTTCATTCATTCCTTCCTCCATTCATTCATTCAACATATACATATTTTTTAGTATGTACTATGTGCCAGGATTTACACAAATGAACAAGACAGGCAAAACCCGTGCCCTTGGGGAGGTACATTCTGTCAGGGAGATAGATCCCATAATACATAAACTGCACTACCTGTTTTAAAAAAAAAAAAAAATCTGTTGCCATTGAATCGATTCCAACTCATAGCGACCCTATAGAACAGAGTAGAACCGCCCCATAGGGTTTCCAAGGAGCAGCTGGTGGATTTGAACTGTCAACCTTTTGGTTAGCAAGCTGAGCTCTTAACAACTGCGCCACCAGGCCTCCAAAATTATAACTTCTATTGAATCAAAAAAAAAAAAAATGAAGCCGGGAAGGGAGCAGTGGCATCACCAGGGGAGTGTGTGGGGGGCACAGACTACACTGGGTGACATTGTCAGAAGGGGTGACACCAAAATAACTGTCTATGAAAATATCCCTGTAGTTAGTTATAACAACAAAAACATTTTTCATAAGCCCAGCTTACAGGTATCAAGATACCTATACGGCTAAAACTCTATGCTAATTTACTTTTTGAACCTTCTAATGCCCTCTGGTCAGAGCTGTCATTATCACCCAATTACAATGATGCTTCAAATCACATGGTTTCATCTGCACGTGCTGTTGCTTTTGTTGCTACTGGTGTTTGTATAGTCACTAATTTTGTCAAATTTTCTGGAGTTTTAGCTACAATATTGTGGTAATTAGTATTTGTGAACCTATATCAATAACTTTTTTGAGAATGAAGTAGTAATTAAAGGAAAAGAAGGAGTGATATACAGGAATTACGATTTATGGGTAACATTACTACAAAAAACATTAATTACCAAAGATTCTGTATAGTCTGGTACAGAAGGAGGTCCATGGGGGGAGGGTGACACCATGAGTTACCACATGGGTGACACCAGTTCTAATGATGACACTAGAAGGGAGATTAGAAGTGCCGGGGGCTGTGGGTCACGGGCTGTGGTTTTAAATAGTGTGGTCAGGAAGGGTCTCACAGAGAAGGTGGTGCTTGACCAAAATGTGCAGGAAGTGATGGAGGGAACCACGTGGTTATCTGGAACAAAAAGGCCCGGAGGCTGGGATGTGCTCAGGGAACAGGCGTGTTCAGGGCACACCAGAATGGAGTGAGGGAAGGAAGGAGGAGGAGGGATGAGATGGGGATCCATGGACGGTTCTGGGCAGAGGATGGGTCTAGCTGCTATCAGGGCGGTGGGGGGCAGGGAGCTGTAGGAGTCAAGGGCAGAGCAGGGAGACCAGAGAGGAGGCCATTGCAGCTGTCCAGGCGAGCGATGATGGGGCTTGGGCCCCAGTAGTGGCAGTAGAGGTGACAGGCGCAGCCAGTCAGATCTCCACCTTGTTCCTGTGGAGCAGGACTGGGGAGCATGGCCTGGCCTCCCTCAACCATCTTGTGCTTTCTGCTCTTTCCCGCTGAACTGAGCCCATCTCCCAGGCCCGGGCAAGGCAGTCGGCAGGTGTCTCGCTGTGGGCAGGGCTGGGCCAGTGAGCCAGAGACCTTTCTCCCAGGCTCCCAGCAGACCCATGCCTGCCCCTGGGGTGAGCAGGGAATACAGGACCAAGAAGGGGGCCCATCCTGGCTTACAGCTGGGGAGAGGGAGGAAATGGGATAGGCATGGCTGTCTCCATCTTACAGAGGAGGAAGTTGGGGCTTCGGGAGGTCAAGTGGCTTGAGTAGGGTCAGCCAGGTAGGAAATGCCAGAGGAAGGATTTGAACTCAGGGTAGGCTGACTCCAAAGACTGTCCTGGGCCAAAGCAGTGCTGGTGGCTGTCCTGGGTCGGTGGAGATCTGCATACACGAGGGAGGATGTGAGTGTATGCACGTGGGGGTATGAGGTGAGGGGCAGACAGATGTGAACAAATGGTGGCTGGACCCTGGAGAGCAGACATTGCTCCTGTCCCCTCCTGCCCCCACCTCAGCCCCCTCCAGGAGGTGGGTGCCAGCAAGGTCCCAAGTGTGCCCCCCACCGAAGGGGCAGAGCACAGAGCAGCCCCTCCCTCCCTCTCCCCAGGGACCCCATCAACCTGCAGGTCCTCCAGGCCTTCGTGGACTGCCATGAGTTCGCCAACCTCAACCTCGTCCAAGCCCTCAGGTGAGCAACTCAGGGGACAGAGGGGAGGAAGCAGGGCCTGGCCCTCGACAGTGGCACAGCCTGGGGGCTGAGGGCATCACCATGCACACTGTAGGACGGGGTTGGGCACAAAGGGTCAGGAACAAAGAGGAGGCAGCAAGAAGCAACAATTGATGAGGGCGAGGTGAAAGAATGCCTGCAGAATGCCCGCACCAGGGCCTGGTTCATTACACCACTATTATTATTATTATATTGTTTAAACACATTTAATCATTATAATCACAAAAAATCATTATTACACTACTATTATTACTCCCATGACTATTATTTTTTGGATTAGTGCTTGCTTTGCTTATTTTATTACTATACTTTAATACATATCACACTTATTATCCCTTAATATATTCAAATGAGGATTTTATTGTTGTTGCTCTTGTTTTTACAACTATGGGAAGCAGTACAGTATAAGGGTTACAAGCACAAACTCTGGAGCCCGACTTCTCAGTTCATATCCCAGCTCTGCCACTCATGCCATGTGTGACCTTGAGCAAGTCACACAAAAAACCCTCTTTATGCCTCAGTTTTCTCATCTGTAAAATAGGGATAATAATAGTCCCCATGTCATAGGGTTATGAGGACTAACTGAGCAAGTGCTTAGAACTGGCCCATAGTAAGTGCTTAGTAAGTATTGATGATGATAGTGGTGGTGGTGGTGGTGGTGGTGGTGCCTAGAAGATGGGCTCCTGAGAGGGGGCATTTGATTTGGGTTTTGAAGGGTGAGTAGGAGTGTGCTAGACAAAGAAGGAAGAAGCCATCACCACCTAGGCAGTGTGACCTTTCCTCCGACTCCCATGCCCTTTAAGGGATAAGGGGAGGTGGCTTGGGGGTCTCCCGTGTTCATTCATTAATTCATTCACTCGCTCATTCGACAAGGCTTTACTAAACAGCTCCTGGGTGCCCAGGCCTGTGCGAGGCCCGCAGGAGATGAGAGAAGAGCAGGCACAGTCCTTGCCCTCAGGGAACTTGTCTGGAAGCTGTGGAAATCACTGACTTCCAGAGCAGAAGGGAAGCTTAGGCTCCAGGGAAGGAGACCCAGGTTGGGGAAGGCACTTGACAGCACCCCAGTCAGATCCCAGGGCTGAATGGCCAGGCCGGGCGAGGCACCGAGCCTGGGGCAGTCAAAGGGTTCCTCATCCGTTGAGGCAGTCCTGGGCGGCGAGCAGTGCTGAGATCTATGTGTGCAGAGAAGAGGGCACATTCAGCTCCAGAATTCTGAAAGAAAAGGCATTTCTTGGATATGTATTACGTGCTTGGTGCCCTCGAGGACAAATCCTACTTAACCCTCCCATGAGCCTGGACAACAGGTCCAGATTCTCCCATTTGCAGGATAGAGAGAGAGACTGAGCCTGGGGAGGCAGAGCCTGGTTGGGGTCCCACCATGAGCCTCCACCCCCACTGCTGCCCACGGCCTTGTTCCTCCTGCAGGCAGTTTCTGTGGAGCTTCCGGCTGCCGGGAGAGGCCCAGAAGATCGACCGGATGATGGAGACCTTCGCCACTCGATACTGCCTCTGCAACCCGGGCGTCTTCCAGTCCACAGGTGCCAGGTGTAGGGTGGGACCTGGGACTCGGAACCCCTTCAGCACTACCAGGCTCTGATCTGCCTCCCAGGGCACCACAGCCAGCCAACTCCATCAGGCTGCCCCACACACCGAGATCCTGGGAGCCGAGATGTCTTGCTGAGTCCTCACTGAGCACCGGCTCCACACCAGGCCCTCTCTTGGGTGCCTTGAGTGTGGTCCTTGGGAGAGGAGGCAGGATGTGATGGCCCTGAGTGCTAGGGCAGCAGCAGCAATCACACCAATAAGGGGTGACCAGCCCTGCCTGGGGGTGGGGCTGGGCAGTCAGCAGGTCCAGGCTGGCTTCCCAGAGGAGGTGGGGTCTGAACAGGGTTTTGAAGAATGAATAGGAGTTCTCTAGGAGTCAAGGGAGAAAGAGGCTTTTTTGGCAGGAGTTTCAGTGTGATCAGTCTCAGAAGCATAAAGCAGCCTGAGTGAGGTGTAGGGGGAAGGGGGAGTAAAAACAGATCAACCAAAGTTGGTCTCCAGGGTTTCCCCCATAACCACCCCCAAGGTTGACCAAATGCCCATGCAGAGACACTCAGAGGACAGGATGGGAGAGGGGTCATTTTGCCTCTGACGCTGCAATAATAGCTAATGCCATTTATTTGGCACTTCACTGTGTGCTAAGTATCTGTCAACTGCAAAGCCATTTACTCCTTATATCATCTCTGTGAGGTCACTACTATTCTTATCCGTTCTTACAGAGTAGAACACAGACCCAGATGAAGTGACTTGTCCAAGGAAACACAGCCAAAAAGTGGTGGACCCAGGATTCAAACTCTGGTCTGCCTGACTCCAAAGTCCACAGTATTAACCACTTTACTGATGGACTCATGTCCTCAGAACCAGGATCTTCCCCTGCCCAGTGCTTGAATGCCCTCCGCAACATCTCCACCTCACATGCTCACACTCTGGCCTTGGCTTGGTTCCCTCCAGTGACGGGGAGCTCACTACCTCACTACCTGCCAGGGACGGATTACCCAATAAGCAAGGTATGCACGGGCTTACTTGTGCTTACTTACTGATCTGTAGTGCAGAATTTCACCTGTTTTTCACCACGTCTTTGAAACCCATGTGAAATTGTTCCCTACAGATTAGTAAGTAAACACAATTAAGCCTGTGCATACCTTGCTTACTGGTTAATCTGCCCCTGCTCACTAACAGCCTATAGAATCTAATGCGCCTCCCTGGAACTTCCCCACCTGAGTCCTTCGGAGATGGAGAGACAGTGAGCCTGAGCCCCATGCACTCCCCTGCGCAGCCACGTGAAGGCTTCCAGCCCCTCGACTCCCCTTCACTCAACTCATCACGTGCTCGAGTTTGAACACCTTCCCCTAAAGTGCAGTGTCCAGGACTCCCACATCAGCTCCCCTGATATCCCCGAGTGCCCCTTCTGGACACTGGGCATGGAGACTGACCAAGGTGGCCGAGGCCCCGCTCTTGTAGAACCCTCAAGCAAGCCCCTGGTCCCCCAGGTCCCCAACCACCTAGATGCGAGGGTGGGCCAATACCTTTCCCTTCCAGGCCCTACTCTCACACCCAGCTGTGTGTACTGATGGTGCTTGCACGGTAGTGTCAGGAGATATGGCTAAGCAGGACAACATTACAGCCTCCATGCGGGGGCAGCCTGGGGTCCCCCAGTGAGGACTCTGGCCCTCACAGAGGTCCCTGGCAGCCCTGCTGCTTCTCCAGCCTCATTTCCTTCAGCCCCCACCCCACCCCACTCCAACCACACTGGTCTCCCTCACTCCTTCACAAACCACAAAACGCTTCGCCACCTCAGGGCATTTGCACATGCTGTTGCCTTTGCCTGGAATGCCCTTTCTTGCCTCATCATCTGGCCGCAGGCCTCAGTTGCAAGACTTCCTCCTCCTCAGGCTGCCCTCTGCTCTCTCTCCCTTGTTCTCCCTCCATGCCCCCTGCCCTCTTCCTATAGAGCATTGCCCTGCCCTGTAGTTATATATTAATTTGGTGTTTGCTTGTCTATTACCAATCAGCTCCACAAGCCTAAACGTCCCACGAGGGCACAGACAATGTCAGATTTATTCACTAATGAATCCCCAGCCCATAGCACATAGTAGGTGTTCAATTAATATTTGTAGGAAAAAGGGAAAATTTTTTTAAAGCCCCAGATTTGAATCACAGTCCAACTAGTTCTTAATTTTGTGACCTTGGCCATGTAACTTAACTCTCCTGCCTCGGTTTCCTCATCTGCAAAATGGGGGTAGTAATGGTACCTGAAGGGGGCAGTGGTGGTTCAATGGTAGAATTCTTGTCTTCCACGTGGGAGACCAGAGTTCGATCCCTGGCCAGTGCACCTCATGCATAGTCACCTATCAGTGGAGGCCTGCACATTGCTATAATGCTGAACAGGTTTCAGCCGAGCTTCCAGACTAAGACAGACTAGGAGGAAAGGCCTGGTGATCTGCTTCCAAAAAATCAGCCAATGAAAACCCTGTGGATTACAATGGTCTGATCCCGTTGTGCAGGGGGTTGCCGTGAGTTAGGGGTCAACTCTGGCAGCTAACAACAGCAACAGTACCTGCCTCACAGGGTTGTCTTGGGGATATAAAGAGTTTAGCACAGGACAAGTGCCCACCACGCTAGATGCCACTGATGTCAGAGGTGGAATCATAGATGCTTTAAAACATAAAGCTACTTCAGAGATAAACCTGAGACTCAGGGAAGTCAGGTACTTCCCCAAGGTCAACAGGAGAGCTGGGGACACAGTTGGGCTTCCCTAACTCTGGATCCAGGCCTAAATGTAGCACAAAAGACCCAGAGCAGCAATCACCTCTCTCCCAAGCCATCAGCCCAGCCTCCCTCGCAGGCACGTGAAAGTCTGAATAATGGAGCGGGAGCTCGGCTCCACAACCCACAATGCCAGCGGGATTACAAAGCAGCGCGTGATTAAGCCCTGAAGAGTGTTGCCAACAATAAGTGTTCTCCAAGTTCCAAGCAGGCAGAGAACAGAGTGGGCAGGGGGGCTGGAAGGGCTCTGCGGAAGGAGGGCTGGGCTGGAGCTGAAAGAGAGCAAGGGTTTAAATAGGCAGAAAAGGGAAGGGCAGGGCATGCCCAGCAGGGAACCCAGTGTGTGTGAACCAAGGCACAGGGTGGGAGGGCACTGGGGGCTCAGAACATGACCAGTGAAGTTTGTGGGGAGCGGGGGAGCTCAGTAAAAAGTGCAGGTGAAGCTGGACCTCAAGCACCAAGCCAGGAGGCTGGGGTGAACCTTCAGGACCCTGAGGCAGGGCAGGGGCTGCAGATTCTTGGCCCAGAGGAGGGGTCAGGGCAGAGAAGGGGAGGAGTGACCAGGGCCAGGACTGTGACCACTGTCTCATCCCACAGACACCTGCTATGTCCTGTCCTTCTCCATCATCATGCTCAACACCAGCCTCCACAACCCCAACGTCCGGGACAGGCCACCCTTCGAGCGCTTTGTGTCCATGAACCGGGGCATCAATAACGGCAGTGACCTGCCTGAGGAGCAGCTGCGGGTAAGAGGGGTGTGGCCCACCCAGCTCAGTCCCTGGGCCTCCGAGAGGGCCTGTCCTTAGATAGATAGCCCAAGAGCGGCTCTCTGAGGTAGACCACTTCAAGAGGGCCTTGTGCTGAGATAGACCACTCAGAGAGGGGGCTTGTCCTGAGACAGACCACTCCAAGAGGGGCCTGTCTGAGATAATCCATTCAGAGAGGGGGCCTGTGCTAAGATAGACATTCTGAGATGGGCCAACCAAGGAGAGCTCCTCCTGAGATAAACCACCCCAAGAAGTGGCTGTCCTGAGATAGACCACTCCAAGAAGGGACTGCTGAGAGAGACCATGCCAAAAGGGGCCTGTCTGAGATAGACCACTCAGAGAGGGGACCTGTGCTGAGATAGACTACTCCAAGAAAGGACTGTCCTGAGATAAACCACTCAGAGAGAGGGCCTGTGCTGAGATAGATCATCGTGAGAGGAGACAGTACTGAGATGGACTCCTGTGAGAGGGGACTGTGCTGAGATAGACCATCCTAAGAGGACTTGTCTTTAGATGGGTACATGGAGCACTTGTCCTTATATGGACCGCATAAGAGGGGTTTCTCTGAGATAGACCACTCCAAGGACTGTCCTGAGACAGACCACCCTGTGAGGCACTTGTCCATATATGGACCACATAAGAGGGACTTCTCTAAGACAGACCACTCCAAGAGGGGCCTATGCTGAGATGGACCACCCAGGCTGGTGACTGTCTTGAATGGGCCATCACAAAAGAGGTTGGTCCTGTGATAGATCTTCTCAAGAACAGTGCCCATCTTGAGAAGGATGTCTGGAGACAGACCACCCAGAATAGTCCTCCCAGACTTAGACCCTTGGGGTACTCTGAGAAGCATCCCTTCACCCTATTTCTTAGAATCCTGGATTATTCATCTCTCAGTGTGTCAGAGTCAAAAGTCCTCAAACTCTGCACTCAGATCCTTTTAGAGAGCAGGAGACTGAGATCCTCCTCAAGGCACACATTAGCCTGTGGCAGAACCAAGCAGAACCCAGGCCTGGTGTCTCCCCATCAAACCCTCCCTCACCCCTCCATAATATACCAAGCCCTGCACTCGGTACGGGGAACCCAGGGATGAATCAACCACAGGCCCTATCCTGCCCAAGTTTTGGTCTGGTGGGGAGATGACAAATATGTGACTAACAACTCCTTCATGAGTCACACTGTGCTGACCACGGAACACAGCTATGGAGACACAGAAGACGTTGCTAGAATTCTCCTGGAGGTGGGAGAAGGGTGGCCTCCTGGAGGACTTTACAGAGGAGGTGATGTTTGAACCGGGCCTTGATGGTTGAATGGGAGTTTTTCCAGAGGAGAAGCAGGGAAAGGGCGTTCTGAAAAGAGGAAGCTGCCAGAACCCAGGCCTGGCTAGGTTGGGAAATGGGGCTTGTCTGGGGTGGGTGTATGTGGACGGTGATGGGCAGTGGGTGGGTCCAAAGGGTCAGGGCTTCAAATGGCAGCCTCAGGGTCTGCCTGCTTCCTATAGTACAGAGCTGAGAACAGTTTGTAAAAAAAAAAAAAACGGGAGTGAGAGATTCCGAGGCTGGTGGAGAAAACAGGAAATGACAGTTCAAGGGCTAGTCCCCTCCAAGATCAGGCCCAGCAGGGAGGGGAGGAGGGGCATGAACCCCACCCTCCTTAGCACCCTATCCACCTCCTGCCTCAGAAGTCTGGGCTGGAGCCTGAGTCTTGAATGATTCTGGTGGCCCTCATGTTTGAGAACCCTGATACCCCTAGCCCACCACCCGATTTGATCCCTAGAGGAGAAAGTTTATCATTGTTGGGGGTGGGGGGGACTGCCCAGGCCAAATCCCATCTCCCCCAAGGTCTCCTGGGTGACCTTGGCCATTAATCACCCTCTGCAAGTCACCATTCCCTCAGCCAGGAGAATGGGAATAATAACGCCTGCGTCACAGAGCAGCCATGGGTAGTAATTAAAAAATAATGTAAAGGGCATCGTCTCTGCCAGGTATATAGCACAGGCTTTAAATGGTGGCTTGTGTCACTATTAGGGATAATTAATTAAAAGCACAGCACTTAGCCAAACACCTGAGAAGCAGAGGCATTTGTGCTGCTGGTGGCACAGAGCAGGGTACACCTACCTGTCTGGCAGGTAATGAGTTAAGTACATCTGCAGCCCCAGCCCTGCCTGATGCCCAGGTGCCCACATGATTGTGCTCAGCCCCCAGTGAGCCTTCTTCAGCTTCTGCCTCCTTAGGTATTTTTCTCCATTCAAGCTTTTTGTTAATAACAATGTGCTGCATTTGTATAGAGCTTTGTAACTTTCTTCTCATAGAGCTTTTGGGTCTATTATCTCAATTTAGCTTCAAATTCTGCCTGGGAGGTCGGTCGGGAAGGGTTTATTATGCTCTTTGGCTGCCAGGAGAGGCAGGCATCTGGTCGGGAAAAGGAGAGAGCGCGAGAGGCAGAGTCATATGCAAGTCCTGGCCACACCGCTTTTGGGCTATGTGGCATCTTGTAAGTGGCTTGACCTCTCTGAGCCCCCAGCTCACTGGATTAATCGAGAAATGTCAGGTATTTAGCAAAATGCCTGGTAGTTGGAGTGGCTCATTAAGCCAGAAATTTCCCAGAGCATGGTCAAAGAGAACCACACAGGCTTGGACCTTGCCATTCAAAGCTTACACGTATGGATTTGGGGGCCGTCTTGCCCCCTCTCCCGGCCTCATTTTCCCCTTGTGTAAAGCAAGGACTCAGCTTTAAGCACATTCAGATATTCAAAGTTCACAACTTTGCAGAAGGTTTCTCCAGAGAGTGACTCCAGCTTGAGCCCATTATGAAAACTAAATTTCCACAGATCCATCCCCTAAAGAGAGGTCAAGCCAAGGCCACACAGACCATGAGGGGTGCACATTGGGAGTGGGCGACAGGCAGGTGGATAGGAGATCAAACCCCAGCTCTGCCCTTAAGGCTGCATGACCTTGGGTGTGAGCCTCAGTCTCATCTGTGAAGGGGGCTAACGACACTGACCTCACCTTGTTCCCCCCGAGAAGCTGAGATGAGCTGAGATAAAGCACATGGAATACCTGGCACTTGGCAGGAACCTAGAAATGCTGAGAGAGAAACCACTCACCCTGAGAGAGTGGGAGGGGTCAAGGGTGGAGGAGGGGAGGGAGAGAGGACAAGAACACAGGAGGGCTCTCCACCGTCTCCTGTTACAGGTGGAGAAACTGAGGCCCCAGCAGGGGAACCGACTGCCAGCCCAGATGCCTTCTGCAGCTGGCAGCTGGACTCCTGGGTCCTTGTCCAAGCCCTGCCCCCACAGGCTTGGAGACTAGACTGCTTCACCCCACATCTCAGGGAGAACGGGCAGAGGAAGGGGTGTCATCAGGCTCCGGTCACCCATCGTCCTGCCACTGCTCCAACACACACACAAAGCACATGCACACACACACACGTGCACACTGCCCCCACAAGGAGAGCTCTGAATCTACCTCTCCCCAAGAACAGTGGGATCAGAGCACCCGGCCCAGTCCAGGCAGTGGGTCTCAGTGACGGGACCCCAGGGGCCAGCTCCTACCACAGGAGGACCCCCTGCTGTCCTAGGTCCTCCTCTCCACTGAGGCAGGAGCGGGTGCAGAACTCCAATCTAATTGCCTCCCAGGACTCACAACTGGTCACTGCCAGAAGGGGTATAAGCAGTAAGTGTTGCAAGTGGAACCTAACAGGGAGCCTCGAACCTTGGGCTACTCCCCCAGGGCTTAGAGACTCAAGACTCTGTTGCCATTGAGTCAGTTCCAATTCATGGTGACCCCATGTGTGCCAGAGTAGAACTGTAATCCATAGGGTTTTCAATGACTGATTTTTTCAGAAGCGAATCACCAAGTCTTTCTTACAACGTACCTCTGGGTGAACTTGAACCTCCAACCTTGGAGTTCACAGCTGAGTGCTTGACTGTTTGCACCATCCAGGGACTCCAGGCAGAGTGGTGTAAACAATTGTAATACTGGTGAGGGCAGCCAGTTATCAGAACTGCCCGTGTACGGGACACAGTTCTAACTAAGCACTTTGTCTCATTAAGTCATCCCAACAACCTTGGGCAGCAGGTACCATCCCCAGTTTACAGCTAAGGAAATTGAGGTCAAAGAGAGGTAGCTGGCCAGTGGTCTCATAGTCTGTGAGGAGTCTAGATTTGAACCCATGACTATCTAACTCCGGAGCCTTCAGTAACATCAGGACTCAGTTCTCCTTTCCTCTGTGTTGGCTTTCCTCTTAGGCAGGCTCTCCCCAAGTGATGGAAGAGATGCCCAGGCACCTCCAGGCTTCCATCTTACTTAGAAGCCCTCTTTCGCAGCAGTTCAAACAAAAAGACCCAGAATTAAGGCTCATTGGCTGGCTGGGGTCACATGACCTTCCATGTGCCAATCCTGAGGCCAATAGGATGAAATGCTCTGACTGGCTAAGACGTGAGTCACTCGCCCACTGCTGGAGCCTGGGGAAGGGGGTGTCAGCCCTTCTGAGCAATCTGGACAGAAAGTCAGGGAGAGGAAAGCTGGAGGAAGAGGGGGATGGGAGGGATGCAGGGCCAGCCGAACTACTGGGAGGTGGCCATTGTATTTCTGATCACGTCCACCCAGCCGGAGGAGACAGCTGGGCCCAGTGGTTTAGTGGGGGCGGGTGCAGTGGTGTGTTCTTTCAGAGAAGAGGCTGGTGTTTACAAGGTTCAGGAAATGTGGGTGAACTGAGCTGTTTTGTTTGTGGGGGCAGAATGTACCAGGCTGATAAGGGGATCACAGAAGCTGCCGGGTCCCCCTGTGGGTTTTGTGGGTCTGAGGCCCCCTCTCTGCCCCTGCTTGCCTCCTGGGACTTCCAAATATTTCTATGGTGACAGCTTTGCTGACAGCCTTCCGGTGGCAGGCACTTGTTCAAACAGCCAGCGAACACCACTTGGGAATTCCCAGGGCTGTGCTGGGCCTGGGTAGGAGAGGAGAGAGGGGCTTCTGGACTGTTCTAAGGGGTGTAGAAAGAGAAACTGGTCCCTGCTCCTCCCCACCCTACACCCCCACAGCCAGAGTTGAGCCCCCACCTCTGTCAAGCCCTGGAAAAGATGCTTCAGGCCTGCACCCCTAAGCTCCCAAATCAACATGGACCTTAAAAACCAACAAACACCATTTCTAAAATCTGGGAAATCAAACAATACTAGTGAAATTTTTCAGTTAAAAATCTCCAGGAAACCATCTGAACAGCAGCACACACAAATGCAACCAAAGGAAATGATTTAATTATCAACGGAGACACAATATTGTGTCTGGTTTTAATAAGCAGAAAGAAACAGTTTTCAATCTGTTTTTTTGAAACACTTGGAAATCTGGGCAAGTTGTTCATGGAACCCCAGTCCTCATGGTGGGGATTCAGAAAACACAGGCATGATCTAGCACTCACATCTACAACTCACTCACAAGGAGGTCCCAGCCCTGGCTTGCATATCTTCAGTGACAAGGAGCTCATTACCCTCGAGGTCACTCCTTCCGTATTTCAGCAGCTCTAACTGCTAGAAAGTTCTCCAAAGAGAATTGAA
This sequence comes from Trichechus manatus latirostris, assembly GCF_000243295.1. NCBI lineage: Eukaryota > Metazoa > Chordata > Mammalia > Sirenia > Trichechidae > Trichechus > Trichechus manatus. The sequence goes on from NW_004443963.1 coordinate 15,661,426, forward strand.
ATCTGCTTCCTTGGAACTCCTCCCCCAGCCCCACAATTGGAGCCCACCCAGAATAGGTCACTTCCCTCTGCCTAGGAAAGGGGTCTTTAAGAGCTGAGGTCAGCAGCCCGCCCTTGAGTCTCCTTCTGCCGGGCCTCTCTACACGGGGCAGCTGATCCCCCTCCTCCCTGGCAGCTCCTCTGGACAAGCCCCACTTACCTGTGTCTCCCTCCCGCCCCCGACCAGGGGTGCACCTGGGAGACTCTGCTACTGCACCTAAAAGCGGAGGGGACCCTTCCCCATGGGCATTGTCCAAGAAGGCCCTGACTCCGGCTGCTGTGCCCCAGAATGTGCATGTGTGTGCCTGTGTGTGTGTGCATGCACACATGCACAGGTAAAAATGTGTACGGGGTGTATGGGTCCCAGCCAGGGTGTCTTTGTCTCCAACACTCCCAGACACAGGGATGACAGTCCAGAACTCACTCATCTGCCCTGAAAGAGCAGCTCTAGGTGGTCGGGGCAAAGAGGGGGAGGGAGGGGGTGTACTCCCTCCTCACCACCTTCCCCTTGACTTGAGGAGAGAGGAGGGGCTTCTGACCCCTGTGTAGTCCAGTTACTCCCCCAGAACCCAGGGAGGTTAGTAGTGTTCTCTCCATTTTTCAGATGAGGGCACAGCAGCTCAGAGAGGTTGAGAAGCTTGCCCAGGGTCACACAGCCATTGAGTGACTGAGCTGGGGTTTTCACCCAGACTGTCTGACTCCAAAGCCAGTGTTCTTGTCCTCATATGTCAAAGTACTGACACATTGTGGGGGCTTGTGGGCAGGGCAGAAAGTGGACTCTCTGAGATGCTGAACTTCACTTTCTCTGCCCGACAGTAGCATGTGGTCTGGGGGAAGGAGTGACACTGGAGAGCGGGCAAGGCCAGCCCCAGCGAGAGGAGGGGCTCCAAGTGGGGCTGGGGAACCAGGGAGGGTTTCACCGAGGGGGACCCAGGAGCCAGCCATGAGCTAGCAGGAGAGGAAGGAGTTTGCCCAGAGGTGGAGTGACCTGGCCACAGCCACACAGGTCAGGTTGGCCCAAGCCCCTCACTGGGGTGGACAGACGTCACAGCAGATCCTTCCCTCCCTTCTCTCGGCAGAACCTCTTCGACAGCATCAAGAGCGAGCCCTTCTCCATCCCAGAGGACGACGGCAATGACCTCACTCACACCTTCTTCAACCCGGACCGGGAGGGCTGGCTGCTGAAGCTGGGTGAGAGGCTGATGGGCACCCACTGATGCACATATGTGTGCCGCTGATGCACACGCACGTCAGCACATGTGCTGGCATGCACACTCAGGCACATGCCTGCACGTGCAATGACTTGCCTACACATACATGCACATGCGGACCCACGTGCTGAAACACGCACACACGGGCACACTCTGGCACACGCACTGACACACATTCATGCACACATAGGCACACAAGCTGACATGCCTGCACACTCATGCATATGTGCTGACATGCACACTCATGCACACGCAAGCACACGCACTGACATACACATTGGCAAGTGCCCTGACACACATTCATGTACGTCCCAGCACACACGCTTACACTCACATGCAGCCTTGGGGTGGAGTCAGCCTGGCCCCAGGTCCCGACCCCAGCACCCACCCTGCCCCACCCTGCCCCACCCTACCCATCCATCCAGAGAATGAGGGGGAGGCAGCGGGGAGAAGAAAGCGAGCGGGAACTCAGGTATGAGAGGCACACAGATCCACAGACAAACACATCAACTGCAGTTCTGGTTCTCCTCCCAGAGGGCTGGGCTGAGGCGTCTTGGTGGGAATTACCATTTATTCAGGACCTACTAAGTGCAGATGAGGCCCTAGCCTCTCACTCAGCCCTGCCTTGGGGTTGGCACTCTGAGGAAGCCAAGGCTCAGAGAGGTTAGGGCACCTTCCCCAGGCCATACAGCCAGCAAGTGGCAGATGTTGGTGGGTGGAGGGCTACATGCCCCTGAAGGAGGGGAGGGTGTGCCGCAGGATGTGACTCAGGGAGCCTCTCCTCAAGATGCCTGGGGGGCGGGAGGGCCTGCCCTCAGCAGCAGCGTCTGGGCCTCAGCCCTGCAAGAGGAGCCGTGGGTGGGAGCTGCGGTGGTGGGCGCTGCGGTAACGGCTGCTGCAGTCTCTGGCAGGGAAACCGCAGGCCCCAGCCATCTGCCCCTGCCTCCCACACACTCCCGGAAGGCTCTCTGGCAGGGGAGGCCCAGCAAGGGGCAGCGGCCTTTGGAGGCAGGTGAGGTCGGATGCCTCATGTTGGAGCAGGGGCCTCACCTGGATGGCCTCCAGAACCTCCTCTGTGCCTGGCACTGTGTCAGTCCTGCCCAACACCCGCCAGATAACCATCTGAGCCCTCCATCTCTCCACGCTGACTTCCTTGTCTGTCCCTCCCCTGCAGACTGCTGGCCTCCCTCTTGCCCCAACTACTTGCTCTCAGCCCAACTTAGGCAGGAGAGGGGCCTCTGGAGCCCACAGTACTGGATTCAAAGCCCAGCTCCTCCATCCGTGTGCCAGTGCTCAGGCTCCTCAGCCTCAGTTTCTACAGCTGTGAAATGGGATAAAAATCACTGGGAAGGGTAAATGTGTAGCAAAATGGCCAAGAGCTTGGGCTCTGGAATCAGGATGCTTTGCTGTGGGCCCTTGGGCAGGTAATTTAGCCTCTTTGTGCCTCAGTTTCCCCATCTGTAAAATGGGGTTGATAATGGTTCCCGCCTCATAGGTGGTTATGGGATTAATAAGTAAATACTTGTTTAAAACCTCTAGAACAGTGCCAGGCAAATGAAAGATGAGATGCTTAGCACAGCACCAGGCAGGGAGCAGGTCAAGACATGAGCCCAGGGCTGACAGTGGCGGCAAAGTACAGAGAATAGCAAGTTGCTGTCCCAGGGCCTGATCACAGGAGAGCTTCGAATGAAAGGTCAAGCAGCTCAGGGGGAGCCTGGGGTGATGGGAGCTGTTAAGGTTTTTGAGTGAGGAAAGATGGACAAGGGGGGAGTGGTGGTGGCTAGGGTGCTCAGGTGGAGGCCAGGGGAAGGTATCTGAGACCCTGCTCTTCCAGGGAGGGAGGGTGTCGGTGGCCCAGGGAGGGGCAGGGCCTGGCTGAACACCTATCGGCCTCTTGCAGGGGGCCGCGTGAAGACGTGGAAACGGCGCTGGTTCATCCTGACCGACAACTGCCTCTACTACTTTGAGTTTACCACCGTGAGCTGGGGTCCCCTGAGTGCCACCCTGGCCCTGCCTCTCCCCACTTTTCCCCCTTCCCACCACAGCAGTCAACTAACAGAGCCTGGGGACCCTTTGAGATCATTCAGTCCACCTCCACTCCCATTTTACAGATGGGAAACTGAGGTACAGAGACAGGGAGGAGCTCGGCCAAGGTTCAAGGCATGGCCAAGGCTTAAAGATGGCTCTTTTAGCTCCCAGCCAAGGCTCTCCCCCCACCCTCCAAGGCTGGACAGAGACTGGGAAGATGGGTTCACTCCTCTTCGGGTTTAGGAAGCCCGACGAGTTCACGCCCTGCCCTGGCCTCCAGGCTCCGTGTGCCGACTTTGCCTTTCCCCCTGCAGGACAAGGAGCCACGAGGGATCATACCACTTGAGAACCTCTCAGTCCAGAAGGTGGACGACCCCAAGAAACCAGTAGGTGTCAGGGTGGGGGCCTGAGGCCAAAGCTGCTGGGGGATTTCCTAAGACAGGGAGGCTAGGGAAGACTAGACACTCAGAGAAGCTGCCCTGCAGCTCAGACAAGCAGCCAGTGCCCCCTCCCGCCATCCCCTGCAGGACACACCCTGCCCTCAAGAGACGCTTTTTCTCTGAAAGACAGCTACTACTACGCACACTGAGCACTTAGTGTGTGCCAGGCTCAGCCTATCTCCCAATCTCGCTATCTTGATAAAACCTCCATTTGACAGATGGGGAAACTGAGGCTCAGAGAGGAGCAGTGACTTACTCAAGGTCACCCAGCCAATGTCAGAGTCAGGATCTGCGTGATAACTGAGGCCATGCCCTTTGATAACATTGACCTGCCCCAGGGTCCGAGGGCAGCCCTGAGCCAGGCAGAGGGTGTGGTGGGCTCAGCCGCCCAGTCCTCCCACCCCTGCCTTGTCCTTACCTGCCGGCACCCCCCACCTGCCACCCAGTTCTGCCTGGAGCTCTACAACCCCAGCTGCCAGGGCCAGAAGATAAAGGCCTGCAAGACAGATGGTGACGGCAAGGTGGTGGAGGGCAAGCACGAGTCCTACCGGATCTCGGCCGCCAGCGCCGAGGAGCGGGACCAGTGGATCGAGGCCATACGGTGAGGGGCAGCTGGACAGTGGGGACGAGCCTGCTGCAACCTTCCAGAAGCCCCTGCTTCTCTTGGGGCCTGTCTGCTTACCTGGAAAGGGGCTAATCTGTCATTTCCCTCCTGATTCTGGCGTGCAAACCCCTTCCACCTACATCCCATGAGCACCTCCTGTGTGCCCAGCACAGGCCTCGGACACAGGGATGTGAGACGCGACTTCACAGGATTGTTGTTCATGAGAGATATTGCTTGTAAAGCTCTTTGCACAGCTTGCACTTGGTGGGTGCTCGGTGAATGGCGCTCTGGACACCATCAGCATCCGAAGTGGGATGCTGGCAAGGATTGTACCTGGTGCAGGTGGAGGGAAGGGCCTTTCAGGTGAAGGATCAGTGTGGGTAAAGACAAGCAGGCAGGTCAGTGTGGGGCCTGCCTGGAGAGTATCCCAGAGTCCCGGGGAGTGGGTGCTGGATGGCATGGGGCCAGGTAGCGTGGGGGCTGGGCAGGATGGGGGCTGGGCAATGTGTGGGGTCAGTGCAGGCTGGGCAGGGTGTGGCCAGGAAGTCCAGGGCCAGGCAGTGTGGGGGCCGGGCAGTGTGGGGTCAGTACAGGCTGGGCAGGGTGTGGCCAGGAAGTCCAGGGCCAGGCAGTGTGGGGGCCGGGCAGTGTGGGGTCAGTGCAGGCTGGGCAGGGTGTGGCCAGGAAGTCCAGGGCCAGGCAGTGTGGGGGCCGGGCAGTGGGAGATGAGGCTGTAGAGGATGGCAAGGCCTTGGTTGCCATGGTGACAAGCTTGGGTTCCTCCTGGGGGGCAATGGGGGCCACAGCCAGGTAACGGTGTGGTCAGGTAGGAAAAGCCTCAGTTGAGGGCCTAGCTTTGAGGTGCCAAGTTGGACGGTGGAAGGCCAGATGTTGTCATCATGGACCGGGGAGAGACCTGGGGGTCTGAAATGAGGCTGGGATGAGGAGGAAGTAGCCATACTCCCTCACAGAGTGATCATGTCCACCCTCTTGAGGCCGGATGTTACCCACAAGAGGCAGCGGGCATTATTTTCCCCGTTTAGAAACCCAGAAACTGAGGCCCAGAGAGGAGAGGGACTTGCCCAGGGCCACAGCTCATGATCGGCAGGGCCAGGACCAGCAAGAAAGTCTGCTGGCACCTACCCAGCGCTCTTCCCACCTCCAGCTAAGAGCCATGATGGGAGCCCAAAGGAGGTGTCCAGGGACCCGCTGGGGCAGAATCCCCAAGGCTCTCAGGACCCGACCCCGGGCCTCACTGGCTTCAGCCCTGCCCCGGGACGCTGGGCTAGGCTCACAGCTGGACTCGCCCTGGCTCCATCCTGGTTGGGATCATCTGGCCCTCCCCCTGCAGTGGGGCAGGCCAGCACTCCCTGGGAGTCCCAGGCTCATGGAGACGAAGACTCCACGACCACCAGCTCAGCCCTGAAATTCTTTCTCCCACTCTCATTCCAGAGCCAGCATCACCCGCGTGCCCTTCTACGACCTAGTCTCTGCTCGAAAGAAGAAGATTGCCAGCAAGCAGTGAGCTTCCTGGGGAGGTTGTGCTGGGGGCTGGCATCCTGGGAACCCCACGAAGTGTGGTACCTGGAGACCCATCTCTCACCCCCAGTGCACCCTTTTCTGGCCCGCAGATGTCAGCTGACAATGGGGCAGGAAGCAAAGCTCAGGAGGCTGGGTGGGAGCCCCCCAGGCTCAGAGTCCGGCAATGAGGCCCCATTGCCCCCTGCCCCAAGTCCACTACAGTAAAGGGTAAGGAAACTAGCCTGAGGCCCGGCACCCTGTCCTAATTTCTGGGCCTTAGTTTCCTCATCTGTGAAATGGCTCCTTGTACCCTGAAATGCTGTCATTCCTCCAAGTAGGAGAAGCCTGGAAGTCCCTGAGCGTTTCCTGTCCTCAGCGAGGCCTCTTCCTTCAGCTGGGGGAGGGTGTTAATCTCTGCTTGCCCCTTCCCTGGCCTCGGCTTGGGCTTGGCCCTCCCTGCCTGAGCAGGGCTCATCACATACATACCTTAGCCCCACAGACAGGGCGCCTGGAGACACCAGGAGCTTGGGCCCCAGGGTTCCTGTCCCGCCTTCATCGTCAACTCACTGTGTGCCCTCTGCTACGGCATGCTTCTTCTCTGGTTCTTGGCAAACAACGTGCTTGGAATACAGATGTCTTGGCCCCTCTGGGTGCTACGGCTATTTCTCAAAGCCCACCTTGGATGCTGGGTACCGGCACCACCCCCACCCCCCAGGGTGGCAGAAGCAGTCCCAGTGCGGGACCCCAACAGTGGTGAACTGGCCAGCCTCCTCCTCTCCAGGCGTCTCTTCTCCACGGAAGGCCAGGATTGCACTGGGCCTCCCCCAAGGAGCTCTCGGGTGGAGAGCGTCCACCTGTTTACTGAGCCGGGGCAGGGTCTGAGTGGAAGGTTGCCAGGGAATCAAGAGCAGAAGTGAGCTCCACCTTTAAGGAAGTCCATTTGAAGGACAGGGGCAGTTGAAACCCCTCAAGGAAATGGCAGAGAGCATCCCAGACAGACGGGACTCAAGCAAGACTGGTGGTTCAACCAAGAGGCCAAGAAGACTGTGCTTTGTGAGCTGTGGCTATCAGAAGGGCTGCCTGGAGGCAGCACCTGAGCTGACGAGAGATGCAGGGCTCATGCCTGGAGAGGCAGAGTCTCAGCCACAGCTTCCCTGCTGGACCACTAGCCAGGGGCCTGTGGCAGTGAGGGACAGCCCCAGTGAGCTCCAGGGTCCCAAGACCCTCTGCAGCAGCCCTGCCAGAGTAGAGCTGACATCCTACCCTAGGCAGGCAGCTCTGTCTCCAGGTGGGACCCAGCCTGGAGGAGGATTCCATGAACAGGCTGCTTCTCAGAAGCACTTCTCACTCCCTCGCACAGGCCCCGGAGAGTCCCTGGAGGGAAATTCCCTGGCGGGGGAACAGCAAATGGAGCTGACTCTGCCCCACTGCCAGCCTGTGTGGGCGAGCAGAAGCCAGGTGGATTCCCCAGGAGGAGCAGCAGCTCCAAGGGCAACCCCCCCACCCCACACCCTTCCACAGGGTCGGGACTGCTCAAGAATGGAGTAGCTGCCTTGTGACATGATGCGATTCCTGTCCCTGGAGGTGGGCAAGCATCTGGTAATGATACTGCACCATCAAGGGTCGGGGCTGGTATCTGCAGGAGCATCCAGCAGAAGCCTTGCTGAACATCTGAGGAATTCTGCAGATCCCAGCCTGGGAGATGAGCTCCACCTCTGTTGCCCTGTTTGGCCCATAAAGGGGCAGCCAGGAATTGTGGAAGGAGAACTGGGCCGGGAGTCAGGAGGCCAGAGGTCCTCTCCTGCCTCTGGCACACACTGGCTGTGTGACTTTGGCCCACTCCTTGTTGTCTCTGATCCTCGGCTTCCTCCTCCACCACTAAGTGGGTAGAATCAGTGATTTTCTGGGTATGAGCAGCTATTCTGGAAATCACTCATAGACGAGAATAAAGCTCATGATCCAACTCGTGCCTGGGGCTCTGTCCTCTCCATGGTCATGTCTACCACCCCAGGCCCCACCTTAGTCTTTCACACCAAATGAGGGCAAGAGGGTCAGACTGGGCAGGGTAGGCTCTGGAACCTTGTCCTCGGAGGCACTGGGGCTGCTGTGCTAGACAGAAGTCCCCAGCAGCTGGGCCACAAGGACACAACTCCTGTGGGGCAAGGGTAGTGTGAGCTAGTTCTGCCAAGCTCAGAAAAATGCAAAAGAACTTTTTAGCAGGCAGCGCTGACCAGAAATGGAAAAGGCTGCTGCTTCAGGAGATGGGTGATAAGCTCTCTGTCACTAGAGGGATGCAAGCCCAGGCTGGCTTAAATAATGACTTGGCATGCTACAGTGGGCCTTGAATTTGGTAACCTTCATTTATTTGTGCTCTCAGCAAACATTTACTGAGTGCCTGCTGCATGCCAGGCACTGTTCCAGGCACTGGTGGAAGAAGGCAGAATCCCTGCCTACATGGGGCTTGCATTCTATGACTCTAGATAGCCACCTTAGAATGTGCAGGGCACCCAGTTAACCCCATGCCCTAACCCAGCCACCTGCCTGAAATTCCACCATTTGAATGATCAACTTATCCACACATTTTTTCATTCAGGCCACGCTTACTGAGCACCTACTATGTGCCAGATTCCACGCACAGAACCAAGGGTCTAAAGATGATCAAGACAAAGCCTCTGTCCTCAAAAGGAGCTCAAGTCTATGGGGAAGACAGGCGTAAACAGCCAGTTACAGCCCAGGTGACTTGTGCTAGAATAGAGCCAGGTACAGGGGCCAGCAGAGGGCTGGGCTGGGCTGAGCTGGGCAATCTGGGGAGGCTTCTCAGACGAGGCAGCCAGGCTGTGCACTTGCTCAGTGCCTCACACACAGTAAGTAGGTGCATAATCATTGCTGGTTAGACCGAAGTCAGCTGATGAAAGGTGCTCTGGGCTCAGCACCAGCAAGGGCAAATGTCTGGAACCACAGGAAACTGCGAGAACGTCGGTGCTGCTAGCGGGTGGGGAGTGGCCTGAGAGGTGGGCATGGCCTCCCTTGTCACCATCCCTCGGTCACCATCGGGAATTGGGCGAGTCCGGCTCTGGCTTATCGGCCCAGACCCCTTGACTCTGCCCACCTGCCTGACATTCTGCTACTCCTCGCTCTGGGCAGCAGGGGGCTCCCACCACCCATGGATGAGAGGTTCTGACACCACAGCCAGGCTGGGGCCCTGACCAGCAGCCCCTCACAGGGTCTGTCGGGCCTCTGTCCAGAGCAGAGTCCTGGCCTGGGCACGCGGTGGGGGGAGGGGAGAGTGCAGCTGGTCCACTAGGGCCTGCGGGCTCAAGCAGTCCAACAGACACCCAGGGCACCCCCTCCCACCATCCCTGAACACAGTCTCCCCTACTCAGCCTGGGAGGTGGGATACTCCAGCTCTCTCACCTTCTGGCTGTGGACACTGAGTTAGTTGCTTACCCTCTCTTAGTATTATTTTCCTCCCTGAAGGATTGAACCAGTAAGTTCCATGACACAAACCTTTAACAGGGACTTCTGTGTGCCAGAGGGTCCCAGACATGGGTGCAACGCAGCCCCTGCTCCAGGAGGAATGGAGGCAGACGAGCAGAAACCACAAAAGTCACTTACTGCAAAAGGCCACGGGGGGCGGCAGTGAGAGCTGTTACTCTGGGACCCTAGGGCCTGGGTTCAAGGCTCATCTCTACCACTTATTCTCTGCATCTTAAGCAAGTTTCTTAAGCTCTCTGCACCTCAGTTTTTCCATCTATAAAATGGAGATAATTAAATACATGCAAGTCCTTAGAACAGTGCTGGAAACCTACTCAGGGTTATGTAAGTGCTTCCCATTATAAGGCAGACTGTGTGCCTGCATGGAAATACAGGACAGTCTGGAGTCACTGGGGAGGGAAGATTCATGGTGGAGGTTAAAGATCTTTGAAGGCTTCTTGGAGGAGGTGCCCAGAAAGATTAGCTAAGTGGAGGCCTGGGCCTTCCAGCCAAAGGGGCCAAAAGGAGACAAGACTAGGATGCAGAATAAAATGAGGTCTTTCTGGGACTTCCTCGGCCCCAAACACAAGACCCAGGGTAGGGCAAGACTATGGTGGACAAAGAGGATGCAAGGTGGAGGGGGGCTGGGCCCTGGCCAGCGCTGAGCTTTGCGCAGGATGCTGATTGAGCTCTTCCTCCTCTCTGACGGCATGAAGCCCTGCCTGGGGATTCAGGAACACTCTGGATGGCTGAACAGAGGCCATCCCAACATGGGAGCAGACAGCCCGGCACAGGACTGAGGCCCTGGGATGGAGCAGGAGAGGGCAAGGGAGCTGAAAGGGCATGGAGGTCCCCTGCCAGGTCTCCAGGGTATGGTAAAACCCCCATCCTGAGCCCTGATGACCCAGAGCTGGCACTGGGGCCCTGTACCCTGGGTGCCAGGGAGGACAGCAGATGGGGCGGGGGCAGCCAGGAGTTGAGTGGCAGGTGTGAGAGGTCTGGAGAAATTGATTTATTAGGGACAATGAAAGGAGCTAAATATGTTTGCCGGGCTCAGCGATGACTCAGGCTTTCCCCAGGGGTCCACAAAGCTAGAGCATCAAAGAATTGAAGGCAGTCCTCCTCCCACCAGAGCTCCGCCCACCGCCCACCTCGGGCTCCTCCTTCCAGCCAGAGAAGGACCACCTCTGGAAGGTCCTGAAAGTCTGGCCTCCCCTGGCACCAGGGACCCAGCCACTCAGCCAGCCTGCCCCACTCCCATCCCGCCGGCCACCAGACGTCACCCAGGATGGTTGAAGAGCAAAGCCTGGAAGTGGGACACATCTCGAAATCCTGGCCCTGCCCCAAGGTGCTGTGTGACCTTGAACAAGTGGCTGGGCCTGTCTGGACCCACACCCCCCTGTGTAAACTCCCAGGGAGGTGGTGGGAATTTGATGTGGTGCAAGATATGGCACCTAGCATGGTGCCGGGGCTCCCTGGGGGATGTTCAGCCAGCTGCCTCCCCTCCCAAACCCCCGCCCCTGCAGAGAGGGCTGGTCCCTACCAAGCGGCCCCTCCACCCCCTGCCAGTCTGGCAGCATCACTCCACCCGATTCATCTTCCTCCAGACAGCAGTGAGCATAGCCTCCTCCTCTGCCTAAAATCCACAACTTCCCTCCAGGAGAAATGCCAGACTCCGTGGGGCCTCACTGGGGGAGAACACACTGGCACTCCAGGCTGGGCTGGCGGTATAAGGGCTCCGGGAGAAACAGCGATGAATCAGAGGCAACTGCAGGCCGGAGGCAGGGGAGACAGGAGGAAGCAATGACCTCAAGTGAAGGTGGCAGTGATAGGGATGTGGATGGGAGCCTGGGGGTGTGGGAGGGCTGGGGAGACATCTGCCAGGCAAGGGGGGGCACTCCTGATATGAAATACAGAGCCCCAAAACAGTGAAGAGTTTGGCATGTTGGGGAAATGTTGAAGTCTTCACTGGGCCTGGAGGGGCCTGCCCCTGGAACAGGAGGGCTTCAGGTAGAACAGAAGCTGGGCATGGATTGGAGGGCCAGAGCAGTCAGGCTTCATCTGGCTGGCACTGGGGAGCTGAGGAAGGGTCAAAGCAGAAGAGAGGCAGGGTTGGGGCTTTTTTGGGGGCATCCCTTTGTCTGCTTGTCGTGGTGGATTAAGGAGGCCAGGTGTCCACCAGGAGCCCAGAGGAGGTGAGTGAGGGATAGGGTGGTAGCTGGGGTAGGACCGGAGCAGCATGGCTTTGAGGGTGGGAGGAGGAGGCCTGATGGGCCCCCAGGATTAAGATTTGTGGGAGGCTTGATGGGCCCCCAGAGTTAAGATTTGAGGACACCCAACTGGCCCAAGAAAAAACAGGTAGGAGTAAGGTTTGGAAAGAGGGGGAAATGAACAGGGTCACACTGAGTTTGAGGACCATCTCTGGGGGCCTCAATTCCAGTTAACTATTGCTCTTTACAAGTCTCGTCAAGCCCTGCCTCGAAGCGGTGCGGTGTGGACCGCTAACGAATGCAAGGAGCCTGGCCCCCACCAGTCTTCTGCAAACAGCTGCTATTCCCCAGGTGGTACAGCGGCCTAGGTGGCGCAAACGGCTAAGCGCTTCACTACTAGGCAAAAGATTGTTGGTTCAAACCCAGCCAGAGCCGCCTCAGAAGACAGGCCTGGCGATCTGCTTCTGAAAGGCCGCGACCTTGAAAATCCTATGGAGCCGTTCTACTCTGCACACACAGGGTCGCCATGAGTCAGGAGCAACTTGACGGCAGCTAACCACAACAAAAACACAGGTGGAATAAACTGTTAACGTGTTCGGCTGTTAATCAAAAGGTTGGAGGTTTGAGTCCACCCAGAGGTGTCTCAGAAGAAAGGCCTGGCATCTGCTTCCCCAAAATCAGCCATTGAAAATCCTAAGGATCACAGTTCTACTCTGACATACGTAGGGTTGCCATGAGTTAGGGGTCGACTGGATGGCAACTGATAATGGTGTTGTGTTCATGATGGGGTGTCCCTAGGGGCCTGAGATCGAGGGCTCTGGACAGAAGCACTATAGGTAATGGGTGTTGCCGGTCTCATCCTTCCAGGCCCAGCCGAAGCCCTTCTCCAGCAGGAATCCCTCCCTTCCTTCTCCAGCAGGAAGCCCCCAGCCCCCAGGGATCCTTCGGGACCCTGGAGGTTTCAGAAGAACAAAGGGTGCTAGCTATGGAACCTCCAAAGGAGACTCAACACCTAATTTTGTCCCAACTCAACATGTGTTCACAGTTTTGGTCTTTAGTGAGCTGGCTTCATGGTCTGGGGCTGCCGGGGCTCAAGGAGAGCAGAGTTCCAGGTTCTGTTGCTGGGCTCAGGTCCCCCTCTCCCCAAGGCCCATGGGCCTTCTCCTTTTCCCCCTCTGCTTCTGCATTGGACTTCTAGCCCAATCCATAAATGCCTTGGCCAGTAAGATCATCCTTCCCTTTCTTCCAGAGAAACTGAGGCTCACAGAGGTTAAGGGACATGCCATAGTCATCAAACACGGAGGTTCCATGAAGAAGACAGAGGCCAAGGGCACCACATTTACTGAGCATACATCATCTCCTCCATCCTCCAGTAGCCCATGAGGTAGACAGTTATTCCCACTTAACAGATGAGAACATGGCGACTCAGAGAGTTGATGACTTGCCCAGAGTCACACGGCCAGGAAGTGGCATCTGATCAATGGATTTCCGTTGAGTTGCAGAGGCCAGTAGGACCCGGCAGCCAGCCAGAGACTGGAGCAGAAGAGGTGGATTAACTTCTCAACCTCTTCAGTCCCTTTGATCCTTTGAGGCTAAAGCTTAACTCTCTTCTCTTTCTCCCTCCACCAAGGGATTTTCATTTAATAAAGAAGAGCCCAGAGATGACCCAGCTTTTAACCCAAAGAAATTTTTTTTAAATAAAATGTCCTCCATTTAAAATAATAATGATAATAAAATATGCTCATTATAAAAAATTGGGAAATGCAATAAACAAGAAGAAAAAAAATTAGACCAAGAATTCCTCCACCTGATATTATAAGTATTTCAGATTATTTCCAGCAAACCTATATGCTTTATGTTTTACCAATACCAGGTGCTGTTGAGTTGATTCCAACTCATGGCGACCCCATGTGTGTCAGAGTAGAACTGCGCTCCATAGGATTTTCAATGGCTGGTTTTTCAGAAGTAGATCTCCAGATCTTTCTTCTGAGATGCCTCTGGGTGGACTCAAACCTCCAACCTTTCGGTTAGCAGCCAAGCACGTTAACCCCTTGCGCATACAATTTTGTAGCCCGTGTCTTTCTCCTGATGTTGTTGTTGGGTGCTGTCGAGTTGGCACTTAACCGAGCGCTTAACTGTTGCACCACCAGGGCTGTCTGTCTTTTCCTTGTTGTTGTTGTTGTGTGACTCATAGTGACCCTATAGGACAGAGTAGAACTGCCCATAGGGTTTCTTAGGGTATAATCTTTACGAAAGCAGATTGCCAGGTCTTTTCTCCCGAGGAGTGGCTGGTGGGTACGAACCACTGACCTTTCAGTTAGCAGCCAAGCGCTTTAACCATTACGCCACCAGAGCTCCTTTGTCTTTTCCTTAGCACCACAGAAAATCAGTATTTCCCCACGTATACCAGTCAGGACAGGTTAGGTTATGCTCGGGTAATAGCCCCCAAATCTCAGTGGCTTCACACACAAGAGTTTGTGTCTTGCTCAGACTGCATGCGCAGTGGGGATGGGGAGCTAGGGTTGCGTGGGGGTTGCACATCCTAGTCACTCAGAGACCCAAGCTAAGGAGGTGCCATCTTGGCTGCCGGGGACACTGTAGCAGAAGGCGGCAGCTCTTAAAATTTCTGTCTGGACACGATGTATCACTTCCACTCACATTTCATTGGCCAAAGCAAATCACATGGCCAATGGGGAAGTAGCATCTTACCATCTGCCCAAATACGTAGTGTCTTAGTCATCTAGTGCTGCTATAACAGAAATACCCCAAGTGGATGGCTTTAACAAAGAGAAGTTTATTCTCTCACAGTCCAGTAGGCTACAAGGTTAAATTCAGACTCTAAGGGAAGGCTTTCTCTCTCCGTCGGCTCTGGAGGAAGGTCCTTGTCATCAGTCTTCCCTTGGTCTGGGAGCATCTCAGCGCAGGAACCTCAGGTCCAAAGGATGCACTCTGCTCCTGGCACTGTTTTCTTGGTGGTATGAGGTCCCCGTGTCTCTCTGCTCACTTCTCTCTTGTGTATCTCAAAAGAGATTGGCTTAAGACATTATCTAATCTTGTAGACCTCATCAACATAACAGCCGCTAATCCATCTTATTACATCATAGTGATAGAGTTTACCACACATAGGGAAATCACATTAGATGATAAAATGGTAAACAATCATACAATACTGGGAATCATGACCTAGTCAGGTTGACATATATTTCTGGGGAACACAATTCAATCCATGACACTTGGTGTGTACCAAGGGTGAGGAAACCCTGCTGGTGTAGTAGTTAAGAGCTTCGGTTGCTAACCAAAAGATTGGCAGTTCGAATCCACCAGGCTCTCCTTGGAAACCCTATAGGGCAGTTCTACTCAGTCCTATAGGGTCACTATGAGTCGGAATCAACTCGACAGCAACGGGTTTTGGTTTGGACCTACGGTAAGGAGTTCCTGGGTGGTTCACACAGTTAACACGATTGGCAGCTAACCAAAAAGTTGGAGGTTTGAGTCCACCCAGAGGTGCCTCAGAAGAAAGGCCTGGAGATTTACTTCCAAAAAATCAGCCATTGAAAACCCTATGGAGCACAGCTCCACTGAAGCAGTTCACTGATTGCTGGGCCCCACCCCCAGAGTTTCTGATTCAGTAGGTCTGGGTTGGGGCCTGAGAATTGGCATTTCTAACAAGTCTTGATAAAGGTAAAAGACTACAGCATTCAGAATGGATTACACAGCAACATAAAGAAAACAAAAATCCTCACAACTGGACCAATAAGCAACATCATGATAAACAGAGAAAAGATTGAAGTTGTCAAGGATTTCATTTTACTTGGATTCACAATTAACGCCCATGGAAGCAGCAGTTGAGAAATCAAACGACGTATTGCATTGGGAAAATCTGCTGCGAAAGACCTCTTTAAAATGTTAAAAAGCAAAGATGTCACTTTGAGGACTAAAGTGCGCCTCACCCAAGCCATGGTATTTTCAATTGCCTCGTATGCATGCAAAAGCTGGACAACAAAAAAGGAAGACCGAAGAATTGACACATCTGAATCATGATGTTGGTGAAGAATATTGACTATACCATGGACTGCCAAAAAAATGAACAAATCTGTCTTGGAAGAAGTACAGCCAGAATGCTCCTTAGGAGCGGGGATGTACTTTGGACACGTTATCAGGAGGGGCCAATCCCTGGAGAAAAGCACCATTTTTGATAAAGTAGAAGGTCAGTGAAAAAAAGGGAGACCTTCAATGAGATGGATTGACACAGTGGCTGCAACAATGGGCTCAAACAAATCTACTATTGTGGGGATGGCACAGGACCAGGCAGCATTTTGTTCTATTATAGGTGGGGTCACTAGGAGTCAGAACCGACTCAGCAGCACCTCACAAAAACAACAATAAGTTCCAAGGCAATAACATAAGCCCCCTGCTTTGATGGCTCTGCTCAGCTACTCACCAGCTGTGGAACCCTGGGTAAATTATGTAATTACTCTGTAATTAACCTCTCTCAGCCTCAGTTTCTTCTTCTGTGAAATGAAACCATCATGAGGATTCCAGTAGCTAACATTTGTAGAGCTCTTTAAGGAGTGCCAGGCGTGTAACAAGAGCTAATTAAATACAGTTATAGTTATTCAGTAATAGATTAAGATAGCTTCGTGTTTTAAAATATTTTTTAATTTGCATGGAATTGCATTTATTAATGTTCTCATTTCTTTTACGTCTCCAAGTGAGAATGAGCTTTTTCCATGGGGTGGTTAAGCATTTGTGTTTCCTTATGTGAACTGGCTGCTCCTGCCCTTTGCTGGTTTACCTGAGGATTTTTCTGTCTTTCCTCAGCTGTCAGCCAGGGCTATTATAGAGCAACGATAACAGACACCTCTTGCTTGCTACAAAGATTTTTTTTCCATGTTGCTGCTTGCCTTTCTATCAGGGCCATTTTTCTGGCTCACAGAGTGACCAAATCCATCTGACTTTCCCATTTTTATTTCCTCTATCGCTTTGAAGCTTAGATTGTCTCCCTTCTCCAGAATGTGAAAAATATAAAGGAACTGGATTTTGAGTGATGGGATTTGGGGCACCTTGATGGCTGGGAGGAGAGGCTGCCCTCTTGGCTCAGCCCAAACCCACTGGTAATGATATAAGGCTTACTAGACCTGTCCTAAGGAGCCCTGCTGGCACGATGGATAAGCGCTTGACTGCTAACGGAAGAAATGTTGGCGGTTCAAACCTACCCAGGAGCTCCAAGGGAGAAAATACCCGTCAATCTGCTCCCGTAAAGATTACAGTCTAGGAAACACTGGTGGGCAGTTCTACTCTGTCACATGGGATCACTATGAGTCTAAAATTGGAAATAGACTTGAGGGCATCCAGCAACAGAACCCAGCCTGTTCTGGAGTTACTGCGTGGTGCAAACGATTAACACGCTCAGCTGCTAATCAAAAGGTTGGTAGTTCAAGTCCACCCAGAGGTGCCTGGAAAGAAAGGCCTGGCAATCTGCTTCTGAAAAATCAGCCACTGAGAATCTTGTGGACTCACCATGAGTGGGGACCGATTCTACTGTAATTGGTTTGGATTAGACCAAGCTGTGAGAACTGGCCAGTTATCTCTGGACCGCTTTGCTGTGTGAGTGCCGGCATGTTGCTTTGCCTCTCAGTGTCTGTTTTCTCATCTATAAAGTGGGCGTGAGAACACCCACATCAACGGATGGATTAACTGGATTGATGGTCGCAGCACACTTAGCAGTTCAGCACAGCGCAGGGAGCAAAGTACACCCTCAGTAAATAGTGCTTGTAAGTATGTCTAAACCTGTTCTCAGTTGGGGCCTGTCTCCGCACCACCACCCCCCACCCCCCCAACAGCTTCTTCTTCTGTTTAGATGAAAATATCCAGCACCCCGGGTGCTCAGCAGAAGTGAATCCCAGTGCCTCAAAGCTCTCGCATCCAGGCTTCCGAGCATGACCCCAGCCCAGCTGCAGCGGGCTCCGGGCCAGGATGGGTCAAGCTCGTCTCAGGAGTTCGGAGGGGGCTGCAACACCGCCATCCATACGTCCCCCCCGCTCGCCCCCCGCAGCTCGCAGTGCGGGGTCCGAGGCCAACAGCCGTCTCCAGACAAGCCGTGCCACCTCTAGCCACCGCGCCTACCGGGCGCGCTGCAGGGGCCTGATTTCCATAACAATCAGCCATAGATCTCCGCAAAGGCTGCAGAGCCGCTGGGACGCCCTCCGACGCGCTCCCGCGGGCGGTCGCCCCCCGCCTGGCCTCCCCGCTGCCTGGGAGGAAGTTACATTTTTAAAAGCTTTCCAGACGCCATCCTTAAGGCAGGCAGCTGGGAGATACCCAAGATGTCCTTCTCGGCGTTAAGTAGGAAGTGGTGGAGGGGGAAAGCAGAGAGAGGCCGCGGCGAGGGCGTAGACCAAGGGAAGAGTAAAACTGAGGCAGTCGACTGAGAGAGCACGTTTCCCGGCACGTACTCACCTTGGCCTCTCGGCGACCCTGCGAGTGGGTTCTCTCCTAAGTTCCACTTTACAGATGGGGAAACTGAGGTCCGGGAGGGTTCTTTTGGGTCTTCCCAAGGCAGCCCAGCTGGTGAGTGGTTGGGCGAGGGCACCTTCCTGGATTGGGGGATTCAGAGCCTGTGGCTTAACCCACACTGCCTCCTCCCCGAGAGCATGGGCATCCCAAGCTGCAGAGAGACCTGGAGAGACAGGGGAGCAGGCTGAGCTGAGCCATTGGCAGGGGACCAAGGGTGGCTGATCTGTTCTGGAAGTCCATGGGCCTGCAGAGCTGAGTTCCAAGCCCAGCAGGGGTGGGCAAACTACAGCCCGCATGCCAAATCCTGTCACCAACTGATTTTGTCCACCTAGGAACTCAACAAGGTTTTTGCGCTTTTGAATAGTTGAAAAAAAAATCAAAAGAAGAGTAATTTTTCCTGACATGGCAAAATTATATGATATTCAAATTTCATGCATAAAATTTTATTGGAACACAGCCACGTCCATTCATTTTCGGTACAGTCTATGGCTACTTTTCCACTACGGTGGCAGAGTTGGCTAGTTTTGAGAGGGGTATAACCCACAAAGTCAAAAATATTTACTCCCTAGCCCTTTCCAGAAAAAGTTTACTGACCCCTGTGCTAACAGGACAAGTAACTCGCTGAACCTCAGTTTCCTCATCTGGACAAATGGGAATAATATTAGATGAGGATTAAATGAAAAGACCAGTAAAGCACCAAGTACAGTCAGCACCTTTCTATTCCCTCCATTGGAAATATCTTTTCTCTGAGCCTCTTTCCCCTTGCTGCTCCCACCCTGCCCCCATTAGGAACCTCCACATGTTCCTAATTCACAGCCACATGGATGGATGCACCTTGAACTCAAAGTGTCCATCACCCGCCCCCCAACCCTGCTCATCCTTATCCATGCCCACCAACCCAGCCCCCAGCCCCCTACCCGGTCAGTGACCAAGTCTGGCTGGTTCTACTGTGGCACCCAGCATAGTCCCGGGCACACAGTAGATGCTCAGCAAACATTCTTTAGATGGATGGATGGGTGGGTGGATACTTTTCAGTCTTGCTCTTCTCTCCATTCCCTCTACTCTGACCTCAATTGTCTCCTTCCAGGTCTCCCTGCCCCCTCCAGCTCCCTCCATTTCATCCCCCATCCTGCAGCCTGGGTAACCTGCCCAAACGTAGGCCTGCCTATGTCATGCCTACCTCCTGGCTCCTCAATGCCCTCTCCATTACTTCCCAGCACAGAACACAAGGCTCTGGACTGCCACCCTCTCTCCAGCCCTACCCTCTCCCTTGTCCCAAACACCCCAAACTGCTAGCACTTCCCTGAACCCAAGATATTGTATCAAGCCTCCAAGCATTTGCTCATGCTGTTCCCTGTGCCTGGAATCATCTTCCTTATTCCCAACACAATGGATTTGGTATCCTCTATTTGACCCCATGACTCAGTTCAGGCCCCAATTCTGTGAAACCTTTCCAGATCTCTGCCCACTTCCACTACCCCTGGCACCTGGGGGACTTCAGTGCCTTTATGAATATGCATGAGTTTCTCCCTGTGAGCCCCTTGAGGGCTGGGACTCTGACTGGTATTTCTGTATCCCCAGTCCCAGCAAAGGCATGCCCAGAGAAGGCAATTAGTAAATATTTGGTAAATGAATCAAGGAAAAAATGGAAGGAAGGATGGAGGGAGAGAGGGAGGAAAGAAGATATGCAGAAAGATTCCTGCCTCTCCCTTGCTCAAGAACTTTCAGAAGCTCCCTACTTCTCTTTTGTATAGGCCAGTGGCCCAGCCTGCTCTTCTGAGTCTTTAAGTCCCATGTGAAGTGGCTCCAATCCACCTCCCAGCCTTGTCTCCCACCGCATCCCCCAGGCCAGTCTTCCCTAAACAGTCCAGGCCTCAAAGCATTTGCTCGTGCAGCTCCCTTCCCTTTTTATCCTCTTCTCTCACCTCTATATGTGCCTATGGGACACCTGGCCATCCTTAGAGACCTCACAGGGCTTCAGGGCCCAGGGCCACCCAAAGTAGAGGTCCAAATGCCCCCACACTCCCCAGACCCCACAGTAACAGGCAGTGTGCAGGGACTTTGGCCGGGGGGACTCATCCAGGGTGAATCCTGCCAGCGTCTACTATGGGAAAATCATTTTACCTCTTGGAGTAAAGTGGAGACTAATGCCCACCTCCCAGGGCTGCTGGGAGGTTAGAGATGCTGTGATGTGAAGTTTCTGGCACGCGGTAGGTGCTCAATAATGGCCAGCTATTTCCAGCCCTGGCCAGAGCCCTCTTGCCCAGAAAGGAGGCTCAGAGAGCAGATTTGGAGCTCTCCCTAACCTGCAGCCCCAACCTCCCTCCCTCCCTCTTTCCCTCCCTCACCCCCCGCCCCAGCCCCAGTGCCTTTAGCCAGCAACTAATGCTGCCCTGAACAGAATGACAATGAGACCTGGATGTAAGCCAGCCCATCTGGGAACCTGGGGTGGGGGCGGGGGCTCAGGATAGAGATGAGGCTGGGAATAGGGACGTGGGCAGGAGAAGGACAGGGCTGGGGCAGGACTGAGGAGGGGTAGGAGAGGAGCAGTCGCTGGGGTAGGAGCTCCGGATGAAAGTGGGGCAGGGCGGGACAGAGAGAGCAGGGCCGGAGCCCAGAGGAAAGCACAGGATAGGGGCTGGGATGGGGCTGGGACCAAAACTGAGGCTAGGGCAGAGGCTGGGGTTGGGGTAGAGATGGGGGCAAAGAGGTCTGGACGAAAGCCCCACCTGTACCAACCACTGTAGCCAGGTAAGGCGAGGGACTCGCCCAGACCACAGTGAAGGAGAGGCAAAGGGGAGACTAGGTGCCCTGACACCAAGCCAGGAGAGGAGGCAGGAGGGAGGAGAGTGGGAGGGGGTGAGATGTGGGAGTGGGAGGCAGTGAGACATGGAAGTGAGAGAGGATGAGATGTGGCAGGGAGAGGGGTGAGATATAAGAGTGAGAGGGGGTGACATATGTATGGGAGTGGGAGGGGGTGAGACTTAGGAGTGAGGGGGATGAGATGTGGGGGTGGGAAGGGGTGAAACATGGGAGGGGGAGGGGGTGAGGTATGGGAGTGACAAGGGGTGAGGTATGGGAGTGGAAAGGGGATGAGATGTGGGACCTGGAGGGGTGAGGTATGCAAGTGGGAGGGGGTAAGGTGTGGGAGTGGGAGGGGGTCCGGTGGGAGGGGGTGAGATATGGGAGTGGGAGGGGTGACATGGGAGCGGGAGGGGGTGAGACATGGGAGAGGTGAGGTATGAGAGTGGTAGGGGGTGAGATGTGGGAGTGGGAAGGGCTGAGCTATGGGAGTAGGTCGTTGTTAGGTGCCATTGAGTCGGTTCCAGCTCATAATGACCCTGTGTACAACAGAACAATACACTGCCTAGTCCTGCACTATCCTCACAATCACTGCTATATTTGAGCCTATTGTCGCAACGACTGTATCAGTCTATCTTCTTGAGGGTCTTCCTCTTTTTCACTGACCCTCTACCTTTACCTCTGTTTTACCTCTATTGCAGCACATTTAGCCAATGCAATATATTGTTTGATTTCTTGACTGCTGCTTCCATGGGCGTTGATGGTGGATCCAAGTAAAATGAAATGCTTGACAACTTCAATCTCAGCATACAGATTGAATAAGTATGGTGAAAGGATACAACCCTGACACACACTCTTCCTGATTTTAAACCATGCCATATCCTCTTGTTCTGTTGGAACAACTGCCTCTTGGTCTATGTACAGGTTCCTCATGAGCACAATAAAGTGTTCTGGAATTCCTATTCTTCGCAATGTTATCCATAATTTGTTATGATCCACATAGTTGAATGCCTTTGCATAGTCAATAAAACATAGCTAAACATCTTTCTGTTATTCTCTGCTTTCAGCCAAGATCCATCTGACATCACCGACGATATCTCTCCTTCCATGTCCTCTTCTGAATCTGGCTTGAAGTTCTGGCAGTTCCCTGTCGATGTACTGCTGCAACCATTTTTGAATTGTCTTTAGCAAAATTTTACTTGTGTGTGATATTGATGATATTGCTTGATAATTTCCACGTACTATTGGATTAGCTTTCTTTGGAATGGGCAGAAATATGAATATTTTCCAGCTGGTTGGTCAGGTAGCTAGCTGTCTTCCAAACTTCTTGGTATAGTGAGCACCTGCAGCGCTGCATCTGTTTGTTGAAGCATCTCAACTGGTATCTGGCCGATTCCTGGAGCCTTGTTTTTTGCCAATGCCTTCAGTGCACAGCTTGGACTTCTTCCTTCAATATCATTGGTTCTTGATCATATGCTACTTCCTGAAATGGTTTAACATTGACCAATTCTTTTTCGTACAAAGACTTTATGTATTCCTTCCATCTTCTTTTGATGCTTCCTGCATTGTTCAATACTTTGTCCATACCATACCCCATTGCCTTCGAGTCCATTTCAACTCATAGTGACCCTATAGGACAGGGTAGAACTGCCCCATAGGGTTTCCAAGGAGTGGCTGGCGGATTTGAACTGCCAGCCTTTTGGTTAGTTGCCAAATGCTTAACCACTGCACCACCAGGGCCCATAGAATCCTTCAAAATTGCAACTCGAGGCTTGACTTTTTTCTTCAGTTCTTCCCTTTTGGTTTTCTAACGCCAAGCCTTTGCACATTTCACTATAATACTTTACTCTGTCTTTTTGATCTGCCCTTTGAAATCTGTTCAGCTCTTTTACTTCATCATTTCTTCCTTTCACTTCAGTTACTCTACATTCAAGACCAAGTTTCAGAGTCTCTTCTGACATCCATTTTGGTTTCTTCTTTGTTTCCTGTCTTTTTCATGACCTTTTGCTTTCTTCATGTGTGATGTCCTTGATGTCATCCCACCACTCATCTGGTCTTTAGTCATTGGTGTTCAATGCATCAACTCTACTCTTGAGAAGGTCTCCAAATTCAGGTGGGATATACTCAAGGTTGTATTTTGGCTCTCATGGACTTGTTTTAATTTTCTTCAGCTTCAACTTGAACTTGCATATGAGCAATTGATGGTTTGTTCTGCAGTTGGCCCCTCGCCTTGTTCTGACTGATGATATTGAGCTTTTCCATTGTGTCTTTCCACAGATGTAGTCAATTTGATTCTTGTGTTTTTCGTCTGGTGAGGTTCACACATATATTTACCGTTTATGTTGTTGAAAAAAGGTATTTGCAATGAAGAAGTCTTTCTCTTGCAAAATAATATCACTCAGTCTCCGATCTCCAGCTTGGTTTCTATCACCAAAGCAGTATTTCCCAACTACAGATTCTTCTTTGTTTCCAACCTTCAAATTCCAATCACCAGTAATTATCAATGCATCTTGATTGCATATTGGATCAATTTTCAACTGCAGAAGTTGGTAAAAATCTTCAATTTCCTCATCTTTGACATTAGTGGTTGGGGGGTAAATTTGAATAATAGTCATATTAACTGGTCTTCCTTGTAGGCGTATGAATATTATCCTATCACTGACAGCATCGTACTTCAGCTTAGATCTTGAAATCTTCTTTTTGATGATGAATGCAATGCCATTCCTCTTCAATGTGTCATTCCCAGCATAGCAGACCATATGATTGTCTGATTTGAAATTACCAATACCAGTCCATTTTAGGTCACTAATGCCTAGGATATCGATCTTTATGCCTTCCATTTCTTTTTTTATGACTTCCGATTTTCCTAGATTCATACTTCGTACATTCCACGTTCCGATTATTAATGGATGTTTGCAGCTGTTTCTGCTCATATTGAGTCATGCCACATCAGCAAATGAAGGTCCCGAAAGCTTGACTCCATCCACGTCATTAAGGTCGACTCTACTTTGAGGAGGCAGCTCTTCCCAGGTTGACTTTTGAGTGCCTTCCAGCCTGTGGGGCTTATCTTCTGGCACTACATCAGACAATGTTCTGCTGCTATTCATAAGGTTTTCACTGGCCAATTTTTTCAGAAGTAGACTGCCAGGTCTTTCTTCCTAGTCTGTCTTAGCCTGGGAGCTCTGCTGAAATCTGTCCACCATCGGTGACCCTGCTGGTATTTGAAATACCGGTGGTATAGCTTCCAGCATCACAGCAACACACAAGCCACCACAGTACCAAGTGGCGTGGGAGGGGGTGAGATGTGGGAGTGGGAGGGGGTGAGGTATGGGAATGAGAAGCGGGTGGGATATGGGAATGGGAAGCCACCAGACATGGGAGTAGAAAGGGAGTGAGACGTGGGTATGGGAAGGGAGGGTGATGTGGGCGTGCAGACATGAGCAGTCAGGGCCCACGGGCGTGTCCAGTACAGACTGCTAGGGCTAGCACACGGCCATGCCACAAGCGTGTTAGAGCCCACGTCACAGACAGGGGGACTGACTCTTGCCACAAGCCTGCAGTCCTACTGCCCTGCCTTTGCCCAACCCAGTACCCCTGACTGGTATGCCCGTACCCCTCCACTGCCACCAGCCACTCTAAGCCTGAGCTCATCTCCAGTCAGAATTCCCCGGCTCTTTTGGCCCTCAGATGCCCCAGCCCCACCTCCCTTGCCCTCAGGGCTTGATGGTACATTCTGGTGGTCCACGAGAGTATGTTGTGCCTCTAAATGTGCTTAAAACCAAAAATCCCATTGCCGTCAGGTGGACTTAGA
Organism: Trichechus manatus latirostris; assembly: GCF_000243295.1. Classification (NCBI taxonomy): domain Eukaryota; kingdom Metazoa; phylum Chordata; class Mammalia; order Sirenia; family Trichechidae; genus Trichechus; species Trichechus manatus. Next base: position 15,686,081 of record NW_004443963.1, read on the forward strand.
CTCATAGTGACCCTATAGGGCAGAGTAGAACTGACTCATAGGGTTTCCAAGGCTGTAATCTTTATGGAAGCAAACTGCCACATCTTTCTCCCATTGAGTGGCTGGTGGGTTCAAACTGCATCACCTAGTGGTTAAGTTCATGGGCTTGGGAGTCTGCTGGGTCAGGGATCAGATTTCCCAATGCTGGAATCCTGAGGAAATCAGTTTACTCCCTTGAGCCTCAGCTTCCTCTCTGTACAATGAGGCTTATAAAAACAACCTTCTCATAATGTGGTTATGGGGGTGGGGGAATGGTATGTACTGCAGACCCCTCAGCGCTTCGTAAGTGCTCAGAACACACGCACAGTCGGTGCTTAGCAGTGGCTCCCCTTGGCCCTGGAAGACGAGGATAGATGTCGCTCCTGCCTTGGCCTCGCCCTCCAGCTTGGGAGAAAAGCCCATTGCTCATTCCCCTTGAATCTCCACAGCTCAGCTCGGGCAATCAATTGGTCGCCATGGAAACCAACCTTCCAATCAGAGGCAGGCACTTCTTGGCTGAGCCGGGCCACGAATCCACCCACTCAGGCCAGGATATGTGGGTCCCTGACCCAGGATGGCTCTGGGGGAAAAGAAGGGCAGAGCTGGCATAATCTTGGGACACCTGCCTATATCCTCAAGACCCTGGGATCCCCAAAAGAGGGCATTTTCATGGGGACAGGTGGCCACTTTGCCTGGCCCCTGATTTTTACAGTGCCGTCCCAGGTATGACCACCCTCAGTGGTCAGGACAAAGCCTGGGAGGTGGGGGTCATCAACCCATTGCACAGAAGGGAAAGCTGACTCCCAGCAGTGGGCAGTGCCTGCCCAAGTCTGCTAGCAGAGTCAGTGTCAAAGCTGGGCAGAGGCCCCCCTCCCTGAGCCCCAATCTCCCACCCCTCCTCCTGGCCAGAGGATGGGGAGGAGCGGATAAGCTCTTGGCCTGCTGCAGCCAGCCTGCCTTCCCATTAAATCTAGCCTGACACTTTCAGTGCCCATTATCACCAGGCCCACCAGGAATCATTTAGTCAGGATCTATCAGCCTGCTCGGCCACCTGCCCACCCACGGCTGGCTGCAGCCTCCGGCCCCGGCCTCCATCTTCCTGAAGTGCCTGCCAGATTAGAGCATGCCCAGGCTCTGAGTCAGAGAGCCCCAGCTTCTACAACAGGCTCCTCGCTGATCAGCTGGTGAGCCTGAGCAAGCCAGGAAACCTCTCTGAGACTCAGTTTCTCTGTTTAAAAATGGGGATAATTATCCCTGCCTCAAAAGGTCAGCAGTTCAAATCCACCAGCCACTCCTTGGAAACCCTATGGGGCAGTTCTGCTCTGTCCTCTAGGGTCACTATGGGTCGGAATCGACTCGATGGCAACGGGTTTGGTTTTTGTTTTGTTTTGTTTTTTATAGCAGAGTGGGAGGGGTCTCAGACAAAAGGGCACAGGGCACTTAACACCGGGCCTGATAGGTGCTCACTAATGTGAGATCCTTTCCTTACCCCCTCCCCTTCTAGCACCCAAAACTGCCCCTTGGAGCTGAGTCAGAAGACAAGAGGCACGTGCTACTATTATTAATAACCCATCTGGAAAAATTAAACTAAAAATATGGCTTAGAGGGGTGCAGCAACTCACCCCAAGCCAGGAAGTGGCAGAATTCAAACCCAGGCCTGTCTGATTTCGACCTGAGCTCTCCCTGCTGCAGCCCCAGCCTCTCCCTACCCAGCCCTGCTCTGGCCGCAGACTGCCCCTGTGCTGCTGCTGCTGGCTTGCACAGCACTCAACACCACCTGGATCGTGCACCTGGTGCCCTAGGCACCCACCGCCACGTACAGCCCCACCAAGCTCAGTGCTACTGCAGGGCAATTGGAGGGGATATTGAGATGTGCAGGAGGACCCGGGCTGGTACAGTGTGATGAGGAGTCTTCTAGGAGGAAGGAGATGAGACCTAAAGAATCAGGACAAAGGAGGGAGATGGGGGTGGGAGAGGAAGAGGCCAGATGTGCTTGTTCCTGGGTTCCTGGCACCATGCAGAGTGTCTGCTGCCCACTGGTTTGGCGATTTCACCCTCTGCCTAGAAATCCTCCAATTTTGCCCCTGTCTGCTGGGACCCAAAGGATGCTGCACAGAGAACCACCTGGCTGAGCATCCCAAGCCCAGCTCAGCAGGGGTCCATTGCCTCTGCCCCACCTACCTGGCCTCAGCTTCCTCCTCCTCCCTGCCAGCCAGACTCTAAAACCAGTGTTCTTTCTCCTCTCACCTTTATTGAGCACCTACTATGTGCCAGATACACACATTTACAAATGTTAGCCCAGCTGCCCTGCTGGGCGGTCCCTTTTAAAGATAAGGAAATGGAGGCACAGAAAAGTTAAGTGAATTTCCCAGGGTCACATAGCTGGCAGATGGCAGAATCAGGATTTGAACTTAAGACTGTGAGGCTTCATAGGGCTGCTAGATCTCGGTGCAATACCTAAAGGAAGAAACGGGGTCTCTTCTTCCCCTGCCCCCTCCCTGGGGCCTCCTCTGTTGTGTCTGCTTTCTCTTCTCTGTCCCCAACCCTGATGTCTCCTGTAGGACGGGGACAGAGCAACTTGATTGCAGTTATTATCATATTTCTGCTTCCTTCTTCCCTCTTCCAGAAAACAAATTGATTCATCAAATTACACCTTTAATCTGTCCTGGGGAAGGGGAGGGATGAGCATCAGCCCCTCACAGGAAGCAGGGCCCCACCTCACGCGGGGCAGCCTCCCCAGCCAGGAGCATCCCCCTATGCTCTATCTTCCTGTGATTAAACACTAATTGCCGTCACGCTCTCAAATTGAGGACTTTAATTTCCCGAAACGAAAAGTACATTTCAATCAGATCTTCTCCCAAACCATCCCTCATCGGTGGAGCCAGGACCAGAACACAAGCCCCTCGGGGCCAGAGAGAGGCGGCCCCCTTTCTGCAGGCCTGCGTGCCTCCTCCGCCCTTTCCGAGGTTGGGGGCAGGGGGATGTGGACACTTGAAAGTGGATAAGGACCATCTAAGTGACCCCTACAACTGCAGGTTCAGAAAAGTGAGGCAGCCCCCTTCACCGCCCTGGGGTCAGAACAAGATGAGGGGGCAGGGCTGCAGAGAGGATCTAGCCAGAGGCAAGGAGTCACTGCCCCTTCCCCACAGGTCACAGTCTGTCCTTACATGCCGTCATCTCAGCCCAGGAAGTGAATGGAAGGCTGGGCAGGTGCCAGTGAGAGCAGAGACTGGGAGACTAAACACCTAGACTTTAGTTCCTGCTCTACTGGGAAATTCCTGTGTGGCCTGGGGCAGCTGACCTCCTCTCTCTGGGTCTCAGGGTCTTCATTTGTCCCAAGAGGGGACTGGGGTGGGGGGCCTCAGAGTTGGACGCTGGAAGGTCCCTTGGTCTGTGCTCCCTAGACAGAGGTCTGGGACTAACCATCAGAACTGATTACTTATTATCCTCACAACCATGCTAAGAAGATTCTCGTATTCTCTCCCCATTTACAGATGGACCAAGTGAGGCTAAGGGAGGGATCACTTGCTGGTGATCTCGCAGGGAGGACTGGCTCCATGGGAGCTCGAACCCAGGTCTGCAGATTCTGGATGACCAGGACTGAAGAAGGACCCAGGAACTGGCATTTTTTAAAAAGTTTTCCAAGTGACTCCAACAGGCTGCTGGGGGTTGGGAGCTGCCAGGCTAGCGCAGCGCCTCAGTTGACAGGTGTGAATGTGGGCCCAGAGAGGGTGAATGTCTAGCCCAGAGTCACACAGCATGTCAGATGGCCTCTAAGACGGCTTCCAGTTTGCACATTTCAAAGAAGTGGGTGAAGACAGAAGAGTGAAGGTGCTCAAGTGTGGTACCCACTGTTGGGAAGAGGAAGGGTTGCTGAGAGGTCAAGAGCCAAGAATTCTAGAATTCCCAGTTGGGAGCCACAGTCCCTCCCCAATGTTAGATGTAGGCTTTGAGCAAGTTACCCCTCCATCCTCATGTGTGAAGAAGGGGCTGGAGATTTGCATAACATCTCTGCTAGGTCCTTTCTGGTTCCAGAGTCCCCCAGCCAAGCCAGTCGGACTCACAATAATTATTAATAACCCTGGAAGTCATTTACTAAGCATTTACATCCAGGCCCTCAGCTAAACCATCAGAACCGATTACTTATTATCCTCACAACCGTTCTAAGAAGGTTCTCTTACTCTCTCCCCATTTACAGATGGGCGAAGTGAGGCTCAGGGAAGGATCACTTGCTGGTGATCTCGCAGGGAGGACTGGCTCCATGGGAGCTCGAACCCAGGACTGTCGGTGCCGGCAGCGCTCAAGGACTCCGCCGAGCAAGGAGACCTAGCGGGCCATGCGCACGCGGGGCCCGAGCTCATTAGCCTGGCGCAGCAGGGGCCTTCATTAAAGCTCAGCGACGCTTAGGCTGCCTGTGGTGGCCCCGCCTGGGCGGTCACTGCACCGACCAGCGTAGTCGCCAAGGAACAGCTGGGGAAGTGGGTGCTGGGCCGGGGTCCGCCGGGCCCCCTACGCTCAGGGACGCCCCTTCCCTGAGTGGAGAGGACTGGAAGGAAAGGGTGCGAGTGCAGCGTGTGTGTGTGTGTGTGTGTGTGTGTGTATGTGTGTGTGTGAGACA
>NW_004443963.1:15690816-15709756 GCF_000243295.1 Trichechus manatus latirostris
AAAGAGCGGTCTTAAATCTCCTAGGGAGAAAGAGCCTTCGTCCCCTCGCCCACTTCTCAGCTTATCCCCTACTCCTCTCCCTCAACGCACACACCGCACACCCATCTTACAGATGGCTTGTCCCAGGTCGCACGGCCTGAGCAGGACTAGAATCAAGTCATCCTTCGGCCCCCACATCCAAACCTGATAAAGAGACTGGAAGGGGCGGGGAGGACCTGGCCTGCCCCTGCCAGAGAATGTGGGTGGGTGAAGGTGGGGAGGGCATCCAGGAAGGCATCCCTCCTCTAGCCTGAGATGTGAGAAGAATGGGGAGGGCCAAGAAGGGCCCTCGGGACCGTGGGCTCGGGAGAGGCGATCGCAGCTTGCCCCCACCCCCGGCATCCCCAAAAGCGGGGGCCGCAGGAACCGGAGCCCGCCCTCCCCGCTTCCCTTCCCCTCCGGGCTAGAGCCTCTGCGCTCTGCCGCCCCTCGGGGCGCCTCCGCCCGCCTTCCAACGGCCGGCGCGCCTCTCCTCCCCCAGCGCGATCCTCCCGCTTCTCTTTCCGGAATTTGATGTTCAGCTCTCCCCACACCGCTCGGGTTTACCTCGGTCTCAGCCCTACCCCTGCTGTGTGGCCCTAGACAAATGCCTTACTTAACCTTGCCAAGCCGAAATGATCACCCTTATAAAATAGATTTAAGCGGGAAGGAAAATCAGGTCAAGACCCGGTGACGGACTGCCGTCCTTTAATGGGTTAAAGGGGGGAAATTCACGCATTTGTATTTGCTTGTCTCTGCGCAGACACCCTGGAAGGGCTGCGGAAAGGCGGCCAAGCCGGCCGCCTCTAGGGCGGAGAACCTGTCCCTGGGGGAAAGGAGCAAGGGACAGAGACCCGCTACTGCACACACTTATCTGTTATTGGGAGGAGCCAGTCCCTAGAGAAGGACATCAAGCTTGGTAGAAGGTCACCGAAAAAGAGGAAGGTCCTCAAGTAGATGAACTGACACAGTGGCTGCAACATTGGGCTCAAACACAGCAACCGATTGTGCCCAGTCGCTTGGAGTCGGAACCGACTCAACGACACCTAACAACATCTGTGAAATATTGAAATTTGTAAATACGTAAGAAATGTCACAGAATAAATAAAAATAAAACACAATAAATGAGAAACTATTTTGTTCTGTAAGCCTTCATCTTAAGTGAGAATAGCAGCACAATTGGAAGAGCGTAGTCAAAGTCACTGAACTGTGCATGTAGAAATTTTTGAAATGGTGTATCTTTGGCTATGTGTATTTTCACCAAAAAAAAAAAAGGTTGAGAAGTTAGAGGGTTGACATGTTGTTGGGTTGTTAACCAGTGTCATAAAACAGTATGTGTACTACGGTTTCATGAGAAACTATTTGTTCTGTAAGCCTTCACCTGAAGTACAATAAAAAAATAAATAAATAAAACACAAACATTTACAAAACTAAACTTTAATACTGGTAGGAGGAGGTTTTATGAGGATTAAATGGGGTACTGTGTGTAAAGCAAGCAGACAGAGGAAGTTTCCATAAACCCTCCCTGTTGCGATTGCCACCCCTCCTCTCACCTGCTCTCTCCCCACTCCCCCTTCTCCAAGCTTTTTCCAGACTCTCTCAGCCTCTCTAGTCTCTCCCTCCCCTGCCGCCCACCCCCAGCCTGCCTCCTGGGAGGATGGCGGGAAGATGCCGGAGATAGAGCAGGGCTGTAGGATGCAGGAGGAGGGATCCGGGCAGCTGCGCCTCCCTCAGCCCCCCAAATTTCACTTGGCAGGAGATGCCTAGCCCCCCTTCAGGGATCTCCTCCCTTCTGGAGTTTTCAAGGTCCCAATTTAACCTTTGGTAAGGGGGGGAGGCGACAGCAGAAAGCCCCCAGTCGACCACTAGAATCTTCCCACACACACACCCCCTCCAGGAACACTCCCCCAGGGCACACAGAGCCTATCACAGGGAGCCCACTGCAGAGCCTCTTCCCCCTCTCATTGGCGTCCCCCTTCCCTTTCCACCAGCTGCTCACCAGTTCTTGGTTACAGTATGCCCAGGAGAAGGGGACAAGTAACAGGTGCCTGAGGCCAGGCTGAGGTGTGGCAGGCGTAGCCTGCCAGAGCAGCCTCAACACAGAGCAGGGGTGGGCTAGCCCAGAAGGTGGGAACCTTTTCAGAGTCCAGGCAGGGCTGCAGGGCAGGGAGAGGTGTGCGGTGGCTGGGGTGAGGGGGTCCCCTATTGCCTGTCTGACTAATAGCGACCCGTATAGGCAGAGTAGAACTGCCCTATAGGGTTTCCAGGGCTCTTTACGGAAACAGACTGCCACATCTTTCTCCCGCCGATGGGTTTGAACCACCAACCTTTTGGTTAGCACCCAAGCACTTAACCTTTGCACCACCAGGGCTCCTTGTGAGGGAGGTAGTAGCCCTAGAATGCTTGTCCAGGGATGAAGCTGGCTGGGAACCCAGATGACTCCGGTCTGACCTTTATTCTAGCTGGAACTCCTATAAGGACCCCCCTCACTAGTGTCCCTGCCTCCAGCCTCACCCTCCAGGTCACTGCCCATGATGCAGATATTAAGGGGCCTGATTCTGGGCTGGAACTTAACAGGTCTTTCCCAGTGCACATTTGCCAGTCTTTCCCTCTCTCAAGAACTATCGGTGGCTCCCACAGCCTTCAGGATCAAGTCAAACTGTTCACCTTAGCCTTCGAGGCCCTTTAGACCTTGCCCAGGCTGAACTCCCTAGCATCATCTGTAGATCTCTACCCCTCACACAAACAACTTATTCCTGATCCCTAGAATGTGCTATGTGCTTCCCTTGCTTAGAATGTCCTCACTGGAGGTCCAACCCCCATGCTCTTCTCTTCTTTCTCAGAGCTAAAGGCACTCACCTGTCCACCTTTCCTGAGAGCACTGTGCAGTCTGAGACTGGAGTCCAATCCCTGAGCTGCAGGCTCCTGACGGATGGAGGCCTAGGTTGGACCCATCTCTGAGTCCCCAGGTCCAACTGGGGGACAAAGTGACCCCTGGAGGGACAAAGGAATGACGGCAGTTTCTGCAGGTGAAACCTTGGGCAGGAGGGGGCCAAGCAGGATCCAGGTCACACTCAGAGGACCTGCCAGCGCCCAGCAGAGAATCAGGCCCTGTGCCTATACCTTCAGGCTTTCCCACAAGCCTGCAAGGTCAGCATAATCAGCCAGATGAAACGATGAAGAAACTGATGCTCAGAGAGATGAAGTGGCTTGTCCGATGCCATGCATGTTTCCCCTGGATCCCTTATCATTTGTCTTCTGACTGGGTTTGGCCAATGGCAGACCCTGGTAGGAACCTGGAGGGCGGGCAGAAGGGAAAGGCCAGGGTATTTCTCCCTTTCTCTGACTTGGACATTTCTCTGGCCAAGTCTGTGTCTCCTCCAGGCCTCCAGCTCCCAGCAGAAGTGCTTGAGCTGACTCTCTGATCCTTTGACTCCAGTAATGCCATCCCCTCCCTCTGTCCCCCTGACCTAGGGGAAGCAGCCCCTTCCTCTTGTTGTTGTTAGGGGTCGTCGAGTTGGTTCCGACTCATAGTGACTCTATGGAAAATAGAGCGAAACACTGCCCAGTCCTTCACCATCCTCACAATCGTCGCTGTGTTTGAGCCCATTGTTGCAGCCACTGTGTCAATCCACTTTGTTGAGGGTCTTCCTCTTTTTTGCTGACCCTCTACTTTACCGAGCATGATGTCCTTCTCCAGGGACCTGTCCTCCTGATAACATTGCCAAAGTACATGTGATGAAGTCTTGCCATCCTTGCTTCCAAGGAGCACTCTGGCTTTACTTCTTCTGAGGCAGACTTGTTCATTCTTCTGGCAGTCCATGGTATATTCAGTATTCTTCACCAGCACCATAATTCAAAAGAAACAATTCTTCTTTGATCTTCCTTACTGTCCAGCTTTCACATGCATACTGGTACTAATCTCTGGGTACCTCATTGTCCCCTTCTAGCTCTTCTAATCACACTATGTGACAAGTTCCCTGCTTTAGGACTCTCAGTTTCAAATACTCTTGTGATTTGTTTCCTAGTTTAACCCTGAGTGATGCCCCTGCCCAGGCCCCAGGCTCATTGCCCTGTCACTCTCCCCTCACTCACTGTGGCTCCCACTGACCTAATCTTTTCTTGGTTGCCCTATTGCACCAAGCTCTTTTGCACCTCTGAGCCATCTCACATGCTGTTCCCTCTGCCAGGAACACTTTTCCCAAAGCAATCTGTACAGCTGACTTCATCCGTCCCTCTGCACAACAGCCTCTTTCTCAGGGAAGCCCTTCTTCACCTCCAAGTCTTAATCCCGTTTGTTTGTTAATCCCACACAAGGCCCTGACTTCTCCCCCAAAGCCCTGGGCGCTACCTGTGCTTCCTCATCATTTGATGATCTGTTTAATATTGGGTTTTGCCACTGAGCCATGAGCTCAGGAACTCCAGGAGAGCAGGGCCGCATCTGTCTTCCTCACAACTGTGTCTGAAACTGCCCATGTGCACAGCTAGCCTCCATCAGTTCTTGCTGAATGAATGAATCGTAGATAGATCAACGGATGGCAGGATTTGCAGATGGACACATGGGCTGGACCAGATCACAAAAGGTCTTAAGTGTAGGACTAAGAAGGTGAATGGGGTCCTGGGAAAAATCTTTCCCTCTTCCCTTCCCTCACCAAATGCCTAACTGGCATATGCCCCCAAGCCCTCACTGAGAAAACAATATATGCTACAAGCTTTCAGCTACTCTGGCCCTCCCCTGCTGCCCCACTCTAAATGCACACACTGAACCTGTGACCCCGAGGGAGAAGGGAGGCTGTCAGGCAGTGTGGGTCACCTGGAGGTCAGAGTTCTTTAACAGGCTCTTCTTTGTCCCAGGTAGCCCCTCAGGCCATGATGCTAGCTGCAGGCCAGTCCCCACCCTTACCCAGAGACCGCACACAGCCCGAGGCAACCTGCAGGGCCTGGTCACCAGGTCAGCCTAGGAAAAGAGATACTGGGGCCTGCAAAAGGGCATGGTGGTCCCTGGCATGTTCCCCATCAAAAAAATCCTGCACTAGGCCTCCTAAGCAGAACTGGGTGGTTCCTCTAAATAATGTGAGCACCAGACTTGGAGCCTCTCAACCTAGAGGCTCAGAGCCCCTCAGGGCCCCTGTGTCTTCCTCGGTGAAATGGAGAAGCGGCAGGTATACTGGGGCCCTTCAGGGATGTGGGAGACTGGGAAGAGAGGAGGCTGGAAAGGAAGTAGGAAAGGCTGAGATAAGTTCACTGGTCTCTCTGTGCCTCAGTTCACTCACTTGTAAAAAGAGGTCTTCCACTCCTACCCCACAGGCTAGCTGGGGATCCCACCGGGGAATGATGTGGGGCATGAGCGCTGAGGGGCTGTGGTGTTGAGCCCGGGATAGTGAAGGGCTGTAAGGAGTGTCTGCCTTCCTTCACAGGCCCTGGGAGCCATGAGCTCAAGGCCAGGGCCAAGAGCAAGAGGAGCTGGCTGAGCTAGGCCAGGGACCCAGTGTTGAGCTAGAGGGATGCTGAGAACCCCGGCAGCCTCCCCATCTCCCCAGCTGTCACCTCGCCCGTACCTCTGTCGGCAGCTTGGCAAAACTCTTGTCTTCCTTGGAACACAAGGAATGGATCATCTGCTCATCTTCCAGGAAAGGAGACTGAGGCCCCATCAGGCTCTGAGAGTCCTCCACAGTCAAATGGCCTGGCCCGTGGGAGGTGGAGCCTGTGACCCCCCCACCCCCACCCCACTCCAGCCCTGAGCCTCTTTCCTGCATTTCAACCCAGCCCGCACCTGGGAGCTGTTTGCCCAGTCCTGCCAGACCTGTCCACCCCCTATGCATCCCTAAGTATCCCCACAGAGTTGACAACTGCCTCAAGAGTCTCTCCTCTTTCCCTTCCTATTGCAGCCACCCTGAGAATATACTATCAGAGAAAAAAAGAGGCAGAGGAGACTCTTAAAAAAGCCACATATCCTGGTGAGAAGCCACTATTAACCTCCGGGGAAGCTCAAGAGGAGAAATAGCAGGGAGTGGGGCCGTTGCCAGCTCCAAGCTCTGAGCTCCTTGGCAGTGGTGAGAGCAGGAAGGCGCGGTCAGGTGGCAGGTGGGTGGAGAGGCAGCTTGGAGTCCAGTGATTTCTGCTACAAATGCCCATCATCTTTCATGTCCCGCATCACCCCCCCCCCATCATCGTCTGGCAGCTACTGCTGAGTGAGCACCTGCTGAAGGCTCAGGGGCCCCTGCAGATACCGTCAACCTCTGGAGGCTGGCACCACCGTTATTAACCCCATTGTACAGATGAGAAAAATGAGGCTTGGGTGAGCCATTGGACATGGCCGAGGTCATGCGGCTGAGAAATGCCTGGAACTTTGAAACCATACCTGTGTGAAGTCTGAGAGAGAGAAATGAACAGATGGAGAGGGGATGGAGAAAGAAAGGGAGAGCGAGATGGATGCAGTGAGAGAGAGAGGGAGAGAGAAAGATCATCAGGAGAGAGACCCAGTGTCCTCACTAACAGCCACGGAAATGGAAATCGGGTGCAGAGTGGGATCCATGTGGCTGTAAGGTGAGGACAGAGGTGGGGGTGGGAGTCTTGAGTGGGCCAGGCCTGTGCTCTGGGGGCTCTGGCTGGGGCTCAGTCCCCCTACCCCACTGAGGTCCACTTGGCAGCCTCTGCCACCTGGCTGCTGTGCCTGGTTGCCTTGGCGCTCGCCCTCCCTCCCGACCCGTCCCGGGCCTTCCTGTCCAGCTTCAGAGCCACAGGGCACTCAGCACAGCTGGGCAGCACTTGCCCTTCCGGCCCACTGTGCCCACCTGGCCCCGACCCAGGCTGGGGGGAAACGTCTGAAGACCTAGGTCTTGGTCCCTGCTCTGCTTGTCACTGGTGCACTGTGTAGCCTCAGGCAAGTCACTTTCCCTCTCTGGGCTGTGTTTCCAAGATGGCTGAACATTCCCCGGACGGTTCTGTTTCTGGGTTCCGCAGGGGTCCAGGTTTAGGTGTGTGTGTGTTGGGAGTGGGACGGAGGGGTTCGGGGCTGGTAAGGATGTTGTGATCTCCTGAAGATCTAGGAGGCCCAGGTCACGATGTCTAACAATAGCCTTAGCTCAGAGAAAGTGCTTTGGTGCCATTTTGGAGAGCACTGATTCCAGAGTCCAAAGATGGAGATTCAAATGCTGACTCCTAGCCATTCTTCAAGCACCTACTATGTGCCATGCACCGCTTTAGAAACCAGAAGTACTGGTTTCTTTGGTGATCTCTGCCCCTTGACAATTCTGAATCTCAGTTTCCTCATCTGTAAAATGAGTCACTGAGGACAGAGTCCATCTCTTAGAATGAGGAAGAGAGACAAATGAGGCCATTCAGGGGAGTCCCCCACAGGCCTATTGCTGCTGAGATCTTCCTTCCGCTGGGGACCTGAGTCAGACAGTCCTGGGCTCAAAGCCAGGCTTAGCCACTTATCTCTCAAGCGACCATGTGGGGCTCAAAGCCAAGCTTGGCCACTTAGCTCCCAAGTGACCCTGTGGGGTGTCCCCAAGATAACCTGGCATGTGGGTGTCCATCGGTCCATGTTAGCTGAGGCCCTGCCCGCAGCCTCCCTCCTTCCACCCCCCCTCTTCCATGCACTCCCCACTCCCCCTAAGGACAGGATGAGGACTTGGCTCCCTGGAGGCCAACTGGGTCTTCCCCTGGAGGCCCCATCCTGAAGGTGCACAAAGATCTTCCCGGCTCCGTATTGTCCTCCAGATGATCCAAACTCCTCCTGGGCATTCCAGGACCTTCTAATAGGGCTCCCCGTCCTTCTGTCTTCCTCTCCCATTACTCCCCTTCTTTACTCTCCCCTCTAGCCAGACCTATGTCCCCAACATCCTCTGAACATACCCCTAGAGTTTCTACCACAGTTCCTCAGGAGTTCCCTCTGCATTGAGCGCCCTCCCCACCCTACCTTCTTATGGGGGATGGGGAGAAGAAGGGGGCATCCCAGGCAGAGGGACCAGCCTGTGCAAATGCTAGGGGGTGTGATGAGGGCGGGTGGGGGGCCCTCCCCCTGTGGTGCCAGCCCAGTCCACACACTGTTGAGTGTGATGGTCCATCACTGTCTCCCCCTACACTGGGTCTACAGCTGCCCCTGGGTTTTTCCACCCTGGTCTGCCTGCTCCACCAGAAATCCAATCAGATCTCTCTGAGGGGCTGGGAGCTGCTGGGCTTCACTGTTGATTTTTCACGGGTGATTACTGGCGACAGAATTTATCACCTGCACAATAAAAGGGAAATGAACCTTTCAGCAGAGGCAGCCCGCGGTCCCCGTGGAGGCTGTGAGAGTTGGGGGAACAAGGCGTGGGGAGAGCAGGAGACGGGGGAGGGGAAATGCAGGAGTAGAGGAGGGGCTTGGAAAGGCAGAGGGAGTGACTGCATTCGCAGGGCTGCTCTGTACCAGGCCCAGGAAGGCAGATGCTTTTCAAACCCCTTTTTAAGAGGGGAAAACTGAGGCACAGAGAGCTGTCCAAGGTGGCACAGCAGCTAAGGAACAGTCCTGGCGAGTGAGCTTGGCTATGTCAGCTTGGCGCCCCATTAGTGCTGGCAGGTGGGTCTCATGGGGTGCCAGTCACAGACTGCTAAGAGAGCAAAGCTGAGAGATATATGGCAGATGGCCTGCTCCGAGACCCCCTCTTGCCCCTCCACTGGAGCAGAGACTTGCCAAGGACACACAGTAAGGCCGGCAGGGCAAGGACTAGAGATGAGGGCTGCCCCCCTCAGCCCAGGTTCCTTCCTCTGCCCCAGGAATCCCCAGAACTGAGGACATGGTGCAGTGGGCAGGGGTCCCCAGATCCAGAGGTCTAGATCACACCCCTCTCCCTGAACCATGTGCTCTGTAGTCCCAGCTCTGCCACTGACTGCTGGCTGCATGACAACCTGCCCTCTCTGAGCCTGTTTCTCCATCTGCAAAATGGGCACCGCACAAACCCATTTCAGGGTGTGATGTGAGAATCAGCTGACCCCGTGCCTGGCACAGAGGAGGTGCCCAGCTGATGCCCCCCACCCTAGTCCTCACCCCCACCCGAAGGCCATCTCCAAGTCTGAGATTTCCGTCTGTCTCTCAGGCTCCATCCTGGGTTCCACTGTCTGAGTTTCACACCTCCTTCTCCACCTCCTCCTCCACCTCCGCCTTGGCGAGCTTCCCTCCTGGCTGCAGACACGTCTTGCTCCCTCCCCAGTGCTCCCCGCTGTTCAGCGGCTGTGAAGATGATAAAAACGCACTGTGCTGCCAGCTAGAGAGCTAGAGCGAGAGAGACAGAGAGAGAGGGAGCAGTAGAGAGAGAGAGAGACAAAGAGCGACTGTGAGCAGGTCTTGCTGGCATTTCATCTGGGCTCAGAAATCTCCATGGCCCCACTGGTCCACAGCCCGCCTGCAGCCTTCCCCATCAGCCTCTAGGCCCACCCTCTTCAGCCCCCCTAGCCCTATCCAGCACTCTCTAGCTCCCTCCAGAAACCAAACCAAAAACCAAACCGATTCTGACTCATAGCCACCTTATAGGACAGAGTAGAACTGCCCTACAGGGTTTCCAAAGAGCTGCTGGTGGATTCAAACTGCCCGACCTTTTGGTTAGCAGTCAAGCTCTTAACCACCGCCCCACCAGGGCTCCTTCTAGCTCGATAACCCCTTCCAAAATCCCACCCTCCTCCAGCCCCCAGCCTCCTCCAGCCCCCAGCATCCCACAGCAGCTTCCAAAACCCCAGCCCCTCCAGCTCTCTTGGGCTCTCCCCAGCAGCCCCTCACCCCAGCCTTCCCCCGTCCCCTGTAGCCCTTCTACCTCCTCCTTATCTCCATAACCCCCAGGCCAGGGCCTGCTTCCTTCAAGTGGGGGTGACAGGGCCATGTGGGGAGGCGACAGCACTCCCTGCCCACCTGGCAGACAAGACCAGACTCCAACAACCACACTCAGGCTCCCACATTCCAGTGGCAGGGGCCACCAGTCTCCCACTGCCCAGTCACCCCAGCCCACAATGACCTCTGAGTGACACCTTCCTGCACTAGACTGGCTGCACCCAGATCCACACCCGCCACACACACACACACGCACACACACACACACACAAACACGTGCGTACACACCATGGAGTCCACAAAAACACAGACTCACACAAATCTACACACACTGCCACTACGAACACAGACGCGAACAAACCTACACACACACACACACCCTACAGACACTGCAAACACACTCACACATACAACAATACACAAACACACTCATAACCCACCCCCCCAGACATCTCAAGCATGCTCACGAAGACTCACAAATCTATACACACACCACGGACACCACAAACACACACAGACTCACAAAAATCTACACACACAGACACTGCAAACGCACTTACACAGATGCATGCGAACCTCCACACACACACCCCATGGACACCACAAGCATGCTCGCATAAACTCACACAAATTTACACATGCACATTCACACACACTGCAAACACACTTACATAAACAGCAGTACACAAACACACAACACACACACACCCGATACCTCAAGCATGCTTACACAGACTCACACAAATCTACACATACACTCACTGCAAACATGCTCACACATACAAATCTACACACAAATACTCACACACATACCCCACTGACACTGCAACACACTCTCACACACAATACACAAACACATTCACAGCACACACCCTAGAGATACTTTAAACATGCTCACACAGACTCATACAAATCTACACTAACACACACCATGAACACCACGCTCACAGACTCACAAAAATCTACACACACACCACACAGACGCTGCAAACACACTCACACAAATCACATAGATACCACAAACACACTTACATAAATATACACACACACCACAGATACCACAAACATACACAGACTCACACAAAGCACACACATATGCCACGAACACACTCACACAAATCTACACACACGGTATACTAAAACACACACATATGTATGTATATTACATATGTACATACACACACACACACACACACACACACACACACACACACACACACACCACCCACCCAGGAGCCCTAACCCATCACAAAAGCCACCGGGCATCTCAGCCCTCAGGGCCCGGTGGACAGAGCCCAGGGAGAGACAGGGTAGGAAGGAAGGCCTCCTCTGGGAGCGCCTGTTGTCAAACCGCAGGTTTGGGAAGTTCTGTCTCAGAGTCCACCTCTGCTGCCCCTGAAATAGGCTGCCTTCCGGGCCCCACCTGAAGTACACTCCTCAGGAACAAATCCCTCCTGCTCCTTATGTGGTATCTCTGCTGGTGGCAGGGAGAGAGGGGACATTATGGCCCTGGCCACACCCACCCCTACTTTTTCCCCAGAAGACTCCCCATGGCCGCCTGTCTTTGGGGGAAGCCCAAACTCCCTAACATGGCCTTCGAGGCCCCTCATAAGCTGACCTCCATTGATCTCTTGCTCCTCTCCCATACTCCATCACCCAGCCCCCATAGCCAGCAGGCAACACCCACCCTGCGCTCCCTCTGCTTTCTCAGACAGCACAGCAGGCAGTTAAGGGTAAGCCTTTGTGGGATTCTCAGCTACACCATGTCTCAGCTCTGTGTCCTTGGGCAAGTGGCTTAACCTCTCTGAGCCTCAGTTTCCTCAACTGTAAAACAGGATAGCATGTGTTATGGATTGAATTGTGTCCCTCAAAAATAAGTGTTATAAATCCTAATCTCTATGCCTATGGTTAGGAGACCTAGTGGCACAGTGGTTAAAGCACTCGGCTGCTAACCAAAATGTTGGTGGTTGGAACCCACCAGCCACTCTGTGGAAGAAAGATGTGTCAGTCTGCTTCCATAAAGATTTACAGCCTTGGAAACCGTATGGGGCAGTTCTACTCTGTCCTATAGGGTCGCTATGGGTGGGAATGGACTCGACTGGACGGCAGTGAGTTTCGGTTTTTGGCGTATTCCTGTGGTTATAATCCCATTTGAAAATTGATTGTCTTTGTTATGTTAATGAGATGGGATTAGTGTAGGGTGTGTTTTGAGTCAACTCTTGAGATATAAAAGAGATCCAAAAACAAGCAAGGAAGAGATGGGGAAAGAACCACATGGAGATCTCCAAGGAAACAACCTGAAAGACCTTCCCCCAGAACCGACAGAGAGAGAAAGCTTCCCCCTACAACCGGCACTCTGAATTCAGACTTCCAGCCTCCTAAACTGTGAGAAAATAAATTTCTATTTGTTAAAGCTACCCACTTGTGGTATTTCTGTTATAGCAGCACTAGATGACTAAGACAGCATGGTACCCCCCTCATCCAATTGTCGGAGTAGTTAACATGAGGCCTGTAGAATGGTGCCAAGCACGCAGAGAGCTCTCCATCAGTGTGAACCATTGTCACCATTCCCCACAGCCGTGCCCTTGCGCTGGCTGCACCCTCTGCCTGGCCACCCTCCCCAGTCCCCTTCTCTGCCTGTTAAACGTCACTCTCCCATCAGGAGCCAGACCAGGCACTCCTCCCCACGGGTCTGCTCCCCTGATAATCTGGGTGAGCAGGCCTCTCCCTTCTGGGCCTCAAGCAATCACAGGGTTTAATTGGCCTGTTACTTGTCCCCCCTCCTCCCCACACCACATTGTGAGCAGCTCCAGACCAGCCACCTGGGCCTCCGCCTTGCCGTCTCCACCCTTTCTGGCCTCTCCATCACTGTTCAGTCTCCTCTGTTGGGAATGCCCTGTGCGGGTTCAATTGTGCCCTCTCAAAATGTATATTGAAGTCCTAATCCCCAGTACCTGTGAACATGGCCTTGTTTAGAAATAGGGGCTTTGCAGATGTAATCCATTTAAGGTAAAGTCACACTGGATTTGGGTGCGCCCTAATCTAATGAAATTTGGACACAGATACACAGAGAGAAGACGGCAATGTGAAGATGGAGGCTGAGACTGGAGTGATGTGGCCACAGGCCAAGGAACACCAAGGACTGCTGGCAACCAATCAGACACTGGGAGAGGAGAATGGGCCCTGAACAATAAAAGATGGATCCTGCCCGCAAAGGACTCTGGGCAAGAACCAGAGTACCTCAATGAGCAGTGACCTGGGTCAGGAAAAAACACACCGAATACCTGACTTCATGGTCATGTCAATTGGAACCTGTTAACTAATACAAAACAACCACACGCATCATAGATTAGACATGGTTTTTATGTTGGGTCCTTTGTATGTATCCTTGCACTTAAGTACTAGGTATATAAACTCCCACCCCAGTCCTGCACCATTTTCACAATCTTTGCTATGTTTGAGCCCATTGTTGTGGCCACTGTGTCAATCCATTTCATTAAGGGTCTTCCTCTTTTCTGATGACTGTCTACTTTACCAAGCGTGGTGTCCTTCTCCAGGGACTGGTCCCTCCTGATAACAAGTCCAAAGTACATGAGATGAAGTCTCACCATCCTTGCTTCTAAGGAACATTCTGGCCGTACTTCTTCCGAGACAGTCCATGGTATATTCAATATTCTTTGCCAACACCATAATTCAAAGGCATCAATTCTTCTTCGGTCTTCCTTATTCATTGTTCAGCTTTCGCATGCATATGAGGCCTTTGAAAATACAATGGCTTGGATCAGGCGCACCTTAGTTCTCAAGGTGACATTTTTGCTTTTTAATGCTTTACAGAGGTCTTTTGCAGTAGATTTGCCCAATGCAATACGTCGTTTGAGTTCTTAACTGTTGCTTCCACGGGCATTGATTGTGGATCCAAGTAAAATGAAATCCATTTATCATGACGTTTCTTATTGGTCCAGTTGTGAGGATTTTTGTTTTCTTTATGTTAAGGTGTAATACATACTGAAGGCTGTAGTCTTTGATCTTCATCAGTAAGTTCTTCAAGTCCTCTTCACTTTCAGCAAGCAAGGTTGTGTCATCTACATATTGCAAACTGTTAATGAGTCTTTCTCCAATCCTGATGCTCTACTCTTATTCATACAGCCCAGCTGCTCAGATGATTTGCTCAGCATACAGATTGAAAAAGTATGGTGAAAGGATACAACCCTGAAAAACACCTTTCCTGATTTTAAACCATCCAGTATCCCCTTGTTCTATTTGAACGACTACCCCTTGGTTTATGTACAGGTTCCACATGAGCACAATTAAGTGTTCTGGAATTCCCTTTCTTCACAATGTTATCCATAAGTTGTTATGATCCACACAGTCGAATGATTTTGCAGTCAATAGAGCACAGGTAAACATCCTTCCGTGTCTTAGTCATCTAGGGCTGCTATAACAGAAATACCACAAGTGGATGGCTTTAACAAAGAGAAGTTTATTTTCTCACAGTCTAGTAGGCTACAAGTCCAAATTCAGGGTGTCAGCTCCGGGGGAAGGCTTTCTCTGTTGGCTCTGGAAGAAGGTCCTTGTCATCAGTCTTCCCTTGGTCTGGGAGCATCTCAGCTCAGGAAGCTCAGGTACAAAGGACTTGCTCTGCTCCCGGCGCTGCTTTCTTCGTGGTATGAGGTCCCCATGTCTCTGCTCGTTTCTCTCTTTTATATCTCGAAAGACACTATCTAATCTTGTAGACCTCATCAATATAACTGCTGCTAATCCATCTTATTACATCATAGTGATGGGATTTACAACACATAGGGAAATCAATCATACAACACTGGGAATCATGACCCAGCCAAACTGATACACACATTTTTGGGGGGGACATAATTCAAATTGATTTCTTTCAAAATGAACTTTTGGAGAGGCAATTCCAAAGAGAACTAAGAGGAAGAAGGCGGTAGCGGGGCACGGAGTGGGGGGCTCTGGAGGAGGGTGGGCAGGAGGCAGCAGCTCCCTGGGCCCCTGGTTGGACTGGTTGCTCACCTGCAGCCTCAACCAGAGGGGACTCACCTCATTCTCACCCCAACCTCTGCCAGCGGCTGGGATTTTCTCTTCACCTCAGTTACAGCCCTTCATCTGGTGCCTGGTCCGGGAGACATGGGGAGGCACCCATAACATCAAAGAGGTAGGATTTACAACACATAGGATAATCACATCAGATGACAAAGTGGACAATCACAGAATACTGGGAATCATGGATGGCCTAGCCAAGTTGACACATTTTTAGGGGACACAATTCAATCCATGACAAGCCACATAATTGTGAGTATAGTCTGTGAGTTCTGTGTGGCCACTGCAACAAATTATCAAACCCAACAGATAAGTGGAGTGCCATGGGAGGGACGGCTAGTGTCACAATTGCTAAAATGGTTGGAGAGAGGAGGTATGTCTGACCTCTCCCTCATAGGAATCAGTCTTGGGCTGATGCTGATGGTGATTCTCCTTCCCCCTTGTATAGTTAGAGATCTGATGCCCCCGCCACACCATTTTTATAGCAGCCCATGGGGGCTGGAGTGCCAGGGGAGGGGACACTGTGCAGAGAGGTAGAATGCAGCCTCCTTTTCTGTCCTAACTAGGGCCTTCCAAGCTCAGCTGAGACAGGTGCCACCAGGAGAGACCGAGGCTACCCTGGGGAATATAAAGGGTGCTGAGGCTGGGAAGGGGGTCGGATGGAAAGCCTCATGAGACAGGAGCCCCGGGGGAGATGGAAGTGGGCATATGGTCCTGGATGGAGGAGGGGGCAGCCTTCTAAGCTACCAATGCAGAGGCAAGTCCAGAGGGCAAGGCCTGGTCCTCAGCCTTGCGGTGGACGGCTGTGGGCCTCTTGTTGCCCCTCCTCCATGGTCTGGGCAGGATGGGGACACTCAGAGGGTTTCCCTGGGCCCTCCGCTCCCAGGACGCAGCAGGCTGTCCTGTCTGAGGACCACGCAGCCCTCCCGCCCAGGGGGCACCTGTGGAGGGAGGGGAGGATTTGCAGGTAAATCAGACTGTCCTAAGAGGGGGCTGAGTCCAAACCCAGGTGGAACAGGGGAGGCTCCGAGAGTAGGAGGCAGAGCCTGGGGGCTCAGGAAGATTGAACTTGCTTGGTGGTGGTGATTGGCGACAGTGGGTCCAGAGAGGCTTCAAGGAGGAGGTGGGGTGTGAAGTGGCCTTGGCGGTCAGAGAGGACCACCTAAGCAGACTGCCCTGCATCTGGGAGCCTCCATGCTACACGTCTTGTATACTTACCCACTGGCTTATTTCCATTTACTGAGCATTTACTACATGCTGGAAGCTTTTGCTATGAGTCAGAATCGACTCAATGGCAACGTGTTTGGTTGGTTGGTTGGTTTACATCAGTCAGTCAGTCTACAAACATCTTTTGGGCACCTACTATGTGCTAGGCACTGGCCCAGCCTGGGCTGGTGACATCAATGGGCAGCCCTGGATCTGGCTCTTCCATGGGCAGCATGAAGCCTAGAAAAGGCTGAACCGTAGCGTCAGGGAGACCTGGGTACAGAAGCCAGCCTGACACTTACCTGCTGTGTGGCCAGGGACAGGTTACCTCCCCTCACTGGGCCTCAGATCCCTCGGGATGGAGCCGGGGTCAGCAAAGGGCTGTGGGCTTGTGAGGAGCTGATGGGGATGGGTGGGCAGGTGGCCCTGCCCCATACAACAGGGGCCTACAACACCAGGTGGGCTACCCACACTGAGCCTTGAACTCCTGCAGCAAGCGATGATGCCAGCACAAAAGGCGCAGGCCGTGGGGACCAGCCAGGCCTCAGCCCAGATTCCCCGCACCTGGCCCAGTTTGGGACAGCCCCACTGACTGACCTGCCCACGGCCCGGCCTACTTCTGCTCAAAGAGGCTTGGAGGACCTGAGAGCCCTCCAGAGGCCTCACCCGCCCCCATCTGTAGCCTCATCTCCATCCTGGAAGCACATGGTGTGGGCCCTGACATGGGGATACCCCTCATGGGCCCTGCCAGATGCACCCCGAACACTTAGCCCTTTCCCCTCCCTTCCTCATGTGTATCCACCCCCATTTGAGGAGCACCCGAGGCATGAGAGGCTCTGCAGGGGTACACACATCAGCCGGTGCTGTGTTTTTTTTACACCCGAGCCTCTTCTAGCTCAGAACATTCCAGAAGTTAAGGCTCAGCCTTGGAGTTTCCGAGTGAAAAGTTGAGACCAGTGGCAGAGAGAGCAGCTCTGAGAGAAAGGAGATTCTGGCCCATCAGTGGGTGCAGAAGGACACAGTGGCGGCAGTTGTTCCTGGGAGAGACCCGAGATGAGGGGAATCTTTCCATGGGGGGACAGTTGAGAGTCAGAAGTGGGTGCAGGGCTCCTTTGAATTCTCGGCTCCATGGGTGAGGAAGAGTGCCCCCCAGCACACACCCTCTGCAAGTAGAACACGCAGTCCCTGGGCGTCCCTCACCTCTCAGCTCTGACAGGACCAGGGGTGTGGACGTGCCTGGGCTATCCAAGGAAGAACACAGGCCCAGAGAGCCCATGCTGGGGGAGTGGACATAGCCCCAACCCTAACACATCCTCATGGCTACTGGGATGGCCCCCCACCAAAGACCAGGGGATGCTGTCCAGCTGATACCTCACAGATATAGAGCCCAATAGGAGCAGACAGCCCCTCCTCGGAAGCCCAGAGATAGGGCACGGAGCCCAGGAGAGAAGGGGGCAAAGGAGACCCCGAGAGGAGGGAGGAACCCCCATTCTGGTGAGTTTGTCTAGAAAAGGCCAGGTGACACAAACACATGAAAAGAGGAACAGGGCCCAGGGAAAAGACAAAGTGTAGATGAAGGTTTACTTTAGTACATTAAAGTAAGCTACGTTTCTGTCACTTGAGTCTTCAGCCTGAAGAGTGCCCACCTGCCTCACACAAGGGACCAGGATCCAGGGCACATCCTTCTGCATCCGTGAGGCCCTCGAGACCTGGGTGGGGGTGGGATGTGGACACCCCGAGCAACACCCACGGCCTCAAGTTGAGGGGGATTTCAAGGCAGACCTAGGCCCTTTGGGGGCTGTCCTTGGATGGGCAGGTGGCTGAAGCGGGCTAGGCCACTCCACTCTCTGGGTCTCCCTCCCTTCCCACTTCAGCCCCTCACTCAGCCTGTCTGCCAGCCCCCTCCCCGTACTCAGGTTGAGCCCCAGCTGGGCTGAGTGTGTGTATAATAACGGAGCCCCCAGTCCTGTCATTAGCAGTAATTACTCCTATCACCACCACAGTGGGGGTGGGGGTGGCTCTGGCGCTCACCCCAGACATCTACCAGCAGTGTCAGAAATGCCAATTATCACCCCTGCTTCATGCGGGTGATGGGGCGCGGTGGATGGGGTGTAGAACCAGCGTTTTCCCACAACCCCTGGTCAAGCAGAGCAGGAGCGGCTTCCGCCATCCCTGGGGACTTTCCCCCTAGGGGGCCGACCACACCCCCAGGAGACACAGTTTTTTGGAAACAGGAGGAGACTTAAGGCGAAGGAACTATAGGTCACAGCTGAGCCGGGACACCCAGGTGTGGGGATCTGAGGGCCAGGGTTCAGGTCTCCGGGCAGGAGGAACCTGAACTGATCTGGGGGCTCGGCCCTGCACCCTCCAAAGCAGTCTCCTCTCACCTCTGCCCCCTCATTGTTCCCAGAAGCCCCTTCTCTCCCCTCTCAGGATTCTCTCTGCTCTGGATCTCAGGGTGGCTTCCCTGTCCAGGGAGCCAGGAGCCCCAGGTGCCAACGCTGCCTTTGCCCGCAGTCAGCTGTGTGGAGCAACTGCTCCTCTCTGGGCCTCAGTTTCCTCCTCTCTTACACAAGGGGTTGACGGTTCTGGATTCCCTCCTAGCAGCATTGTCCTGCAAACCCTCCTCCTCTGCAGCCACTAGAGCCCACGGTCGGCCTGCCTGCCCCAGAGCCCACCATCAGCCCACCTGCCCCAGCACCCATCTTCAGCCCACCCACCCCAAGGCCTCTGCTGCTTCCTCTTCCCACTCCTCCCCACTCTCCTCCCCTTTCCTCTACCCTCCTCCTTGCTCCTCCTCCCTCTTTTCCTCTCCCCCTTCCCGGTCCCTAGATCCTCCTCCTTCTCACTCTCTGC